>NC_087450.1:10797924-11446776 GCF_036321535.1 Camelus dromedarius
TGTTTATTGGTATTGTTGAGAGTGGCATTTTTGCTTTGCTCAGATGTTTCATGTGCTGGGTGACCAAAACCCTGCCAGCGGCTTTTAATATCTCCACCATCTACACAGTGCCCATGATTTTCCCTAAAGACTAATAATGCCTAGGCATCACAGGGTCAATTGTGATGAGAAAACAGCTATTTTGAGTTGCTACGTAAGCGCTTTACAGTATGACAACCATGCTCACACCCAGAGTCTGGACAGTTAGATAAGGACCTGAGCTTAGGATTCCTGACACAAGCTCCTGCTTGGTTTTTCCAAGGACACCTTTTAAAATAACCAGTTAGAGTTGAACTCATGAAAAGTTAGCCAACTCTGCCCCAAATACCTTACAAGTAATAGGTGCTTGCTACCCTGCTCTCTATCTTCTACTCACTTGTGACCTAGGGCAGAGGAATGCCCTCCCCCTGGCTCACTGTGCACTTCACCCTGACTTTTGGGACCAATAAGTAATAAATTTTGTGACTTTACTTCCTTGTATGAGTGTACGGACATTATGCCTTCAATCAAAATGAACCCAGGGTTTGCTCTTCCCTCAAGTGAAAGCTCAGATGCTAAGAGAGCTGTATGCTGACCCCATGTGGATGGCTTGTGCCTTCTCATTCAGAAAGGCATAATGTGAATACTCTTCATTTAATATATGAGCTACAAGCCCCACAACACAGCATACTTACAAAGCAAAAAAAAAAGCCACCTGAAGAGACAGAGCAAGCATCAAAACCAGATATGGCAGAGATACTGGAATTATGAGGCTGGGAATTTAAAACAACTATAATTAATATGCTAAGGGTTCTAATAGATAAAGTGGAAAGCATATAAGAACACAGGGACAATGCAAGCAGAGAGATGAAAATACTAAGAAAGAACAAAAAACAAATGCTAGAGACCAAGAACACTGTGACAGAAATGAAGAATGCCTTTGATGGGCTTATTAGTAGACTGGACACGGCCAAGATAAGAATCCTGAAGCTAAGAGTATCTCAACAGAAACCTCTGAAACTGAAAAGCAGAAAAACAAAGACTTTAAGTGGGGTAGGGAGAAAGGCAGAACAGAACATTAAAGAACTCTGGGAAAACTGCAAAAGGTGTAACATACAAGCAATGGGAATACCAGAAAAAGAAAAGAACAGAAGAAATATTTGAAACAACAACTAAGAATCTCTCCTAAATAATATCAGACACCAAACTGCAGGATCAGGAAGTTCACAGAACACCAAGCAGAATAAATGTCAAAAAACCCCACAAAAAAACCCTATCTAGGTACAGCATTTCAAAGTACAGAAAATCAAAGATGAAGAAAAATTCGGAGATTTTAACAACACGTTAACATCATTAGACAGATCTTCCAGACAGAAAATAAATAAGGCAACAGAGAAATTAAATGATACAACAGAAAAATTAGAGTTGGTGGATATTTTCAAAGCATTATACCCCCCAAAAATAGGATATACATTCTTTTCAAGGGCACATGGAACATTCTCTAGGATTGATCATGTACTTGGGCACAAAAGAAGCCTCAACAATTTTAAGAAGTTAGAAATTATCTCAAGCATCTTTACTGACCACAATGCCATGAAACTAGAAATCAACTACAGAGAAACAAAGGAGAAAAAAAGGAAAGCATAGAGATTAAACCACATGCTATTTAAAAACCAATGGGTCAATGATAAAATCGAAGTTGAAATTAAAAAATACCTTGAGACAAATGAAAATGAAAACACAACCACACAAAAATCATGCGACGCAGCAAAGGCAATGCTAAGAGGGAAGTTTACAGCAACACAGGTCTTCCTCAAAATAAATAAATAAATAACAATCTCAAATAAACAATCTAACCCACCAGCTAAAAGAATTAGAAAAAGAAGAGCAAAAAACTCCAAAAGGCAGCAGAAGGAAGGAAATAATAAAGATCAGGGAGGAAACAAGTAAAAGAGATTAAAAAAAGCAATAAAAAAATCAATCAAACCAAAAGCTAGTTTTTTGAAAGAGTAAATAAAACTGACAAACCTCTGGCCAAACTCACAAAGAAGAAAAAAGAAAGAGCACAAATAAACAAAATAAGAAAGGAAAATGGAGAAATTACAACAAACAAAATAGAAATACAGAATATCATATGAGAATATTATGAAAAACTATATGGAACCAAAATGGATAACCTAGAGGAGATGGACAAGTTTCTGGAAACATACAGTCCACCAAGACTGAATCAAGAAGAAACTGACCACTTCAACAAACCAATCACTAAAAACAAAGTCGAATTAGCAATAAAAAAAAAAACCTCCCTACAAATAGAAGTCCAGGACTGGACGGCTTCACCAGGGAATTCTACCAAACATACAAAGGAGAACTCATACCAGTCCTTCTCAAACTCTTCCAGAAGATTGAAAAGGAGGGGAATATTCCCAAACTCATTCTATGAAGCCACCATCACCCTGATACCAAAACCAGGCAAAGACACTACCAAAAAAGAGAATTATAGACCATTATCACTGATGAACATAGATGTAAAACTCCTTACCAAAATATTAGAAAATAGAATCCAACAGCACATAAAAAAGATTATACATCATGATCAAGTGGAGTTCATCCCAGGGACACAAGGGTGGTTCAACATATGCAAATCAATCAATGTAATACATCACATCAACAAGAGAAAGGACAAAAACCACATGATCATCTCAATAGATGCAGAAAAAGCACTTGATAAAATTCAACACCCATTTATGATAAAACCTCTGGGTTTAGAGGGAACATATCTCAACATAATAAAAGCTATATATGACAAACCTACAGCCAGCATAGTACTCAACAGTGAAAAACTCAAAAGCTTCCCACTAAAAACTGGGACAAGGCTGTCCACTATCACCACTCCTATGCAATACAGTCTTGGAAGTCCTAGCCACAGCAATCAGGCAAGAGAGAAATAAAAGGGATCCAAATTGGAAAAGAAGAGATAAAAATGTCACTATATGCAATGACATGATACTATATATAGAAAACCCTAAAAGGTCCACACAAAAACGACTAGAACTAATCGAAGAATTCAGTAAGGTAGCAGGTTACAAGATTAACGTTTAAAAATCAGTTGCATTTTTTTACACTAACAATGAATCAACAGAAAAAGAAAGTAAAGAAACAATCCCCCTTTAAAATAGCACCCAAAGTAATAAAATACCTAGGAATAAATCTAACCAAGGAGGTGAAAGACTTATACATAGAAAACTATAGAACATTGATTAAGGAAATTAAAGAAGACTTAAAAAATGGAAAGATATCCCATGCTTCTGGATTAGAAGAATCAATATTGTTAAAATGGTCATACTGCCCAAGGCAATCTACAGATTTAATGCAATCCCTATCAAATTACCATATTTCACAGAACATATTTCACAGAACATATTTCACAGGACATATTTCACAGAACTAGAACAAATCATAATAAAATTTATATGGAACCACAAAAGGCCTAGAATTGCCAAAGCATTACTGAAGAAAAAGAAAGAGGCTGGAGAAATAACTCTCCCAGACTTCAGATAATACTACAGAGCTACAGTAATCAAAACATCACGGTATTGGTACAAAAACAGACATATAGACCAATGGAACAGAATAGAGAGCCCAGAAATAAACCCACAAACTTTTGGTCAACTAATCTTCGACAAAGGAGGCAAGAATATACAATGGAATAAAGACAGTCTCTTCAGCAAATGGTGTTGGGAAAACTGGACAGCAGCATGTAAAGCAGTGAAGCTAGAACACTCCCTTACACCATACACAAAAATAAACTCAAAATGGATCAAAGACTTAAACATAAGACAAGATACAATAAACTTCGTAGAAGAAAACACAGGCAAAACATTATCTCACATACATTTCAAAAATGTCCTCCTAGGGCAGTCTACCCAAGCAATAGAAATAAAAGCAAGAATAAACAAATGGGACCTAATGAAACTTACAAGCTTCTGCACAGCAAAGGAAACCATAAGTAAAAAAAAACGACAACCTATGGAAAGGGAGAAAATTTTTGCAAATGAAACTGACAAAGGCTTGATCTCCAGAATATATAAGCAGCTCATACGACTTAATAAGAAAGAAAACAAACAACCCAATCCAAAAATGGGCAGAAGACCTAAACAAGCAATTCTTCAAGGAAGAAATACAAATGATCAATAGGCACATGAAAAAGTGCTCACTATCACTAATTATCAGAGAAATGCAAATCAAAACTACAATGAGGTATCACCACACACCAGTCAGAATGGCCATCACTCAAAAGTCCACAAACGGTAAATGCTGGAGAGGCTGTTGGAGAAAAGGGAACCCTCCTACACTGCTGACAGGAATGCAGTTTTGTGCAGCCACTGTGGAAAACAGCATGGAGATTCCTCAAAAGACTAGGAATAGACTTAGCATATGACCCAGGAATCCTGCTCCTGGGCATATACCCAGAAGGAACCCTACTTCAAAATGACACCTGCACCCCAATGTTCACAGCAGCACTATTTACAATAGCCAACACATGGAAACGGCCTAAATATCCACCAACAGATGACTGGATAAAGAAGAGGTGGTATATTTATAAAATGGAATACTATTCAGCCATAAAAATGACAACACAATGCCATTTGCAGCAACATGGATGTCCCTGGAGAATGTCATTCTATGTGAAGTAAGCCAGAAAGAGAAAGAAAAATATCATACGAGATCACTCATATGTGGAATCTAAAAAAGATGAATACAGAAATAGACTCATAGACATAGAATACAAACTTGTGGTTGCCAAGGGGGAGGCGGGTGGGAAGGGACAGACTGGGAGTTCAATATCTGTAGATAGTGATAGGCATATGTAGAATAGATAAACAAGATTATACTGTATAGCACAGGGAAACATACAAGATCTTGTAGTAGCTCACAGTGAAAAAGAAAGCGACAATGAATATATGTATGTTCATGTATAACTGAAAAATTGTACTCTACACTGGAAATTGACACAACACTATAAAATGACTATAACTCAATTTTTAAAAATGTAAAAAAAAAAAGAAAAACTCCTGAAAGAAGTCAGAGGGAAAAAAAACCTTATCTAAAGAGGAACAAAGAATTACTTCCAACTTCTCAGAAACCATGCAAGCAAGAAGAAAACAGAGTGAAATATTTAAAGTGTTGAGAGACAAAAACCCATGAACTTAGAATTCCATGCCCTCCCTATGCAATTATCCTTCAAACTGAAAAAGGAATACTTTGTTAGACAAACAAAAGTTAAGAGCATCTGTTGCCAGGAGATCTGCTATGCAATAGTTGTTAACAAAAATACTTTAGAGAAGAGAAAATACAGGTCAGAAACTCAGATCTACATAAAGATAGGAAGAGAATAGAAGAAAGAATAAGCAAATGTTAAAAAATATCTTTTTTCTTATTCTTAATTGGTCTAACCGATAATAGTTTGTTCAAAACATTGCTTGTGTATATGTATGTATGAAATGAGTGGCAGCAATGATATAAGGGACAAGAGAGGGAGGAATTGGATTTTGTTATTAGAAGGTACTCATACCTCATACTATCTATGAAGTGCTATAGTGTTAATTGAAAATACACTTGGACTAGTTGTAAATATATTTTACAAATTCTAGAATAACCACTAAAAAGAGTTTTAAAAACAAGGATAAACAGAACAGACTTCAAAGAAAGGACATTATCAGAGATAAAGAATGGCACGCCATAATGATGAAGGGGTCAATTCTACAAGACAAAACAATCCTTAATGTGCAGGTGGCTAAGAAAAGTGTCAAACTACCTGAGAAAAACTGAGAAAGCTGCAAGAAGAAATAGATAAATCCATTATCATAGCTGGAGACTATAACCACCTCTCCATCAGAAACAAACAAATCCATCAGGCAGCAAATCAGTAACAAATAGCTGACCTCAATATCATCATCAATATACTGGATATAATGGACATACATAAACTACTTCAGCCAAAAACAGCAGAATACACATTCTTCTCAAAGTCGTATGGAACATTAACCAAGACAGGCCACATTCTGGGCCATAAACACACCTTAACAAATTAAAAACAAAAAACAAAACAGAAATCATACAATGTCTGCTCTTAGACCACAAAGGAATAAAACTAGAAATCAACAAAGATAACTGAAAAATCCCAAAATATGTGGAAATTAAAAGACTTCTAAATAAAATATGAATCAAAGAAGAAATCTCAAGGAGTTTTTAAGTATATTAACCTAAATGAAAAAGAAAAGACAACTTATGAAAATCTATGGGATGCAGCGCACAGAAGGAAATTTACAGCACTGAATGCAAATATTAGAAAAGACGAAAGGTCTAAAAATCTGTATTCCAAATTTCCACCTTAGGAAACTAGAAAAAGAAGAACAAATAAGTCCAAAGTAAGCAAAAAAAAAAGGAAAGCAAAAAAAAAAAAAAAAAAGAACAAAACCAAAACCTGGTTTTCTTGAAAAGATCAGTAATATCAATAAGCCTCTAGCCAGGCAAACTGAAAAAAAAAAAAAAGGGCATAAATTACTAATATCAAAAATCAAAGCAGGGATATCACTACAGGTCCCATGGACATTAAAAGGATAATAAAGGAATACTATGAACAACCACATAGCCACAAATTTGACAGCCTAGATGAAATGGACCAGTTCCTTGAAAGATAAAATATGCCAAAACTCACACAAGAAAAAAAATGACATTCTGAAATAGGCGACTATTTATTAAAGAAATTGAATCAATAATTAATAACCTTTTAAAAAAGAAAGCACGAGGCCCAGGTGGGTTCATTGGTAAATTCTACCAAACATTTAAGGAAGAAATTATACCAATTCCCTACAAACTCTTTCAGAAAATAGAAGCAGAAGGGATACTTTCTAATTCATTCTATGAAGCCAGCATTAGCCTAATAAAACCACCGGGTAAAGATATTTCAGAGGGCGGGAATATAGACCAGTATCTCTTCTCCTGAATACAGATACAAAAATCCTCAATAAAGTATTAACTAATCAAATTCAACAAAGTATAATCATATGCCATGACCAAGTGAGATTTATCCCGCATATGCAAGACTAGTTCTCATCATACAAAAATCAATTGATGTAATCTAGCACATCAAAAGCCCAAAAAGAAAATCACGTGATTCTATCAATAGATGCCCCCCCCACCAAAAAAAGAATTTGAAAAAAATCCAACACCTATTCATGATAGAACTATCAGTAAACTAGGAATAGAGGAAAACTTCCTTAATAAAGAATATCTGCAACAAACCTATAGCTAACATCATATTTCATGGTAAGAAACTAAAAGCTCTCCCACAAAGATGAGGAATGAGTTAAACATCACCACTCCTTTTAAACATCATACTAGAATTCCTAGCTAATGCAATGGACAAGTAAAGGAAACAGAAAGTATACAACTGGAGAAGGAAGAAATACAACTGTCTGTGTTTGCAGATGCCATGATCATCTATGTACAAAATCTAAAAGAATCAACAAAAAAACTCTAAGAACTAATAAGCAATTACAGCAAGTTGCCAAATACAAGATTAATATACAAGTGAACTGCTTTCCTATATATCAGCAAAGAATAAGTGAAATTTAAAATTAAAAACACAATACCATCTACATAAGCACCCTATAAAATAAAATATATGAAAGAAATCAAAGAAGAACTAAACAAATGGAGAGATATTCCACGTTTATGGATAGGAAGACTCAATATTGTGAAGATTTTCAGTTCCTCTCAACTTGACGTATAGACTCAATGCGACTCCAATCATAATTCCAGCAAGTTATTCTGTGAATACTGACAAGCTGATTCCAAAGTTTATATGGAAAAGTAAAAGGCCCAAATATTCAACACAATACTGAATGAGAAGAACAAAGTTGGAGGACTGACACTACCTGACTTCAAGGCCTACTATAAAGCTGCAGTAGTCAAGACTGTGCAGTATTAGTAAAATGATAGACAAATATATCCCTGTAATAGAACACAGTTCAGAAACAGACCCACGTAAATAGTCAAGTGATCTTTGACAAAGGGACAAAGGTAATACAATGGACTAAAAGTAAAAGAAGTCTTTTCTACAAATGCTCCTGGAAAATTGCACATCCATGTGGAAAAAACAAATCCAGACACAGATTTTAAACCCTTCAAAAAATTAATTCAAAATGGATCATAGACCTAAATGTAAAATGCAAAACTATAAAACTCCTAGAAAACAACATAGGAGAAAACCTAAATGATCTTGAATATGGTGACGACTTTTAAGACACAGCACCAAAGATACAATCCTTGAAAGAAATAATTGGTAACCTGGACTCACTAAAATTAAAAACTCCTGTTCTGTGAAAGACAATGTCAAGAGAATGAAAAGTCTGTATCAAGTCACTCCCAGATATGTCTGGGAGACATATCTGATCAAAAGACACATCTGATCAAAAACTGTTATCTGAAATATATAAAGAACTCTTAAAAGTAAACAACAACAAAATAATCCAATATAAGAATAGAGACATTAACAGATACCTCACCAAAAAAGATGTACAGCAGGAAAATAAATACATGAAAAGACATCATGTCATGAGGGAAATGCAAATTAAAACAACAAAAAGATACTACTACACACCTATCAGACTAGCCAAAATCCAGAACCCTGAAAATGTCAAATGCTGGCAAGGATGTGGTGCAACAGAAAGTCTGATTCATTGTTGGTAGGAATGCAAAATGGCAGAGAGAACTTTTCTAAAATGGTTTGGCGGTTTCTTACAAAACTAAGCATACTGTTTACCACTGGATCTAGCATTTGTGCTCCTTGATATTTACCCAACAGAGCTGAAAATGTATGTCCACCAAAACATCTGCATCTGGATGGGTTATAGTAGATTTATTAATAATGACAAAACTTGGAAGCAACCAAAATGTCCTTCAGCATTCGAAGGGATAAATTCTATTCAGCAGATGAATGGATAAACTCTCGAAGAGCACAAGGTATCTTTTCATTTCTTTGCATCATCTTCAATTTCCTTCATCTGTGTTTTACACTTTTCAGAGTATAGGTAACCTCCTTGGTTAAGTTTATTTTTACATATTCTGTTGCTTTTCATGCAATGGAAATGTTTATAACAGTTACAAAATTCTGGTTTCTGAAGTGAAAAAAAAAAAAAGGCGAAAGAAGGGCAGCAAATGGCAAAATATCCTTCTGTTTATGGGTGAGTTGTATTTTTGTATATATATGCAATGTCTTCTTTATCCATTCATCTATTGACGTGTACTTAGGATGCTTCCACATCTTGGCAGTTATAAATAATGTTGCTATTAATAGTGGGGTGTATGTATCTTTGTTAATTGATTCTTATTTTGTGGTTGGCTTTATTCTTTTGATAACTATGTTAGTTTAAAAAGCTAAAGCTCTAAATGGTCTTAGAAACAATGAACAGTACATACATGTAAATTTAAAAAAATATGTGCAGTACACTGTATGTATGTATTTACATGCAATACACTGTATATGTGCAGTCAAACTGTAACAATTCTACTTAATAAAACTGAAAAATGAATAAAAAAAAAGAGTACTAACATTCACTTATAAATGTTTAAGAAGGAGAAGTGAGAAAGAAAAGGGCAGAGAACATATTTGAAGACATAATAGCTGAAAATTTCCCTAACCTGGGAAAGGAAACATATCCAGGTTCAGAAAGCACAGAGTCCCAAGCAATACCAAACATAAAGATATCTACTCCAAGACACAATATAATTAAAACAGCAAAATTTAAAGATAAAGAGAAAATCTTAAAAACAGCAAGGTAAAGGCAACCAGTTACATACAAAGAAACACCCAGAACACCATTACTTTTCAGCAGAAACTTTGCAGACCAGAAGGGAGTGGCATGCTATACTTAAAGTGATGAATGGAAAAAACCTACAAATAATATTCTACGCAGCAAGTCAGCAAAAGCTAAAAGAGTTCAGCACCACTAAATGAGGTTTATAAGAAATTTTAAAGGGACTTCCCTAAGCAGAAAAGAAAAGGCCACAAGTAGAAATATGAAAATTATGAAAGGAAAAAATTCACCAGTAAAGACAAACATACAGTAAAGCTAGTAGATCAAGCACTTATAAAATAGGCAGCCTACTGAATGGAAGATATTGGCAAATGATATATTTGATAAGGTGTTAATATCCAAAATATACAAAGAACTCATAAAAGTCAAATCAAAAAAACAAACTTGATTTAAAAAATAGGAGGATCTGAATAGATACTTTTGCAGAGAAGACACAGATAAAAAGATGCTCAACATCACTAATCATCAGAGAAATGCAAATCAAAACCTCACTGGCATCTATCACCTCACACTTAGAATGGCTATTATCAAAAAGACAGCAAATAACAAGTGTTGGCAAGGATGTGAAGAAGAGGGAACAGTCGTAAACTGTTAGTGGGAATGTAAGTTGTTGTGGCCACTATGGAAAACAGTTCCCCACAAAATTAAAAATATAACTACCACATGATCCAACAATTAACTTATGGGTATTCTTCCAAGGAAAACATACTAATTTGAAAAAGATATATGCACCCCTATGTTCACTCCAGCATTACTTACAATAATCAATATACAGAAGTAGCCCAGTGTCCATCAATAGATGAATGGATAAAGAAGATGTGATATATATATACAATGGACTATTAATCAACCGTAAGAAAGAATGAAATCTTGAGATTTACAACAACGTGAATGGACCTAAAGGGTAATATGTTATGTGAAATAAGTCACACAGAGAAAGACAAATACTGTGTGATTTCACTTGTATGTGGAATCTAAAAAGCAAACCAAATGGATAAGTCTAACAAAACAGAAACAGTCTCATAGACACAGAAAGAAACAGGTGGTTGCCAGAGGGAAGGAGGATACAGGGTGGGGAAGAGTGAAACATGTGAGGGAGATTCAGATGTAATAAAGTAAATAAGTCATAAGGATAAAATGTACAGTATGGGGGAATGTAGTCAATACTACGGTAATAGCTGTATTGTGACAGATGGGAACTAGACTTATCTTGGTCATCATTTGTAATGTACAGAAACAGCAAATCATTATGTTGTGCAGCTGGAACTAACATAGTTATACTTTAATTTTTAAAAAGGTTAATTTATATATTTACTTATAAATTTGATTTTAAGGAAAATGAATAGCACAGAATAGCTTAATAGTCAGAAAAGACAACTTAAGTGCTGTTATGTGACCATGGAAGAATATTTACCATGTTTATTACATCTATTATAGAGTTCAAAACCATACTGAGCAGCAAGAAAACCAATGCATGTCAGGATAGGAAGTAAGAGTGATACGACTGGGGAAGAAGACCCATAGGAATTCAGTGACACTTGGTAACATTCTATTTCTCAAGCTGGATGGCCAATATACAGGAATTATTTCTACTTTTCTTTATTCTTTATACACGTTTCATATATTTTCTTTTCTATGTATGAAATAGTTCATAATAGAAGGAAAATAAGTCCCACTAAGAAGAAAGTCATTTACACATAACCTACAACAGCTATGTGTTCTTAAGGAGAGACTATATATCTGAAAATAGCTGGAGTTCATTTGCATCTCAAAATATCACTCTCAAGAGAAAATAAGGACAAGAATACACAAAATGAGCAAACCCACTTTTTTTCTAAGACAATTTTTCTAATAGATGAATATGGAATTAATCAGAACCTACAGAATCTAATCCTTAAGTATTAATTTTTGAAGAATTAAGACTCCTAACACCTTAGCCAACAACCATTAGCAACTCAGCTGGAGTCATCAATGCCCAGGTAAGAGATCCTAATCCCACACACTTTCTTCCACATTACCTCTCTTAATTTCTAAATTTATTTTATACCTTGGACAAGTCAGTTGTTCTCCCATGACCAAACAACTTTGCTTTGATCTCTTCTACTTTTCTCCTGTCATCTTCGTTTAATTCTGAAATGGAGTAGCCACAGTCATGAGCCATATTAAACTTCAGATTCCAGGCTGGAGAAAAAGCATAAAAATATTCAAGATAATACAACACAAAAGTATCAGCGACTTTAAGAACATAGAAGATCATCAATACACCCAATTTAATGCCTACCACAGTGCTTGGTAAAAAGTGTGTGCTCTCAATTTTATGACAAATTCTTAGTTCTCAAGAGATAATTTCACTGAAAAGTGAGTTTTTTTAAAGAAAAATATTCTATAGACATTTCCCTAAAGAGGCCACTTTATTTATTTATTTTTAACTGAAGCATAGTCAGTCACAACGTGTCAATTTCTGGTGTACAGCATAATGCCCCAGTCATGAATATGTGTGTGTGTACACACACACATATACATATATACACATGTGTATATACACACATACATATATTTGTTTTCATATTTTCTCATTGAAAGTTATTACAAGATATTGAATATAGTTCTCCACGCTATACAAAGGAAATCTGATTTTTTAATCTATTTTATATACAGTAGTTAACATTTGCAAATCTCAAACTCCCAAATTATCCCTTCCCATTCCCTTTCCCCCGGTAACCATAAATTGTTTACTATGTCTGTGAGTCTCTTCCTGTTTTGTGGATGAATTCATTAGTGTCCCAAAGAGGCCAGTTTAAATATAATATTCAACTATTTTTATCTTAATCTTCCTTCCAATCAAAACAGTCCCCCTATCAGCTCCTACTATAGTTACCACCAATTCTAACAGCTAATACTTTAAAATAATAAAACCTGAGTTCTTTGGAGAATCAAAATATGCATAAATGAGAGAAGGCATGGTGTAGGAAGTTAATCTCAAGAGAAGATTTCTAGTTAGGCCTGAATTACTTATAAGTTGCCCTCCAAAATATATGCCCCATGTTGTCTTAAATTTTTTTCCCTTTTTTAATGGAATTCTGCAATTAGAGATGAATGGAATTAGTAAATATTCCTTTTTAAACCTCTAAACCAAGTATGAGTTTGAAATACCTTGATTAGTTTTTCTGATGTCTATCTAAGATCTGCTTCAAGAATTTTATTAGAAAAGGGGATGAGAAAGTATATACAATTTTATGATACAGAGTGACAGAGAAAAGCAAATAGGGGTTTTTTATTGCCTCCAAAATAAGGACACTACAATGTAAAGACTAGGAAAACATCCTGTTTCGGAAACTCAAGTGATCTCCCCTTACTTTCCTTCAGACATCAGAACTCACTTTTCTTTAAACTCAAACTAGCACTGTTAATACTATCTTAGCTATATTGTTGGTTAACTGGGTTTATTCTGGATTGATGGTAGAAAATGTAATCATTCTAACAGTTCTACAAGAAAATATATTTAGCGCCCCAAACACTTAACTTTAAGCCAATTATTAAACTATGTAAGTTTGACCTGAGTCTGTAACAAATCATCATTTCCTACCTCGCGCTCGTACCCGAGATTCCTCTTCCTCTGCATTTCTGAGTATTTGTTTAGCATGGTTCAGCGAGGATTCACATTTCAGAAGGTTTTTCACATGTGCAGCCAGTGAATCTACACTGCTACCACCACCATCATCACTCTCTAACACACCCTCTTCCTCTCTGCTATCTGTCACGCTCGTCTTGGGTGAAGCACGTGGAAGGAAGTTTAGAACATCAGAAACTGACTCTAGGGAATTACTGTCCCATGAGCAGGAACTGGCATCACTACTTGAATCACTTTTAATGATAGTCATCATAGGGATAACAATTTTATTCCCAATGGTTCCACTATACCCTTCAGGTTCAGACCTCATTACAGATTTGGCTGCTTTATATTGCCTAAGAGTTTCATCTAATGTCACTCTGGTTTTGCTTTCTGCTTCCTGTACAGGACTTCGAACCGCAGTTGAACTAATAAACTCCCAATTTTCAATACCTCTCTGGCATTTCAGATTCGTCTGTGTGCTAATATCCTTCTGCGTGCACTTGTTATTTGGGCTTTCTTCTGTAAATGGCTGTCTGTGAGACAAATCACCATTAGATTCATCAGTTGTGGGGGGTTCTTTGAAGCAAACCACCTTCTTAGATTGTATAAAAGAAATATCACTAACATCTCTGAAAGGGACAAGGGGAACAGGAAAATTATATCGTCTCAGTGCTATATTTTCTGCTTCCATTAGAAGTGTCCGAATCTCTTTAAGAGTTTTGGAACCACTGTCCATACCCCGGATTTCCTCGGTGCCAACATCTTCAAAACCTGAAGATTCTGGCTTATTTATTACAATTCTACTATCAGCCTGAGAATTTAAAGGCACATTGCTTGAGATAACACTGGAGTTAGAAGATTCCAAATTATCTATTAGCCTTTGGACATGGTCTGAAACAAGTTTGTGCTTCTCACTATATGAATAACTATCAGGGGGAACTGTTGATAACCCAGTAATCTGATCAGCTTGCCCAAGACTACTAGAGGACTTCGGATCATCTTCAGTTAGATGTCTTTCTGGTAAATCCTGTTGGTAGAATATAACTGGTTTCTCCCTGTGTGAAAAGGAACTAGGAGGAACTGATGGTAACACAATTTTTTGGTCAGCTGGTCCAGGAACTGTTGAAACCTTTAACACATCTTCAGTTTGATGTTGGTCTGGCAATTCCTGTGGGTAGAAAGTATCAGATTTCTCTCTGTGTGAATAGGAACTAGAAAGAGGTATTGCTATCCCAGGATTCACATCAGTTGGTTCAGGGACAGGTGAAATCTTCAGAATATCTTCACTTTGACGTCTGTCTGGCAACTGCTGTCGGAAGAAAATACTGGGATTTACTCTCTGAGAATAAGAATTACGAAAAACTGTCAGTAATGGAGTCTTCCTGCTGTCCAGCCCGATCACAGCTGAAGTCTTGGGCTTCTCTCTATGTGAGTAGGAACTCGTTGGAGCTAATGGTAACTCAGTCTTCTGCTCATCTGGTAAAATCACAGTTGAAATCTTGAGTTTCTCTTTATGTGAGAAAGAACTAGAAGGTCCTGTTGGTATCTCAGTGTTCTGGTCAGCTGGTCCAGGGAGAGCAAAAACTTTCAAAGCTTCTTCAGTAAGATTTGGCAGCTCCTGCTGGTAAAAACCATCAGGCTTCTCTCTATATGAGTAAGAACTAGAGGGGCTTGTTCGTATCCCAGTCTTCTGGTCAGATGGTCCAGGAACAGCTGAAACTTTCAAAGTTTCTTCAGTAATATCTGGCAACTCCTTCTGGTAAGAAAACATGGGGCTCTCTCTATGTGAACAGGAAGTAGGGGGCACAGTTTGCATACCAGTGTTCTGGTCTGCTTGTCCAGGAACCCCTAGAAGTTCTAAAGCATCTTCATTAGAATCTGGCAACTCTTGCTCATAAGAAATGATGGGCTTTTCTCCACGTGAGTAAGTGGAGGTTACTGCTGGAATCCCAATCTTCTGGTCAGCTGGTCCAGGAACCTCTAAAACTTTTAAAGCCACTTGAGTAAGATCTGGGAACTCTTGCTGATAAGAAATGATGGGCTTCTCTCTATATGAAGAGGAACTAGATGGTACTGTAGATATCCCGGTCTTCTGGTCAGCTGGTCCAGGAACACCTGAAACTTTCAGAGCCTCTACAGTTAGCTGACTGTCTGGCAAGGCCTGCTGGTAGAAAATAATGGGCTTCTCTTTATGTGAGTAGGAAGTAGAGGTTACTGTAGGTATCCCAGTCTTCTGGTCACCTGTTTCAGAAATACCTGAAACTTTCAGAGCCTCTTCAGTAGGATGACTGTCTGGCAACTCTTGTTGGTAGAAAATACTGGATTTTTCTCTATGTGAGTAGGACCTAGAAGATTCTGATATTCCAGTCTTCGGGTCAGCTGGTCCAGCAACAGCTGAAACTTTCAGAGCCTCTTCAGTTAGATGACTGCCTGGCAACTTCTGCTGGTAAAAAATAATGGGCTTCTCCCGATGTGCGTAGGAACTAGAGGGTACTGTCTGCAGTCCAGTGTCCTGGTCAACTGGTCCAAGAATAGCTGAAATTTTCTGAGTCTGATCCTTTAGGTGACTGTCTGGCAACTCCTGCTGATAGGAAAAACTGGTCTTCCCTCTATGTGAGAAGAAAGCAGGGGGGACTATTGGTACCCCAGTCTTCTGGTGACCTAGTCCAGGAGTAGCTGGAACCCTCTGAGCCTCTTTAGTTAGATGACTGTCTGGCAACTCTTGTTGGTACAAAATACTGGGCTTCTCTCTATGTGAATAAGAAGTAGAGGGGACTGTTGATATCCCAGTCTCCTGCTCAGCGAATCCAGGGGCAGCTGAAACTTTCTGAGCCTGTTCAATGAGATGACTGTCTCGCAACCCTTGTTGGTACAAAATACTGGGCTTTTCTCTATATGAATAAGAAGTAGAGGGGACTGTTGATGTCCCAGTCTTCTGCTCAGGGGGCCCAGGAGCTGCTGAAGCTTGTTGAACCTGTTGAATTGGATGACTATCTGGCAACTCTTGTTGGTACAAAATACTGGGCTTCTCTCTATGTGAATAAGAAGTAGAGGGGACTGTTGATATCCCAGTCTTCTGCTCAGCGAATCCAGGGGCAGCTGAAACTTTCTGAGCCTGTTCAATGAGATGACTGTCTCGCAACTCTTGTTGGTACAAAATACTGGGCTTCCCTCTATATGCGTAAGAAGCAGAAGTTGCTGTAGGAATCCCAGTCTTCTGCTCAGGGGGCCCAGGAGCTGCTGAATCTTGTTGAACCTGATGAATTGGATGACTGTCTGGCAACTCTTGTTGGTACAAAATACTGGGCTTCTCTCTATGTGAATAAGAAGTAGAGGGGACTGTTGATATCCCAGTCTCCTGCTCAGTGAATCCAGGGGCAGCTGAAACTTTCTGAGCCTGTTCAATGAGATGACTGTCTCGCAACTCTTGTTGGTACGAAATACTGGGCTTTTCTCTATATGAATAAGAAGTAGAGGGGACTGTTGATGTCCCAGTCTTCTGCTCAGGGGGCCCAGGAGCTGCTGAAGCTTGTTGAACCTGTTGAATTGGATGACTATCTGGCAACTCTTGTTGGTACAAAATACTGGGCTTCTCTCTATGTGAATAAGAAGTAGAGGGGACTGTTGATATCCCAGTCTTCTGCTCAGCGAATCCAGGGGCAGCTGAAACTTTCTGAGCCTGTTCAATGAGATGACTGTCTCGCAACTCTTGTTGGTACAAAATACTGGGCTTCCCTCTATATGCGTAAGAAGCAGAAGTTGCTGTAGGAATCCCAGTCTTCTGCTCAGGGGGCCCAGGAGCTGCTGAATCTTGTTGAACCTGATGAATTGGATGACTGTCTGGCAACTCTTGTTGGTACAAAATACTGGGCTTCTCTCTATGTGAATAAGAAGTAGAGGGGACTGTTGATGTCCCAGTCTTCTGCTCAGGGGGCCCAGGAGCTGCTGAAGCTTGTTGAACCTGTTGAATTGGATGACTGTCTGGCAACTCTTGTTGGTGCAAAATACTTGGCTTCTCTCTATATGCGTAAGAAGTAGAGGGGACTGTTGGTGTCCCAGTCTTCTGCTCAAGGGGCCCAGGAGCTGCTGAAGCTTTTTGAACCTGTTGAATTGGATGACTGTCTGGCAACTCTTGTTGGTACAAAATACCGGGCTTCTCTCTATATGAATAAGAAGTAGAGGGGACTGCTGATGTCCCAGTCTTCTGCTCAGCGAATCCAGGGGCAGCTGAAACTTTCTGAGCCTGTTCAATGAGATGACTGTCTCGCAACTCTTGTTGGTACAAAATACTGGGCTTCTCTCTATATGCGTAAGAAGTAGAAGTTACTGTAGGAATCCCAGTCTTCTGCTCAGGGGGCCCAGGAGCTGCTGAATCTTGTTGCACCTGTTGAATTGGATGACTGTCTGGCAACTCTTGTTGGTGCAAAATACTTGGCTTCTCTCTATATGCGTAAGAAGTAGAGGGGACTGTTGATGTCCCAGTCTTCTGCTCAAGGGGCCCAGGAGCTGCTGAATCTTGTTTCACCTGTTGAATTGGATGACTGTCTGGCAACTCTTGTTGGTACAAAATACTGGGCTTCTCTCTATATGCGTAAGAAGTAGAAGTTACTGTAGGAATCCCAGTCTTCTGCTCAGGGGGCCCAGGAGCTGCTGAAACTTTCAGTGCCTGTTTGGTCAGATGACTTTCTGGCAATGTCTTCTGATAGAAAATACTGGGCTTCTCTCCATGTAAGTAAGAAGTAGGGGATGTAGTAGGTATGCCAGTCTTCTGCTCAGCTGGTCTAGGAGAAGCTGAAACTTTCAGAGCCTCTTCAGATGGATAACTGCCTGGCAAGGCAGGTTGGTAGAAAATACCAGGCTTCTCTCCAACTGAGTAGGAACTAGCAGGTACTGTTTGTATTCCAGTCTTCTGATCAGCTGATCCAGGGACAACTGAAACTTTCAGAGCCTCTTCAGTTTGATGACTGCCTGGCAATGCCTGTGGGTAGAATATACTGTACTTTTCTCCAAGTGAGTAGGAATTTGGAGGGACTGTAGGTATGCCAGTCTTCTGATCACCAAGTCCAGGAACAGTTGAAATTTTTAGAGCCTCTGCAGTTAGATGATTGTCTGGCAAGGCCTGTGGGTAGAAAATACTTGGCTTCCCTCTTTGTGAGGAGGAACTAAAGGGCACCGATGCTATACCAGTCTTCTGGTCAGCTAGTTCAGGAACTGCTGAAACTTTTAGAGTCTCTTCAATTAGATGACCATCTGCCAATGCCTGTTGGTTGAGAATATCAGTATACTGACCAATAGTCTTCACTTGAGGAGACCTTACAGCCAACTGAGGAAAGTCTTCAGGGGACAAGGATAAATGAGATCCAATGTCTGAATCTTCAGGAGTGGTAGTGATACCTGGTTTCAAGTTGGGTTGAGGAATTTCAGCTATGCCTCCTTTGGAAGTATCTCCTTAAGAAAAAGAGATTTGTTAATGTTGTTAATACACACACACACACAGATATTTTGAATTTTAAAAATATCTCTTTTATACACTAAAAGAAATACAGTAAGCTTTCCTTTCTTGGGCATTTATACTTCTATAAAGGAATCCTAAGGAAATACTCATCAAAAGAAATAAAAATTTACAAACAAAGATATTAAATACAAAGCAATTTGTAAGAGCAAATTAATATAGAAATAATTTAAATATTCAACAAGAGCAACTAAAAAATAAGTATATATATTTGATGGCACATTATATGGATCTTGAAATTTGGATTTTAAATACTTTTCTGTGTGATGAAAAAATCCTGTCTACCATGGAGTTTGATCTCACCCTACTAATAAGGCTAATAATGAAGGCTGTTATTGTGTCGTGTATGTTGGCAGAAGACACAAGGCTCTTCAGAGACAGAGTACTTTATTCCATGGCATAGCAAAGGATCATCAGCTTATTTTCATGAAATCCTCTTTCCCCCAAGTCACATACGAAGGCAAAGCAGTACAGCCCTGATGGAGCCAATGCATGCCATAGGTATAACAGACTCTCCTAATAAGCACATCCTGAATAAGATATGTATTTTTAATTATGTGAAACTGCAAAGACTCTAAAGTTTACACTAAGAAGTTTGAAACTAATTCTACATAGTATGGGAAGTTGTTCACAGATTTGATCAGAACTATACTGCAGAAATACAGATTC
This sequence comes from Camelus dromedarius, assembly GCF_036321535.1. NCBI lineage: Eukaryota > Metazoa > Chordata > Mammalia > Artiodactyla > Camelidae > Camelus > Camelus dromedarius. The sequence goes on from NC_087450.1 coordinate 10,817,618, forward strand.
AAGATGAGTGGAAGGGAATGCAAAAGTGTAAGCAGCACTATCTAAGAGAACCTTCTGTAACAATGGCAATGTTCTGTATTTCTACTAATACAGTAATTCTAAATAAAAGTAGTTCTAAATAGCAGTGGAAAGTAAATGACTGCAATAGAAATGACAAGTTTTAGCAAGTAATGCACTCATTAATTTACTGATTCAAAAAAATGAATTTTTACTATGTGCCAGTCACTGTTCTTGATATAGGAAATACACAGACAAAGCTTATATTCTAATTCTGCCTCACAAAGCTTATTCTAATAGCCTCGAGGAAGCAGGCAATAAAAAAAAACTGGTAAAACATATGGCATGTCAGATGGTGATAGGATGGTTAACATATACAGCAAGTATTATCTATATTTTACATATAGGGAAATTAAGTTTCAGAGATGATGATATAACAGTGCTTCTCAGTGTGGAGACCTTGTTAACTTGCAGATTCTGGTAAGTAAGTAGGTATTGGGGTGGGATCTGAAATTCCACATTTCTAACAAGCCTTCTGGTACTGTTCAATACTACTGGTCCTCAGACTACATTTTGAGCAGTAAAAATATATAATTTTTCTAGAGTTGTACATTGAGTAAATGACAAAAACAGGCATTTTCACCTTTTAATTCTAACTTCAAAGTCTGACCTCTTTCACTACAACTGACTGTCATTTTAAACCCACTGGTGGGCTTCAAACCAGCTGAATGAATATAGGATGAAACAGTCTGAGAAGTGATTTTAAGGTAAAGAAGTAGAGTACCAAGTCATAACTATTAACTCTTCAAGAAAACTAGAAGAGAAGGGAAAATGTAACCTGCATAGTAACTTGAGAAGGAATATGGGTTATAGAAATTTTTATGAGGAAAAAGAACAGCTCGAGTAATTAATAAATCAACACAGATGACAAACTGAACAACGAACAGGTCAAAGGAAAAATTAAAGAGGAAATAAAAAATACCTGGAGACAAATGAAAATGGAAATACAACATACTAAAACTTAGGGGATGCAGCAAATGCAGTTTAAACAGGAAGGTTGTAGTGATAACTGTCTACATCAAGAAATAAGAAGAACCTCAAATGAACAACCTAACTTTACAGCTCAAAGACCTAGAAAGAGAAGAACAAGCAAAGCCCAAAGTCAATAGAGGAAATAACAAAGATCAGACTGGAAATAAGTGAAATAGAGAGTAAAAAGACAATATAAAGATTAGTGAAACTAAGAGCTGGTTCTTTAAAAAGATAAATAAAATTGACAGTCCTTTAGCTAGACTCATGAGAAAAAAAAAGGACTCAAACTCAGAAATGAAAGCGATGTTACAAATAATACCATAGCAATAATAAGGATAAGAGACTACTGTGAACAATTACAGGCCAGTAAATTTGACAACCTAGAAGAAATGGATAAATTCCTAGAAACATACAACCTACCAAGTCTCAGTCATGGAGAAACAGGAAATCTGAACAGACTAGTAAGGAGATTGAATCAGTACTCAAAATGTCCCAGCAAACATCCATGACCAGATGGTTTCCCTGCTGAATCCTACAAGACATTCAAAGAATTAATACCAATCCTTATCAAAATTTTCTAAAAAATAGAAGAGAAGGGAACATTTCCAAACTCATTTTACAAAGCCAGCATTATCCTGATAGGAAAACCAGCAAGGACATTACAAGGAAAGAAAATAACAGGCAAATATTCCTGATGAATACAGATGTAAAAATCCTCAACAAAATATTAGCAAACCAAATTCACTAATACGTTAAAGGAGTCGTACACATGGATCAAGTAGGAATTATTTCAGGGATGCAAGGATGGTTCAACAACCACAAGTCAGTCAATGAGATACACCTTGTTAACAAAATGAAGGTTAAAAATCATAGGATCATCTTAATAGATGCAGAAAAAGCATTTGACAAGATTTACTACCCACTTATGGTAGAAACTCTCAACAAAAAGGATACAGAGGGAATGTAATTCAACATAATAAATGCCATATATGACAAGCACACAGCTAACATCATACTCAATGGAGAAAAGCTAAAAGCTTTTCCTTTAAGATCAGAAAAAAGACAAGGATGCCCACTCTTACCACTTATACTCAGCATAGTATTAGAAGTCCTAGTCAGAGAAATTAGGCAAGAAAAAGAAAAAAGGCATCCAAGGTGGAAATCAAGAAGTTAAACTGTCTCTATTTGCAGATGACATGATACTACATATAGAAAATTCTAAAGACTCCATCAAAACCTGAATTTAGTAAAGCTGCAGGATATCAAATCAATATGCAAAAAAGTTGCATTTCTATGCATTAATGATGAACGATCAGAAAAAGAAATTAAGAAAACAATCCTGTTTACAAGCGCATCAAAAAGAATAAAATACCTAGGAATAAATTTAACCAACGAGGTGAAAGCAAGTAACTGAAAACTATAAGACCCAGTTGAAATAAGTGGAAAAAGACAAAAAGAAATGGAAAACATAGTCTCTGCTTACGGATTAGAAGAATTAACACTGCTAAAATGTCCATATTACCTCAAGTAACCTACAGATTCAATGCAGTCCCTATAAGAATATCAGTGGCATTTTTCACAGAAATAGAAGAAACAATCCTAAAACTTTTATGAAACCACAAAGGACCCTGAATGCCCAAAGCAATCTCCAGAAATAAGAACAAAAAGCTAGAGGTCTCACACTCCTTAATTTCAAATTTTCAAATAGTCATCAAAACAGCATGACATTGGCAGAAAAACAGATACACAGATCACTGCAACAAAATTGAGAGTCCATGCTACACTTATATTGAGAATTACTGTAAGACAAACGAGCAAAACAACGTATCATGGAGAAAGGACAGTCTGCGCTGTAAATGGTGTTCGGAAAACTGGACAGCAACATGCAAAAGAATGAAACTAGACACCATCTAACACTATACACAAAAAGTAACTCAAAATGTATTTAAGGCTTCAATGTAAGACCCGAAACCATAAAACTCCGAGAAGAACACATAGGCAGTATACTCTTTGCCACCGTTCTTAGCACTATCTTTCTGGTTATGTCTCCTCAGGCAAGGGAAACAAAAGCAAAAATAAACAAGAGGAACTACATCAAACTAAAGAGTTTCTGCACCATAAAGGAAACCATCAACAAAGTGAAGAGACAACCTACTACATAGGTGAAGATATTTGCAAATCAAATTCACTAAGACTCTAATATCCAAGATACGTAAAGAACTTATACTACTCAACAACAAGAAAAAACAATCTGATTAAAAAATGGACAGAGGACCTGAACAGACACTTTTCCAAAGAAGACATACAGATGGCTAACCAGTACATGAAAAGATGTTCAACATCATTAGTTACTAGGCAAATACAAATCAAAACCACAATGAGACTATCACTTCACATTTGTTGAAACAGCTATTACTCAAAAGGCAAGAAATAACAAGTGTTGGCGAGGATGTGGAGAAAAGGAGACTCTTGTGCACTGTTGGTGGGATTGTAACTTCGTGCAGCCACTATGGAAAACAGTATGGTGATTCCTTAAAAAACTAAAAATAGACTTACCATATGATCCAGCAATCCCACTCCAGGGCATGTATCTGGATAAAATTCTAATTCGAAAAGATACATGCACCCCAATGTTCACAGCAGCACTATTTACAACAGCCAAGACATAGAAACAACCTACATGTCCATCGACAGATGGTTGGATAAAGAAGATGTGACACACACACACACGTGTGCCCGGGGATACTCAGCCATAAAAAGGAAAGAAATAATGCCGTTGGCAGCATGCTAAGTGAAGTAAGTCAGAGAAAGAGAAACATCATATGATATCACTTATATGTGGAATGTAAATAATTTCCCCAGCTGGTAGGGGAACGAAACCTATCTGGTTGAGGACTAGGTAGATTGCAGCTGGTCTGATTAATGGGAGAACTAGCCAGGTGGGGAGCCTTTCCCTCTGGCTGGAGGGCACAGCTGGCCAGAGCAATAAAACTTGTGGTAAGGCCTTCTGAGGCCCTCGAGATTCAGATGTCAAGATTGCACATAATACTGAATCTAATTTTAGGCCTTACACCACAATACTATCATTCAGGATCTTAGGGTCTTTTGGGAGGAATGAGATGTAACCAAGTAATTAAACTGGTACAATTAGACACATCAATAGAAATAATGGTGGGGAGGGTACAGCTCAGTGGCAGAGTGTGCGTAGTATACACAAGGTCCTGTTCAATCCCCAGTACCTCCATTAAAATATACATAAATAAACAAACAAACCTAATTACCTTCCTCCCCACCCCGGAAAAAAAGAAATATTACATATGGTAAAGAGGTAAACAGAGAGGATGTCTTGGGAGAGAGGATGCATCTGTCTAGTTCCCCACTTTTAAAGATTTACCACAGGCATGGCAGGCTGAGAAAAAAATGCTATAATCAACCCCAACTCACAGGCTGGAGGTTCCACTTCAGAAGAGGCAATCCAAGAAGACCAGGGAAAACCACCCCTACCCAACACCACAGAGAAGGGATGTGTTACTCCAATATAAGTGGGACACTGACCCAACCCCCAGAGCAAAGTCACAAAGCTTTTCCCCAGGAGGAGAGACAAGCTGTAAGAAGAGGGATCTCCACACATCTCCATAAGGAGACTGACTGTATTTGGAATAAAGCATGGGGAAGTTCAAGCTTAAGGACACTCAAAAACAATGGTGATCTTAGTGGTAAGCAATTAAGAGGAAGCTAGTAGCTACATGATTCAAATAAGCCATACAGTAGACAAGCTAGAAGTTTAAAAGAAAGCCCAAGACTGACCTAAAAGACTATCTCTGAGAAAGGGCTTGACACTGACTGCATCAGACTATGGAGTAATTTATGCCTCAAGGCATTGCTGAATTGTTGAAAACAATACAGCAATCAGCTAGCTAGCAATAAGTTGAGGCTAACAGCTGTTACCAATAGTGGACAACAAGCAAGAAGATTAATAGGGAGATGAAAAAAGAGACAATAAAAGAGAACTGTTAAAACCATAGTCATAGGAGAGGGGATGGAGGGAGATCACAGGTCAGGGAGGCTATACACATACCAAAGACTCTACTTTCTGGAGGGGAAATTCAGAAGATGTATCCTGCAGGGGAAACAGACTTGGCTGAACTTGTCCAACCCAGTCACTAGACTAGCAAAACAATAACAAATATTCCCAGCTCAGAGAGGGAATCAGTATCCAGAGCAGCAACACTATACTATCTAAAATCTTCAGTTTATAATAAAAAATGTTGTCTACTCTAAATAGAAAAGAAGCAGGAGGCTACAAAAATGAGAAACTTATAACTGGAAAGGTGATAACTACCATAAATTACAAACAGAATAAACATGAAATTGTAAAAGAAGACATCTAAATCATTAACAGTGGGAGAGGGAAGCAAGAAAATATAATAAAAAATTTTGATACATGCAAGGAAAAAGAAAAGCGACCCATTCACGTGAAAAAAGCAAGTAAGCAATAGAAACTGCCTTTAAGGGGACCCACATGTTGGACTTAGCCAGCAAAGACTTCAAAACAGTTACTATAAATATGTTCAAAGAAGAAAAGGAAATGATGCTTAAAAATTAAAAGAAGGTAATGGCAATGTCTCATCAAACAGAAAATAAACTAACAAAACTTATTAAAGAAACAAATGAAAATTCTGGGTTTGAAAACTATAACTGAAATGAAAAATTTCCTAGAGGCTCAATAGTAAATAGGGACAGACAGAAGAATCAGTGAACATGATGATGCAATCTGAACGGCAGCAAAAGAAGAATAAAAATGAACAAAGGCTCAGAGAGCTATAAGATGAAGTGCACTGACATATGTATAATGGGGGACCCTGAAAGAAATAATGGCCAAAAACTTCCCAAACTTGATGAAAAACATTACCCTATACACATCTGAGAATCCCAATGAACTCAATGAAGGATAAACAGACAGATCCACACCAACACATCATCATCAAAATGCTGAAAGACAAAGTATATCCTGAAAGCAGCAATAAAAAATAAATCACATACAAGAGAACACTAGTAAGAATAGCTGATTTCTCGTCAAAAACAATAAAGGGTGAATACAGTGGAAAGAAATATTCAAACTGCTGAAAGAAGAAGATTGTTAACCAAGAATTCAAAATGCAGCAAAACTATCTTTCAAAAAGATGAAATAAAAACATTCCCACATATACAAAAGCTGACTGAGAGAATCTGTTGATAGTAAGCTCATCTTGCAAGAAAAACTAAAGGAAATTCTTCAGGCTGAAAGCAAATGACACCAAACAGTAATTCCAATTTAATAACACAACAAATAGTGCTAGTAAAGATAATTATGTTACAAAAAGACAGCATACTTGCATTCTTTCATTTCTTCTCTTAAATAATTTTAAAAGTAACTTTACATAAAGCAATATATATATAATTATTATTGGGGCTGTAACATATAGAAATGTAACATAGTCAACAATAAAATGAAAAGAAGGTACATGGGAGCAAAGTTAGAGTAGAGCAAGAAAATAATACTAGATGGTAATAAGTCCACAGGACAAATAAAGAGAATAAGGAATGGTAAATCAGAATATTAATATAACAACCTCTATAAATAAATACTTGCTCTAATTCAGCTTCTTGAAAATACATAAAACTATATAATTATAACAATGTAGCAATGTATCCCTGATTTTGTAACACAAATGTAGTATGTATCACAATAATAGCACACACAAAAAAGAAGAGGGAATAGAGCTATGTAGGAGTTAATCTCTGCATCACACTAGAATTAAGATAGTATAAATCAGAAGTATGTTCTGGTATATTAAGAAATTTTGTATGCCCTAGAATAACCACTAATAATGTAATATAAATAATTAGCTGGAAAATCATTAAAGAAATTAAAATACTGAAAAATATTCACTTAATGCAATAAAAAGCAGTAAAGGGGGGGCGGGTACAGTGGTAGAGGTAGAGTACACACTTAGCATGCATGAAGTCCTAGGTTTAATTCCTAGTACCTCCATTTAAAAATAATTAAAAATTAAAAATAAATGGATAAAATTAAAAAATAAAAAGCAGTAAAGGAGGAACTGAAGAACAAAAAAGATATAAGACACATGGAAAATAAAAAGTAAACTAGCAAATGTAAATTCAATCTTATCAGTAATTACATTAAATGTGAATGGATTAATCACATCAAAAGGTAAAGTTTATCAGCCTGGATTAAGAAAAAAAAGATACAACTATAAACTGCTTACAAGAGATACACCTCAGGTTCAAAAGTACAGGTAGGCTCAAAGTAAAGGGATGAAAAAAGATATGCCATACCAGCAGCAACCATAACAACTGGAGTGTCTATACTGATATAAGACAAAATAGACTTTAGAACAAACAAAAAAATGTTACTAGAATTAAAGAGGAACAGTGTATAACTACAAAAAGGTCAAGTCAATGGGAATATATAACAATTATAAACACAAATACACTTAATATCAAAGTCTCAAAATAAATGAAGCAAATCTGACAGAAAAGAGAGAAACAGACAATTAAACAATAATAGTTGGAGACTTCAATACCCTACTTTCAAAAATGGAGAAAACTAGCAGAAGATCAACAAGGATACAGAAGACTTGAACACTATAAACCCACTAGAACTCAGAGACATATATAGAACATACTACCTAACAACAGCAGAATGCAGATTCTTCTCAAGCACAAATGGTACATTCCACAGGATACACAACACAATAGGACAAAAAAACACGCCTCAATAAAATTTAAAAGAACTGAAATCCTAGAAAGTACATATTCTCCAATAAAAAATGGAATTAAATGAGGTATCAATAACAAAAGAGAATTCAAAAATGTGGAAATTAAACCACACTCCCAAATAACAAAGGGGTCAATGGAAAAAAAATAGAAATTAGGAAATAGTTTAGGTGAATTAAAACAAAAACACAACAAACCAAAACGTAGGGCACGCAGCTAAAGTAGAAATGTATCAATGTAAATACCTATATTGAAAAGAAAAATCTCAAATCAAGAACCTAACCTTTCACGAAAAGAAACAGTAAAAAGCACAAACTAAAACTGAAGCAAATGGAAGAAAGAAAATAAAGACTAAAATGGAAATAAATAAAAGAGATTTAAAAAGCAGAGAAAACAGAGATTAGAAAAAAAAGGAGTAATCAAAATTTCTTTGAAAAGATCAACAAAAGTGACAAAATTAGGCTAGATGAGAGAGAACTATATTAAAATCAGGAATGAAAGATGGGTCATTCTTATCAATCTTAACAAAATAAAAAGGATTATATGGGAATACCATGAACAGCTATACAAATTAGATAACCTAGCTGGAATGGACAAATTCCCTGAAAAACATAAATTAAGAAAACTGATTCATGAGAAATATAAAATCTAAATAGACTTTAGCTAGTAAAGAGATGGGATTAGTAATTCCAAAACTTCTACAAAGAACAGGCAGCTCCACAGTGACTTCAATCCAAGAAGAATGAATACCAATCCTTTACAAACTCTTCCAAAAGCTAGAACTAGAATTCCCAGCACAACTTATGATACAAGTGTTACTCACGTATCAAAACCCAGTATCTATTACAAATATAATCATAAAATTCCTTTAAAAATTACTGGTAAAATGAATCCAACAACATAAATAAAAGACTATATGCCATAACCAAGTAGCATATATAACCAGGAATGCAAGATGGCTTGACATATGAAAACTAATTAATAATGCACCATAACATTAGAATAAAAAACAAAAACCATACAAAAATTATAAAAAATGCAGAAGAAGCATCTGACAAAAATTAACATCCTGCCACTCTAAAAACTACTAATAAAAGGGGACTTCAATCTGATAAAGCGCATTTACAAAAATCCTTCAGCTAACACGATAAAAAACTTGATACCCTCCCACAAAAACCAGCACAAGACAAGGTTGTCTGCTCCTGCCACTACTATCCAGCACTGTAGTGTAGGGTCTAGTCAGGGCAATTGGGGAAATGAAATATACAAAAAGCATCCATACTAGAAAGGAAGAAGTAAGACTATCTCTAATTGCTGATGAGATATATATTCTACATATTTTTACATATAAAAATTATGAGAAAACCACACAAAAAAATGATTAGAAATAATAAACAAGTAGTTCAGCAAAACTGTAGGCTACAAGATGAACATACAAAATTAAACTGTATTTCTATACACTAGCAATGAATATTCCGAAAGTCAAATTCAGAAAACTTTTCCTTTTACAATAACATCAAAAAGATTAAAATATTTGGAATTAATTTAATGAAGAAGTATAGGAGTTGTACACTACAAAACATTGTTGAAAGAAATGAAGAAGCTGTAAATAAAGAGAAAGACATCCCTTGTTCACAGATCAACTCCTTTTGCTTCTCCTTGGTCAGTTCCATCTCCTATTCACTTCAACATAAATTCTAAGCCTTCAACAAGTCACTCTCCTCAAACCTCCTAACTCATCTCCACCACTCTCCCCCCGTCCCTTGGCAGACAATCTTGCTTTCTACCTCAAAACTAATTTCTCAGTTTCCTCTCCAAAAACTTATTTGTATCCACTCTTGTGCTCATTTAATTCCCTTTTCCCTTCAAGTCACAGAAAGGAATATAGAAACAAATTGACTCTAATATCAGACTCTTCCATCTAATTCAGTTCTAAACATTGTCATGAAGAATGCAATGAAAAATCAAATGGTTCATGAATAAAAGATCTAGGGATTTATAAATACACTTAATCCAAAGTTAACATTATTGCAGGAGTTCAAAAGTTAAAAAAAAAAAAAAAGCCATAGCAAGGTATTTTTAACAAGCTAGCCATAAGGACACAATACCCACATCTCTAATACCTGTTAAATGTTTGAGAGTCCTTGGCACAGTGTCAGGAGACACCCTCAACATTCTGAGATCTGAAGAGTGATACTCCAACTCTCTAGTTGGCTTATGAGGAAAAAATGGAGGTGATACAGATGAAAAAGATTGATTAATGTCCACATTAGAATGATCTACCTGTGAAAAGAGATTAAAAATAAAGTAAGATTAATTTTACACTTCATCCGCTAAAAAAAAAAAAAACCCTCATTTTTACGCAAATAAGTACTAAGCATTTATACCAGCTCTTTAAGATCATATTCTCAACTCTCCTGAATTCATATACAGGTCATATTTTGTTTGTTTAACTCCAAGAGGGCTCTACAAATTATTCTGAGGATTTGGCAGTCTGCTTGTATAGAATATTACAGATAGGAGACCTATAAGTGTTCTATTACTCAGAAGTTTAGTCCTTTCAATAGTGTGATCATTGCAGGATTTGAAATATGGTAATATTCTTAACAAGCTCAAGGATTTTTTTTTTTTTTTTAAGAGAGATGTGTTATGGGAAGACAAGAGGAAAAGGAGGGAAGGGAGAAAAGGAATATTTTCAAGAAATCCACAAATGTTTATAAGAAAAATAAAAGCATCAAAGAACTGTATCTGTGATCAGTTACCAAAAAACAAGTCCGAAAATTTCTTGAAGCAAAAGTAGTGGGAAATATAAACTAATGAAGTAAAGGTTAAATGCTGAAAAAGAAGCTCTTGAAATTTTACCACATCCCAATTAAGTTCTTGCTAAAAAAGAAATTAGAAACTATTATTAGTGATGCTGGTACATAAACATACACAACTTTTCAACAAATTCAGTTATACTCTCATATAAAAACAATACACCACTTCTATGTTTATTTTCCTAAAACGGTTATTGCAGGATTCCTTCTCAGGAGAGAGTCTAAAAATGTACATAAGTATAAATTTTTCTACCCTTTTATAAAGGTTTTTTCACTGTATAGTAATTAACATTCTTTTTTTAAATGTTACTTTTATTGAAGTAGAGTTGATTTACAATGTTAGTTTTAGATGTATAGCAAAGCGATTCAGTTAGTAATGAACATTCTCCAGAAGCTAGCAGGATGTAGAAATACTCTAATTCTACTGCCCATACAGGTTTCTCTAGACCCATGGTTCTGAACTGGGAACAATTTTGCACTCTCCCACCTTCCCCAGCCCCTGCCACCAAGGAACATGTGGCAATGCCTGTAGATATTTTTCACTGTCATTAACTTTAGTGGGGGAATGCAGCTGATATCTAGTGAGTAGAGGCCAGGGATGTTGCTAAACATCCTAAAATGCACAAAACAGCATCCCCACAAAAAAAGAATTATCCAATCCAAAATGACAACGACGCAGAGAAGCCCTGCTGTAAACATAACACAAAGTTCTTAGTTTTGAATTATCCCACTGCTGAAGGAGATGTTTCTGAATTGCAGCTCATTAACATACAACTTACCCTTGAACAACACAGGCTGAACTACTCAGGTCCACTTATACGTGGACTTTTTTTAGTAGTAAATAGTGCAGCACTACATGATCCAAGGTTGGTTGAATCTGTGGATGCAGAAGAACTGAGGATATGGCAGAACTGGGGATACAAGGAGCCAACTGTAAGTTACACGTGGATTTTCAACTTCAGAGAGGATCAGTGCCCCTAACCCCCATGTTGTTCAAGGGTCAACTGTATAGGTCACATATATGATAGGTAAGATACTTGTGTGTGTGCACAAGCACACTGTTTTTAACAGCAGTTTTTCCCTAAAGCTTCCAAATGTAGAGAAAACAATTTCTATTCCAATCTTGCCATCAGTAAAATTTCATTATATCAAAGCTTCAAAATATATAGATATCAGAGTAGGTAATAAAAAAAGAAAATGCAGAATGAAAAAGATGAGATATATTTATTTAAGAGATCAACAGGTGTTTACCACTAGTTGAAAACACGAGGAGTCAGGAGGAAAAAATAAAATCAAGATTGGTTTATCTCCCAGTTTTTAATCAATAATGAAGACAGAATCAAAGACAAGGAAGAAACCAAGAAATGCTAACACCTCTATAAGAACTGGGAATATCTACAAGTCATTCTGATTTTAGGTAAAAGATGAGTTATCCCGACATAGGCAACGTGAATCCGAGGTGATGGGAATATTTATAAGAAAATTTCATGCAAGATAGCATGTAAGTCTACCCAGGAAAAATATAAGGGTCTGAAAATAGAGGTGTTAGCCATCCACAGAGAAAAGAATTTAAAGGTTGAGAGGAAACTAGGTCTTTGGGAGGGAGTGAGGAACCAACAAAACAAAAAGAAATGTAAGGAGTCAACTTTAAATAATATTTAGAGTTACACAGCCAAAATAAGGCATACTAAAACATTATTTATTAGAGAGGCTAAAACAATGTAATATGCTGCTACCAGACCAAGGAGAGAGAAAGAACAAAACATCAAATGAGAGTAGAAATTCCTGGTAAGAGTCTAGTAGTCTAGCTTCAATAAAGTGAAGGGAAGTAACAGACTGGCACTACATAAGAGCTATATACCTTACCCCATTTAATATGATAATGTATGAGGTTGATTATCACTGTTCCTATTTCTTTATGTAGATGAGGAAGGAGAGTGATCCTCTAAAATCATTTACCCAAGATACAAGGCTAACAAAGCACCTAAGCAGGGTTTTGACTCCCAATCTCCATGCTCTTTTCATAGCCCCAAGCTACATCATATATAAGTAGATAACCAAATAATCATTTGGAGAATGATGGGTAGGTATCAACATGAGGCAAACAAGTATGAATGACTCTTCAGAGACACAGACGAGAATAAGGAAGAAACCAAAGAGTAGGCAAGCCTCCTGAGAGCAAGCTGAGCCATGCAGGAAGATGACTGCCATATCTGGTTCCTCGCTTCCCTAATAACAGCATTACATATCTACCAGACCACAGACCAGAGCTAAGAGTGAGAGACAATACAGAGAACAGCATCCTCCCTGAACTGAAAAATATCCTTTAAGCTACAGTTAAGGGCAAATAAAATTTGGCATTGTGTCAGAGTTCATCTCTCAACACGTCACTATTAACAGAATATATATCTTCATTCCTTTCAATATATTTTATATATATGAAAAGCTGAGGTAACTTACAAAACTACACTATCAAAAAATTAGAAACTTGTAAGTTTAAATATGATTAACACTGCTGTATGTTATACATAAAAGCTATTTAGAGTAAATCTTAAGAGTTTTCATCACAAAGAAAAAATTTTTTTTCCTATTTCTTGAATTTTGTATCTATATGAGATGACAGATGTTAACAAAACTTATTGCAGTAATCATTTCATGATGTATGTAAGTCAAAACATTATCCTGTATCCCTTAAAATTTTACTGTGCTATGTCAATTATATCTCAACAAAACTGTAAGAAAAAAAGAAACTCTAACTTTAAAACTGATACTTTGTTTCTCATTCTCATTAAAACTGACTTTGACCAATCTCCTTCAAAACCTTCAGTCTTGCCAAAATAATGCAAAATCTCAGCTTTGGTTTCACTGAAGAACAGTTAAACAGAGAGGACGTTTATGGTGTGATGGTTAAGGATACAGATAAGGTTAGTTTCAAGTACTCTTTCCTCTACTTGCTAAATGATCATGAGCAAGTTTCCTTACCTCTAAGTATCAATTGTAAAATGGGGACGATAATAATTCCCAATGAGCCTCCTGACAGGACTGACAAAAAGACTAAATGAACGGAGGCATACCATGAGTAAACCTCTCAGCATCAGAGCACAGAGTGCTAGCTCTCATTTTCACCCCCACTGTTATTAGATTGAAAAATAGAATTAAACATTGTCTAGAACGTTCACTACATTAAAAATTTTTAATATGTTCAATAAATTGTAAATAAAAAGGAAAGGTTCATCAGACTATCTTTGTTCATTTTCTAACTACTTGAAACTAAAGGTTGAAATATAATTGCAACCCAAACTAGTAGCTTTTCAACAACATACAAATCTTATTCATGGGAAAACAGGAAAAGGAAAGTAACATTAAGAACACCGCATACATTGTCTAACTGTATTTAATGATAACAGAATGTAAAGATATATTATCAAGAAGTGGGACCCAGGTTGGAACTGAAAGTATCAGACAAAACAGGGTGGGCAATGGGACCAGAAGAATATTAAAGTCAAGGGATCCCAGGATCCAGGCAAATGAAGCCTTGTATAAAAGAAAATTTTAACTTCAAGATACCTCTGAAGTCAAATCTTTAAGAAGCTTCTAAAAAGAAATATCTGCATTATTTCAGGGCCTATTCCAAGGCCTGTACATTGAAGGCCAGAGGGAAAAAGAGCCCAAATGAATGCCTCCATAAATGAGTCTTATCTTAACACCACCCCGAAGGTTCTTGATGGCACAATCTGGAAGAGTTAGGATGCCTCAGGATGAAAGGCTTGGGAGCTCCAAAGGGTGTCCTTTTCCAAAGCACCGCAGAACTCACCAAGTCTCATGGTCTACGAGACACGTTTCTTTTAGGCTAACCTCTAACAAATTAATGTAGCATATCCCTGGATATCAGATGAAGACTAGACTACACTTCACAACTTGGTATTAAGGGATATAAATAGTCCTTTACTTTCTCATTTTTCAACTAAAATACTTCCTTCCCTAATGCATAAGAAATATCAAACAGAAAAACTTACAGGCTCCTCAGATTCGCTCTCTTCCTTGGATGGTAGCTGTACCGTAGACTGCCAGTGCAGGGAGCTGTCACAAATCTCTAGATCATCAAGCAAAGTCTCTAAACCTGCTAGCTCAATGCACTCACTGCGCAAGTCACCTTGGTCACATATCTGGGGAATAGTAAAAAGTACAGTAAAAACAAACAACAATACCATTTCCTGAAACAATACTGGAAAACACCCTGCCTCTCCCCAACTATCATTTTTATTGTCTCACCTCTCTTTGTAGTCCAGCAACTCTTTTACTGCATTCAACAGCATTTTCATCTAGGCTACAGCATTCAGTATCATCATCCAGAGTATAGATGTCAGATTCAGCCTTCCCCTGCAGGCCCTCTACAAAATAGGAGTCATTTTGCATAATTGTATGTATCGTAAAAATGGACTTGGCTCCCACAGGCTGGGGGATTTCACCTTGGCCTACATCAGCTTTCAGCAATGTCTCTTGGCCGACTGCAATTAATGATGATGCATCACTGATCACTGCTAAAGCACCTTGTGACTGTGCATCACACACCGCCAAGTTTGCTGAAAAGCTGCTTCCTACTGCTGCAGATGGACCTTCAGTGATGTTACTAGAATTTACATTTTTACCCAAGATACAGCTTGAGGAATCTGCAACTTCTTCAAAGGTTTGCTGCTTTAAATCTTGTAAACCCAAAGAATCTGAAGTCCATACTTTCATTGGATAAATAATGTCTGAAGATCCTAACGTCTCTGTAAGGTCAAGAGCAGAAGCAGATTTTATCTCCCCAATGGGAAGAAACGGTTCGTTGTCTGTATCGTACTGAAATAAAGCTGACTGTGTTTTGCCATGACCAAAAGCCTGTCCGTGAGATTTTTCACTTAAAGAAGATGACTTACGCTCTGGAATAAGAGAAAGTGGCTTAATGACTATTTCCTGAGGAGCATTCAGGAATGATTTTAAATTAGGATGCCAGTACAGGGAGCTATCACCATCATCCTTTTTATACAACAGTGATTTTGAAGCTGCTGGTTCAAACACCCCAGGAGTAGACTGATAGCATGGGTGATTAAGTTTATCAAAGAAAGAATTTTCAGCATAATCTAATAGGGAAAGATCTGAATTATTTGGTTCACTTTCTAGGCTGTCATTTGTTAAAAATCTTTCAACGTCAGTTTGGATATCATTTACTGAACTCACCTTCTCAAAAGGCTCAATGGAGGCAATAACTGCCTGAAAGGCTACACTTTCAGAAGCATCAGCATTTTTCCCACCAAAAGCAGAAGGTGCCTCTTGATTTCTTTCTTCTTGAAAATTTAGCTGTTCTGATGTTTTATCCAAGTTGGATTTAACAGTCTGAAGAGGACCACCTGAAACCTCCATCTTAGAGGTATCATGCCCCCTGGAGAGTATACGTTCTTCTGAACGATCAGGAACTACAACATTCTCAATACACTGTATTTCTGAAGATCTGGGATGTACCTCTGAAAATACTAAAGTATTTCCAGTCTCCTTTAATTCAAAACATTGCCATAATTCTTTCCCCAGATCTTCTTCATTTCTTTCATAACCCTCCAAAGAATCCATTTTTTGTTTCACCTCATTCTCAGTGGGAGCCCTCAAATAAACACTCTGAAAATTATGACTATCAGACATTAAGGGAACACCTTTTCCTCCTCTTTCCAACAAACAAGGAAAGAAAGAATGTGACACTTTATTATTAAAATGAGGAGCAACTTCATGTGGAAAAGAAACATGGTCCTTACTCATTACACATATTTCTGGATGGTGTGAAGCTCCCTGTTTGCTCCATGGCATACATGAAAAAGGGTCGCTACGATTGTCACTTCCCTTAGGAGTTTTATTTTGATCAATTGTGTCAGATGAATCTGAATAAGAATCATAGTCCTTACTGGTTAAATGTTTTTCTGACTGTTGTAAAGCTTCCTGTTTCCAATACTGCACATATAAACCAGAAGCATCAAAACTGTCACTTCCTTTAGGAATTATGTATTCATCACTTGTATCGGATGCAGTTGAAAAAGAAACTTGATCTTTATCAGCTAAATTGGTTTCTGGCTCCTGTATAACTTCTTGTGTCTTCCATGACATATATGAACAAAAAGCATCATAACTATCAGAGTCTTTGGGGGTTTTCAGTTCATCAAGTGTATTAGATGAGACAATCTCTTCTTCAGTCCCTTGTTCAGGAGGTAAAAAAGAGTGCTGAGACCCAACAGCTGTACTACCTATAAGTGGGTGCTGAGATACACGAAAGCAACTGTTACCTAAGTCTGAAGCTACATCTGAGGCTGCCTGGAATAAAGCTTCACTAACTTCCGATGGTCGAGAAAACCATTCAGTGTCTTCAGGCTTACCAGGAATTTCCCTGAAAATATACAGTTAAAAATAAGTAAGTAACACATTGAAAACATTTATTTTTTAAAATACTAACATGAAAATATATAAACTGATATGACTGATATGTCACTGAAATCGGGGTTATTTGAAAAGTATGTTGAAAAACAAAGTCCTAATTTCAAATTCTTTTAGGGTGGCTATTGTGTGAACAAAGCAAATTTTTTGTAAAAAGAGGGTGAACTACCATCCTATGATTCTGATATTTTCTCAGGTTTCTCTCAAAACAATATTGCCAAAAAACAATTCTTTAAATAAAAAATTCAAACTATTTAAAATGTTTAACTTATCATCTATCATAATTTAATATTCATTTAACCTGCATTAATTCTTTTACTAGTCATTTATTATGCTCTTGAAAACCAGTGAGGAAGCGATCTATTTCCAAAACAGTAACCTCATCATTGTTGGTTGACTACTGCGTACAGAAGACTTTTCATAAAAGTGATTTTAAAGCAAACATAGTATAAAGGCAGAGGTTTTTACTCTGTAAGTGTTCACAGTTTTTAATTTAAGGTGTCTTTTTTCTTTTTAAAAGAGGGAAACATATTCTTGGAGAATTCCAAATATGCTTTGGAGTATTCCAGACTTGTCTCCCATTATGACAAAAGGGCATTAATCTGGAATAACTGTTAATTTGGATATGTCTATTAGAAAACTCGTGTTACTTCATAGTCACATATCCTACAACGTAGGAGGTAATTAGGGTCACTCGATATCAAGTGACAACAATGAGAGTGCCAAACAAGTCAGTGACCGTGAAATGAATGCTTTTTACAAAATGGGAATGGGCTGACGGGCAGCAAAAGGGGAGACATATAAGGAAAGAAATTCAGTGTGCCTTCTAAACTAAAATATGCCTAAAATGCTAGAATATATTATTTTTAACAAACTACAGTCACCTGGCTCATTATTACACTTATGTTACTATGTCCAATTAATACGCATCATGTCTTAGGGCCTTGTTACCTTCAGAGTATGTGCTGAGAATATCCAACTCTCACCCCAAAGTCTCACCTGAAGTCATTAATATTAGCAACAACTTAGAACAAGAAAAGAAAGAGTAGAAAGGTTACGTGCAAATAGAAGACTAAATCATCCTACCTCAGAGGTGCAAAGTCTAGTTCACTTTGGTGAAATAAGGAATCAGGCCCAAACTCTGGATCTTTTGTCAAACATGTCAACAAAGGCAAATCAGGAGAAGCAAAACTGTCTTGTATGACTGCAAAGGTTCAAACATAAAAATGTTGGGAACACTGAAAATTGTTTAGCTTATGTAATATTTTAAAGGTCCTAAGTATGCTGCCATCTGGAAATTTCTACAGGCATTATGATGATAACATAACAGCAACAGTAGCAACTACCATTTAGTAGATCCAGGCACTTAACATACAATATTTCATTTAATTCTCATGGCAACCTCTGAACCAATGCTGAAATCATTCTACTAGAGAATTTTGCTTGACATTTTGCTGTGACACAATGCTCACTTTTTTTTGCTATACAGCCTTTCCACTATTAAATGACTCTATTAGAAAGTTCTTTCTTATACCATGTTGAAAACAGCCTCCCTATAAGTTATGTATTCTCATTTTAACCACCAGACTAGGAATTAGAAAACCTTTTTATGAAAGGTCAGCTAATAAATGTTTTAGGCTTTGTTGATCATATATGGTCTCTGTTCCATATACTCCTTTCCTTTGTTCTTACAATCCTTTAAAAATGCTGCAATCATTTTCAGCTGAGGGACAGTACAAAATCAGGCCTTAGCCTGTAGTTTTCAGATCCCTGCTCCAGACCATTATAATACTCATCCCATGGTACTGTTATTTTCTTTTTACTGGATTGTCTTCCCAAAAGAGGAAGTACCTTTCATCCATAGATCCCTAGTGTCAAACACACAACAGGCACTTAGATATTTGTTAAATAGATGAACAAATGAAAAATAAGTTGCTTCCTCTTTAGCGTGACAGTCCTTCAAACAATTGATCATAGCAGAATCTTCTCTTTCAACTACCATCACAGTTATCTCCTCCCACATAGGAACTCTAAAGTTATCAACATCTTTTTTAAAATATGAAACTAAAATTGACTTTGATGATCCGCATCACTGAATACACTGACACTAACATTTTTATTTGGATAGCATGTTTGTGTTTGAAAGAACTTGTTGAATTAACTCCTAACTCATGCTCCTCTATAAAACTCTGACAAGAAAATTCATGTAATCCCATTCCCCTGAAAAAGGTGATTTCTAGAATATGTGGTTGTTGCATTTTCTTCAAGTTTTGCAAATAAACATTTGAAGAAACTAGAAGGAAAAACAAAATAATATTTGCCTGAATTATGCTTTAGGAATGAAAAAGCTGAAATTGAAATATCAACTAAGTATTCTTATACATCCGCAATAATCCAAAGTAGTGCCACAACAATTCTACCTCCTACCATGATGATTTGAAAAATACTTAATTTATCTTTCATAAAGAACTCATCAATCAGTTCCATACTAAACAGAAGAAAGAAGGAAGATCTACTTCAAGCAAGTCATTTAACCTCTTCATCTCAATGTTTGGGTCTGAAAACTTAGGATAATAATGTATGTCTTAGTTAATTTTAAGAATCTAATGAGGTAAGCATGAACAATGTTTTTGATTGTTTTTTTAAAGATCATGGAGCCTCCACCGCTGAGAGAAGTAGTCAAAGGATAATAAATGGTTTATCCCAAGAAAAACTCCAAAAATTCAGGATTGAGGAAGCTACCCACTAGAGAGGGAGTTATTACCTTTGTACCTTCTGAGAGCAACAGGGAGTGATAAAATGAGAAACAACTGCACATTTAACATAACTAGACCAGCTGGCCAGTGTAGAAAACTAGAAATAAGGTAATACCTTTGAGTACGGTTCTACAGAGCTACTCAACTCAAGAAAGGATTTAGATGTAAGATTTGCAGTCCCCCGGAAATATTTACAAATGTGAGGTATTACCATTAGTTAAAGATAAAGAAGCATTACCTAGCAATGGCGAACATAGCAGATCTCTGTCGTGCTCCTTCACTTGATTTTCTGATTGGGTCAGTGTACCTTCCTCAAGAGAGGGAAAGTCTGTCACTTCAGTCCCTTCCTCTCTCACACTAAACCTGGTCTGGGTTGTATCCAAGGTGTGGGAAGAGTCCGTTTCTTGAGGAAGAAGATGCCAAGATTCTGTTCTCTAAGGCAGTAATTTTGAAGGAAAACATGCTAAATCAGTAACTGAGTTACCACACATATTAACATTTAGATTAAAAATGTGCACTCATATAGCATATAGCTTCCTGTTTCACAGCATTCTCATCAAAATTTGGAGAAAGTAAAGCTGTTCTTTCCAGGTTTTTCACAGTATTAGTAAGATTTTAGACCTTTTCCCATTGCTACCCATCTGTTAACATGTTGAAGCACTGGTGTTTCTGCTGTTCTTTAATACTTGCTTCTCATTATTAAAACAATAAATTTGGTTCTTCATGATGAAATCTTACAATTTGATAATATAATAAAACTGAAGAAAGTTTTTCAAACCTAAAGCTACAATATTCTCTACATATGACTACTTTACTGAATTCTTACTAGCTATCCTAGGTTCTAGTAGACTTCTCTGTACATAACATCATATAGTTCATGAGAAGGAAGTGGTAATTTGTCTCTTTCAAATGTCTACTTTTAAATTAGAGGCATGATTCAGAACAACGCTTCTCAAAATATCTATGGGAAGGATCAATTTTGCTTACTTCCAGTTCATCACAGACTGACATTTTATTAAAAGATTAATAAAAATTAATAGGTAACAAGTAAATGATCGGCAAGAGATTAATTTGCGAAAGTATACAAACAGCTCATACAATGCAGTAACAAAAAAACAAATAACCCAATCCAAGTATGGGCAGTAGACCTAAGTAGATATTTCTCCAAAGAAGACATACAGATGGCTAATAGGCACATAAAAAGATGCTCAACGGGGCTAATTATCAGAAAAATGCAAATCAAAACTACAATGAGGTATATCACCTCACACCAGTCAGAATGGCCATCACTAAAAAGCCTAAAAATAATAAATGCTGGAGAGGGTGTGGAGAAAAAGGAACCCTCCTATACTGCTGCTGGGAATGTAAATTGGTGCAGCTACTATGGAGAACAGTATGGAGGTTCCTTAAAAAACTAAAAATAGAACTACCATAGGATCCAGCAATTCCACTCCTGGGCATATACACAGAGAAAACTCTAATTTGAAAAGATACATGTACTCCAATGTTCAGAGCAGCACTCTTTGTAATAGCCAAAGCATGGAAGCAACCTAAGTGCTCACTGACAGATGAACGGATAAAGAAGATGTGATACACACACACACACACACACACACACACACACACACACACACACACACACACACACACACACACACCAGACTACTACTCACCCATAAAAAAGAATGAAATGCCATCGGCAGCAACATGGATGGACCTAGAGATTACCATACTAACTGAAGTCAGACAGAGAAAAACAGTAATCATATGATATTGCTTGTATGTGAAATCTAAAAAAATGATACCACTGAACTTACTTACAAAACAGAAACAGATTCACAGATGCAGAACAGAAACCTATGGTTACCAAAAGGGGGACGGGGTGGGTAGTGATAAATCTGGAATTTGGGATTAACAGATACACACTATTATATATAAAATAGATAACCAACAAGGATCTACTGTATAGCACAGGGAACTATATTCAATATCTTGTAATTACCTATAATGGAAAAGAATCTGAAAAAGAATATATATATATAAAACTGACATCACTTTCCTGTACACATGAAACATTGTAAATCAACTATGCTTCAATTAAAAATATATATATAAAAGATTTCATCAATGAATCCATTAGATTCAGAAAATGTCCTGATAGCCAGTACTATTATAACATTCTAGATTTCCTCCTTAGTAGTTCTAGTCTACCTCTATAGGCTTTGATAAGTTTGTAGAAGTCTGTTTCCTTATGGGTTTTTTTGTTCTTGACTGATTTATAAGGAATGTATATATTGTTTCTATATAAAATTGTTAAATTCAAGATAGAAATCAATTTTATTATGTTTTCTAACCTAATTATTATTTTTTCTCAACCATCTTTACTTGTAGTTTTTCATTATTTAGCTAAAATTTTTGATTAAATAGTGAATTCATTTGACTTTACTTTTTTTAATAAAAAAAATGAGACGATGACATATTGATAGTAACCTACATGCTTAGATTATATAATGTATTGATTTTCATTATTTTGTGAATAGTCTACTGCTGGACTCTTCTTCCTTAACCAACTTAAATGTTTTTAAAGAGAATATAGTTTTTTCTCTTTCATTCCCAAATGACCCACTATCCATAAAAAGAAAGTGTACTGCAATTTAGAAAGATTTCACATTTTCACAAAACGTTTCAAAAAAACAAGACTTCTGTCTTCAAAGAGTTAGTTCTAGTATTTAAAATTCATTATCCAAATGCTCTTGCAGTAATTTAAAAAAAAGATACACAACTATCCACTACTTAATATCCCTTATATAAATATATACAGAGAAAAAACATTGGAGAGGAATATTCTAAAATATTAACACTACTCATCTATGGCTTGTGGGCTTATAGAACAGGAGACCTTCGACACTCCAAAATTTATCAATCTCTTCAATGTCAGATACAATGGTCAAATCTGTAACATTGAATTGCTATTGGAAACATGAACTTTTTAATATTTGAAAATAAAAGAAATATAAGAATGATTACATTAAGTTTTTTCTTCTGAGAGCACTCTTAAATACAGGATAGTGGGCCAATGAATGGATTTTAAAACAAGGGAACTCCATTCACCTTGTGACTCTCATTGCAGTAAAATCTTGGGTTCCCCCACTCATCACTCAGTCCCTCTGACCACGGTTTGAGTCTGTTCCCAAAATGTATTCCTCACTATTGATGAGAGACATAACCATTTGCTCTACTGCCCACCCTCTGACCTCCAAAAATCACTAACTCAACTCTAGCTCTTCAACTGCAACAATATTATAACCTTATGAAGGCAACTATCCTATCACATTTACACTCTTCTTAATTCCTTCCTTATCTGTATTTCCCTCTTTACCACTCTGATAGTTCATAGTCACCCTTACAGTCACAGCCTTGCAAACATCTCTAACTTTCTTACCTTTTTCTCCCACTATCCTATCTGCCTGGCAAAAAATCTGGTTGAACCTTCTTGCCTGAATCCAAGCAGCAGCACGTTGCTGAAGAAAGTACACACCCAGACTGGTTTTCCTTTAGACTAATGACATTAAACCTAAGGGCACTCAGCCCTGCCTGGAAATCCTACTATACTTTCCTGGAAAGTTGACAGGCTAAAATGATTAATTTATAACTTCTCTCCTCAGAACTACTGAAGTTTCCTCCCTCATTTTCAACTGAAGACCTCATTCCTCCGTTAGTAGGTGAACAGCAGGAGATGGTACTTCCTTATCAGAATATCTACATCCCCATTATCTACCCAGATTCTCATCTTGTGACTTAAAAAAAAAAAAAATCTCTCTACCTGTCAAAGGCCTTCCCATCTCATTCTATTTTTTCCAATGACTTCCTTCCTATTTGTGATTCTCCTGCTTTTCCTCCATGCAGTTTCCCTTTCTACTGAATTATTCCCCTCCCTATGCAAAACATACTCTTAAAATTTCCCAACATAAAATAAAATTTTTTAAAATCTCTGTTGACCATCCTTTTCTGCTTATTTTGTTGCTTTGTTTCTTTCACACAAGGATTCCTTGTGTGACACCTTTTTAACCAATATAAAAATGCCCTCAAATCTCTAAATATTTTTGACAGATGTGAATAGGGATGACAAATAAATGACTGAATAAATAAAAACAAATTCTGAGGGAGAAGTAAAGCTCGAAGATACATATTTGGAATTTTTAATTGTACAGATATATTTAAAACCCTTGATCTAGATGGGAACCAAAACATTCCAACATTTCAAAACACTCAAATGTGTAGTTTACTGTACAAGTATAGCACAATAAAGTTAAAAAAAAAAAAAAAGGAAAAGAGATTTAAACCGACCCTTCACTAAAGAAGAAACACGGATGGCAAATAAGCACACTAAAAGATGCACATGATCATTAATCATTAGGAAAATGCACATTAAAACCACAATGAAAGGGAGGAGGAGGTAGCTCAAGTGGTAGAGTACGTATTTAGCATGGAGGAGGTCCTGGGTTCAATCCCCAATACTTCCTCTAAAAATTGAAACAAACAAACAAACAAACAAGCCTTTCCCACCCACCCACCCCCGAAAAAACAACAAAACCACAATGAGACATCTTAATATATCTAAAATGACTAAAATTTTTAAAACAAAACCCAAAAAAACTGGCAATACCAAGCTCTGGCAAGAATGCAAAGCAACTAGAACTCCTATACACTGTGGGGAATGCAAAATGGTAGAGCCACTTTGGAAAACAGTTTGGCACTTTCTTACAATGTTAAACATACAGTTACTATATCAGCCAGCAGTCCCACTCCTAGGTATTTACCCAAAAAAAATGAAACCATCTGTCTACTTAAAAACCTGTAAATAAGTGAAATACTGCTCAGCAATAAAAAAAATTTAAAAGAACATACTATTGATTCATGCAACATGTCTGAATCTCAAAAGCATGTGTGAAGTTAAAGAAGCCAGATTCAGAAGTCAACACACCATAATTCTGAAAGGCAAAACTACTGGGACAAAAATCAGACCAGTGATTGCCAGGGACTAAGGAAGAGAGAGAAAACTGACTACAAAGGGGCACAAGGAAATCTGGGGGAGGGGGTGATGGTAATCAAATGTGTACTAGTCTTATAACTGTATATATTTGTCAAAGCTCATCAAACTGTGTATCTAAAAGAGTGAATTTGGCTGTATTTAAATCATACCTCAATAAACCCAACTTTTAAAAAAATGAGTTTAAAATATCAGAAAATGGAGACTGAAAACTCCTGAAAATTTCACTTAATTGGGAGCAAAATATTAAACGGGGCCATAGCTGGAGGAGAAGAGAAGATGACACATTAGTATTCAAGTTGCTAGAGATGTTAAGTTCTAGACTGTGACCAAGAATGAGTAGGAGAAAATTGGGAGGAGTGGAGGAAAGATCTCTGCAGGTTAGATCAAAGATCCAAGAGTTTCAGATGCTGGATAGGTAATGTAAGCTAAAGTGAAAGAAATTAAAAGAGGACAGTGCAGCAAGAGCTATCGTTTTCAGTAAATAAAAAGGAGGTAATTTGGATGCCAGCAACAAGGATGAAGGAGCAGAATGACCAGGAGAAAAGAGGGGAGAGAATTAGAAAGTAACATAATGCTCCACCTATTCTGAGGAACTCAGGTATAAAGACAGAAGTGAAAAGCTACAGGATCCATCCATGGTTTCTATTTTATAATACAGGGACAAAAGGGAGACATCTATTTTTGGACTGTGCTCGACCATAAACATGCCCTCAGAGAATTTTAAACTATTTAGGGATTACCTCTGTATTCATTTCCTAGGGCTGCCATTATGAAGGTGCCCAAACTGGGGAGCTTAAAACGACAGAAATTTCTTCTCTCACAGTTTTGGAGGCTAGAAGTCCAAAATCAAGGTGATGGCAGGGCCATGCTCCATCCAAAGCCTCTATGGGGGGATCCTTCCTTACCTCTTCTATCTTCTGGTAGCCCCAGGCATTCTCTGGTTTATGACAGCCTAGCTCCAATCTCTGCCTCTGTCTTCACATGGCTGACCTCTTCCTGTGTGTCTCTCTTCTAAGGATACCAGTCATGTTGAATTAAGGGCCCACTCTACTCTAGTATGATCTCATCTTAATTTAAATAATCGTATCTACAATCACTGTTTCCAAATGAGGTCACATTCTGAGGTACTGGGGATTAGAACTTCAACACATCATTCTGGGGGACAATAAAAATCCCCCTTCGATTTAATGGTCACAGGGTACTGTGCTTTTTCTGGTCAGGGTTTCTCTTAACACCTTTCTCTTGGCAACAGTAGAACTTCTTCCTCCATATCTTGCATCTATTGGATAGTAACTGCAATTTAGGGGAAATTGAAGGTACTAGAAGAAATCTAATAGCCAAGTTATTAGTAATCAACCTTAAATATTTAAGGTAAGGCTGCATTTTTCCTCCAACAAACATATATGAGTTTTTTCTTTCCTATCTGTTCACAATTTTTCCATTTCTTCTGAGGTTATTACTATGTTCTAGGTCAGTGGTTCCCAAAGTGTGGTCTGAAGATCCCTGGGAATACTAACACCCTTTCAGTGGGCCTCCCTTTTCTAACAATGTATTTATTAAGGCCAGAATTTCTTCACATACTTAAACCAAAACAATACATCCCAGTGGACTAAATGCAGAAGCAGATATAAGAATCCAGTTATGATAATTTATGCTAATTTTATATATCAATTTGGCTGGGCCACAGGGTGCCCAGATATTTGGTCAAACATTCTGGGTCCATCTGTGAAGGGGTGTCTGGATTATGTAAACATTTGTCCATAGACCCAGTAAAGCAGATTGCCCTTCCCAATGTGGGCAGGCCTCATCCAATCCATAAAAGGCCTGAATAGAACAAAAGGCTGAGCAAGAGAGAATTTGCTCTCTCTGGTCTGAGCTGAGATATCAGTCTTCTCCTGCGTTTGGACTCAGACTTGAAGAGGAACTTACACCACCAACTGGCCTGGTCCTTGGACCTTCAGACTTGGGCTGGAACATATACCATCAGTTGACTGCTGGTTCTCAGGCCTTCAGATTCAGACTGGAAATATACTATCAGCTCTCTTGGGTCTCTAGCTTACAGATCTCAAGAATTCTCAGCCTCCTCAAAGACTAGGAATAGACTTACCGTATGACCCAGGAATCCCACTCCTGGGCTTGTATCCAGAAGGAAATCTACTTCAGGATGACACCTGCACCCCAATGTTCATAGCAGCACTATTTACAATAGCCAAAACATGGAAACAGCCTAAATGTCCATCAACAGGTGACTGGATAAAGAAGATGTGGTATATTTATACAATGGAATACTACTCAGCCATAAAAACCGACAACATAATGCCATTTGCAGCAACGTGGATGCTCCTGGAGAATGTCATTCTAAGTGAAGTAAGCCAGAAAGAGAAAGAAAAATACCATATGAGATCGCTCATATGTGGAATCTAAAAAACAAAAACAAAAACAAACAAACAAAAACAAAGCATAAATAAAGGACAGAAATAGACTCACAGACAGAGAATACAGACTTGTGGTTACCAGGGGGGTGGAGGGTGGGAAGGGATAGACTGGGATTTCAAAATTGTAGAATAGACTACACTGTATAGCACAGGGAAATATACACAAAATGTTATGATAACTCACAGAGAAAAGAATGTGACAATGAGTGTGTATATGTCCATGAATAACTGAAAAATTGTGCTGAACACTGGAATTTGACACAACCTTGTAAAATGATTATAAATCAATAAAAAATGTTAAAAAAAAAAAGAATTCTCAGCTTCCATAATCACACAAACCAATTCCTTATAATATGTATATTTGTGCATATATATTTATGTATGTATATGTTTCCTATTAGTTCTATTTTTCTGGAGCACCCTGTGTAATACATCAACTGTCTTCTACTAAGCCTGACATTAAGGACATATGCAAAAATGTTAAACAATGCCACTGTTTCAACTATTTTTTTCTTTGTTTTAAAAAAGTCACTTTTCATTTTAAAGTATATTTTTATGTTAATATGTAATGGGTTTGTTACTTTTTAAATATTTACTTTTTAGTAAGCAAAACATTGATATAGATAACCCTTATAAATAAAACCTCTTTGAAATACTTTTGAAGTCTGTAAAGGGGTCCTAAGACCAAAAAAAAAAAAAAAAGAGAGAGAAGAAAAAGCAAACTGCTGTTTTATATAATTAAGGCTGCCAAAGATCTATGAGAAAAATGAAACATTAAAGTAGTTCACCTCTTTCCATTCTTCATAGCTAAATCATAATTTTCCATGCTGCTTATCAAAAGATAGCTTGCAGTTACACAAGACATACCTGATCATCCCCAGAACCCCACTGAGCTGTTTTTCTCAAAGAGCCCATGTTAGTATCAGAAATCTGTGTTCCGCTATTGTCTTGATATAATGGCTGTTGCCACACATGACGGGTCAATGGAACAACCTGAAAATCAAAACCAGATTTAAATGAAGTAGTAACACATTCCCTATGGCTAAACAATAGTAAACAAAATCTAACATTTAGATTATGTTTCTCAGTTTATAAAACACTTTCACAAATATAATAACATTTCAACTTCACAATCACTGTCCAAATTATTATCTTCACTTAAAAATAAAGAAACAGGGATTCAAGGTTACCTGCTAAGGACTCAACACATTCCAACAAACCACAGCAGTTCCTTAACCTCCAATACTTCCAGAGGTAAAAGAAGCAAACAGAAACAAGCAAGTTACCTGTTTTGAAATCTTATAGTTTGAGAGACCTAAGAAATTAACCTTAATAACAGGAACCAAAATCATCTCACAGCATGGAGAGTGGGAACAAGTGTCAGACATATTTTGTGAAATCCGAGGTTGAGACAGGGCCACCCATTATGAAAGAAGGCAATAAAAGCTGTGACTACTGCCCAAGGCTGAAGCAATGCACAAGAAAAAAATCAGAGGCAATCAAACAAAAATGACTTAGGTCAAACACTGGCTGGTTCTAGAGATTTTCCCCAATAACCCTGGAGAGTAAGAACCGGAAGCTTCCAATGTAAGATCTCCTTCTAAAGAAGCAGCCACAAGGGGCAAGGCAGAGACAACCACAGAAACACCAGGTAGAGAAGGCTGCACCAAAAGACAAAACAAAATAACACTCCTGCTAAAAATGAGATTATAAACTATACTTTCGAAATACTTTAAAATAAGAGTATCTCAGATCCTCAGAGATTTAAAAAAAAAGACACCATCTCCATAAAAAAAGAAGAGGTTATTAAAAGTAAAACAGGCAGTTAGGAGTCAAGAGAAGATGAATGCTAACAAAACCACAAAAGTGAATGAGGCTCTGAAGGAAATCCAAGGTCACAAGATTTTTTCCAGAATTAAAACACTGTTACTACACTAACAAAACATTTTTACAGAGTACTTTCAACAATGTGCTTTTGATCATAGAAAGGCCAGCTTAATTTAAAATCTATTCAATAACTGAAGAGATTTCTATGGTGTCAACTCGTCCAAGAGGTTTTTCTGAAAAGGTAGAGCACTATGGGGCACACCCACCTTGCTTCAATGACATTTTTCAACGGACAAAGAATAAAGAGCAAAGAAAGGCATTTTGCAAATTCACTGTGGCAACCTGAAATCCCTACGTAAATAACAATACAGCCAATGTTTTGGCACAGTTAGTCTTCTTTGAGCCCTCCAGGAAAGAAGAATGCCAAAATGAATGTTCAAAATGGCTATTCACTGCAACCAAATAATGCTGGGTGTAGAGCACAGGGTCCTGCCTTTGAAAACAAGTGATTCACAACAGCTTATAATTAGAAAGTTCAATTCATTAGGATATTTGTAGAACACTAATAATACAATATTAAGAAACTAGCACTTTGACAACTATCCCAATGTGTGACAAAAAAGAACACTCACCTCACTTTTATCAGCTAAAAGGAAAAAAAAAACCCCTCAAAGTTAAAATTAATGTTGAAAGAAAAGTTCTTACTAAAAAATACGCATTTCCCAGGACTTCTTACTTTTATTACCTACCTTCACTGAGAAACTAATTGCCACTACATTGCCATATGCTTGGTCAGTGTTCCTGCCTCTGGACTGTGGTATAACCAAACACTTAAAGGAGGGTTCTTAAGATGAGTGCTTCAAAACTAAGCAAATGTCATCAGCAACTTTCTGATTTGAGATTAAATGCCGTTTGGCATAATTAAACAGTTTCAGAGTCTTCCCCTGAGTCAGTTTTTAATATTAAAAGTTAGTGGTCTTCCAACTATATGCTGTCTATCAAAGAAACATTTAAGATCTAAACACAAAGAGGTTGAAAGTAAAAGGATGGAAAATCATATTTCACCCAAAAAGTAACCAAAAGAGCACAGGAGTGGTGATACTAATTTCAGACAAAATGGACTTTAAACTGAAAGTCTTACAAGCAACAAAGAAGGGCATCATGTAATGAAAATAGGGCCAATTAACCAAGAAGATATAAAAAGTATAAATATTTATGCACCAAACTCCAGAGTGCCTAAATTAATGAGGCAGATGTTGAAAGACCTGAAGGGAGAAATACACAACACAAAACCCCACTTTCAACAATGCCTAGAACAGCCAGACAGAAGAATAAGGAAACAGAGAAACTGAACAACATTACAGACCAATCATACCTAACAGATATATAAAGAACACTCCACCAACAACAGAACACATTTTGTCAAGTACATATGGAGCCTTCTTTGGGATAGAACACATTTGGCCACAAAACAAGTCTGAATAAATTCAGGAAAACAAATATATACACAATACACAAAATATTTTCCAATCACTAGAAATAAACAGCACAAGAAAAGCTAGACATTTCACAGTATGTGGAAATTAAACACTACACTCTTACCAAATCAACGGGTCAGACAAGAAGTCACAAAGGAAATTAGAAAATACCTTCACACAAATGAAAATGAAAACACAAAATACCAAACTTAAGGACGCAGTGAAAGCAGTACTAAGAAACAAGTAAATGCATATAGTTTAAAAAGGCAAGATCTCAGGTCAACAACCTAACTTGTACCTCAAGAAACTAAAAGAGGAACTAATCCTAAAGCAGGAAGAAAGAAGGAAATAATAAAGATTGGAGCACAGATAAATAAGTAGTCAACAGAAAAAAAAAAAATCAGTGAAACTAAAAGTGGCTTTTTTTTTAGAAGATCAACAAAAGTGACAACCCCATAGCTAGACTGACTAAGAAAAAAGGTAATAAAAAAATTAAAACAAATTAATTAAAATTAAAATTAATTAAAACAAACTTCTGTACGTAAAAAGACACCACCAAGATAGTAAAGAGGTAATCCATAGAATGGGAGAAAGTATCTGCAAATCATATATCTGATAAGAGATTAATATCCAGAATATATAAAGAACTCCTAAAACTCCAAAAAAAAAAAAATTAACAAATGGGCATTGAACTTGCAGAGACATTTCTCCAAACAAATACAAATGGCCAATAGGCACATGAAAAGATGCTCAACATCACTAATCATTAGAGAAATGCAAATCAAAACTACAATGAGCCATCACCTCACACTCATCAAAGATGGCTACTATCAAAAAAAGAGAAAATAACAAATGTTGGCAAGGATGTGGAGAAACTGGAACTCTTATGTAATGCTGGTGGACTACAAAATGATGCAACCACTATGGGAAACAGTAGGGAGGTCCTCAGAAAACTAAAAATATAACTACCATATGATCCAGCAATTCCACTTCTGGATATATAACCAAAAGAATTGAAGGCAAGCTCTCAAAGAGATATTTGCAAACTCATGTTCATAGCACTACTATTCACAATAGCCAATAGGTAGAAGCAACCCAACTGTCTTATCAACTGATAAAGGGCCAAACAAAATATGATACATACATACAATGGAAAATTATTCATCCTTAAAAAGGAAACTAATATTGTCACATGCTACAACATGGAAGAACCTTGAGGACATTAAGCTAACTGAAAAAAGCCAGGCACAAAAGACAAATACTGTATGATTCCACATGATTCCACTTAAATGAGGTATCCAGAGCAATCAAATTCATAGAAACAAAAAGGAGAATGGTGATTGCTGGGCTAGGGTGAGGGAGAATGGGAGTTGCTTAACAGAGTTTCAGTTTTGCAAGATGAAAAGAGTTCTGGACATCAGCTGCACAAAAATGTTAATGTATTTATCATTATTAAACTGTATACTTTAAAATGGTTAAGATGGTAAATTTTGTTTATGTCCACAATTAAAATTTTTAAAAAAACTTTCAATCCCCAGATTAAAAAAATTGCTCGATAACAAACCTGTTTTACAGGAAATACGAAGGGAATGTCTTCAGGATGAAAGCAAGTGACTCTAGAGAGTAATTCAAATTTATGCAAAATAAAGAATCAAAGCAATTTTGCAGGCAACTGCAAAAGATAGTATAAATGCATATTTCTCCTCCTTTCTTCCCTTCAATCATCTAAAAAGCAATTGTATGAAACAATATATATCTAATTGTACTTTGGGGCCTATAACATATAGAAATATATTTGACAACAACCACACAAAGGAGGTCAACAGAAACAGATCTGTATTGGAGTAAGGAAATGACACCAGATGAAAACTCAAAAGAAGGGGAAAAATGAAGAGTACAAAAAAGGGGACAAAAGAAGATTATAACATGATAAATTCTACCAATACCTACTTGTCATTCTCCCTTCTCTAAGATTCCTCAAAAGACGTATGATAAAAGTATTAATTATAACAGTATATTACTGGGTACATAACATATATAGACATATGTGCAACAATAATAACATTAAAAGGGGAGTAGAAAATGGAGCTATATAGGCATAAAGTTTCTATATTTCACTGGAACTAATTCCTAGTGAATATGAAGCAGGTTCTGATAAGTTAAGATGCATATTGTAAGCCCTAGAAAATAACTCAAGAATTATAATTTTAGAAATCATTAGAATTAAAATGATATGAGAGAAAGATACGTACTTAGTACAAAAGGTGGCAATATAAGGACTAAAGGAACAAAAAACATGAGACATACAGAAAATAAAAAGCTAAACAGCAGATATAAATCCAAACATATCACTAGCACTTAATGTAAATGAATTAAATGATAAAATCAAAGTCAGTTAGACTGCATGAAAAACAAGATTCAACTACATACTGTCTACAGGAGACATACTTTAGGCTGAAAATACAAACAGGTTGAAAACAGAAGGATGAAAAAAAGATTTACCACGAAAACAATCACAAAAGAGACAGAGTGGCTACAGTAATATAAAAAAAAAAATCAAAACAAAGGTTACTAAAGATAAAGAGGGACACTTCAGAATGATAAAAGGGTCAATCCACCAAGAACACGTAACAATAAAAAATATGCACCTAACATCAGAGTCCCAAAATACCTTAAGTAAAAACCAACAGAAATGAAGGGGAAAAGAGATAATCCAAAATAATTAGACTCAGAACTAAACTTGCCAAAAGTGGATGGATCAAGATTCTGTGTGTGATTCTTAAAATACTAAAAAAAAAAAAAAAAAAAAAAGAAAGAAAGAAAAGAAAAGAAAATCAGAACAAAAGTCAATGGCTTTACTATATACCAGCAATGAACAACTGGAATTTGAAATTAAAAACATACTACCATTTACATTAGCTCCCCCCAAAATTAAATACTTAGGTATAAATCTAACGAAATATGTACAAAATCTATGTGAGGGAAGCTATAAAACTCTGATGAAAGAAATCAAAGAAGAACTAATTAAATGGACAGACAGCCCATGTTCATAGTTAGAAAGACTCAAGATGGTCAACATGTCAGTTCCTCCCAACTTGATGTATGGAGTCAATACAATTCAAAATCCAAGCAAATTATTTTCTGGATATTGACAAACTGGTTCTAAAGTTTACCTAGAGAGTCAAAAGACCCAGAAGAGCCAACAAAAAATTGAAAAAGTCAAAGTGGGAGAACTGATACTATCTGACTTAAAGACTTTCTATAAAGCTACAAGTAATCAAGACAGCGTAGTATTGGCAAAAGACTAGACAAACAGATCACATAACACAACAAAGCCCAGAAATAGACCCAGATAAATAGAGACAATTTATCTTTAACAAAAGAACAAAGGCAATGTAATGGAATAAAGACAGTCTTTCCAACAAATGGTGCTGGAACAACTGGACATCCACATGCAAAAAGTGAAACGAGACACAGATTTTATACCCTTCACAAAATTTAACTCAAAATGGATCATAGATGTAAATGCTGAATGCAAAACTGTAAAAACTATAAAACTAGTAGAAGATAATATAGGAGAAAACCTGGTTGTCCTTGTGTATGGGATGACTTTTTAGGTACAACACCAAAGGCACAATCCTTGAAAGAAATAATTGATAAGCTGGACTAACCAAAACTGAAAATTTTTGTTCTGTGAAAGACAATGTCAAGAGAATGAGAAGACAAGCCACAGACTGGGAGATAATATTTGTATAAGACATATCTGATAAAGGCCTATTAACCAAAATACACAAAGAACTCCTAAAACTCCACAACACAAAAACAAACAACCCAGTTAGAAAGTGGGCAATAGATCACCAAAGAAGATATACAGCTGAAAAATAAGCATATGAAAAGACGTTGAACATATTATTAGCATACAATCTAGTAATCAGGCTCCTTGGGACTGACCCAGTTAGACTGAAAACATATGTCCACATAAAAACCTGCACAGGAATATTTAGCACAGCTTCACTCATAAGTGCCAAAACTTGAAAGCAACTAAGATATCCTTTAGTAGGTGAATGGATAAATAAACTGTGGTACATCCAGACAATGTAGTATTATTCAGCACTAAAAAGAAATGAGCTACCGAGTCATGAATAGATAATGGAGAAAACTATATTGTAGTATAATGGTGGATACATGCCATTATACATTTGTCAAAAACCATAGAATGTACAATACCAAAAGTGAACCCTAATGTAAAGTCTGGCTTTGGATGTGAACGTAGGTTCATCTATTGTAACAAACGTACTACACTCTGGTGTGGGCTCTTTGGTGTGGTGTGGAAGAGGCTGTGCATGTGGTGTGAGGGAAGGAGGTAGAAGGAAAATCTCTGTACTGTCTGCTCAATTTCTCTTTGAAACTTAAATTGCTCTAAAAAAAAAAGTCTGTTTAAAACAACCAAAACAAAGCTCTGCTCCAGCATGCAGTGAGGAAATCATCACTCCCATCTCCACAAAAAGAAAAAAGCTGAACAAATTAAAAATCAACAAATCTTCTTACATCCATCAAAGAACTGAAATCAAGGGCAAGCCACAGTCCCCAAAATTGGAGAGACAGACAAGCAGATACAGAGAATCACAACTCAATGGAACAGAATGCCAGAAGCAGATACCACCATGGGGACCAGTACTAGGGTAGGAAAGGCTAAATTGTAATTGACAAATTGCCAGTGAGTCAGGGTAGACAACCCTGAGATCAAAAAAACTCTAGGGAAATAGTCATAGAGGGGCTCCCATACTTTTACGAATTTTACTTCCAGGAACTATACCAGATTCCGACAGTTAAGATCAGAGAAAAATCTCCTTTTGCTTTCAGCAGGGGGAGGGGAAAAAAGCCATTCTAAAATAAGTCCAGCGCATTTTGTTCTTAACAAGGCCTGACCTCAAAAGAAACTATTTCACCAGAGCCTAAGATTTTACCAAAGACTAAGTGAGGCAGAAGAAGGGAAATTACCAACTCCAGCCCCCTTCTAGTTTTCCTGTCTCACTTAAGGGAAAAACAATGAGAAACCCTAGTGAAGACCACAGCCTAGGGAAAGACTAAGACCTAATAACAGGACTATAGAACACCTCCCCTCACCCACTACCTTACCACTACATCCATAGGTCTCCGGGTAACAGGGGGCTACGAATGAAAGAACAGACCTTACTTAAGAAGATGTCTTTAGGGAACCCAAAGACACCAGAGGAGTCAAAAACAAGGTCACCAAAGGAAATTTTAGCCTTTGACGCCTTCAGCTACGGCAAACAATAAACAAAATCGCCTCTAACCAGATAAACGTAAAACTGCATACCAATGGTCTATTTATTTTAGTTCCTTCCATATCATATTTATTCAGTACATGTCTGGCTTTCAACAAAAAATTACAAGACATACTAAAAAGACAAAAACAAACAAAAGTTAGTTCGAAGAGATATCTTCAAGGCATCAGAACTAGCCTTAGATATGGCAGAGATGTTAAAAGTGTCAGTTTGTAAAGATGAAGATTCTGGAGATGGATGGTGGTGAAGGTTATAAAGCAATGTGAATGTACTTAATGTCACTTAAAAATGGTTAAAATGGTAAACTTTATGTCATTTACATGTTACCACAACTAGAAAAAATAAATAAATCAAGATGAAAAAAAGAAATGAGCTACAAAACCATGAAAAGACATGAGGAAGAACCTTAAATACAATGCACACTGCTAAGTGAAAGAAGCTATTTTGAAAAGGCTACATACAAACATACTGCACGGTTCTAACTATGACTTTCTGGAAAAAAGCAAAACTGTGGAGCAGTAAAAATGTCAGCAGTTGCCAAGGTTTCAGAGGAAGGGAGGGACTAACAGAGCACAGGGATTTTTAGGCAGTGAAACTATTCTGTGTGATATGGTAACAGTTGGTATATGTCATATGTATGATAAATGATACATTTGTCAAAACCCATAGAATGTACAAAAAGTGAACCCTAATACAAATGATGGACTTTAATTAATAATAAAGTGCAAGGGGGAAGGTTATAGCTCAAGTAGTAGAGCACATGCTTAGCATGCACGAAGTCCTGGGTTCAATTCCCAGCATCTCCTCTAAAAAAAATAAATAAATAAGTTAACCTAATTACCTCCCTCCCCAAAAAACAAATGAACAGAAATAATGTATCAATACTGAATTACCAATTATAACACCTTAATGTATCACCTTAATGCAAGATGTTAATAATAAAAAAAAAAAACAGAGGAGGGGGAAGAGATACATGGGAATTCTGTTACTTTCTGCTAAATATAAAACTGCTCCAAAAAAATAAAGTATTAATTAAAAAAACAAAAGGATAGACACCTTTTTGTCTTCTGATAAGACCAACAAGGAAATACAAGATGTGAACACCACTGTAAACAAACTGTATCTATGGATATTATAGAATACTCTACCCTAGAGCAGCAGAATGCACATTCTTCTCAGCAAACATGGAACAACTCCAGGAGAGATCATATGTTAGACCACAAAAGAAGCCTCAAATCTTTTTGAATAATTGAAACTGTGGAAAATATACTCCCCAGCCAAAATGGAATAAAATTAGAAATCAGTAACAGAAGGAAATTGAGGAAATTCACAAATATGCAGAAATTAAGAGACTCCTAAATAACCAATGGGTTAAAAAAAGAAATCACAAAGAGAATTTTCAAATATTTTGAGATAGACAGCAGGTAGAAAAAACCCAAATGTCCATCAGCTGATGAATGAATAAACAAAATGCAGCATATCCATACGATGGAATATTATTGTCATAAAAAGGAATGAAATACTGATGTTATATATATACATGGATGTTTCCTTAAAACATTTTATGCTAAGTGAAAGAAGCCAGTCATAAAAGATCACATATTATATGATTCCATTTATATTCAACAGGCAAATCTAAAGAGAGAGAAAGCAGATTAATGGTTACTTAGAGAAATGGAAGCTAGAGGGGTGATAAAGTATACAGGGTTTCTTTTTAAGGTAATGAAAATGCTCTAAAATTGACTGTGGTGACAGTTGCACATATCTATTAGTATACTGAAACCCAATGAATTATGCACTCTAAATTAAGGGTAAGTTGTATGGTATATGACATATCTCAACAAAGCTGTTAAAACATGCTTTAAAATAAGCCAGTTAAGCTTTCAACAAATTAAGTATAAATAAATAAACCAAAATAAATCTAGGGAAATAGTAAAAGATGAAACTGCAATTAACAAGTTAAATGACAGAAAGCAATAGAATTAAATCTAAATCTAAGAGCTGTTTCCTAGGATGAACAAAATAAATCCATAGCTAGTCAGATAAACAGAAAAAACATAACAACACAAAATCAGGAATGAGAAATGGAAATAACCACAGATACAATGGAAAAAATAAAGAATGCTATGTAGCACTCCATTATAATTAACTACAAACCCTTGCTAAAATGATTTGCTAGAAAAATCATAAATTACCAAAATTAACCCAAGGAAAGTGAGAGTATATATAGATTTTAACCCTGAAAGGAATCCAGAGGCAAAGTAGTTTCACCAGTGATAATTTTTCAAACATGCAAGAAAAATTCTTACATTTCTTAAACTGTTCCAAGACACAGAAAAATAAAAATCTTCCCAGTGTCTTGCATGAAAACGGCATAATTCGGATGCGAAATCTGACAAAGACAGGTCAAGAAAGCAATTTTTTAAAAACTTAAAACCATAATCATTATAAAATATCTGAAAATAAAATCCAGTACTTCCTTAAGAGAAAAACACACTATAATTGATAGTTTTTATCCTAAGAGCACAAGAAAGGATTAACACCAAGAATAAAATCTGTATTAATAGCTCAAAAAAGACTAAGAATTGTACAGTGTAGATAAATTTGGAGATAAAGAGCAAGAAGGAGAAGGGGTTCAGGCCTGAGTTCTTTCCTTCTATGAAATGGTAACCTGCTGATGGGAGGATGAACACTGCATGAGGGCTAGAGGATGAGAGTGAAAATGCAGAAAAAGCTGAGGGAGGAAACAAAGATTTCCAAGCACTGTTGATGACCCAGTTAAAAGCTGGAGACTACGAGGTGAAAGGGTACAAACTTCCAATTATAGGATAAATAAGTGCTAGGGATGTAATGTACAACATGATAAATATAATTAACACTGCTATATGTTGTATATGAAGACTAAACCCTAAGACTTCTCACCACCAGAAGAA
Source organism: Camelus dromedarius (assembly GCF_036321535.1). Lineage (NCBI taxonomy): Eukaryota > Metazoa > Chordata > Mammalia > Artiodactyla > Camelidae > Camelus > Camelus dromedarius. Next base: position 10,856,493 of record NC_087450.1, read on the forward strand.
AAAACTTTTTTCTATTTCTTTAATTTTCTATGTATATGAGATGATGGATGTTCACTAAACTTACTGTGATAATCATTTCATGATGCATGTAAGTCAATCATTACACTGTATACCTTAAATGTATACAGTGCTATATGTTAATTATATCTCAATAAAACTGGAAGAAAATAAATAATAAAAATACAAAATAAAAAGTTGGAGACCAACAATTTCTAGTGATACCAATACACACAATTATTTTCCCCAGTACAGTTCAGAAATTTAGGCTCATGAACTACAAGGAGAGGTATCTGAAATGGTCCATGTTTAGTGGTCTGCAGGACCAACATAAGACCAACAAAGAAAAGGTCCTGAAGCACCCACTTCCCTGAACTCTTAAAAAGACCCAGGTGTAAGGCTGGTCACATTTTGCATTGAACTTAAACAGTTTCATGCCTTAGCACAGTGTCACTAACCGGACTTGCGAACTTAATGAGTATCTTACACATTACCACTAGAACATCCTTATTGTCCAGTGAGAGATACATGAGAATGAATCAAATATTACAATTTTGTCATTTAACTTGAGACTAAACTGAATGAAATTAATGTTTCCTACCGCTTCTCTTCCTTTGACTCTACTGCATTAAACACCACACAACAAATTCATCTTCAAAACCTTTATAGTTCATAAATTTCTAGCAAGAGACTTAATGCCAGCAAATTTTAATGTCAGTGAACTAAAAACACTAAAAATTACCTTAATACTCTTTATATAATCTGAAAATTACCTTTAATACAGCACATCATCTATACCTTTAAATACCCTCCAGGGTAAATAGGAGAATATACAATTTCTCTCAAAAAACAAACAAAAAGCACCTCTAAGGGAAAACACTCTGGGCTCTAAGAAGCAAGATTTTCTATTACATACAGATCACTGTTAAAGAGGATAGTAATTTTTTCACACTGGCTGTAGTAAGAGTTAAAGTGGTTTAATTAAAATATTCTTCTAGTAATATTAAATTTAAATATTAAAAATTATTAAAATAAGAAGTCATAGAACAGAATTGAAGTTAGGAGACCTCATCCACAAGTGTGGCTTTAATTATGACCCATATGTAGATAACTTACAACTTGAAATCTCTAGCCCAGACCCCTCCTCTAATCTCCAAAACCAAACTCACAATCTTAACACCTATCACCCCCACCCCCAACACTGGCCACCACCCCACCACAAACTTGGCCATATTTCAATTATCTGGCACAACCATTTATCCAATAACCTAACACTTGGACACCTTCTTGCCCTCATGGTCCACATCTAATTCATTATTAGTGCAATGATAATGTATAATTAGTGCTATCAGTGTGATTATTTTACTTCTTAAATATCTCTCAAATCAGTCCACTTTTCTCTACATCCCAACAACACTTCCCTATTCCAGAATATCATCATCATTTGCCCGGCAATACTGCATTCTAACTAGCATCCCTGACTTATTACTGCTGCTCCCCACTTCACCCTGCTGTCAAAGCTGTTCTCTGCTACAGTGGTCTTTCTGAAAACACAGATCTTATCATATATACCTCTTTGTTTAAAACATTTTCAGCAACTTTCCAAAATTCCCAGAATAAAGCTCCTAATCCCTCGCAGAGTACAGGAATCCTTGAAGTTGGTACTCAACCCATACTGGTTTTTGGTTCCTTGAAAATGTCATGCTCTAACAGTACCTTTCCATGCGCCTTTCGCTCAGCCAGAAGGCTTTCCTTTCCCCCTCTGCCTGGTTAATCTTAACCTGTTTTCAGATCTCAGCTCTATCAAAACTTCCTCAGGGAAGTTTTCCCCAGCTTCACTGACAAGGTCAGATTCCCTTACTGTATGTTTTCAAAGCATCTCAGCAACTAACAGTTTTCCTTTTATTTATGTGACCAACTGAATTTTGCCTGCCTTTCCCTCTAGACTCTATACACTAGAAAGGCAGAGATAAGAAATGTTTGGGTTCACCAAGGTTTCACAGCATCTAGAACAATGTGTGGTCCATGCTCAGTAGCATATGTTCAATGAATTAAGTACCAACCGGAATATTTACCAGGCAAAACAACAACTTCAGCTCTTTAATGATCAACAGTCTACGGCGTGTCCAGTAGAACTTTCTGAAATGATCAAATTATTATACATCTATACTGTCCAATTACATAGCTACTAGTCAAGTGCGGCTACTGAGCACTTGAAAAGTGGTTAGTACAATTTATATTTAATGTTAACAAATTACGTTGTAAAGAGCCACACGAGGCTGTGACTTCTGCACTGAACAGCACAGGTCTATATAGTCTTTTCCGTCTTTTCTATTGTTGTAGCTTGCTGTTACACTCTGCACAGCGGACATCTTCTGTAAGGAACCGTCCTAGACAATAAAGCCTAGGCTTCTTTTTGTCCCCACAATGTACCTTTCACAGAATAGAAACTTAATAAATGTCTGATGACTTGCTATCCGAATTGTATAGAAAAACTTTTTTTTTTTTTTTGCTCTCTGAAAGGGAATTAATTAAATGCAGTTATTTTCAAAATGATCTTCAGGAGCCAACCATAAAATCAGCTGTTTCTAGTTTCTCTGACTGTTGGGAGCTGCAGCGTTAAGCCTCCAGCATTTCTAAGCCCCTCCTACAGGCTGGGGACTCCTTTATTGCTACAAAAGAGGGGCCAGAGCACAGCTGGCGAGGAGCCTCTAGAGACTGACTACTCACGCGGTGTACACAATTCACACTTACTCCCTCAAGGGGAGTCCCGCCCTCCAAGCAAACTAATCTCCTACTTGTCTCCTCAGCAAGACAGTCCCCGGGCAACCACCCTCTCCACCCGTACACGCCCCCTTTCTCCTCCTTCAGGGTATGATAAGCCCCACCCCCTCCCCAAAGCGTTTCTTTAACTACCCACGTTGGGAATCCTGTCTCCTCCGAACATCAGGTGCAGTTCAAAACAGCCGGGACCCGTCGAGGGGGAGGGAACAAGAGAGGTCTTTGTCAGAAAGAACGGGAAACTGTAAGCAGTCGGCCGGAACCTGGACAAGAACAGGGGCCCAGGAGGCGAGACAGCCCCTACTATCCTTTAAAGGCGCGCGTATTATCTGTCAGGCACCGGGACAGGCACCGAGCGGGAAGGAGCCGGCAGGAAGGAGCCCAGGGACCGCCCGCCACCCGGCCCGACGGCGGCCCACACGGTCCCCGGCTTCGGCTCACCTGCTCCGGCCTGCTCAGCTCGCCCTCGGAGTAGCGGTGCCTCGGGAGCGACGGCGGCGGCAGCGACCCGCCGGGGTGCGCCTGCAGCCAGGCCTTGGCCTCCTCGTCGTCCTCGTCGTCCGTACTCTCCCGACGCTGGCTCTCAAAGTTAAAGTCCGCGTCCAGCCTGCGCCCCTCCTCTTCCTCCACCTCCTCCACCATCACCACCTCATCCTCTTCCAAGTTCTCCGCCTCCTCCGCCTCCTCCGCCTCCTCCTCCTCCTCCTCCTCGAGCTCGCCCGGCCACGGCAGGTCCTCCGGCTCCATGTTGGTGTCTCACTCTCGGAGGCTGAGGAGGAGGGGGGAGGGAAGGGAGGAGGAGACAGCCGACTGGCTGTTGCGGCCGCGCGCAGGCGCAAAGGCCACTGCCGCCTCGCGCCCCGCGGCGCGGCGCCTCGAACGGGGCGGGGCAGGGAGTGAGCGCGCGCGTTGCCAAGGACGCCCCGCGGGGGCGGGCGGGAAGGCCCGAGGTGCCTGGCTGGCTGCTGCGACGCCGACGCCTCCCCCTCGTCACGGCCTGGGATCTTGCTCACAGTGCTGAAAGCTCACAATAAACGCGGTCTGGGCTCCTGTCCCGGGAGGGGAGTCAAATTTAGTTCTTGACTGGGCTGGGCCAAAACTGGATTTTGCCCCTGCACCGTAGGAAGAGCAGACCCAGGGACAAGCACAAGATAACCAAACTTGCTAATTATAAATGTTTAAAGACCGAGTGCCTAATGTATGACAGGCTGTATCATGGGCACTTGAACCTAACGGTGGAAAAGTGTCAGAAGCAGTAGAGGGGTTAAGTAAGAACTGGGCTCTGGTATCAGAAAGATGGGAGTTTGAATCCTAACACGACCACTTAGCAGTGAGACTAAGCCCCGGGGAGACGAGTGTAATAGGCCATCTCAGGATGGTTTTGATAATTAAAGGAGGTAACCGATGTAAACGACTTAGTGGTAGGTATTATTCGTTGATTATTGTACAGTAACATTAAATACTTAGAGTTCTGTGAGACAAGGATTATTACCCTTTTGTATTTGAAGAATTTAAGGCTCAGAAAAATAACTTGTGCAAAGTCTCTTACCTAGTAAGTGGCTGGCAGCGCTATCCCAGGTCTTCTGTAAGTCCACTAACTGCCTTCGTCCAGGCCTATCAGCTAATAAAGGAAAAGAGAGCAAACATTTATGCTGATAGTACATACATTTTGGGGCTAGTAATGATTTTGAAATGCTTTAGAAACAAAGATTTCTCCACCTACCACTTAAGAACCCCTACAAAATGAATGACAAATTAAAGAATCTTGAAATGCTTTGCTGTTACCTAAGGAGATAGCCACAATTAAAATGGAGTTCAGCAAAAATTCTTTATGGCTTTACTCAAAAGCAGAGACACATTGGCAATAATACTGATAATTTAGGGATATTGCCAAGGATGTGGGTCCTATAAACCAATGACTCAATCCTGGGAAAACTTCAAAGGTAGAATATGCACTGGAGCCCAAAGCCTCAGGGCTCCTTGAAACACCTCTAAATGAACTGTGAGTACATTCAAATACAATTCATGAGCTAGGTTGAGGCTTTTCCTTGCTGGAGAGGCATGGCTGTAATGGTAGGGAAAAAATTGCTTTATTTTATATTTCTGACTTGAGAAATCCCAATGTACCTTTCCAGTAACCGAATCACACATTTCACTGACACTGTCACTAAATAATTCTGTAAAGATTACCATTCACTTAGAAACCCCACTGTCCTTATCATCCACAAATATCAGGAAAAATAAAGAGAACTAGTAGAATTATAAAACTACCCATCAAAGGTCTCAGAAACCCTGAAACTTCCAAAGCCCAAAGAACTTCTACTTACCTTGATAGCAATAACATGAACCATCCTAGGACTTACATAACTCCTTCGGAGTTAATAACAGGCTGCCTCATGTATCTGGGAATTACTTGCAGTACTAGACTACCTTAATACAAGCTGATATGACTAATTGCTGCAGGGAACCCACACAATAACTCCTGCTTTATCAACGATGGGTAGAAGCTGCGTTTCCAAAGCACCCACCGAAGCAGCCTTTGCATGATCTGAAATGGAGATTTGGGCTTTCTGAAAAAATATCAGAAGAAAATTTCCCTTGAAACTCAGTGGAAAAGACCTTATTAGGCACTGTTAACAACTGATCCAGCAGTAAAATTCCAAGGCATTGATCTTGGCTTAATGTTTCCCAGCCAAAAATACATTCATCATTTTTCCTCACTACTGGACATCCATTCCACTGGAAGATCTCAGACTGAAAATTCTGAGTACAGAAATGGACAGCTTGTGCCCATGACAACAGAACAAAATTAATTTTATGATTCTTCAGCATCCTTTACCCTACCACTAATCTTGACTATTATTTGACCACCTTTTTTTTTATTGAAGTTTAGTTGATTTACAATGTTGTGTTACTTTCTGGTGTACAGCATAGTGATTCAGTTATACATACATATTCTTTTTCATATTCTTTTCGCTATAGGTTATTAAAAGATATTGAATGTATTTCCCAGTGCTATACATTAGGACCTTATTGTTTATCTATTTTGTATACAGTACTTTGTATCTGCCAATCCCAAACTGCTTATTTATCCCTCCCCCTCTTTCCCCTTTGGTAACCATAAGTTTGTTTTTTATGTCTGTGATTCTTTTTCTGTTTTGTAATAAGTTCTTTTGTATCATTTTTTAAGATTCCACATATAAGTGATATGATATTTGTCTTGGTCTGACTTACTTCACTCAGTATGATAATCTCTAGGTCCATTCATGTTGCTGCAAATGGCATTATTTTATTCTTTTTTTATGGCTGAGCGTATATATATGTGTGTATATGTATATGTGTATATATATACCCACACACACACACCATATCTTCTTTATACAATCATTTGTTGATGGACATTATGGACATTTATGTTGCTTTCATGTCTTGGCTATTGTATATAGTGCTGCTATGAATGTTGGGGTGCATGTATCTTTTCGAATTGGAGTTTTCATCCTTTCCAGATATATGGCCAGGAGTGGGATTGCTGGATCATATGGTAAATCTATCTTTAGTTTTTTAAGGACTCTCCGTACTGTTTTCCACAGTGGATGCACCAAAGTACACTCCCGCTAACAATGAGGAGGGTTCCCTTTTCTCCACAGCCTCTCCAGCATTTATTGTCTGTGGACTTTTGAATGATGGCCATTCTGACTGGTGTGAGGTGATACCTCATTGTAGCTTTGATTTGCATTTCTCTGATAATTAGCCATATTGAACACCTTTTCATGTGCCTATTGGCCATCTGTATGTCTTCTTTGGAGAAATGTCTGTTTAGGTCTTCTGCCCATTTTTTGACTGGGTTGCTTGTTTTTCTGTTGAGTTCTATGAGCTCTTTGTATAGTCTGGAAATTAATCCTTTATCAGTCTAATTATTTGCAAATATTTTCTCCCATTCTGGAGGTTATCTTTTCATTTTGTTTATGGCTTCCTTTGCCGTGCAAAAGCTTATACATTTTATTAGGCCCCATTTGTTTACTTTTGCCTTTATTTCTTTGAGAGGCCAGAGGTAATTAGGTTTATTTATTTATTTTTAGAGGCAGTTCTGGGGATTGAACCTAGGACCTTGTGCATGCTAAGCATGCACTCTACCATTTGTGCTATTTTAAGGTTTCTGATCTCCTAGTTTAAGATGGCATTGCTATCCCCACCTCCTCCATCATTCTCTTGTGCTTAGGAGGCACAGTGTACTCAGAATCACCACTCTCTTTTGGTGACTAAAGCTCTCTGCTCCTGCACTGACTGCATCCTTCCCTGGTTTCTTCCTTCCCAGAGGAACATATTCATCAGTGATTAGCCAATGCCCCAGGGACCCCTCCCCTTCTCTACTTCCATTACCTTCTGCTACCCGAGACCTACATCCCCAGGATAGAAGAAACGAAAGGGTTAATGCCTGTTATAGCTTGAGCCTCTGGTTTGATTGGTCTATACCCTTGCAATTCTAGCTGTTACATATTTTTAATACCACCACTACCTGGGGACAAAGGGGAGATGAGGCACTATTTGAAGAAGGAACAGAACCAATGAATTGAGAGATTACTATTAATTTAGGCTTACTTGAAGCCAGAGGTTAGTGAAGTTTTTAGTTTGTAGAAATATTGTGAATCTGCAGCTTGCCAGAGCTGTGCTCAGGGCAATCCATGGAAAGAGTCTCTGATAATCTTTGAACCAGAACATTTGAAGCATGTGGACCAGTATGGCAGTAACAGGAGTCATTAAACTAAGCCTACTGCCTGTGAAAGAATTGCAGGGTCAGCTGGCTTTCTCCCACCAAAAGATTCAGATTTTTAAACCCAAGCCTTTGAAGGTTCAGGCTTTTGTTTTTAAATGAGAAAAGAATATACACAGGCACATTGCCTCAGGTAGTCAGGTTATAACGCAGCTAATCAAGTTACATTCTTCTTTAGCTACCTTTTAGTCCTATAAGAGTCTACATAACCTGGCTTCTACCCAGATACCTCCATATCTAAACTCCTGCCCATCCTTCTTGCTGATCCCACTCCACCCATACTGGCCTCCTCACTGTTCCACAATATGCAAAGCCCACCCCACCTCAGGGCTCTTGCACCTGCTATTCCAGCTGCTGGAACACACCACCCCAGAGTCTCTGCTCACATTATCAGAGAGGCCTTCTCTAATAACCCAATACACCCACACCCTTACCCAGGCTTTGTTTTTCTTCTTAGCACTTATCACCACCCCAAATTTGTTATTGTCTTGTTTATTGCCCCCTCCGCCACTGGGATGTAAATTCTGAGAGAAGGAATTCTGTCTGTTTTGCATGCTACCATGTGCCTAGTGCCTAAAACAGTGCCTGGCACAAAAGGAGGTGCTTGGTAAACATTGTTGAATGAAATGAATGGAGATTGTATTGAATTGGCTGGTCAAAGGATTCTGAATAGAACTTCAGAATAAATTTGGTTTCACTGAAGCTGATAAAGATGTCTGCCTACTAGGGAACCTTTAATTTTCTCTCCCAGCTGGTTCCTGGGGGTATTAGGTGAGCAGAAAATGAAATGCATCTCAGGTACTTGAGTGGGTGGAGAGGAAGCTGATTATAACCTGCAGGTGACTGCTAGTGGCAAATGTCCCTTAGAATGAGTTATTTCCACTGATGGCTAAATTAATCCAATAATAGCTTCATTTTTTATAATGCTTTTATCATCAGAAAAAGAAATTATAAAGGTTAATATGTGGCATATGTAGAGGGAAATTTTGTTTTATACATGCCTCTGTGTGTATGTATATATATACATATATAATAATTTTAGTATATGACAAACCAGTGAGGACAACCTAGATTATGCAGTAAGTTTGTATTCCTGTGACTACAAAATTACCGTCTCAACTCACTGACCCCCTTGAGGGTTGCTACCGCATTACTGAATCACAACAGGATGCTACTGTCAGCAATTGGGTACTTGACAGTGGTGGTAGCCAGATCAAATTTAGAGAAGGGAAGCCCATATTGTTGAGTTCATACATAGTATCCATCCCTGCCACCAGGACCACTTTCTTCAGGTGCCCATGAACATGCTCTGGAATGTATTCTAGGCACCTGCTAGCCATAGAAATTTTCTGTTTCTCCACTGAATTCCATGAATTACTACTTTCCTCTTCCTCAATATTAATTGGAGTCTGTCTTTTGCCTTATCTTGGTCTGATGATCAATTCCAAATAGCCCATATTTCTTCGAGGGCCTTTTACTCGGAACACACTCTCAGGTACCAATTTCTGTTCCAACTGGTGTTCTTTGGATATAAGCAATAGAGATGACTCTGGTCAACTTAGTTAAAAGAAATTTGTTGAAAAGATACAGTCTAGCTAACATACTATATGAATTAGAACTCCCAGTCAAATCACAGAATTGTGAAAGGTAAGAAATTGTTGTTGTTTTAAGCTATTAAATTTCTTAATGTTTTCTTTTTATATTGACATATAATTGATTTACAATGTTGTATTAATTTCTGGTGTACAGCATAGTGATTCTTTTCATATTCTTTTAAATTATAAGCCATTACAAGGTATTGTATATAGTTCCCTGTGCTATAGAGTAGGACCTTGTTGTTTATCTATTTTGTGTATAGTAGTTGGTATCTGCAAATCTCGAAATCCCAATTTATCCCTCCCCACCCATTTCCTTCCCTGCTAACCATGTTTGTTTTCTATGTCTGTGAGTCTGTGTCTAGTTTGTAAATAAGTTCATTTGTCTCCTTGGGTTTTCTTTTTTTAAGATTCCACATTGTATGGTATTTTTCTTTCTCTTTCTGGCTTATTTCACATAGTATGACGATCTCCAGGTCCACCTATGTTAAGCCATTAAATTTTGAGGTGCTCTGTTACACAGCATCAGATAACCAAAACACCCACTTTATACAAAATAGTAGAAAAAAATACATGGGAAATTAAAATGTATAGCTCTAAAAAGATATTGATTTACATATATGTAATTACATATGCACATGCATAATATGGGGAAAAATAAGATGGCTGCTAGCATCCTCCTTTCCATAGCTGGGCACAAGTTACACAACACGACTATAATACTGTAATGTCTATTTCATGTTCCCTTTCAGCATGCGTCTCAGCCAGCTGGGCTCTTTTACCCTTGGGGTGACCCAAACCACCATTTCTGAGGGGTCCTACCAATATAGGATTGCTCTAACCTCCCATTAACTTTTATTACAGGGTATGTCATTGTTAGGAAATGTTGCAGAAGGTCACTTGTATTCCAGGCATATTCTTCTCTCACTCAATTCTATAGCAGTGTTCCTGTTTCTCTTTGATAATAATATTTCCCTCAGATAATCCCCAGCCAAACACTAATCTCCTTTTTGTCCTGTTAATCCAGGTACATAAGGAGCACAAAATGGTCAGGTGACAGTTTCAACTGTCAGGTGAGTGGAGCCCTTATTGTGTCCAATGGCGGAAAAGTTAATCCCTTGGGTACTAAGACCTCTAAACCAATAGAGCCAAAAACTGAAGGGACAAGAAGCAAACATTTAGATGTGATATTGAAAAGTAACACTACCACCGTCACCCCTTAGGTTCCGGGATGTGTTCTGACCGTAGGAGAAAGAGCACGGGATGTTAGTGACTAGTTCAGAGCACGTATAGCCCCCACCCCTACCCCACGACGGCCCCAGGTGTTTCCCAGCTGCTTCAGTAACTGAGTTTAATTGGCCACTTAGCCGTATTATAAGCTCAGCTGTGCCTGGGTGATGCGGTACATGATAAGACCACCAATTTCTGTATGTACCAGCCCATTGCCTTCTTTCTTAGCTGGAAACAGTGTTGTGCAGAACACCACGACCAGGAATAAGGTGTTCAGCACTTTCAAGGATGATGTTTGTAGCAGAAGCGTGATAAGTAAGAAAGACAATTCTCTATTTAGAATAAATGTCTATTGTAGTATGGACCATGACTGGCAGGGATCCAATAAATCAATCTGCCAGCAGGTGGCTGGCTGGTCTGTTCAGATTATGTTACCACATTAGGTGCTCACTATGGGTTGATTTGGTTGATTGGTTTTGGGTTTTCCCCCAGCTTTATTGAAATATAATTGACATATAAAATTGTGTAAGTTTAAGGTTTACAACATGATGGTTTAATACATGTACATATTGTAAAAAGATTACCACAGTGAGGTTAATTAACACATTTATCACTTCACATAATTACCATTTTTGTATATATGTAATATTTCTTTTTCTACTCATTTATCAGCGGACGCTTAGGTTGTTTTCCTGTTTTTGCTATTGTGAATAATGCTGCAGTGAATACAGGGCAGAGATCTCTTCAAGACAGTGATTCCATTTCCTTCAGGTGTATACCCAGAGTTGGGATTGCTGGATCATACAGTAGCTGTATTTTTAATTTTTTGAGGAACCTCCATACTGTTTTCCATAGTGGCTGTATCAATTTACATTCCCAGTAACAGTGAGTGCCCAAGGTTTCCCTTTTCTCCACATCCCCACAGCACTTGTTATCTGACCATTAGTTTTTGCTGTTGGAAGACTGAGCACTCAGCACTGGTAAAAGATAGGTTTACATTGATGGTGAGGGTCCATAGTATTGAGTCCATGCATTGCCTCCATCCCTGGTGCCATGGACACTTAGCTCATGAACTCATTGCTCATGCTAGATACAGAGGCTGACTGAAGTCCAGAGTAGATTATCTTATTTATCCAATTATTAAGAGCCTCATCCACTTTGGAGATCTCTTAATGAGCATTCTTACAGCACACAAATATCCTCACATTCTGAGACCATCTCTCTTTCCTAGACCTACTTGTCTTCAGCCTTCTAATCCTGTTCCTCTCAAGTCTCTTCATTGTCTGGACAGACAATTAATTGAGGTACATTCATACTTCTCCTCTAGGCAAAGAGGAAATAGAATGAACCAATATAAGTTCTGGCCACTAGGCAGATTTCCCTTCACCACTGCTCCTTAAGGGCCACCCTACGTGAGGCTGTAATGCCGCTGTATTCATTTCTAGCTACTGACAATATATTGTCAGGTGCCAGCTGTAAACTAGGCTCAGAATTTTCCTCTTCCATCAGCTGGTCACAAGGTCCTTCCCAAGAGGCCAGAAGTGTGGGTTGAGGAATAGCTGGATGTGAAATGCAAGCAGAGAACTAGCTGAACTATTTCAAAACACAGAAAAAAAAAAAAAAAGAATTGATCAATATAGAGTAATGGACAGATAATGTGAAATAAAGGGAATAGAGCAAAATGTTAATTGCAGAATCTAAGTGGTGGGTATATGGGTGCTCCACTGTACAAGTCTTTCAATTTTTCTATATGTTTGAAATTTTTAATAAAGTGTCGAAAAACAATAGGTTGGCTGGGAATACTGGCCCCTACTTACTCAACTGAATTCTGCCTCCCAGAGCTGTTAGAGCCCAGTTTTGTACATATTACTTCTGCTTGATAATGAAGTGCTGCTAGGCATACCCCTCTTCAGGGCATGATAGATTGAGTAACACACCATTCATGATGATAAGTCAGCTTTCATGGTCATTTGGTACTACAGTCAATTTAATCTCTACCAGCCTTGAGCAAGCTATAGTCTCAAAAGGAAAAGAATGATTTTCCCAGTAGGATTTTGTTTTGCTCCAAAATCTTAAGGGGCTACACTGTGATTCTTATATCCAGATTTTTCACAAGCTTTATACAGTATCTCAAACTGCCACAAACACTTCAAGCACCATTAGATAGTTTGGGTCATAAGGGCTAGATGACAGAGTAGCTTAGACAAGCTGAACTGTTCTTTTATTCTGGATTTGACCCAAATCAAGTATTAGGTTCCAGGTTATTCAGTCAATGGGTTCGCGTACAGATTACTCAGTAAATGTGGTATCTGTTGCCCCCCAAACCCAGAATGATACGCTATATATTGAATCTTTTTCTTAAAGGTAGGGATGGAAGGTGGGGTTTTTTATGCAACTTATTTTTCATTTTGAAGATGATGTCTCAACATTCCCCAGGCAGTTGGAGTCCGGGACACTTCTTTGAGGTGATACATTGGAATTTTTGTCAATTTCTTGCCACTCCCTAGTATGTATATATCTTATCAGGGAGTTGAGGAGACCTGCTGCTTACTGCTCTCTAGTTTTATAAGAATGAATGTCATTAATATATTGGAGCAATGCAGTATCTAGTAAGATGGTGAGATAGTCAATCCCCATAAACATCAGATTATGACCCAATACTGAACACAAGTAGCTCTGAATCAAGAGAATAGAGCTATACAACTGACCTTCTAGGTGAAAGCAGTCGCCTCTTCTATTGTTGGCTTATTGGGAAATAGGGAAAAAGCAATTTCAAGATCAATAGCAGCCTACCAGGTACCAAGGGCTGTTGATTTTTCTCGGATAAAGAGATCACATTTGAATCAGCAGCTACAAAAATAAAGTTACTATCTGATTAAGTTTATGATAATCCAAAAAAAAGTATCCAAAACACACATCAAACAGGTGAGTGAAATGGAGATAAGAATCGCCAATTAACCAACTATAAATATTCCAAGTCTTCTATGGCACCTAGTCACCAAAATTCCCCCAATGGACATGACATTGTCTTTAGTTTATAATTTTGGTAGGGATAAAACTCTTAAGAACTTCCACTTGGTCCTTTCTACTGTAAGAGGCATGATTTCATGGGTTAGAGAGCAAAATGTATATATATATATTTTTTCTTTTTTTTTAACCAGTAGCTAAGTACCTCTATCCCAGCTATAAACTCAAGAACTAGGAAAATAAACACAGGGTGGATTTGAAGACCCATTGGGTCATTGTGAGAAGAATGACAGCCAAACTTCATCACATACCTCTCTTAAGTGGACCACAGTAGAATTTGAGTCCCTTAAGGATTAACTCTGGCTCTGAGCCAGTAACTAATAATTCCCAAGAGGTCTGGGTGTTTATCTTTCCCTAGATTCAGTTACCATGGTAATAGGCATGAATCCCCTTGGGAAAGACTAAGGAAAAAGAGTTTCGTATACATCTAAGTTATCACAGCATCCTTCCACAAGGGTTCCTTCATTCAAGTGGTCCTCGGACAATGAACTGATTAGGAAATGGAAAAAGGGTAAAAGGCCATGACTCCTCATTGTGATGGCTGATGTCAGGACTCTTTTAATATACCTAAAGATTTTTTTCCTGTTTTCACAATTTAAGTAGAAACTTAGTAGATGGTCTGTTTTGGCCATGAGTAGGCACTATCAAAGTCAAACTATTCTGTTACACTGGTTGGAATGGCCATCATCAAAAAGTCTACAAATTATAAATGCTGGAGGGGGTGTGGAGAAAAAGCAACCATCCTACACTGTTGCTGAGAATGTGATTTGGTGCAGCCACTATGGAAAACAGTATGGTAGTTCCTTAAAAAACTAAAAATAGAGTTATCATGTGATCCAGCGAATCCCACTCCTGGGCATATATCTGCAAAGGATGAAAACTCTAATTCAAAAAGATGCATACACTCCAATATTCGTAGCAGCACTATTTACAATAGCCTGGAAGCAACCTAAATATATAATGGAATATTACTCAGCTATAAAAAGAAGAATAAAATAATGCCGTTTGCAGCAACATGGATGGACCTAGAGATTATCATACTAAGTGAAGTAAGTCAGACAGAGAAAGACAGATATCATATGATATCACTTATATGTGGACTGTAAAAAAATTGATATAAATGAACTTACTTACATAACAAAAATAAACTTACAAACATGGAATCAAACTTATAATTACCAAAAGGGAAAAGGAGGAGGCATAAATTAGGAGTTTGGAATTAACAGATACAAACTACTATATATAAAGTAGATAAACAACAAGGACCTATTGTATAGCACAGGGAACTATATTCAATATCTATATGAATATATTAATAATCTGTAATGGAAAAGAATCTGAAAAAGTACACACATATAGATGTGTATATAAAACTGAATCACTTTGCTGTATACCTGAAGCTAATACAACACTATAAATCAAGTATACTTCAATTTTTAAAAAGTCAAACTATTTTCTAGGATTACTTGCTGCCTATTATGGTAGCCATGCTCTTATTTTTCCATTGGTTAAGTGGCACTCTATAGCCTCTGCCATTTTGGTTTATGATTATCTACACTGAAATCAAGAAATGCATTGCAATAGCAGAATATCTCATCTCATCCTGACCTTACAGAGTAGAGCTACTGTGGTTCCCTATTAGAGACGTGTGGCTCTCCGCACCAGTGTATTTTCTATGCCATAATGAAAGGAATGTTCTCTGAGCCTTCTTGAGCAATTTAATTAGGAAAGGGGTGAGTGACTGATAAATCCACATTTAATAAATCCACCCCAAAATCCCCAAATACCAAAGTCTTTCAATTTCTCTATGTCATATCAAAGAGTTTCTGGTATCTCAGTTTCATGTAGCATAAGCCACATCAGGTTTCAATCAACCAATCAAGCAGTTAGATCCTCTAAAATTAAATAAATTTATGTCAATGTAGAATTGTGTCCCTAATCTCTTGAACTCCATGTTCACACGAATTATCCATTTTGTGTTCAAATAAATTACAAAATTTTGCAATTCTGCTAAGTAATGTTTAACTTTGTAATTGGTCCCTTGGGGCATGAGACACTATGACGTTATTTATACGTCTGGATGTAATCAGAGGGGATAAGAGGGGTATGAGGAAAATCGGCATTCACTTGCAAGGGAACTATCCCAGGTGAAGTCATAAGAAAGGCTTTTCAACCAGGGCATGGAGAGGCACATCAGACAAAGGCAGGGAAGGGGGGCTTCTGCTGTCAAGAGAAGCTCAGTGGGACTTAAGCTTCTTGGTATCAGCCAGATCCTCCCACTTCCCCATTCCAATCTCATGGTGCTACCCTTTCCCGATGGATGCCCCAACTTTTGCCTGAAAGATTAGACAAGACTATAGATTGAACCTACGTTAATCCAACAACCCATTCAGCCGTGTGAGATTCTTTTAGGGCAGTCATTAGAACTCCTTGGTTCTCTAACTATGCCTTGAGTTAAGAATTGAAAACCCAGAGACTTTCATTTTCTTTCTTTAAGCACAGCTAGAAACAGCCAGCACAAGCCACAGCCTTCATATTCCTTATGCCCTTCACATGGTCTGTGATGGCAGCCAGTTTGATCACTAAGGCATTGTCTTCAATGTGTACTTTTCACTCCGGGTAACCACAGATGACAGTTGAGGTAATTGTTCGCAACTGTGTACGATGCACCATTCCAGCTACCTCATTCTCTTAAACAGATCGTCGCAGCTTTCAACTGCAGCCAGGTCAGACGACCAATCCCACTTTCTGATTTCACTGAGGTATTATTGTCTGCAGTCACAGCTGATACTGTTCAGGATTATTTGTTTTATCTAGCACGTTTTAATGAAGAGAGATTTGTTATATAATATTATCTTAAGAATTTCCAGGAAATTTTGGATGATAACGTAGCCAGGACAAACATTCAACCTCATTGTGGAAGGTCCCAAGGGAAATTCCACTCCCACTGCTACCATTTATAGACACGTACAAGGCTAGAGACAAGACAGTAGAAAGGAGTTCCAACACTCCTTCCCTGCAAAGAATCAAGTGCTTCACTGCATAGACACAACCACTTCTCACATAGCTCATGTGTTGCAACTGATCCTGCACAGGTGTATTAACTTGGATGGACTAATTGGAGTCTGGGATTTTGTTTTTGTTTTCCACCATTGCTTCTACGGGAAAGCATGCTAGAAGAGAGTGCAGCGGATACTGAATGACCCGATCTTCATTCCTGCCACAAACAGAAACACTTTTTGCCCAGTAAATATATTCCTGAGAAACAAAAGCATTCACATGTAAAGATCTATGTAAGAGTGTCTATTACAGGTGCTTTTGTAGCAGTAAAAATCCATAAACAAAGTGAAGCCCCAACCCTAAGAACATGGTTGAATTAATTACAGCCCATGCACATCCAATGTTATCATTAAAAAGAAGGAAATAGAGTCCTATGAGGTGACTTAAAGTGATTTCCTTAGGCTGCTGTTGACAGAAAAGCAAACTGAAAAAAAAAAATGATCTTGTTTTTGCCAAAAAGAATGAAAAGAAAACAATATACAATGCATAATGTACATGATAATATGAATGTAATTTAAAAGCTGCAGGAAAAGAGGCACTAAGTTTAGAACATGGGTTATCTGAGGAGACATGGAGTGATATATGTACGAGGGAAGGGAAGACCACACCAAGGGGGAAAGAGGAAAAGACAGACTACATTTGAAAATTGCGTGATGGATTCTGGGAAGGTGACATTGGCAGCATCAGCATAGTTTTTCAACCTCGACAATCTCCACATAACAACAGCAGATCGACTAGATAGCAAAACCAAAGCACATGAAAAATATTTACAACTAGGTTTGCCAGATTTAACAAATAGAAATACAGGATGCCCAGTTAAATTGGAATTTCGGATAAACAATGAATAATTGTTTAGTACAAGTATGTCCAAATATTTCATGGAAATAGAAACGCTAGGTCTAAAAGGGGGAGGGGAACAGAACCAGAAAAATCCCAGAAAGCAGACCACAGTATTTTTTAACATTACACAAAAGCAACAGAAGAGGGAGCTCTATTAAATTAGAAATGCTTTCCTGAACTCCATCTTATTTCTTTATAAGTCCAGGAAAATTGATTTCACACAAAAATAAGAAGCAGAATAGTATCAAGGTCAAATCCCACATAAAATTATTTTAAGCAAAAAGGGATAAGAAGCATAATAATGGCCCCTAAAACAATGAAAGCAACCAAAAAGACATGGCCACAAAGCAAATAAAAATTATACTGTTTCAAAATAAATATCATTAAGAAAATTAGAGAAAACACACAAAAAATAAATTTGAAAAACTCAGAAATTAGTTGACAGAACTTAAGGAAGAATAAGAATCAAAAGGAAAAAATCATTTCATAAATAAAAACTAAACTAGAAAGAACACAAGAGCAAGTAAATGCAACAGATAATACATCAAGAGAAATAGAAAATGAAAAAGAGGGAAAAACTTATTTGATCAGAAAGAAATGAAGAGGGAGAAAGGGTGTATAGCTCAGTGGTTGAGCTCGTGCCCATCATGTACAAGGTCCTGGGTTCAATCCCCAGTACCTCCATTAAAGATAAATGAATAAGAACCTAATTACCTCCCTCCCTTCCCAAGAACCACCCCCCCAAACAAAACAAACAAACAAACAAAAAAGAAATGAAGGGGTGGGTAATAGCTCAGGGGTACAGCACATGCTTAGCATGCACAAAGTCCTGGGTTCCATCCCCAGTACCTCTATTAAAAAAAAAATAGAAGAAAAAAAATATTTTTAAAAAATTTTATTGAGTTACAGTCAGTTTATAATGTTGTGTCAATTTCTGGTGTTCAGCACAGTTTTTTAGTCCTACATGAATATACACATATTCATTTTCATATTTTTTTCACCGTGAGCTACTACAAGATCTTGTATATATTTCCCTCTGCTCTACAGTATAAACTTGTTTATCTATTCTATATATACCTGTCAGTATCTACAAATCTCAAACTCCCATTGTGTCCCTTCCCACCCCCTCCCCACTGACAACCACAAGTCTGTATTCTATGTGAGTCTGTTTCTGTTTTATATTTAAGTTCATTTGTCTTCTTCTTCTTTTTTTTTTTTTTTTTTGATTCCACATATGAGTGATATCATATGGTATTTTTCTTTCTCTTTCTGGCTTACTTCACTTAGAATGACATTTTCCAGGGACATCCATGTTGCTGCAAACGGCATTATGTTGTCATTTTTTATGGCTGAAACTGTTCATTGTATAGTTGGAATTCATTGTATTTCATTGTATAAACATACCACAACTTCTTAATGCAGTGTCGATGGATATTTAGGTTGTTTCTATGCCTTGGCTATTGTAAATAGCGCTGCTATGAACATTGGGGTGCAGGTGTCTCTTTGAATTAAGGTCCCTCTGGATATATGCCCAGGAGTGGGATTGTTGGATCATATGGTAAGTCTATTAAACATTTTTTGAGGTAAATAACACATTAGATATCAATATGGATATTGGTAGGATGATGTGGATAGGAAATAGCTGTCATTATCGTTTTACTATTACTTTTAACACTTTCATTTTCTTTTTCAAACTCTTGCTAAGTTAAAGGCAAATGGGGAAAATCCTTGGATTGCTGTAATATTAAGCAGAAAGTAAATGAAAACAGATGTAGACTAAACAAGTTGGTTTAAAAACAAACTGAGATTCATCATTCAACACGTATTTCTTGAAACTTTTCACCTCTACTCTTGCCATTTATTTCCACTATGACTTTAGGGTCCTCATCAACTCACCCATAATAATTCCTGACTGACCAACAGCCCCGCAGGGACCCACTAAAATTTTGTTCGCAACATTTGGATTGTTGACTTGTGTTCAAAGGTCACTCCCTCCCTAGCAACTTTTGAAAATGAAGGCCTTAGAGGTGGGGTCCAAGCTGTTTTGGTCCATTCATAATCATTCTGGACAATCTGTTCTAATGGGTGCTCGCTGTCCTTCTTGAAGAAAGATGCCATCAAGTTTATTAATCATTTTACGACTCAGCTACTTATACAAGCATATTCATATTACAGTTTCAGTACAATACTGGATTTCAGTGGTTTAAGTTTGGGGCATAGCTGCTCCCACTATGCTGTGACTAACCCTCAGATTATTAGCTTCTATTTATTGAGAGCTGCTCTCTCAAAGTTATGTAACAGTTGTTCTCCATCCAACTACCCTCAACTCCTAGAAAAATTATTTTTAAACCTCCCAGTCTCAGTAATAAGTGTCAAGACACTACCTTCCGCACATTTACCAACGTTGTCGACTGACCAAACCAGTGCAAAAAAAAAAAAAAAAAAAAGCACTGAAGCTGGTAAAGAGGGAGAACAGCGTGGTTTGCATCCTTTGGTGCCTAGGGCGATCCCAGAAACAAAGTAAGGTCGCAGGTTTCAGTGGAGGAGGCAAGGCTCTGCTTAGCTCCAGAAAAGGAATCAGGAAGATACCAAAGTACCCAAAAATCCAGGAAGCGTCTTCCTCTCCGCTCTTCCAAGAGCTGGCATTAAGGGTAAAGGCCCTTGTACTGGGGACTTACTGGGAGTGTGGTGGGAAGGAGGAATAATGGAACAAGGGAATGTGACGGTGGCTGGTGCACCCAGCAGCCCCACGGGCTATCCCACGGGCTATTTGTGGATAAAGAGAGAAGGAGAGGGCGGGATCGGGGCCTCCATGGGCGAGGCCTGAGGGACCAGCGCGATCGTCATCCCAAGTCAAGGGCCCTCCCGCTCCGGGGTTTCCAGGAGCGGGTTCCTCCTCTGAGCGCGGCCTGCATCCTGGCACTTGTCCCCGCGGTCCCCTCAGACCAACATTCTAGCAAACTCTGGTCAACGTCCTGCACCTCGGGCTCCAGCTCTGACGCCATCTCCCCTCCCTCGCCTCCCCAGCGCTGCACCCAAGAGTCAAGTCATCATCTCGTCCCTGCCCCAGGGAAGGACGCAGAGAACCCAGGGCCGGGCACTCTTGCCGGCTTCTCCTGCCTGGGGTCTCTTTTATAAAGGCACTAATCCCATTCATGATGGCTTCACCCTCATGACCTAATCACATTCTAGAGGCCCCACCTCCTAATACCATCATATGGCGGGGCTAGGATTTTAACGTGTAACTTCGGGGGTACCAGAACATGGAGGTCATAACACACAGGTAACTGACAGATGGCTCTTATCCAGACCACAGAAAGAACTGTTGGAACGAAAAAGATAGCAACCAAAGGGAAAAATCATCAAGAGACTTGAATGGACACTTCACAAAAGAGGCTATCCAAATAGTTAATAGATGTATTAAAAGGGATACAACCTCATATAAAATACTACAACTATGAGCTATTTCCTCATACCCACCCACCAGCTTGAAAAAAATTAAAGTGATTGACAATATAATGTTGGAGAGAATACGGAACAGTGAGCTCTCTCACACATATAAATTAATACAACTCATTTGGAAGTGAAAATAAATTGAAGTTGAAATTATGCTGTGACTCAGCAATTCTACTCATACTCCTATACTCCAGAAACATACATTGTGCTGCAAAAGACATGTAGAATAATAGTTATGAACAATATTTTTCTTAATAGACAAGAATGGAAACAACCCAAGTGTCCATCTACAATGAAATCAATCAATAAATTGTGGTATGCTCATGCAATGGAATAGTATGCAGCAATGAATATGAACAAACCAATGCTACAACATGAATGAAACTCATACTTATCATGCAAAAGAAGCCATAAGCAAAATAATACCTATTGCAGGATTCCATGTATACGAATTGCAAAATCATGCAATATTAATCTGTGGTGCTTGAAATAAAAATAATGGCTAAGATTGGGGAATGGAAAAAGGGTGGTAATTAGGAGGGACACAATGAGGGGTTTTTAAGATGCTGGTATAGTTCTATTTCTTGAGCTGAGAGATGTTTCCTGGGTATATTTTTTGATGGTTTATCAAGCTATGTACATATAATTTCTGCATTTTTATATGTATGTTATACTTCAATTATCATTTTATTAATGACAAATATGTATATACAACATGTTCATTATTGCATTGTCTATAAAGTCATTGGATTCATCAGTTATGGTATTAGTTAAATAAATTGGGGTATATCCAGAAAATGAAGTACTTTGTTGTCATTTAAAATAATATCTGTGGAAAACTTTCAGGACATTTTGCTAAGTGGAAAAATCAGGTTACAAAATGGTATATTCAGTGCAAGTCCATTTGTCTTTTTAAAAAATGTATGTGGCATGTGTTTCTGAGGTGGGGGGGTGGGGCTCAAATAAATTAACTGGAAGGATTCAGTCCAAAATATTAATAATGATTGTCTGAATGTCTCTAAGTGGCGATTACAGGTTTCTTTCTTTTTTCTTTTTTTGTCTTTCTCAATTTGATTTTTCTACATGTTCTACTTGTATTTTTTTAGTGTTAAGAAAGAGAGAGGGAGAAAAAAATCTATTCAGAGCTTTGTTGGCATTCCATTAAATACTCTTTTATATATTCCCTGATTCTATCAAAGTAGTCTTTTATTCTCCCCATGGTATCTGAATCAGGAAGAATGGCAAAATTAACCTATGATGTAAAGCATTAAACTAAAAATCTGAAATGGTTCAGTTAGAGCTTTCCTGTTGAGTGATCTTGTTTCTCCTGTTTGAGCTCTCTGAACTTAATATTCTGTTCCCAGTGTCCTGCTGGAACTTGGATTTAAAGTCATTCTATTTCTCTGTACATTTTCTCAGTGTTGGATTTTTTTTTTTCTGTCTACAAGAGACACAGCCAGAAAACCTGCAGACATAAACCATAGTAAGTGGCTTATTTTTTAAAAAGTAATAATACTCACACTAGATCCCATGTATGAAGTGCCTAATGCTGTCGGACACAGCACTAAAAACCTAACATTAATTAATCCTCACAACCCTAGGAGGTAGGTATCTTTATATCCATGTATTTCACAAATGGAGAAACTAAAGCTCAAACAGGTTAAGCAACTTGGCCAAGGTCACTTGGTTAGTAAATGGCAAAGCCAAGATTCAGAAGCAGGGAAGGGCCATGGAGGAAGGCAGACTCGTAAAAATGTCCAGAAGAGAGACTTGTGTAGTAAGCACTTCGGAATAAGAAATCTGGCAATCTCAGGAATCTCTGGCCGTCTGACATTAGAGGCCCCACTCCACATCAAAGGCCTCTTATGTGCCCACCTCTTGGCTGGGCAGAACAAGACACTGGAAACTCTATCTTGAACCCCCAGACCTCCACTTCCCTGGGTTGTTCCATAAGAAGCACTTAGCAGGCAGTGAGGACAGCCTGGAACACACAACTATTGAGACGTCAGTTTTAGTGAATGCATCAGGGCGTTACGGAGAGGACTACGGACATCCAAACTGACAGTCATACAAGTTCAAACACATGCTAATATGTCTACATTTTTACATTCCCCTTCTCCACATTTTGTGATTTTGATGCCCTATTTTACATCTTCATGCTTATTCTTTTGCTGTTAATTGTATTTATAATTGTTTTTACAAAAATTTTTAATTGCTTTTTAATCTATGTACTAGCTTATTGAAGTGATCTTCAGTACTTTAATACCTTCACCTTTCCTATAGATTCTTACTTCTTTTCACTATGGACATTCAAGATGCTGACTACTAAGTGCCAAATAATTTCCTAGGCTCTGCTAAACATATAGGCACTACAGCAAAACCAAAATGGCCAAGGTCATCTTCCAGTCATTGCTTTCTAGCTCCTAGCTGGAAGTACCCCCAGAGATGTAAATGAAGACATTAAATTGGGGTGGAAAGCTGGGAGTCAGAGGCCTAAAGCAGTGGTTCCCAAACTTGAGCTTGTATTAGAAGCACCAGGAGTTCTTGTTAAAACACAGTTTACTGGACTCCAAGCACACAGTTTTTCTGATTCAGTAAATCCAGTGTGAGGCCCGGTAATTTGCATTTTAACAAGTTCCCAGGGGATGCTGAGGTGGCTGGTCTAGGAGCACACTTTGAGAACCATTGGCCCTAGGAATTGGTACAGAAGATCTCAGCTGCGTGGGTTTTTAGACTGTAACGACAGCCCTTTCTTTCCTGGCCAGAGTGAGGAGGGAGATTTTAGGGGTGGTAAGCTGGTTCAGACAGGGCGGAGGAAAACCAGGACAGTGTGGTATCACAGAAACTAAGTAACAGGATTTCAAGGAGGGTAAAGTGAGCAGTTACACAAGATAAAGAAAGGCAGTAGTCCACTGGATTTGGCATTCAGGATGTCATCAGTGACCCCAGGGGGAGCAGTTCTATTGGAAACACCACCCTGGTGGTGGCGACCAAAGCATGGCCGCAGTGGTTTTGAGTGAAATAACTAGAACAGTTCTTGTAGACAACTCTTCCAAGTATCCTGGCCATGAAATTGTGCAGAGTTACAGGATAGTAACCAGGGAGGATGTGACTTAAGCAAGTGCTTAAGGAAAACACCATGAGTGAACAAGAGGTTGAGGTTACAAGGTAGAGAGTTGCTGGTCAGTGAAAAATCTCCCCAGAAAGTGAGAGGGATTCCAAGCCCGGTGTAGAGAGAAACCACTTTTCCTGAGACAGGAGGGAATGAGGCAGGACAGGCCAAGAGAGGGTTTGAGTTATAGGTGATTGGGGAAGGAATTGAGAGAGTTCTTGCCTAACGGCCTCTGCTTTCCCAATGGAGTAGGAAAGTCCTTAGCTAAGAGGAAGATAATGGGAAACAAGATTTGAGAAAAGAATAAAGAGTTTAAATTAACTGCTGGAATGGGGACAGTATAGCTCAGTGGTAGAGCACATGCTTAGCATCAGGAGGGCCTAGGTTCAATCCCCAGTACCTCCATCAAAGTAAATAAACAAATAAATAAATATCTAACTACCTCCATCCACCAAAAATAATTAAAAATAAAATAAATAAATAACAATTTAAAAAATAAAATAAGCTAAATGCTGGAGAGATTAAAAAAAAGGTATAATTTTTAATATAGAGAGGGATTAATGAGTAGGTATGAAGGCCCAGATGAAATTGGCAACTTTGGAAAGCACTCGTGTGAATTTCTTCAGCAGCACTAAGCTGAGCAATTGAATGCTTGCATTAACTGAGGTCTGGGGTTCTGTAGGTCAAGTACCCTGGTGTGACAAAGATCAAAAAGGTCTAGGGAAATAGAATGGATAAAGGGATATAGATTCAATAGGAAATAAATAATGGCATGAGGATGTTGATTTCATTGGGAAAAAAGGGAGTGGACAAGGGACTTACTGTCAGATTTTGGTCAAAATGGGAATATAGCGAGTCACATCACAGAAGAGATCAGATTCCAAAGGCAGCAATTGGGGCACAAATTTCATGAAGTCAAATTTACCCCTGGAAATGCCTTAAATTGGCCTTAAAATAGAGTTAGCCCTGACATCCTGTTTTTCATTAAGTCAGTGTGAGCCTAGAACTCTGTCTTTAGTTGAGTAGCCTGTAAAGTAGTTGGCAGGTGTTTAGAGGTCATATTGAGGAAAAGAGGGAGTGAGGGCAATGAGATGTTCCCACCATAAGAGGTACAAGGCAACTGAGGTCAAACTACAAAACATCAGTCATGGCTCCCACCGCATCCTCACTCTTCGACACACACTCATTGAAAGGAAAGGCCGTGAAGCAACTGTGTCATTCAAATTATTCTTTCTTTCCTTTTCTTATGTTTTTCCCAAGATGCAGAACCAAAGGTAAATTATTTTAAAATACGAATGATGTGATTTTACTATTTTAGGAGTAACAGGGAAAAAAGTGAACTTAAATAATTAGAGACTGTGGTCTGTGTGAGTCATGAAAGTAAGATTTCAAGGGTTCAGATGGTTGATAAAGCCAGAGGATAAGTACCCAAATAGCTATCATTATCAGTCAACGTGCTGCTTCCAAAACTTTCAGTTTCAAGCGTCTCTCCCTCTGACCACCACCCAGCTTTCCAGTCTGCTAATTCTAGTGCCCCTCCACTAGGCAATTCTCCAAGCCAGTGACTCAGCCTTTTCTCATTCTCCCTTTCCCTTCTCTTACTGCCCTCTGTACCCAGACTGCTCCTAATGGTCCTTCAGTACACAGATTTACTTGCAAACAACCTTAATTCCTTGACCCTTTCTTCTTCCAAGGCTCGACCATCTGCCTACATATATACCTGACAAGTTGAACATTATTGTTTCTCCCTAGTGCTTCCTGTCTTACTTGAGTAATTTTTTTGAATTGAGGTATAGTTGATGTGCAATATTATATGTTTCAGATATACAACAAATTGATTCCCAATTTTTAAAGGTTATATTGCATTTATAGTTATTATAAAAATATTGGCCAAAAATATTGGCATATTATCTGTGTTGTACAATAGATCCTTGCAGCTTATTTATTTTATACATAGTTTTTGCCTTTTAAGACCCTATCCTTATCATGCCCCTCCCCCCTTCCCTCACGTCACTGGTGACCCCTCGTTTGTTCTCTATAACTGTGACTCTATTTCTCCTTTTGTTATATACCTAGTTTATTTTATTTTTTAGATTCCACGTATAAGTAATGTCATACAGTATTTGTCTTTCTCTGTCTGATTTATCTCACTCAACATAATACCCTCCAATGTATTGGTTTCACTTTCAATTCATGATTGCAAATTTAAAGTGGGATTGCAAATCTGTACAGCCTGGCAGTCCTACATTTCTCTGCTGAGATCAGTGTGCTAGAAAATTCTATTTTAAAGCTTCTCCTATCTCTCCTCAAACCTCCAACACCCTTTCCACCCCCTTTCTCAACTGAAGCCTTCACATCAAATGTCATTAATCACAGTGACAGTCAAATAGGAACCGTCTCACCTTTCTGCCACCACATCAGCTGCCTCCTGTCTGTATCCATGCAGTGTTTTTCTTCCTCTGGTACCAACCCTAAGTTCAATCCTTCCATTAATGCTTAGCCTTTTGCCTTAAGCTCTTGTACCTGCAGCTATTCCCTTGTTACTTCTATCATCAATTTCCTCCCTCTCTAGTTCCCACTGATTGATAAACATGTCCTAGCATCACTCATCATGAAAAACCCACCCTTGTCCTTACGTCTTCCTCCAGCTATTGTCCCATTTATCTGTCTCTCTTCACAACAAAACTTCTCAATTTGTCTATATTCACCCTTCCTGGCCTTTCATTTTCTATTCCCTCCTCATTCCTCTTATTTCATTCCTTTTTCCACTGAAACTGGTTTTATCAAGTTCACCAGTGACCTCTGTGCAGCCACATGCAATGGCCACTCCTCTATCCTCATCTTATTCAACATCTTAGCAACACTCCACAAGTATAATCATTCCTTCCTTCTTGGTATCTGTATTCCACAGTCTCTTGGTTTCTCTTTAACCTCTCTACTTTTTCCCTTCTTTTGATTTCTCCTCCTCCTCTGTTCAATGGCTAAATGTTGGTGTACTCTGTTAATCAATCTGGGCCCTCTTCTCTTTTCTCTCTTCACTTTCTCTGTAGAGAGCTCATCCAGTTTCATGATTTCAAATGTCATCTTCTGATGACTCCCAAATTATATTATGATTCTGGCTCTTCCTTAAGTTCCAGGCTTATATGCCTAATTGCCTGCTTGACATCTCACTCCAGTATCTAATAGGAAGCTAAAATTTAATATGGCTAAGACATAACTTTTAAGACACAACTATGTGTCCAACGTACTTCTCCCCTGTGCTATTTCCAAAAATGCATCACTATCCCCAGTGTATTAGTTTTCTGTTGATACATAATATGTTACCACAAATTAATGGCTTAAAATAACACATATTTATAATAAAAACTCTCCAGAAAGTGGGAATAGAAGGAACATAACTCAATATAATAAAGGCCATATATGACAAAGCCACAGTTAATATCATACTCAACAGTGAAAAACTGAAAGTATTTCCTTTAAGATCAGGAACAAGACAAGAATGCCCACTCACCATTTTTATTCAACATAATTTGGAAGTCCTAGCCACAGCAATCATAGAAGAAAAAGACATAAAAGCAATCCAAATTGGAAAGGAAAAAGTAAAACTGTCACTGTTTGCAGATGACATGATACTATGCATAGAAAATCCTAAAGATGCCACCAGAAAATAACTAGAGCTCATCAATGAATTCAGCAAATTTGCATGATACAAAATTAATATTCAGAAATCTGTTGCATTTTTATACACTAACAACGAAATATCAGAAAGAGAAATTAAGGAAACATTCCTATTTACCATTGCATCAAAAAGAATAAAATACCTAGGAATAAATCTACCTAAGGAGGCAAAAGACCTGTACTCCAAAACTATAAGACGTTGCTGAAAGAAATTGAAGATGACACAAATGGAAAGATACACTGTGTTTTAGGGGTGGAAGAATCAATATTGTTAAAATGGTCATACTACCTAAGGCAATATGCAGATTCAATGCAATCCCAACCAAAATGCCAATGGCATTTTCACAGAACTAGAACAAGTAATTTTAAAATTTGTTTGGAAAGACAAAAGATCCCAAATAGACAAAATAATCTTGAGAAAGAAGAACAGAACTGTAGGAATCATGCTCTGTGACTTCAGACTATAATAAAAAGCTACAGTAATCAAAACAGTATGGTACTGGCACAAAAAACAGACACAAAGATCAATGGAACAGAATAGAGAGACCAGAAATAAACCCATGCACTTATGGTCACTTAATCTACAACAAAGGAAGCAAGAATATACAATGGAGAAAAGACAGTCTCTTCAGTAAGTGGTGGTGGGAAAACTGGACAGCTACCTGTAAAAGAATGAAATTAGAACATTCTCTAATATCATATACAAAATAAACCGAAAATGGATTAAAGACCTAAATGTAAGACAGATACTATAAAACTCCTAGAGGAAAGCATAGACAGAACACTCTTTGACATAAATCACAACAATATTTTTTTGAATGTCTCCTAAAGCAAAGGAAACAAAAGCAAAAATAAACAAATGGGATCTAATTAAACTTAAAAGCTTTAGCACAGCAAAGGAAACCATTGACAAAATGAAAAGATAACCCATTGAATAGGAGAAAATATTTGCAAATGACATGACCAATTAAGGATTAATATCCAACATATATAAACAGCTCATACAACTCAGCATCAAAAAAACAAACAACCTGATTTTTAAAAATGGGCAGAAGAACTGAATAGGCATTTTTCCAAAGAGGAAATGCAGATGGCCAAGAGGCATATGAAAAGATGCTCAACATTGTTAATCATCAGGGAAATGCAAATCAAAACTACAATGAGATATCACTTCACACCTGTAAGGGTGGCTAACATCAAAAAGAACACAAATAAAAAATGTTGGCAAGGATGTGGAGAAAAAGGAACCCTTATACACTACTGGTGGGAATGTAAATTGATGCAGCCATGTGGAAAACAATATGAAGGTTTCTCAAAAAAAACCTAAAAATAGAACCATAATATGACCTAGCAATTCCACTTCTGAGTATACATTTGAAAAAAAAAAACCAAAACACTAATTTGAAAATGTACATGCAGCCTGATCTTCGTAGCAGCTTTATTTACAATTGCCAAGAAATATGGAAGCAACCTAAGTGTCCATAGACAGATGAATGGATGAAGAAGATGTGAGATATACATATATGTATACAGATGTAGATATATACACAATGTAATGCTTCTCAGCCATAAAAAAGTACAAAATTTTGCCATTTGCAGCAACATGGATGGATGTGGAGGGTATTATGCTAAGTGAAGTAAGTCAGACAGAGAAAGACAAATACTGTATGATATCATTTATATGTGAACTCTAAAAAACACAACAAATTAGTGATTATAACAAAAAGAAGCACACTCACAGATATAGAGAACAAAGTAGTGGTTACCAGTGGGGAGGTTGGGGGAAGGGCAGTATAGGCATGGAGGGGTGGGAGGTACAAACTATTGGGAGCAAAGTAGGCTCAGGGATGTCTTATACAACGTGAGGAATACAGCCAATATTGTGTAATAACTGTAAATGGAAAGTAACCTTTAAAATTTTTTATACAAAACCTCCCACATTTATTACCACATAGTTTCTGTAGCTCAGAAGTCTGGCACACTTATAATCCAGGAGTCAGCTGAGGCTGTGGTCTCATTAGAGGACTGACTGCGAAAGGATCCACTGCCAACGCCCTTTAGGTTGTTGTAAGAATTCATTTCCTTGCAGCTGCAGAACTGAGGGCTTCAGCTTCTTGGAGGCCACCGTCAGCTCCAAGAGACCACTCACAGTCCCTTGCCATGTGGGCTTCTCCAGCGCAGCCACTTACTTCATGGCAGCTGGTTTCTTCAAAGCCATTAGGGTGGTGGAGGCTGTCCTGTGTGAGTCAGCAAGCAAGATGGAATTTTATATTAATTATTATATCACATTACATTATATAATCACAAGTGTGATATTCGCATCATCATTGCTATATTATACTGATTAGAAGCAAGTCACAGGTCCTGCCCACACTCGAGGGGTTAAAAAGTGTGGCCACCAGGAGGCAGAAATTACGGGAGCCATCCTAGAGTCTGTCCACTGCGTGGAGTGGGCTGTAGCTATTCCTTTTTGTCTTCCGGATATCCAGCAGGTAACTACTGATCAAATACACACACACACACACACACACACACACACACACACACAATCACATTTATTTTCCAAGAATAAATACTAATTTCTTGGGGAGAGCAGAGTCCAAGTTTATATTGCAGAAGAAATTTTGTTCCTTAGTGTCACATAAATTTAATGACAGTCCCTAAGCTGAGAGTATCTAAAATTATGCAAAACACTGTGAGTTCCTCTTATTCATCTTACTCTCTCAACCTTTCTTCACACATTCAAACCTCTAGTGTTCTGGGCCCAAGATCAGGGCTTATTATTAAACTACAAATCTCTTAATAACTACTGGTTAGCTACATAAAGAACTGTCTTTGGAACTGCCCTTTCTCTTAACCGTTAGCCAAACTAAATTATTAGCCAAGACCTACCTTTCCTCTACTCTTTGACAGTGAAAGAGGGGAAAAGGGTGTTTCCTCTTCTAGTTACATAACCAATTCCCTCTTGACTGACGCTTTAAATAATTTTATTTCCCCTTCTAAATCTGTACCCTGGTCTGTCATAAGTGGTTTTGCTATTTCAATCCATCTCAAGCTGGTTTGGGAAGCAGGTAAATTGTAATGAATCAACTAAAAATAAACATCTAGATTTATACCTTCTCTGAGTCTTAGATGCCCAGGCTGGATAGGAGCTGAATGGGATCATGAAGGGGTTGATGGATAGTGAAAATCAATGAATTAAGATCTCTGTGTGGTTAAGAACTGCTGGAATGGGCTACCAGAGCAAGCACACTGGAAGGATAAGAGGTGATAGTCAGAGAAAGGGATGCTTGCCGCAATAGAAACAATAAAAAAAAATCGTGGTTTCAAGGGGTTTGGGGAGAGGGAGGAAGGGAGGAATGAATAGATGGAGCACAAGGGATTTTTAGGGCAATGAAATTATTCTGCGTGATACTGTAGTGGTGGCTACATGTCATTACGCACTTGTCAAAACCCATAGACTGTACATCAACAGTGAACCCTAATGTAAACTATGGACTTTGGTTGATAATAATGTGCCCATGTTGGTTCATCAATTGTGCCAAATATGCCACACTGATGAGGGATGTTGAAGGTAGGGGAGTGTATATACATGGGTGGGGAAGGCTATGTGCGAACTCTGTATTTTCTGCTCAATTCTGATGTGAACCTGAAACTGCTCTAAAAAATAAAGCCTATTGATTAAAAACAAAACAAACCAAACAAAAGAAAATGATGCTTGAATTCAAGACATTGGAGGTGCGCAGAAACCAACGGTGACAGATGTTTAGATACTTGTCCTTTGACCTGTCATTGACCACTAACTTTTATTGTTCTTGCAGCAAAGGAAGTTTCCCAAACTGTTGGTTTTACTGATAATCTTCATCTTGTGCTGGATTCTCTGATGATCAAGGCAAACTTTCTCTGGAATAGGGGCTTCTAAGGAAAGCATCTGCAGAGAAAGTGTTCATGGAGGATGAGCTAACCTTTCGGAAAGGGAGGAATCTGGATGCAAACTTTACGGTCATGCGGTTGCTTTTCTCCTACAGCTCCACGCAACTTCCCACTTCCCACACATCAGCTCTGTAGTAGGGCTGGCACTGGAAGTGTTTAGAACCATTATCGTGGTTTTATAGATACCCTTCGTTGGGTCCCTTGGACAATTTAGAAGAAAGCCAGGAGGAAAATTAGAGCCCTAACTATGGATTCGCCTGCTGAGATAATGCTTGCAGGCACACTTTCCATGATTAAATCAGTGGCACACCATGGAAAGAAGATATTTCTGTTCTTGCCTCTTTGAAAATGGCTTTTCTGTCAGCAAATTATCTGTCCCAACAGATCCCCTTTGAGTTGGGTAAAATTGCATCATGAGGAGTTTTGTTTTTTTTTTAATTTGAAAATTACTCGGCTTAAGAGGACATGAAAATAAAGTTATGTTACTAATTGTAACTGTGCTAATGAAGTTTGCATTTCTTTTTTTTCCCCCTTTGGAATTTTCTTTCATTTATTAGAATTTTCTCTTTCCAGTATCTGTTAAGTCCCTCTTTTATAATCCCAGAAGCGTCGATGGTAACTTTTTTTCTTTATATGAAGTTTGCATGTCTCCAGCAGGCATAGGCACCACAGATAACAGCCACTAGACCACAAGATTTTTCTCTGCAAAATCTATTCCTCTTACCACTGAACAATCACTCCCTTTCCTTTAGTTCTGAGATCCCTATAGTCTGGATTCATTTGTTCCGTTACGTCTTTGAAAGTGATGACTTATTTTTATAAAAAGGAATTAATAGTCCTTATTTCTAAATCCAAGCGATATAGAAAAACAACAAATCACCTAAAATTGCACACATTTAATGAATATCATTCTAGGCATATTTCTATACATATGTGCAGGTTTTTAATAGCACTTTTATGGAGATGTAATTCACAAGCTGTACAATTCACCCTTTCAAAGTGTACAAATTCAGTCATTTTTAGTATTTCACAGAATTTTGAAATCATCACCACTGTCTAATTTTAGAGCACTTTTATCACCCCAAAACCAGATACTCATCATCAATCACTTCCCGTTTTTCCCTGTTCCCAGTCCCTGACAATCATTAATCTACTTTCTGCCTCTATGGATTTGCCTGTTCTGGACATATCACATACATGGAATCATACAATACGTAGTCTCTTGGCAACTGGCTTCTGTTCGCTTAGCATAATGTTTCCAAGGTACATTGATGTTATAGCATGTATCAGTCCTTCCTTCCTTTTCATTGTCAAGCAATATTCTGATGTATGGATATACCACATTTTACTCACCCATTCATCAGCGGATGGACATTTGAGCTGTTTCCACTTGGTGGCTATCATGAATAGTGCTGCTATCAATATTCATGTAGAGGTTTTTATGTGGACATATGTTTTCACTTTTCTTGGGTAGAAGCTACTAGTGGAATTGCTAGGTCATATGGTAACTCTATGTTTAATTTTTTTAACTCAGGTTATATTGAATATATTTAATTATATTTAGTTTGATGTATATTTACATCAAACGTACCATTTAAATCATTTTTAGGTGTACAGTTCAGAGTTAATCTTGTAACACTTCATATAAAATATAGAAAACTTGCAGACATTTAGGCTCATTTAGAACCCCTCATCACTGATCTAATAATATAATTATCATACGTATAACATCTACATCCATTAAAATCCCCACCAGAGAGGAAAAGGGGTGATCTGTTATTTTTACATAGCTTTTTATCATTTCTGTGGCTCTTCACTTTTGAAGATTCAAACTTCCCTCTGGTAATATTCCTTTTAACCTGAAGAACTTTTTTTTTTTTTAAGCATATCTTGTAGATCAAGGGACGAATTATCTTAGTTTCCCTTCACCTGAAAATATCTATTTCATCTTCAGTCCTGCAGAATATTTTTGCTGGCTATATAATTCTGGGTTAATGATTTCATTGTGTTCATGCCTCTATAATTTCTGATGAAAACCCTCTAAACTTTCATACAATTGTTCCCTCGGTGTAATGTTTTTCTTTCTCTAGCTAGTTTCAAAGATTTTCCTTAATTTTTGGTTTTAAACGCTTTTGTTATGAAGAGTCTTCTGTGATTTTCCGTAAGTCTGTCCTGTTTAGGGGTTGCTAAGCTTCTGAATTTGTAAATTTACCCTTTTCACCAAATTTAGGACAGTTGGGGCCATTATTTCCTCAAATATTTTTTTACTCTACCAACCTTTTTTCTTCTCCTTTTGGAACTCCAATCACACATGCATTAGATCTTTTGACATTTTTTTTTCTCAGATTCCTCTGGCTCTATTTTTTTTTCAATCTGTGTTTCTCTCTGTTCTTCTGATTGGATAATTTCTACTGATCTATCTTTAATTTCATTTATTTTTTCTTCTGTTATCTCTATTCTGCTATTGAGCCTTTCCAGTGAATTTCTCATTTCAGAGATTGTATTTTTCAGCTGTGAACTTTTCATCTGGTTCTTTTCTGTAGTTTCCATTTCTTCACTGGCAATAACTCTCTTTTCATTCATTTGAAGTGTATTTTTCTCTAGTTCATTGTTATAATAATTATATAATTGTTTTTATATATACATATATATAACTATAGCTTTATTTTATATACTTATATATTTGTTATAATAGCATCTTTTAAATTTCTGTCTGATGATTCTACATCTAAGCTATCTTGGGGTTGGCATCTGTTGATTGTATTTTCCCTCAAGAATTAGTTACATTTCTTACTTCTTCTTTATGTTGAGTAATTTCTTATTCTATCTTGGCATTGTAAATGTCATGTTGGATAAACTCTGGATACTGTTTAAAGTCCTCCGGAGAATGTTTGTGTTTTTGTTTTAGCAGGCAATCAGCCTGTCAGTTCTGCCTCACCTTCTGTGGTAGTTCAAATCTTGGTTCAATTAAAGCCTTTGCAATGCTGCTTTGAGTCTTAACCTGTTCACGTGCAACTCACAGATGCTTCTGAAAGTTGTTTAGGTGGTTCAAATCCTGCTTTAGTTCTCCAAGCCTTTGCCACCTTCGTTAGGATCTGCCCTGTGTACGTGTTCTTCAGTGGTTGGACACTCTTGATACTTGATCATGCCATTCAAACCTCTGCATCTCTCCACGCATTCATAGTTCAGGATGTGTGCTAAGACGTGTGGGTTCAAATACAGGATTAACGGATTTCCCTCTCTGGCTCTCCCCACTATAGGATTCTACTCCCTAGCCTTGGGCATGCAGGGGTCCCTTTTCCTGGTTTCTTTGGCCATAAACACTGCGTTTCCTTTCCCGTTTTAGGCATAAGTGCCTCTTTACTTCTTCACAACCAGGGCTCAGCCACGGGGCAAGGCCAAAGTGGAGAAGAGGAGAAACAGAGACGCTTGCCCCCATGGTGGTTGCCTCTCCAATTTTTCACTCTCTGTCACAATCTGCTTGCATTTTTAATTAATTTTTTTTTCCTCAGAGTCTTCAGGTAGTGTGTTTTGTCTAGCAATTTCAGTTGTAACCTGCAGGAGAGATGGGCTGTGTGCACCGCCATGCTAGGATTCAAACCCTGTCATAATGTTTTGAACTTTGAATATTGATATAACACTTGTGTTTATGCAGCTTGGAGTCTAACACCATCACTTAGCAACTGTGAGACCTTGGGGAGATGACTTGATTTATCTGAACCTGAGTTTCTCCGTATGTAAAAATGAGATTATACTGCCTACTTTTGAGGCTGGTTGTGAGGATTAATTGAAATAACACATGCATAGTGCTTGGTTTATGGAAGTTGCTGTGTAAATATGACCAGGATAGAAAATAAGTTCAACTCAAGCCAAATCTATTTTCAAAAGAATTCTCAGGAACAATTTCATTTTCTGTGGATAGTAATGTTTATTTCAAGGTCTTTAATTGGAACTTAAATATTTTAGTCATCAAGTACAACAAAATAACAACTATATGTTTATTATACATAAATAAATATGTACAATAAATTTTTAAAGTACAGTTTAAGATTGATGATAAAACTTTATCAAGGTTTTTTTCAGCTTTATTGAGGCATAATTGACAAGTAAAATTGTAAGATATTTAAAATGTACATCCAAGTCTTAAAATTTGAACATTTTTGTTTCATATTGTTCGTGGGGCTATGCATATTTGGGTAGCACTTTCTTGACTGCAATGTAACATGAGGATCCGAATCAGGTACAAGAGCAGTTGATTATGTGATTCTAACCAGATGTAAGTCACAGACAAGAAATACTTTTGCAAAACTAGCTATACCAAAACCTTATCAAAAGATAAATTATAACATGATAACATTGTTTCAACTGTAATTATCAAACTAATTGCTAAATGGGCAGACAATGAACCAGCAATCCACTCAAAGAGAAATGAGTCTTAAGTAGTTGAAAACTCTCTGCAACTGATCTGTAACATCCTGGACCTCAGATGCAGAGTTAATCACTCCCATCTGCCCATGGCCATTATTAACCATGCTTGTTCTGGGAACATGCTTCTATAGTTTGCTCTTTTTCTAAGTTCATTCCCCAAAACCTATTTACCCCAACCCCGACCCATACACACACACACAGGCAAGTATTCTAATGAGTTTAGAGTGTATCCTTTGTACACAGACACACACAGAGATATACACACATATTATACATAAAATACATGTATTGTGTGCATAACACATACACAACATATTTTTAACATATACACATACATAACGTACATTTTATATACATGTCTCACAAAACATATTTTTGTTTTGTGTATTTTTTATTGAAGAATAGTTGATTTACAAGATTGTGTTAGTTTCAGGTGTTCAGTAAAGTGGTTCAGTTACATTTTTTCAGATTATTTTCCATTACAGGTTATTACAAGCTATTGAATATAGTTCCCTGTGCTGTACAGTAAAGCCTTGTTGCTTACCTATTTTATGTATAGTAGTTTGTATCTGTTAATCTCAAATCCCAAATTTTTAGGCGTTTTAAAAATTATCATCATCATCATCCTCCTCATTATTATTATGTTTTAGACCTCATTCTACTTCTCATGTTTTTGACTCAGCTCTCTAATATTAATATATATTCCTGTAGCTTGGGCACATCCAGTCTCTCGCTTCTGCATGCTTCATGGTCTCCCCTGGGGTTTATCCAGTGCCTTTTACTTATCCAGCTCCCCAGAAATAACACTTAGAATGCCTCCAGATCCCTGCAGAGAGCACTGAAATCGCCAGATACGCACCCCCGCTCACTTATGAATCTGTATGAGATTTTCCTTGCAATATATATGCAGAGTGGGATTACTAAACCAGAGGTTATACTATCACTGTCTAGAATGCCCGTATTAGCCTACACCAGAGGTCAGCAAACTACAGTCCATGCTTCAAATTCGTCCAGCACCATTTTTTGTAAAAAAGTTACTGAAACACATCGATTTCACTTCTGTAGTATGTATAACTGTTTTTGTGCTTCAACTGCAGAGTTGAGTAGTTAAGACAGACACCATCTGGCCTGCAAAGACAAAAATATTTAGTACTATCTGGTCCTTTACAGAAAATAGGCTGTATGATATTGATTCTATGGAATTTTTTGAGGTTTACTTTGTTGTCTAGTACATGGTAAATTTTTGTAAATATTACTTGCATATTAAAAAAGAGGAATATATTCTCTGCTTAGTGTAGAGCTTGATATATATTTAACAGCAAGATATTATTAATGGCATTTAGATTTTCTATATCTCTGCTAATTTTCTATGTGCTAATCTATCAATTTGTAGCTAAAATCTCTGACAATGCATAATCTATTTTTCCCAGAATTCCATCAGTTATTATTTTATATATTTTTAGGCTGTGCTGCTGTACGCATGTTCATCGTGGGTATATGTCCTGGTTTCATGGTTCCTTTTCCCAGCATATGGCGATACTCTTTGTTTCTTCTTCTTGTTCTCTAAGAATCTATTTCACCAGATACAAAGATTGCCACCCAATTTTCTTTTTTGTTCGTATTTTTTTCTATTCTTTAATTTTCAATCCATCATTTGACTTTGCTTTCAGTGTGTCTCATGTTCATAGTACACTGTTGCATCTTGCTTTGTTTTATTTTTATCTTATTTGAGAAGTTTCTAAATCTTAATTGATGAATTTTACTCATTTATATTTATTAAATTTTCTGGGACTTATTTTATGTTTTCTGTGTACTGTGCTTCACTTTTATGTTACCTTTCTCCTTTCTTGTTTTCCCCTAAATAGATAAAATTGAATGCTTTTTATTTTTGTATATGATTGCCCTTAAGTTCGATACTTATGTTTATTTACTCCTTTTAATTTATTTAATTTATTAACATATTACCTTCCAAACAAAGCAAAAACCTTAACATACTTCTATGTCCCTCACAACCATGGCCAATTTGATATTGTCTAGAAAATTTGTTCCAGGTTATTATAGATACATTTTTTTCTCTTTTTTTTCCTTTGGTGATTGAGATTATAAATGATAGCATTTTCTAAGTTATTTAATCACGTTACATGTCCCGTATATCTGGCAGCAGCCTCTTGGTTTACTTATTTCTCTTGTTTGAACACTTCCCCTAAAAGCATTTACAAAGTGTTCTTTATGTGGTAAACTTCCAAGGGCTTTTGTGACTGAGAATATCTTTATTATAGTTTCCCATTTAGATTATAACATGGGTGCATACAAAATTCTGTACTTGAAGTGATTTTTCTTTAATAACTTTTTAAATAATCTTTCTTTCTAAAGTTATTACTCTACTGACTACTTGGATCCACATTTTCTGTGGGAAAAATGATGTTAATATTTTTCTTGTTCCTTTACAGGTCTTCTGCTCTGGAGATTCTTTGTCTTCAATATTTTCTGGAATATTTTAAAATTTTCTTTTCTTTTTGATGGTCTTAAGTTTCACTATAAAATGTATAAATGTGATTTTTTTTTCTTACCTACCCAGCTTGACATGTAATGAGACTTTTCAATTCTGGGAACTTTATCATCATTATCATTTCAAACATAACTCTCTGATAATTCTATTCTTCTTTTGTTCTGAGACTCCTACTGTCTAGATGTGTGGATATTAACATTTCTACCGCTAGTCTTCATTATCTCTTAGTTTGTATTTCATGTTACATTTTCTGCTACCTTCTGGGAGAATTTTTTAATGTGATCTTCTGACTCACTAATTTGTTCTTTGGTTGAATCCATCCTGAGATAGATACATAGATACATAGATACATAGATAGATATCCCATCTATCATTTCCACTATTACATTATTGATATCTAACATTTTCATTTTATTCTTTTCAATGACTTCTTTTGTATTCATATTATTAAATGACCTCTTTTATTTTTCTCAGTCTTCTTTCCCCATCTCTTCTCCCTCTCTCCTCAAGAATAATTTCATTTTCATTAAAAATATGACTTCACTGCAGCTTTTTAAATGCTGCAAGACAGTGAAGAAAGAATCACAAAAGCCTCAGAAAATAAACATGACATTTTATTCTAAGCCAAACTGTTGTTCAAGTTCATAGGCACCAATGAACAGCTTTGAACATAAAAGAATTCTGAGAATTGCTGTGAGTTCAAATGGAGGGTTCTAGTGGAGTATAAACTTGGGCCTACCAAGTGATGATGGAAAAGCTGCAACTAAAGAACGGGCAGGGAGTACTGGATGCACATTACTGTAGACCAAGGCAAACCACATGAAGTGACTACAGCTGAAGGACAGACTAATGTGATCTAGAAATGATCTGATTGATGTCTCAGATTCAGATGAGAAGGGGGCACAAAGGTAGGATAAGGTATAAATATATATTGAAACATAAATATGTTTCTTCATCTTATATAGCTTGGGCTACAAAGCGGCCAAATCAAGTGAGAGAAATGTATTTAACAATACAAAATTTAACTCTAAGAAAATAAAACTATCAATTAAAATGAAGAGGAGTGAGAGGAGTAGAGGAAATGAGAAGGAAGTAGAAATATTCTAATTTCATATTGCTCATAGTGGAGAATTAATAGACTCAGTTTAGAAAAATAGAAAATTAAGGTAGCTACATAAATACAGAAAAAGATAAGAAATAACAAGCGTTGGTAAGGATGTGGAGAAAAGGGAAACCCTGGGCACTGTTGGTGAGAATGTAAATTGGTGTAGCCACTATGGAAAACCAGTATGGAGGTTCCTCAAAAAATAAAAACTAAACCTACCATACGACACAGCAACCCCACTTCTGGGCACATAACTGAAGGAAATGGAATCACTATCTGGAAGAGAGATCTGTACCCCGTGTTCACTGCAGCATGATCCACAACAACCAAGACATGGGAACACTCTAAGTGTTCATTGATGACTTGAGTGGATAAGGATATTATATATATATATACATGGTAATTATGTGAGGTGATAATGTGTTAACTAACTTTATTGCAGTAATCATTTTACAATATATATGTTTATCAAACCATCCTGTAGTACACATTAAACTTACACAATGTTATATGTCAATTATATTTCAGTGCAGTCAAGGGGTGGGGGGAAACCAAAACACAACAAACCAACCAACCCATGGTGAGCACCTACTATGGTAACATAATCTGAACAGACCAGCCAGCCACCTGCTGGCAGATTGATTTATTGGATCCCTGCCAGTGTATGGTCCGTACTACAATAGACATTTATTCTAAATAGAGAATTGTCTTTCTTACTTATCATGCTTCTGCTACAAACATCATCCTTGAAAGTGCTGAACACCTTATTCCTGGTCGTGGTGTTCTGCACAACACTGTTTCCTGCTAAGAAAGAAGGCAATGGGCTGGTACATACAGAAATTGGTGGTCTTATCATGTACCGCATCACCCAGGCACAGCTGAGCTTATAATACGGCTAAGTGGCCAATTAAACTCAGTTACTGAAGCAGCTGGGAAACACCTGGGGCCGTCGTGGGGTAGGGGTGGGGGCTATACGTGCTCTGAACTAGTCACTAACATCCCGTGCTCTTTCTCCTACGGTCAGAACACATCCCGGAACCTAAGGGGTGACGGTGGTAGTGTTACTTTTCAATATCACATCTAAATGTTTGCTTCTTGTCCCTTCAGTTTTTGGCTCTATTGGTTTAGAGGTCTTAGTACCCAAGGGATTAACTTTTCCGCCATTGGACACAATAAGGGCTCCACTCACCTGACAGTTGAAACTGTCACCTGACCATTTTGTGCTCCTTATGTACCTGCATTAACAGAAAAAAAAAAAAAAAAGGTGGGGGGTGGAGATTAGTGTTTGGCTGGAGATTATCCAAGGGAAATACTATTATCAAAGATAAATAGGACACATTGTAACTGATTATACTTCAGTAAAAAATAAAATAAAAAAAAATAGCTGCTCTACAGCTAAAAAAAAGAAAAGAAAAGAAAAGAAAAGAAAGAAAGAAATAGGAACACTGCTATAGAATTGAGTGAGAGAAGAATATGCCTGGAACACAAGTGACCCTTTGGAACACTTCCTAACAATGACATGTCCGTTAATAAAAGTTAATGGGAGGTTAGAGCAACCCTATATTGGTGGGACACCTCAGAAATGGTGGTTTGGGTCACCCCGAGGGTAAAAGAGCCCAGCTGGCTGAGATGCATGCTGAAAGGGAACATGAAATAGACATTACAGTATTATAGTCGTGTTGTGTACCTTGTGCCCAGCTACGGAAAGGAAGACACTAGAAGCCATCTTATTTTTCCCCACATTATGCATATGCATATGTAATTTACATATATGTAAGTTAATATCTGTTTAGAGCTATGCATTTAAATTTTGCTTGTATCTTTTTTCTACTATTTTATCTAAGGTGGATGTTTTGGTTATCTGATGCTGTGTAATAAACCACCTGAAAATTTAATGACTTAAAACAATGATTTATTACCTTTCACAATTCTGTGATTTGACTGGAAGTTCTGATTCCCATAGTATGTTAGCTAGACTACATCTTTTCAATAAATTTGATTAATTGAGTTGACCAGAGTCATCTCTATTGTTATATCCAAAGAACACCATTTGGAACAGAAACTGATACCTGAGAATGTGTCCCAAGTAAAAGGCCCTTGAAGAAATATGGGTTATTGGCAATTGATCATCAGACCAAGATAAGGCAAAAGACAGACTCCAATAAATACTGGGGAAGAGGAAAGTAGTAATTTATGGAACTCAGTGGAGAAACAGAAAATTTCTATGGCTAGCAGGTGCCTAGAATACATTCCAGAGCATGTTCATGGGCACCTGAAGAAAGCGGTCCTGGTGGCAGGGAAGGATACTATGTATGAACTCAACAATATGGGCCTCCCTTCTCTAAATTTGATCTGATTTGAATGAAATGAAATCACTATCTCAGAAAGATATCTGCACCCCCATATTCATTGCAGCATTGTTTACAATAGCCAAGATATGGAAACAACCAAGTGTAATACAGAAGATGTGATACACACACACACACACACACAAACACACACAATGGAATATTATTAAGCTATAAAAAAAGAAGAAATCCTACCACTTGTAACAACATGGATAGACTTTAAAGGCTTTATGCAAAATGAAGTCAGACATTGACTACTGTATGATCTCACTTATATGTGGAATCTAAAAAAACTGAATTCATAGATACAGAGAACAGACTGGTGGTTGCCAGAGGTGGCTGTGGGGGCATAGCGTGGGCAAAATCAGTGAAGGTGGTCAAAATGTACAAACTTCTAGTTATTAGATAAATAACTCATGGGGATGTAATGTACACCATGGTGACTATAGCTAACAGCACTGTATCATATATTTGAAAGTTGCTAAAAAATAGGCGTTCAAAGCTCTCATCACAAGAAAAAAATCTGCACCTATGTGTGGCGATG
This sequence comes from Camelus dromedarius, assembly GCF_036321535.1. Lineage (NCBI taxonomy): Eukaryota > Metazoa > Chordata > Mammalia > Artiodactyla > Camelidae > Camelus > Camelus dromedarius. Next base: position 10,898,907 of record NC_087450.1, read on the forward strand.
GATGTTAACTAAACTTAGTCTGACAGTCATTTTGCAATATATACATATATCAAACCATTATGTTGAACACCTAAAACCAATATATTATGTGTCAACTATATCTCAATTTTTAAAAGAAAGTTACTTAAAATTTCAAACCTAAAAACTAGAATAAAATGTTTAATTTCCAAATTGTTAGAAGAAACACACACTTAAAACAAAGCAAACAACTGGGGGACTCTGAATTAGCTTGCTGGTTGTATCAACGACAGTATCCTGGTTGTGACACTATATTCGAGTTTTGCAACACATTACCATTGAGGGAAACTGGGTAAAGGGTATGTGAGATTTCTCTGTATTATTTCTTACAAATGCATGTGAATCTACAATTATCTCAGAATTGAAATAAAAAAGAAAACAAAGCAAACAGAACAAAATATTTTAAAGCTAAAAACCAGTAAAGACCAACATATTGCAGAAACAAAGCCATACACATCATACTAATTAATGTAAATGAGCAAAATTTAAGCAGTAGGACAAAAAGACTTTCAGGTTGGCTTACAAAGCAAAAGCCAACTGTATGCTATATTCTAGAGACACACCTAAAGCAAGTTAGTATGTTTACGTTCTTCCCGTTCTCTGACTTTTAGTACATGTTATTTGATTTTCCATAGTCAAAGTTCATAACATATACATTTTGTTCTATAATCTTATTTTTTTAGTGTTTATTTCTAGCTCTATGTTTAAATTAATATTGCAAATAACCCTTCCAAACATCAGTTTTAGTTCTTTGTTTTGAGTCTCTTCTTGATTCTATTTCTATGATTAACATTTTTTTCAAGAAAGGCTTATATAAAAACAGCAACATTAAGAATGATAGCAGTCCAAAACATTTTAACACCGGTTCAGCCTTCACTGTGTGTGGAGAACGGTACCCAGACACTTTAAATTATCTGATTAAGCCCTCAAAACAATCCTATGTCTTGAAATTGTTATTCTGTAAACACGGTAATTTTTTTCTCTTCTGTATCTAAAGTTGAATATCTACACCACTGCCAGCATTTAAATTCTGTTCTCAAGGATGCAGAAGGTTATTATTGCTAAAGATGATGACTTCATTTGAACTTAGCAAACAAAAGATCCCATCATCTCTAGAGGGCAGTGGGGAATCAAAAAATAATAGCAAAATTTTATTGTACCATATTTGGGAGTTCTACAAAATAAGTCTTGAAAATTTGACTTCAGGGACCCTCTATTTAGTGAAGAGGGAAAGGAGAGTTTGAGAAAGTAGCTCAGGGCTGGAAGCAAACTGTTCTCACGAGGGTAGGATGTAAGAATCACACCAGAACTTTAAAAGATTCAAGGCTTCTGTGTGAGACACGAATAAGAAAGACGGCTTTATCTGAAGTTATAATTCAGAAGAAAAATGCTGAAAAAAAATATTGTTTTAAAAGTTATTGGTTTTTGGACTCATCCCCAAATCCTGGAGGCTATATACTTCCCTAATTGTGGTAACGGAGAAAAAGGGACAAAACTCATATGTGTAGATTACCCTATTCTTAATTAATTGTATACTTCTGTACTACTGCTGGAGTATTAGAAAATTGAATAATTGCCATCTCATTTTCCTTTTCTTTAAAATACTAGTTATGGCAAATTTCTTCCTCTTACTCATTCCTACCTCTCACTATTCTAAGTGGGTGTGTAGGTGGTAGTTAAATTTATTGTTCACTTCGTAGGTCAGAGAATCCTGAAATTATGATAGACTGGATGAGGAGTGGGCATCACCTGGAAATTGCAATCTCCAGGATTAACCAATGGCTCTGAAAAGAAAACAGTAGAGCATGGTGGTTAAGAACAATGGACTTGGGCATCACACACTTGGGTTCAAATGCTAGCTCTGCCATACAATCCGTGTGCCCTGTGAGGAATAATGAATTAATAAAACACTTAGAAAAATGCCTGGCACACAATATGTGCTCAGGAAAAGAATTCAAGAGTCCCATGATTTCATCTTGAAGTGCTGAATGTGATTTTGTAATGGTTCCCAGAGAGCGTTTTGTGTTATCCAATTAGTGGTGGGGAACAGAAAGTTAAATATACCTTTATGTTACCTCCAGAATTCAAGAGTGTGTTTGAAATATTGGTCTTCTTCTCAGTATTGAGGCACCAGGTGAAGCAACTGGCTTTTCATTTTGGATGGAATATCCCAAAATATCCCAGATCTCTGCACTCTCCATTTATCCAAGAATTTCTCTAAAGTGGAAGACGTCTGTGTTTTCACAGGATTTATCCCTTTGCTTTGCTCTCTTCACACAAATCTTACCAGAATCCCCAGTGTGCTTGCTGCTTCTAGTTCTCCAGGGCTTTTAGTATGACACCATCATTCTTGCAAAGCAGCATGTTGTCCTTGGGGGTGGAGACGGAGTCAAGGACCCTGCAGAGTTCGAGCCCCATTTGGCTGTGGGTTCTCCCAGACTCTGTTCCTGACTCCTCAACCTCCTAACTTATCAGCCTCAGATTTAATTTTTCTGTTTGCGAGATTGAGCAAGGTTAGTATGGGGAAAGGGGACAAGAAGAGGGACAGAGAAAGACCTGGATTGGGTGGCAAATCATAACCATATGGGCTATCCAGTGGTGGCAAAGAATGACCAAAGTCTTGAAAGACAGCTGCAGCACTGAATCCATGCCGTACTTAAAAACCAGTGTTCCCAGCAGATTGAATCTGTTTTCATTCCGTTTAAAAAAGTGGCAGTGGGGGTGGGGGTGGTAAGGAACAACCAAACAGACTGAAAAAGAAACCATCTTATTCCCTTTTTTATGCAGCCTCTGGAACCCACTCAAGTGGTAAGACATCCTATCCCAAGGAAAAGAAATGCTTTTCTACTTGGCAAAAAGCTGGATTGGCAATTTATTAGCATCTATTTCAACATCCCAGGCATCTCATGTAATGACAGAAGAGGCTGATCAACATTTACGGAGAAACATTTAAGAGTATCCATAAATTTGTGTTTCCTGTACAGAGCCCTGACAAGCCGGGGATACAATGACGATTTTGAAATCTGGGTTTAGGAATTCCTTTGAAATCAGTCCAGGTTTGTCAGTGCCTTTGAAAAGCATATGGCTAAAAGCAGCAATGATAATAAAAACCCAAGGAGGCACAACTCAATCACTCAGTTGCCTTTCTCCCCCTTGCTGCCTTCGCTATCCATCCATTATATGCTCTCCGGGCCGTTGGCAGGAAATCCGTACATGTCAGTGTGAGGAGTTTCCGGTGCATTATTTTAACAGGCAACGTTGTTGTCTTTTTCTCCTTTAAGAAATATTTTGGCAAGATACCTGAGACTCTAGGATGGGCCGCCAAGTCTCAGTAGGACTCCAGATGGTCGAGATTCCGGCTCCTGATGCCCTGATGTCTCCCCCGCCCTCCTCTCTGAGATATTTTCATTTGTGTTCTCTTCAGAGATAAATATTTTTATGTCAACCAGCCTCAATAGTGGTCATTATTGAACATTTCTGGGTTAACCTGGAGGTGAGTGAGCTTAACAATGCATACTAGTGAAGTTCCGCCTTCGTATCATAGCACATCACCCCCTTTCCACACTCCTCTTGCCCCTTTCAGCGTCCTCCTCTCCTCCCTCTCCCACTGAGGTGTCCTGTGCAGACCTGACCTACTAATGCTCCCTCTTTGTACCCTCATTTAACTGGCTGGTTCCTAATAGGTGCTCCAGCATTCACAGAGTGATGTGTGAGCTTCTCGGAGAGCCTCCCCAACCCTCAGCAATCTGGGTGGCTGCCCTTCTCTGGGCTCTCTTAGCACCCTGTGTTGTCCTCAATTGTAAGAATATAATGTAATGGTTGTGCGCAGAGACTTCAGTCAGAGCACAGTGCAACCCCAGGTCCTGCCTCTTGCTATCTCTGTGGCCTTGGCCAAGCTGTTTAACCTCTTTAAGTTGCAGCTCCCTCATCTGAAAACTGGGCATACCAAACTCACCTTAGTATGATGGTTGTGGAGACTAAACAAGATAGAGCATGTAGTGTGGTCAGCATGAGACCTGTACAGAGTAATTGTCCCAAGGACATTTAGCTATTGTCGTTGTTATTACTATAGAACTTTGTTTCAACAAGGTGGGTGTCTGTCTCCCGTTCTGGACTGGGAGCTCTTTGAGAGCAGGGACTACATCTTTGTCATCTCGAATTCCCAGTCCCTAACATGGTAGGTATAACATATAATATATTCTGCTCAAAGGGTATTTGTACATTTAGGGGGTTGTTGGAAGGACCGTGCCCTAAATAAGGTGCCACTTTAATAGGGGAAACTTCAGTTATACGTAAAACAAGGATATTTCTACTACTTTACACATATGTCCATTTTTGCCCCTACGGGAGGAAATACCACATTATTAGTCCTTTCTGAGGGAGGAGGAGTTGCTCAAAGCCTACGGCATTCTTGAGCCATGTTTTACTAGGCGGCAGAGTGACTGTATTTTATAACAGATGAGAGTTTGGATTCTATTCTTTCTTTCACTCTCTGCCTCCATGCAGTGAGCAGAGCAGGTTTGGCTGTCCTTCTGGTCAACCATCCTGTTCTGTCTTCTCTGCCTGAACCTTGAGAGGGAGCAAAGCGTGTAGGCTTTGCAGACTCAACTGTCCTCAGTTCAGAAGAAAGGACATGGGAAGCCCCTCCTTGATTTTCAGAACTAAGCACTGTTTCTGCCAGGTGACATCTAACTGTGCACTGTTATTAATGTGATGCTGGGTTTCCTATTTCCACGTAGAGCAGAGGGAAGCCCAGGACGGATAAGGGACATGTATGCAAAATTCCACGGGACATGGGAAGCCCCTCCTAGATTTTCAGAACTAAGCCTTGTTTCTGCCAGAACGCAAAATTCCACCCCAAACTGAAATAGAGGCTGTGTGTGGTGGACCTCACCATCTTCACAAACATTTCAGGAGCACATGACCCACGCCAGGGCCCATGGGAAGGGTGGTGACATTAATCCAGACACTCTCCAGACATTCTGAGAGGATTCTTGAGATTGGCAGAGCAGAGGGGTCTGGCACGTTACTCTACCCTTCTGTGCTGACTGCATCGCTTACAATGAGCCCATACGGCTTCTACAGTAATAAAGAGGTGACCGAAAGGAAGCAGAGGCATTAGCCTGGCTTGGCAGCAGCGAAGAGGAGGCAGGCAGGGAAACCACCTCTTCTTTCCCTCTCCTTTGAGTCCGCATCAAGTCTCTTCTCTCTACACTCCCTCATTGAGCCACTCTGTCTTCTCCCTGGAGCCCTCTCCATTTGTGAATAAATAGCCCTCGGCTGGAAGTCAGGTGACCTGGATTCTTGCCCAGCTCTGCCCCTAACTCATCAGCCTTGGGACCTTGAGTCCTTAACTTCACCAGGAGTCAACTTCTCATCCGGAAAGTAGAGATAAATATGTAGCTCTTAGGAGACTGTCAGGTCCTGGCTGGATAATATATTTAAAAGCTCTTTCCAAAGTACACGGTGCTATAAACAATGTTCCCACAGGTTTGGGGAGATCTTGAAACACTTAATCCAACCCCAAATCCCACATAGTCTAAAACCTACATAGTCCAACCCCAAAGAGTCAAGAGGAGAACAGAGCTAAAGAGTCAAAGACACTAAGCACATTCAAGTCTCAAGCAATAGGACTGGAATCCCAGACTGGGGGCAGGGGAAAGCAGGTTTAGTCCCCAGCTACTTCATGCTGTGACCCCAAGTCTCAAAACCTATAATTCCACAATTCAGAGTGAGAAGAAGTCTTGAAGTTTACTTCTTCCTGCCACCTCGTTTTATCGATGTAGAAATTAAGGCTCAGAAAGTCTAGCAGCCTCCCCTGGTCCTCGGTCCAGTGCTCTTCATGCTACACACACCTCTTTGTAAAATGAGCCTTCAGTTCTCAGCCCCTGTGATTTGATAAAATCGTGAGTCAAAGAAACTAAGTGACTTTCCCAGGGTTAGAGATCTTGGTGGCTGCAGATCGAGGGAGGAGCCTGTTCTCTTGCCACCTGGTCCAGAGGCAGAGCTCCTGGTTCTCATGGGGACACAAATGGGAAATCCAACTGCTAGTCCCCCCACCCCCAGCTGAGCCCATGCCTACAAGGTGTTCCGATTTGACAGGTGCTCTTTTGCTAAAAGCCACGACTTTTGAGAAAGTCGTATAACCCCTTAATTTTCATTCTCCAGCAAAACAACCCAGAGGCAAATCTTATGTGCTGGTGCTTTTATTGAGAGATACAAACCCAGGGCAGCAAGAGTGAGGGAAAATGGGAAGAGAGGCAGGGAAGGAGGGGAGCAAACCCAGGTCGCTGCCCAAGCAAGCCGGCCACAGCTTCCCAAGAAACATTGTGGTTCCTCAGCCAAGCAGGGTATCTTCCAGGCAGGCCATGTGGAGTGACCCTGCCCCTTGGGGGAGAGAGAAGTCTGTTTTAACAAGCCCTTTGGGTGATCCTATCCACATTCAAGTTTGAGAACCACTGCTCTATAGACACACTCAGCTACAGACAAAACCTCCATAAGCTACAGTCACATTAAGAGTTAAATACCACATAGGCAGCTAAAAGCCCATCACCTGGGTTATAGAAGTAAAAACCAACTGCAGAAAAAGTCCTTCCTCCTTAACAAACCTCCACAGCTAGATTACAAGACATGCCACACTTCTTGACCCACCAGAATCTTTCCCATATGAGTACTGGTTCCTCCACATCCACTCTTGGGTTATCTCTTAATATTTCTGGCCAACGTATCAGATGCTTAAGTTTCTGCAATTGCACATTCCCAAACTGAAGCTCATCCAAGGGACAAGCCCCTTCCCCATGTAGAATTTTCATCATAAGAGAGAACATTGAAGAACACATGACCTTTCTGCCAACAGTGGGCTCCCAAGAGGGAAAAAGACTGGAGCGAAGACAAACACACTCAGATTTTTCTATCCAGCTTGACTGATCGGTGAAGTCTTTGCACTTTCCTTGATCAAAGGGTAGGAATTACACTAATGGATGTTCCTGCTCAGGGAAGGAAAACGCAAGAACAGAGATTAAAAACACTCCCCCCAAAAGCTAAGGATGGTGGAGAAGAGAGATAAAAGGGGCCTGTGTCTTTAAGGGGCCTGGCACTAGAGAGTTGCCACACCAGCCCTGAGTCTCTTGCCTCCAGACTTCTTGATATGTAAGCATTTGTTTGGGTTAAACGTTGTACTCCAGAAAAAGAAATGCTGGAGCCAGATCGGATCCACACTCAAAAAAAAAAAATTGGATTCCACATTCAAAAAATATATATATTTCTACTACTAAAAATATATATATTTTTTCCATCATTCAGCTTAATTTTAGTGCTGATTTTTGGTTCCCTAAGAGCTGCATGAGTGATAGTCTTGGCCACCTAACTGGGGCCCCTTGGGGACTGGGCATTGTGAGCAGGACGCCTCTAGAAAGAGCTGAAGATAGAGGCTCAGATCGTGAGCCTCTTTGGGTCTTTACAGAGGTAATCAAGTGAAAATGAGGTCATCAGGGTGAGCCCTAGTCCAATATGACTGTTGTCTTTATAAGAGGAGAAAATTTGAACACAAAGATGGACACTTGCACAGAGGGACACAATGTGGGGCGACACAGGGAGAAGACACCTGTCCACAAGCCGAGGAACACCAGAGGCTGACAGAAGCTAAGATGGAAGCTGAATAGAGCCTTCCTTAGTTCCTTCACAGGGACCTACTGACACTCTGATTTCAGACTCCTGGCCTCCAGAACTGTGAGAGAACAAATTTATGTTGTTCCGAGCAACCCAGTTTGTGGGACATTGTTATGGCAGCCCTGGGGAACTAACACAGCACGAAATGTCCTCAAGACCTACTGTGGCCAGGTGCTCTGTTAATGACCGCCAAAACTGCTGCTCGTTGATACATCTTAGATGTATATATAAATATATTCTTAGTTGTATAACAAGTCACCCCCAAACTTAGTGGCTTAAAACAACAAAATGTTGTTGTATTATCTCTCACAGTTTCTATGGGTCAGGAATTCAGGAGCAGCTTAAGTGGATGGTTTTGATTAAAGTCAAGATGTTGGTCTGAAAGCCTGACTGAGGCTGGAGGATCCACTTCCCTCTAGAGCATCACCACTGATGTGACTTGGCTCTAGGGACTCCCAGTCCATGTGTCTCTCTGTTTCATATTCCAGATCCTGCCAGAAGATAAGATACAATTGGCCCAACCTGGTCTAGGTCTCCTCCTCTGGACCAATTACCTGCCTCGGAGAAGATTTAAAGAACATGGATCTGGTTGCTGGACCACAGCGCTATGATTTGGAGGCAGTGCTCAGACAAGGAGCAATTGTGAGTTGGGTACCACCTGTGGAGCTCCCAACCACAGGGCCCATCATAAGCCATATCCATTAGCACACTCTCTCAGCCAAGCTCTGGTTTGCAGGAAGCCAACCCAAAGCTTTGCTCACACTTATGATTTTCCTTGTTACCCTGTTCTTATATCCTGCAGGGTCTTGACGAGAAGAAAACAATCTTCCCTGTGGCCATGATGATCCCTAGAGCCCCGAGAATGATGAGAAACATGTCCTCACTTTTTACGTAATACAGCCCTTCAGTGCAGACTGAATCAGCCTTAGGTGGGACGTCCCAAGTCCCTCTTTTCCCTGGCTCCTTCTCGCTTCTCTTTCTACTCCTGCCCACCCTTACCCTCATCCTTCCATTCTAACGGAGTCCCCTGTGGTCAATGTCTTAGAGACTGCCTTCTCTTGGTGGCAGACGGAGCCTCCTCACAGCACTTCAAGTCTAGATAACTTCGGGCTTGCAGATTCTTCAGAGTAAAATGTCTCCAAGACGAACAAGCCTTTATCCTGCTAATTCAAATTATCTCTCAGAATTCACCTTTTTAATCGACATATAGTTGATTGACAATATTACATGTTTCAGGTGTACAACATAGTGATTCACAATTTTTAAAGATTATATTCCATTTATATTTATTCTAAAATATTGGCTATATTCACTATGCTGTACAATACATCCTTGTAGCTTATTTATTTTATACATGGTAGTTTGTACCTCTTAATCCCCTATCCCCATCTTGCCCCTCCCTCATTCCCTCTCCCCACTGGTAACCACTAGTTTGTATTCTATATCCCAGGATTCATTTTTATTCTAAGAGACCCTCTCCTCAAGAAGAGTGAAGATGAACTAAGGAGGTTCTACAACATGTATCATTTTTTTTAATCCCCTCTTCAAGTCTGGGTGTGAATCTCGTGACTCCTACTTGCTGTCTGTAACCGTGAAATATGACACAAGTTCAGCACTAGAAGGAGGGACTAATGGCAGTAGGTGTCACCCCAGGCAGCAGCTTCTGAATTACTATCCTAGATGGAGACTGTCACTCAGGAGCCATTCTGCCCCATGGCAGAGGCTGAGGGAAAAACACTAATCAGTATTGGAGAGGAGGTGGGCAGGGAGTGTGGGGTGGGGATCTCTTAGTCAGAGGCCCTGGTCCTATCCTAGAAGGAAGAATTTCTGACAAAAGAAGTTATATCCACATTGGTGGGTGATGGCTTCAAGATGAATAATATCTCAGCTATATTTGAGCTCCTGTTAAACGTAGAAAATTATGCCACAAGAAGCAGCATTTAATCTAAACTTTATTCTCTGCCAAGTGAGGCCATTTAAGGATTTTTTCAAGTGTTAGGTTTCCAAAGCAGATTTGCCCTATTGGTGACAATGGGAACAAATGAGAAAATGATGAACAAGGCATCTGATCTGAATGTACCATGGAAAGTCACCTTCGGTGAGGGAAGGTGAAGGCTTGGGAGCGGGGAACCACACAGTCAGATGCGGGTTACTGCCAGGGGCCTAGTTTGTTTGAAGTGGTGAGTTTGTGAGTGCTTATTACATTATTAACTAAATAAATGTTATAAAGGAAGATGAGGTGTGGGGCAGAAGAGTCACTAAGTCTTCAACAATTCCACGTTCCTATCTTTTTTTTTTTCATTTTTCATTTTTCATTTTTATTAAGTAGAATTGTTACAATTTGACTGCACGTATACAATGTATTGCATGTAAATACGTATACACAATATACTGCACATATTTTTAAAATTTACATATATAAACTGTTCATTGTTTCTAAGAACATTTAGTGCTTTAAACTTACATAGTTATCAAAAGAATAAAGCCAACCACACAATAAGAATTAATTTAAGAAGATACATACACCCTGCTATTAACAGCAACATTCTTTATAATTGCCAAGATATGGAAGCATCATTAAATGCACATTAATAGATTAACTGATAAAGAAGATGCACCACATACATGTAATGGAATACAGCTCACCCATAAGAAAGAAGGCTATTTTGCCATTTGCAGCTCTTCACTCACTTTTTTTCCCCCACTTAAAACCAGAATTTTATACCATGTTCCTATCTTTTAAATGGGATTATTTTTTACTGTTTAGAAAATACTATATTTAAAAAAAAAGAGTAAACATCTCTATAATCCTATTGTGTGAGTATCGGATGTGAGAATTATAAACATTTCTCCCATCACCCCTTCAAATCCTGAGGAGGACCTCAGTAGGGTTGGGGCGGGCACTTCCTAACTTAGAAAATGGCAATAGAATAGGCAGATTTTCGGCTTCGCCAACTCCCTCAATCCACATGGTAAAAACATCCCTTTAAATATATTCGAAAGTGTTTACACACAAATGGTTGCTCAGTGATGATGGAAGTGAGGTGAATAGACCCAGTCCTGGAACTCCCACGACCTTGCTATTTGGGAAGGATTAGGGAAGACTGGCCACCAGTTATTAAATAAACACATGAATGTTGGAAGGGCGCTTTCACTCCATTCAAGCAAGAAAAAAGGTAAAGGGCATTTGATGGGCGATGAGTAAATTATGGGGCCAAGAATAATCCGCGCCCCTCTGGCAAGCCACCTGGACAAAAGCGCGTTGCGTCTGAGGTGTGCCACGGCCAGGCTGGGTGCTGAAAGGGCTGCAAAGGTCGGTAAGGAGTGGTGCCTGCCCCCGGGGAGTCTGCAGTCTCACTGGGGAGACAGGTGTCTACACAGATAGCCATTTTACATAAAAACACGGAAGTTGACCAAGATTTAAAACGCAGGGCGTGGTGGTGGGATGTGGTGGTGGAAGGACGATGAATGCTCAGTGAGAAGGAGAAGGACTAGTCTGGGAATTCGAGTCATCTGGTGCTGAGGCTGCAGGAAAAGCCAGGGATGCCATGTACCCGGAGGCCCAGGAAGGGCGGGTGAGGAGCAGTGAGGACAAAGGGCATGAGGAAGGGCAGCCGCTAAATCTCAGTCCCACTCCTGGGCTTTCCAGAAGGCCCAAGGGTCCCTGGGAAAGAGGGTAACATGCCAAAGGGATAAGAGGACTGGGCATTGGTGTTGAGAGAGACCCAGCGCTGCATCCGCCCAGGGACCCACCAGCAGGGGAGGCTGTGTTCAGGGGCAGGTCTGGTGTGGGGTAGGAGGCTCCCTGGCTGGAGAGCCAGATCGGGGCCTGCATCAGGATACTGGGAGGAAGGTGCTGCTTGGGATGGAGGAAGCATAGACAGCAGACTGCCGGGGACGTGGTCTAGAACCCAGTTTCTTCGTTTTTGTCCCGGATCTCCTACTTCCTGGCTCCTTCATCTTAGATTAAAATTTAAACTCTCTGTTCCTCAGATTTCTCATCTGTAAAATGTGGGCAATAAAATCACCTACCTCTTAGAGCAGAGATAGGCAGGACATGAGTTGACAAATTCAAAGTGCTAGCACGTAGTTCGCACTCGTTGGAGTTGGCTAGGATTATTCTATAGGCATGTGACCTCAGTGCCCCCGCCCCATCTCTCTGTCCCCACTGGGTTTTTTAAAAATCCATCCCATTTTAATGCAGGGCCAATTCATTCAGTTGGTCAAGGTGTGGAGTACTGAGGTCAGTCTCTCTATAGGTCCAATAATGCTTCTTTTAATTTTTTTTTAATTGAAGTATATAGTCAGTTACAATGTGCCAATGTCTGGTGTACAGCACAATGCAGTAATGCTTCTTGGTTCTACATCAGAGATGAGGCACACCTCCAGCACAGACCCCACCCAGGTGGGGGTGGGCAGCCATTCAAAAGCAGGTGCCATTGGTCATAGGGGGCCCTTTCAGGGCGTGGGCAAGGACCTCATCCCCCCTCATTGAACAATCAGTTTGGATCTCATTGCACCCACTGTTCTTTAATTTTCTAACATAAGGAGAGAGACTAAATATTTTCAGTCACATGCTTCTTTCCACCCACCTTCCCATCTCCTCCAGCCCCTCTATCAAAGCTAAGGCCCCAAAGAAGAGAGACTTGACATTCCTACTGCCCTGAAGAAAGGTTTAGGCTCTTAGATCACAGGTGACATGAGGCTCTTGAAGCAGCAGAACCACCAGGCAAGTCAGCTAGCGAGCTTGGAGGCAAAGGTGCTGGCAGCAGGCAGCCCGCAGCCTATATATGGAGCTGCCAGGAAAGTGACTGTTTCCAGGGTGAGCCGACACAGCCTTTCAGGAAAGGAGCAGCTCAGAACTTAGCAATGTGATTGAAGCCATGGTTCCTCTCACACCTCCATCCTCAGCCCAGCTCCTGCCCTGCTTGGGGCTGCTTTGGAAGATTCGCTGCTGGTGCCCAACAGCTGCGTGGATTCTGCTCACAGGTATGCTTCCCAAACAGCCCTGGAGGAAATCTGGGTCTTCCACAGTGTTGGAGGTTTTGCGCTCAACAACAGGACTCCAGTGGTGGATATAATAGCCACCCAGTGAAGAGAGGGAAAAAGAATCGAAGGAGATGGCACAGAAGTGCTGCCCGGGAGGTGAATCAGCCCAGACTCTCCCATTTGGAAACAGAGACTGTATGCCTGGGACAATGACTAAATCTTCTTTTAATTGTCGTCATTAAAACAAAACAGCCATAAAGGCAATGGCAGGTTAAAAGCAAGAAATTAAGGAATCCATGTACTGACATGGTGCATTTGTGAAGCTACAGTAGGCTCCTGGGTCCTCACGGCAACTTGCTCACAGCAATTCCCAGATCACTTCCTACTCAACCCGCATGGTGGTAAAAAGGACCCCACAAGTAGTGACTCTGTGAGGCTCTCTTCTCTCCTCACCAGGTTGATGACCCAGCTGTGATGGCCACAAGGACCAGGAAAGATCTGGACAAGGCAGCAAAGCCCAAGGAGACTTGCTTTGGCAGAAGTCTGAAATTAGCATGGAGAAGAAATGCATGTGCGTGTGCGTGTGCGTGTGCGTGCGCGCGGAGTAGGGGGGTGGTGTGTGGAGAGAGAGAGAGAGAGAGAGAGAAATCAACCAGAGACAAGACCTCCAAAGCCATGTGGCAGAATTACCAGCCGGCAGCCCTGGAGATAATCTTGGCCATAGAGGGCCTTTGAAGAGGGATTCCTTCCTTAAACTGGCCTTTAGTCCCTTTTTTCTTATTTTAACAAAGATATATTTGATTTAATATCTTTGTCTTAGTGCTACTCGAACATACTTTGTTGCCTTGATGTGGGCTGTTTGAATGGTTCTTTTCTAGCCTTATCCTTACTTTCTTGCTTCTTTTTCTCAGGCTTCTAGTTATCTGTTATTTTCCCCTCACCTTTACATTGGATACATTAAACTTTATTCTTTAGAAAACTATTTGCTTCTATATGTTGGTTTTTCAGTTTAAAAAAAATTAACCTCGTAAAAATTGGCCCTTTTTTATTTTCTTGTATATTCCTTTAAAATGTTGCAGCTTGTTTTGATATTTACAGACTTCATTCTTTCTTTTGCATTTTAATTTTTGCTCAACTTTTTATTCTTAAGGTTTAAAAAGAAAAGCAGCCTTGCTATTAACTGTATCAGTCATGTTTCAGAGCAGGAATGTGGCAGATTGTGCTTCATAAAAATGGCCACACCCACAAATGGAAAAGTATCCTTTCTTATGGGTGAGCTGTAGCCCATTACATACATGTGTTGCATGTTCTTTATCCATTCATCTATTGATGTGCACTTAGGATGCTTCCACATCTTGGCATTTATAAAGAATGTTGCTGTTAATAGTGGGGCGTATGTATCTTCTTGAATTAATTCTTATTTTGCGGTTGGCTTTATTCCTTTGATAACTATGTAAGTTTAAGGCTCTAAATGTTCTTAGAAACAATGAACAGTTCATATATATAAATTTTAAAAATATGTGCATATATCATGTATATGTATTTACATGCAAGACATTGTATATGTGCAGTCAAATTGTAACAATTCTACCTAATAAAACTGAAAACTGAAAAAAAAAAAAAGGCCACACTATGTCCGTCCCACATGCTCCTGTAGAACTTTGTCGCTATTCCCTCAGGAGGTGGTGTCTAAGTCCCCTCTGCTTGACCCTGAGTAGTTGAACCTGAGTGGGACTTTGTGGCCGTCTCAGTTACCAGAGTATTGCAGAAGTGACGCTCTAGGGCTTCTGAAAGTAAGGAACAAAGATGATCACACACACATACAAACAAACTTGTCCTTGGAGCCCAGCCACCGAGCTGTGATGAGAGGCCCACGTGGACAGGAAGAAACAATTCAGCTGACAGCCAGCACCGATTTGCCCTCTATATGAATAAGCCCTCCTGAAAGTAGACAGTCCAGCCTTCAGTAGAGCCCCGCCAACTTATATGGTGTGGAACAAAGATGAGCTTTCCTTGCCATATCCTGCCCAAATCACAGATGTGTGAGCAAAATAAATGATCGGTGCTGTTTTAAACCACTAAGTTGTGGGTGATTTGTCATACAGCAATAAGACAACTGAAACAGGGAAACAGAAACTTCTTTACATATTTCAAAGTGGAAGAGGTTTATCAGAGGATATCAGGTATTTAAAAATCTTTGGAAGGACTGAAATGACTCTTGGAATGTAAAATTATTGAGTTCAAAAAACACATTACATTCTGTATACCAGAAATTGACACAACATTGTAAACTGACTATACCTCAATTAAAACACACACACACACACACACACACTATAGTAGATCAAATCCAAAGACTTGGAAGTCCCTACTGGTCAACACAACCACCTTTCAACACCTAAGAAGCCAGGGAGTAGACACTGGAGCCCTGGTGCTGGAAAACCTCAGGTCTCCTTGACATGACTTGGAGGCAAAAAAACAATCCAAAGATGCAGGAAGGTGACTTTTGTCCCACACCTGCCTTCCAAATCTCACGCAACGCATCTACTTGGTATTACCTGCTTTGAGTTCAGAATTCTAGCTGAAAAGGGGTCTGAGAACTGTGGTCTTCAACTTCCCAGCCTCTGCAAAGGGAGGCCTTTAGAAGCAAGGTGAAGTAGAGATTTAGCAAATCAGCTGAAAGTATCCACATCTACCTTCTGCCCAATTGATTACATCAACGTTTATCTTTTCAAACTGTTTTCATTTCCTTTTCTCCTTTTCTTCCCTTCTCCATCTTTACCTTGTTTTTTTTTGTTGTTGTTGTTGTTCCATTTTTATTCTGTCTATGGAATTAAGGGATGTAACAATGACTGACTGAGGAGACGGTACACTACAAGCAGGGGAGATGCATCTGGCCTCTCCTAATAGATACCCAGGCCTTACGGTTGGCTTCCCAACTGTGCCTGTCTTCTCCCTCCCCTCAGTCCCACTCTCCAAAGGCTAGCGCTGTTAATAACCTAAAATGTATTCATCCAGTCATTTTTCTATATGTTAATGTTTTTACACTCATAAAAATGTAATGGACCCAAAATATATACTGTCCTGCAATTAGTTTTTTTAGTTGCAATGTATCAAAATACCTTTCTAACAGTATACATGGATCTATCTCATTTTCAACAGCTACCAGTTTTTCAATGGCATGAATTACTGTAATTATTTAACCAATCCTCTCTTGATGGATATGTAGTTTGTTTCCAGTGTTTCTCTATTTCAGTCAATGCTATAAGAAATCTTCGTGCATGTCTACATTGTGGGAAATTTTGTTTGGAATAGATTTCTAGAAGTGTAGCTGTTGAGTCAGAGGAAATTTGTACTGTTTTCCTTTCTTTCCAAAGGCATTTTTAATGTTTAAAAATTCAAACAAGGAGTTATATAAAGTGAAATGCAGAAATCCCTCCACAACACTTCCCCACTCTTAATGGTTTAATGTGTGTCCTTCAAGGCCTTCCTCTACGAATATGCAAACACAGACACACAAGAAACACACACTCATAAATATAAATTGTTTTTCAAAGATGGGAACATCTTACGTGTATATTGTTCTGTGTTGCTTTTAAACTCAACAATATTTAAAAACTTAAATGTATGATAAGTGTTATCTTAAATAGCTCTTTGTTTAGACATACCTCATTCCTTTTTAATGCCAATGCTGAATATTATTACCTTTTTAAACTTTTGCTTGTCTGAAGGGTAAAAATCTTCATCTCTTACATCTCACTGTTGTTTGATCTACATTTATCTTATTAGCAATGAGGTTGAACATCTTTTTTTTAGGATTTACTTTTTTAATTTTTAATTTTTTCTGAAGAATAGTTGATTTATAGTGCTGTGTTAGTTTCAGGTGCACAGCAAAGTGATGTAGTTATATATGTATATCTATTCTTTTAGAGATTCTTTTCCATTATAGGTTATTATAAGATATTGAATATAGTTTCCTGTGCTCTACAGTAAGTCCCTGTTGTCTATCTGTTTTATATGTAGTAGTGTGTATATGTTTATCTCAAACTCATTTATCCCTCTCCTCCCCTTACGCCTTTGGTAACCATAAGTTCATTTTCTATGTCTGTGAGCCTATTTCTGTTTTGCAAATAAGTTCATTTGTATCATTTTTTTAGACTCCACATACAAGCAATAAATGATTGAACATCTTTCTATCTCTTTATCATTTGTATTGCTCCTTCTTTAACTTGCCTGTCATATCCTTTGGCTAAATGTCTATTGAGTTGTTTGTCTCTTGAAGTTTATTTGTAGGTATTAGGCCAAGTCTATTGCATAAAGAGAGAAGGTTTTTTTTTTCCTCTAAGACTGTTCTTTGTTTTAAGTTTTGTTTATGAAGGCTTTTGTCAAGCAATATTTAAAATTTTCACATACGCAAACCTGCCCATCTCTTTTAATATGGCTCCTGAGTTTTATTTCATGCATGCAAAGACCTTCCTCATGCCAAATTATAAAAATATTCTCCCGTACAATTTTTTTGCTATTTTATACTGGTAAGTAGGATTTATTGGTGGGCATGAGTAAGGAGGGAACAGTGCCAGGGCTGTCATGGATATGGGGACTGCCCTTTGTCCAGGGGGCCATGATTAAGGATGTATTTGACCCCACAGCTATCTCAGATGAGCTGCTTTTTTTCACATCATGTTTTCAAATTCATTCGCATTAAACTTAGTGAATCCCCACTTCTTGGAGATGTGGATCTTCTAGCAGCTGGGGAACTTGAACTTGGCCCTGCATAGGGCCTCAGTCTCGTGAAGAGACATGATGACTTGGCCAATGTGGCCCCTGGCTACATTGGGGCTTTCCAAAGGCACTGTGCCTACCTTTCTGGAGCCTAGGCTGGGGATAGCATGCCAGATGTGAATGTCCACTGGAAAAAGCTGTCTCCAGGGTCCCCAAGAGCAACACATGCAGGCAACAGGCTGCATACACAACCAAGGAGGCTGCTGTTTGCTGCCACTGCATCCTGGATCCCCATAAGGAAAAGAACACATTTAGCTTAATTGGCTGCAGACGTCATATTTTTTAATACATCTGGAATTTACTTGTGACTATATTATAAAACATGTATTCTACTTTTTCCACTACAGGTTTACCTGGTTCTCTCAATGCCATTTATTCAATAATCAAATTTTTGCCATTACTGTGAAATTTGTCTTTTATCTTATTCTAAATTTCTTATATATGTGGGTTGATTTCTTGACTATTCCACTGATTTATTTGGGTATCCTTTGCTCAAACACTACATTATTTTAATAGGTTTTGATACTTAATAGAGCATTAGTCATAATTTTTAAAGTTCTCTTGATCATTCTTTCAGATTCTTCCAAACAGACTTCAGAATTAATTTGTTAAACTGCACCCCAATGTCTAAAAACATCCCACACCTTATTGGCATTTTTTGTATTCATGGATACATTCTAGACTTCCTATTCTTTTACATTTTTCTACTCCTTACGATAACACCACACTACTTACTCTAGATTTATAATTTGTCCTGTATTAAGCAGCATGATCTACCCATCCTTATTCTTTCCAAAAAAAGCATCTTAACTGCTCTTGGTTCTTTGCATTATCATAAATATCTCATAATCAACTTGACAAGAACCACCACAGAAATCTTAATATTTGGTTTGTCTACACCATCAATGCATTTGGGGAAGTCTGTTATCTTAATATGTCTTCATTTTCAATACATGAAAATGATCAATTGCCCCACTTCATTAAAGCTTTGTATAATACCTTTCAATAAAATGTTATCAATTTCTTTACATTTTATTTTTTTGTTCTATTTATACTTTAGTACTCCATATTTTTGTCTTTGGAAAGTGATAGAATTCTAAAAATTCAGTTTGGTTCTCTTTTCTTTTTACATCTCGTCTTCTTTTTAAAAATTCTATTATTTATTACTATTATTTTTTGAATAGAGTTACTGGGGATTGAACTCAGGACACTGGGCATGCTAAGCACACACTCTACCACTGAGCTATACCCTCCCCTTACATTTCATCTTCTAACTCACTGTTGCTGATATATAGAAAAAATAGATTTTGTATGTTGACTTCATATCAAGAAACTTTTATAAAGTCTCATAATTCATCTGTTTGATCCCTTGGATTTTACCTGAATATAATCATGTCATCGTTGCATTTTTATTGGAATTGCATTAATTTGAGGAGAACTAACTATGGCGGCTACGGAGGTACACTACTCAAGTCTCTCTTCAAGAAAGAACTTGCCGTTCAATTGCAAGTACAGACAGAGCTGGGCCTCGAGCTGTTAGCACCTTTAAGTTTCACTTCCGCTTTCAAGCCAAGGTCATGTTTTTTTCTAGGAAGGCCTCCACCAGTGACTGAGTACAGAGAGGATACTAGGCAACTGGCCACTTCTTCCCAGTGCAAGATTCCTCTAATGGGCATTTTTTGGCTTTGGAACTCACCACGGGGTTGACTGAAACCTCACATTGCAGGCTGAGGCCCTCCTGCCCAATCTTGCTTTTATTTCTCATATACGTTAATCCCAAATAAAACCCTTGTACTCTCAACTCCACCTCAATGTCTCCGCTTCACAGAGAAGCCACAGACACTGACACATTGACATATTTATACCATCGAGTCTTTCCATCCAAGAAAACATATCTCCCCACTTATTCTATTTGTTTGTTTGTTTGTTTTATATTTTTTATTGAGTGATAGTCATTTTACAATGTTGTGTCAAATTCTAGTGTAGAGCACAATTTTTCAGTTATACATGAACATATATATATTCATTGCCACATTTTTTTTTTTGCTATGAGCTACCATAAGATCTTGTATATATTTCCCTGTGCTATACAGTATGATCTGATTTATCTATTCTGCATTTAAAATCCCAGTCTATCCCTTCCCACCCCCTGCCCCCTTGGCAACTACAAGTTTGTATTCTATGTCTATGAGTCTGCTTCTGTTTTGTATTTATTTATTTATTTATTTTTAGATTCCTCATATGAGCGATCTCATATGGTATTTTCTTTCTCTTTCTGGCTTACTTTACTTAGAATGACATTCTCCAGGAGCATCCACGTTGCTGCAAATGGCGTTACGTTGTCGGTTTTTATGGCTGAATAGTATTCCATCTTATAAATATACCGCATCTTCTTTATTCAGTCATCTGCTGATGGACATTTAGGCTGTTTCCATGTCTTGGCTATTGTGAATAGTGCTGCTATGAACATTCCCCACTTATTCTATTTTTTAATGTCCTTCAAGAAAATTTTATAGTTTTCTGCATATTCATCTTATACATTTTTGAGTTTATTACTAGATTTTTACAAAGTTTCTTTTTTTTGCTGACATAAATGAGATCTTTTACTCATAGTTTTTATTTATATATTTTAAAGCTATATAGTAGGGCTCAAGAGTTAATAACTGTTTTATTGTTTCATTGTCATTCATTTCTAAATCATTTTCCTGTTGGATTCCTCAAAACAAACAAACATAAAAACAAACAACAGCAACAAAAACCCGAAAACCTACTTCCATCAATAGAGACTGCATAAACAAGCTGTGATATGTTCAAACAATGGCATATTAGTCAATGATTTTTAAAAAAGAATAAATTACTGATACACGAAAACATGGAGTGGACAACTCTTATAGACATTGTGTTGAGCAAAAGAAACCAGGCACAAAATGTATGTACCGAATTGTTCCATGTATTTGAAGTTCAAGAGCAGGCAAAATTAATCTACAGGGATAGAATTGAGAAAAGTGGCTACACTGACTTGAAAGGGGCACAAGGGAACTCTCCAGGGGATATAAATGTTCTGTATCTTGATTTGGGTGAAAAGTCATCAAACTGTACACTTAGGAGCTGCTCCTTTTACAGTATGTAAATTATAGCTCCATAAACAAAGCAGGGTGTGTTTGGTTAAAGGACTCCACTTTTCTTGCCGATTCTCCACCTAAATAAATGACTATCTCATTGTCAAACCCAGAACCAAAGAGTCAACTCCGATTCCTCCCTCTCCCTTCTGCCCCATGTGTCACTAACCGCCCACATATGTCCATTATTGACTAGCTCCTGAATGGCGGCTGACTCTGAAAGCTTCTCCTTTTCTGTTGCTACCAGGGTTCAAGTCTCCTGAACCTCTCTCACCTGAATTGCTGCAGCAGCCTCCTTCCTAACTGATCTCCCCTCCAGGTCATCCTCCCCGATTTTTCAGGGAAGGCAGGAGGCAGTCAAATTTTTCTGAACTAAAACCCACATCTCCTGCACAGCTTAAACCTCTTCAAAGGAATGTTATGGCCGTAGGGATAGAGTCCAGATGCCCAAACATGCTTTAAAAGGTCCTCCATGATCCTGAGCTTGCCCATCTCTCCAGCCTGACCCCATTTCTCCACTTCCGAGACTCTTTTACTCCTGATACCCCAGCCTTCATGGTCTTCCTTCAGTTCCCTGAATCCTTCTTTCTCCTCCACCCCTCTTTCTCTCATCTTCTGGCCTTTGCACATGCTGTCCTTTTGCCTAGAACATTGTCCCCACTCAACCTTTCCTTTTTTCTTAGCTAACATTTTACTCAATTTCTTGGTCTCAATTGGAATGTCAATTCCTTGAGGATGCCTCCCCCCAATTTTTTGGCTAGATGACTATCTCCTGCCTCAATCTATGATCCCAAATCAACCTGCCCTTCCCCCAGCTTCACATGCATCACACATCACATGAGGTGTTGATATGTTAAGTCCTCAAAAAATATTTAGATGAATGAATAAATGAATGAAGGAGAGCAAGGACTGGAAGGGAAGAGCCAGTCATCAAATTCAGGTCATGATATCCAATCCCACCCTCATATAAAGAGGTGCCCAGAAAACATAGGGAGCACATTTGGGGCCAGCAGGGTTATCCACTATTTCTTAACTGGATATATTGCTTCTCACATCACCTCTCATAGCTGTAGAAGGTGCCCGTGCTTCAACTGCCAAATTTGTTCATTGTAGCTCTTAGGCCTCAGGCCGTAGGAAAATAACACCCCCGTTTCACAGGTGAGAAAGTGCAAGCACAGAAAGGACTGGGAATTTGTTCAAGGTCACAGAACAAGCTAACAGGAGAGCTGGGTTGGCATCAGTTCCCCTGACCCCCAGGCTTGAGGTCACTACTCCATTTTGGGATTCTCCATGACCCTCTAGGCCAGGTGTCCCTAGTTTGGCCTTTATGGGGACTGGTATTTAGAAGTCCTGTTGAAGTTCCTTGCATCCCCTACCTCTCTGTGCCAGAAACCCGCTGTACATGATTGATAAAGCCGGTTCTTTTCTGGGCCCCTGCTTGCTGCTACCTGGACAGGGGACCCCCAGGGCCTCAGCCCTCATGCCCTGACTGAGGAAAGGTCCCTGCTGGAGTCTTCACATGACACACTGCATGCATATGTAGGACCCACTGGTTGCCAAGCCAAATATGGCTCCAGATTATTCTCGGAAACAAATACATTGTTTTGCTCTGGATTGCAGGAATTGCTAATTAGGGACTTTTATTTTGGGCAGTGTTCCTTGGAGCTGGCAGACAGATGGAGCAGGCGACTTGCTCCAGGGGCATTGCTAAGCGGAGGGAACTATCCATTTCTGCCCCTGTTACGAGAGCCGGCCCAGTGCTCTCCAGCTCCTGCCCTTAGGGCCCGAGACAGAGGCCTCCTGGGAGGCCTCCTGGCTCCCACTGGTTTCCTCTTCCCTGGCAATGGCTCTCAAAACACAGATGCAAGCCCCTGGTGGTCTTATCAGCTATATTAACCTGCCCCCTAGCCAGATAATTGTCCCAGGGAGGACAGCAGAGGTCTTTCTTGGGATTTCCTAACTGAAACTGAGAACAAGAATCCATTCATCTCAGCAGGTGGGCATGGAGACACAGAATCTGCTAGTGGCCAGGTTTTGGGGCATCAGAGAGAAAAAAGAAGAAGAGCTGAAAGTATTTGAAAACTGCCTTGCCCCTGGTCCCACTAGCTCCTGACCCCCAGCTGTGTCCCTGCTCTCTTGCAGGTTGGTTGTTTGACACTCCTTCGGATTCTGTGAGCTGATAAATTCCTCTTTTTTTTTTTTTTTTCCTTTTTTGTTCTAAACTAATTCAGGTTGCATTTCTGTCACTTGCAGCCAGAAGCTTAGTGGTGGACAGGGTTCAGGGTCACACAGAGGTTTCAGGCTGCAGCTCAATGGCCCAACGGTAGATAAACTGCTTGAGTATTTTGGAGTTATGTTGTCAGATCCCAGCACATGAACCAATCTGCTTCAAAGCAGCTTAAGGAAAACTATTACAAGATGGAGGAGGAGAGAAGGTAAAAGACAGTGGGGTGAGCTCCGGCGAGAGGAAGCAGGAAGAGGCCAGGGAGTAGAGAAGCAAGCCAGGGAGGTCTAACAGGCTTCTTTCTGATTTAAGCCCTGTTCTAGACCTATATGCCTCTCCATCTACCCTCAGCCTCTTTTTTGCCTTCTCAGCTCATGAATTGAAAACCAATGCTCTGAACACCTTTACCTGATTAAATAAAAACACACATCAAGATCCAAGTCCAGGAGGTAGGGTACAGCTCAGAGGTAGAGGTACAGCTAGGCATGCACGAGGTCTTAGGTTCGATCCCCAGTACTGCCATTAAAACAAACAAACAACAAACAAACCTGATTACCTCCCCTCCACTAAAAATAAATAAATAAACAAATTAAAAAAAATTCTTCTTTAAAAAAAAAAAAGATCCAAGTCCATTACTGCCCGTGAAGGGAGACCCAGGCTTAGAGACAAAGGGTTGTGTGGGAGGCAGATTCCAAATACAGGGTGGGTAGCAGCACGCAGATATCCTTCTGTCCATCCCCCTGCCTCTGACCCTCCTAGAACCCATCTTAGTCACACCTCTTCTGTGATCAGCTCTGTCCAATATTGATTTTGCCCAAGGAGGAATGTAGAATGGAAGATAAGAGAAAGAATAATCTCTCTCTCTCCTGTAGGAAAACTGCTTAGAAGCTGCCTTGGAAGAATCTAAGAAGCTCTTCCTGAATAATTTGCAGCCATTTTGTTCTCTTCTCCAATTCCTTCATGACCCAAACTAGAAAGAACAAAAATAAGGAGGGTGCTGAAGCCTGGTACCCCATGCCCCAAGCCAGTCCATGCCATAACAGCCTCATCTCCAGTGCCCACTGTGGGGCTGAAGGAGCATGGGGAAGGCTCCCACTGACGTCTTTGGTGGAGGCGTTAGGCCCCCAGATCACAGAAAAAGAAATATCAAGGCCCTGTGAAAAGTTTCTTGTCCTTACTGATAATTTTTACAATACAAGTTAAAATGTCGCTGGGGTACCTCTCTCTGCTCACCAGTTGGCCCTCATATGCAGCTGCCTGATCCCCACATTGGAACAATCTTTTTAGAGGAAGATTTGACAACACATACTGCAATTTTAAATATTTGTACCTTTGACTTAGGAGTTCTAATTTTGGGAATCTATTCTATGGTTATGCTGTAGGTTCAAATCCTGGCACCAACATTAAACCTAACCTTATAAACTTGGGCAAGTTTCTTAACCTCCTCACGCTTCAATTTCCCCATCTATGAAACATCTATGAGACAGTAATAGTACTTAGCAAGCTGTTGTGAGGATTAAACGGTTAAGTGTATGTAAATCTCTCAATATGTAGTAAACAGTGCCCATAGTAAGTGGTATACAAATGTTAGCTAGCATACTGTATCATTATTACCCCCATCAGCGCACCAAGGACACACAAAAGGCTAGACATAGCCAGATTCTTCATAATAGTGAGAAAATCGAAGCTATCAAGTTAAAATATTAGGTATGACTACATGATGGCATACTCTGGAGCAATTGTTAATAACACTATAGATTAATCTGTACCATAATAGGGGGAAAAGAAAAACTATTCAAGGTACAATATTAAGTTAGTTATAGAAGTATATATAGTATGATACCATTGGTATAAATAATGATGATGATAAACGAAGCTATGTTTGAATAGATCATGCTGAATGAATACACATGAAGAAAAATCTATAGAAACCAACCTGAAACTTTTTAATTGTATATATTTGGGTATAGAATTGGGAGAGATACTTCTATTTTTTTGCATTATAAATTTTAACATGTTTGTCTTTTCCCAATGAGCCTATGTTACTTTTAGAGCCATTGAAAAAAATAACAATAGTGGAACCCAAAGCATAAACCAACAACTGAACATGGTTTGGGGTTGGGGGGGACAGAGAAGGACCCTGGTGGTGGGTCCTTTGCCACCCACCCCTTTGTCTCCTTCTGGCCTCCTTCTGGCCTCGTGATCAGTGAAGCCTAGGGGCAGCACAGGGGTCTTGGGGAGGAGAGTTGGATATGGCAGAGGTGGCAGTTGGGGGCAAACATCATCTCTGTTGCAGCCTCGATGGCTTTATTCCTTGTTAGTCTGATGGCTGGATCTCGCCTTTGTCCCTGCTTTTAAACAAATCCTTCAGGAAAAGAAAAAAAGAGGGGGTGGAAGAGAAGAAGAAAGGAGAGGAAGAGGGGAGAGACAAGCGTGAGAGCTGCTGTGTCCCTGCATCTCCATGGCCCCGGGAAGTGGGACGTGGAGCTGCTCCTCAGCATCCTGTCAGGAGTCGCCATGGAGACTGAGTGCTGGCCTCTTCATGATTAATACTCTGAGGCAGCTGTCTTCTTGGAGTCTTTTAAAATACACACTATTATTTGAACACAATGATATTTAGAGCAGAAAGATCAAGGTGGGGAGTTGGGGAGGAGACTGCAGCATTATCAGAATGATGGCAGGGGCTGGGCCCTTCCCAGAAGGGAGAAAAGGGAAGCGTACTTCTGATCCCTCTCCTCTCCTCCCTCCCTGGATCCAGACCTTCCAGTCTCATCCACTGTGACATCAGCCTCAGCCCCAGCCTCAGTATCCAAAGGGCCTGTGCAGCACCGGGCATGGGGCTGGGCTCAGTGAACATCTGATGAATGAGTTTGTTCATTCACTAATTCATTCAGGAATTGTCTATTCAGTGCTTGCTTAGGAATTAAACTCTCCTTCTCTCATTTTTTTCCATGGAAATCAGAAATTTCCTCTCACCCTCCCCAAGGTCACACACCACCACCACCACCACCGCCACCAATTTCTGCACTGACTCCCAAGGGATGCTGTCCTCCTCAGCACGTGTCTGATGTGACCCACAGTGTTCCTAATGGCAGTCACTCCAGGGAATTCTTGCAGGAAAGGGCACCAGCCAGATGGAGTTTGCACATCTTACCCCATTTGAAAGGCTAGAGGAAGATTCTCCACCTAAAGCCATTCTTAAAGCAAATCCTTTTGTAAAGTGAATGATCTTTTCCTAAATTATCTGGTGGAGTAGGTTGGCCTGGGCTTGACTCTCAGTCCCACCACTGAACAGAAGTGTGGCCTTGAGCAAGATATTTAACATTTTCAAGTCTGTTTCCTAATCTGTGAAATGGGTCTTCAGTTCCTTATTCCATAGAACTTTTGCAATGGTTAAATGATGTTTGTAGAGTGCTCAATGTATGTGATTTCTCACTTTCCTTGTGTGGAAATTAGTGTTTTCATATTTGAAGTGTGAATTAAAGTGGAGCTCATAGCTCTAAGCGCCTCTCTTTTCCATGCCCACCCAAAGACCTTTACTCTATCTGGGCCCAGAATCTCTTTTTAAGCTGTTAAAATTTGGGAGTAAGAGGAGCTGAGCTGGGAAAGGATACAAAACGCCTATTTCCCCTCTGTATTCCCTCCTCCTCAAGGAACCAAATGCAGACGCAACTGCCCTCCAGAGGTAACCGCCCATTGTGTACGCCTGTGACTGCTGGAGGTGAGTGGTGGGGGGTAGGAATTTGGGCCAGCCCACACGGGGAGCTGTGTTCCCCATCGCCTCTCCTATTCACTCCTCCCTCCCCAGCAATGCCTCCAGGCCTGGCCTTAAACAAGAGGAAGTTGGACCTTTTGTCTTAACAGAGACCTAGCCCAACGGCCCTTGGCAGAGAGCAGCGATAGCCTGGAAACTTGCCAATGGAGTAGGGGAATTATCCATGACTAAGAAGGGAGAGGAATGCTGTGGCAGAGGGAGGAACAGCAGAGGGACGGAGAACCTGGGGCTGGCCAATCTGGCCCGACGGGGCAACCTGGGGCGCCCTGGACACTGGCCTAGCCAAACTCCTCCACTCCCCCTCCCTCCCAGGCAGCAAGATGCCAGCATGGAGTTGAGACATGTGTGCCCTGTGCGTCTGGTGTGGGCTCAGCTGGCCGTGGCAATACATTTGTTTTAAAATGAAACCCAGGGTCTGAAATAGAGGATAAAAGAAATAGTGCCCTGTGTGTCTGTTCTTAACAGACATGTGTTGGGTTTCTGCATTTCCTACGTGGAAACATGCTTGCTGGTAACATAAAACTATATCCGTGGCATTTGCTAGGTCATGCTGCACGTGCACGATTTCCAGACACAAGAAAATGAGTGCAAGTGTTTCAGCATGTATTTTATAGGTGATTATGTGATGGCACATTCTGTAAACACACACACTGGCAGGGCTGTTGTGGGGTGTGGAGGATAGTGCAGATAGGGATGGAGATGGGTGGAATAAAAACCAGAATCTACCTTCTGGCCCACAGTAGGCACTTAAGGAATAAATAGTGAATTAATGAACATTGATAAATTGAATGAGTGAATGTTTGGATAATGAATATAGGGTGAAAGGCCTGAAAATTTGGTGGGATTTGGGCATCCTTGGCATTCTCCCTTGAAAAGGAGAGTACCGGAGGGAAGGGCAGGCTGGGAGATACGTTGGTCTAGCCCATCATCCCTGAATGGCTTTATTCCCACTCCTGGGAAAGTCGAGTAGGAGGAGGGAATCCCAGCCCTGCCCTCCCTCCCTTCTGGCACCCAGAGTCCCGAGAATTGTTGTTTTCATAAAGAAAAACATCCTTTCCCATTTATTTATTTAACCCCCTAATTTGGTTCCAGAAAGGAGTTAAGTGAACTTTAACACATAGTAAAACAAAAATTTTAAAAAGATGAGATAATAACACAGAGGGGAAACCACAGCAGAAGAGAGATGAGATTAGGAGAGTAGGCAGGCTTCTTTGCTGGAGATGACTGGCCTTCTGCAGCCAAGAGCCATAGCCTCCTTAAAGTTTAGGGAATTTATTTGTTAAGTTTTGCAGAAGTCCAATTATTTCAGGAATTGATTCCAGGGAAATATAGCCTGTGGATTCCATTTGTGCTCCTGGGACAACATCCCTGGGATAAGTCATTTACAGGAAGGCAAAAAAAAAAAAAAAAAAAGTCTACTACAGAAGCATCTCATACCCTGTGGGTGAGGGAGGAGGGAGCAAGAATTGGCCCTACTTTTCTGGAGGACAACTGCCACTTGTCTATCCAAATTTTACAGACTCTTTGATCCAGAATTACACTCGCTGGAATTTATCCCAAAGACACATTCACATTTATGTACTCAAGGACTACAACAAAGTGAATAAAATCAAAAGGTTAGAAACTTCCTATATGCTAATGGATAGGGGACAAACTGAACTCCCTTACTGTGGAGTACTATACAGCCTTAGAAAAGAATGGCTAAGCACTTTATGTTTGGACATGGAGCAATCTTTCAGCAATTGTAAGTAGGGGAAAATTCTATTGCAGGACAGTATGTATGCTTGCATACGGGTATTTTTTTTCTGAAAGAATACACAGGGAAAGTAGATGTGGCTACCTCAGGAGGGAGGTGAGTAGGGAAAAGAGAGACTTACTTTTCAATTTAGAATATACACTTCTGTTTTAATTGACTTTTTCTCTCACGATATGGTCCTTTTAAATTAAAGTAAGTTATTTTTTCCAGAACAAACTGAAAAAAAACTATTAAGAAAATGAAAAGCACACAGATATGAGCAAATTATACATAACAGCAATAATCTCTATGGTTTATTGAGTGCCCCTGTGCCTAGAACTTCATATCCTCTAACCCCGTTTCTCTTTACAGCAAATTTATGAAGTAGATATACATATCTCCATTTCACAGGTGAGGAAACTGACGCTCAGGGAGATTCAATGACAGCTAGTAGGTGGCAGGGAGATGATTCAAACCGCAAACTGTGGAATCCTAAGTCCACTAGGTCTTCAGGGAAGGGCACTTACTGGGTATCTGGCCCCACACGGCGCAGCGCGGCCCCGGCGCGCACGGGGCTCCACGCTCGGGGAGCGCGCGCGCACGCAGCGGCGCGGGCCCGGCGGCGGCGGCGGTGGCGACGACGTCACAGCCGAGTTTTCCTTTTCGGGAGTCCCCGGCACACATCCTGTGTCCATGTTTGGGCATTTACGTCACGGCGGCAGGGCCGGGGCCTCCCGAAATGGCAGTGGCCCGGGGAGTCGGAAGCCCTGAGCCAGCGCCACCGCTGCTATATAAGTGGGGGGGCCGCGGGTTGGGGGAGCCCGGCTGCGCTTTGGAGAGGCGAGGAGCCGCCACCCGAGGCCAGTCCCGGCGAGCGAGGGAGCCTCGCTCCCCCTACCCCTTTCCCAGAGGTGAGAGCCCGGAGCCAGGAGCCTGGGCATCTGTGTCTGCGAGGCGCCGGGCGCCCCGACTGCCGGCCTCCCTGCCATCCGCGCGCCCCCAAGCCCAGCGGGCGAGGCCCCTGGAGCCCCGCAGCCGCCTCCGAGCCATGCTCCACCTTAGCGAGTTTTCCGGCCCCGACGCGCTCCTGGTGAAGTCCACCGAGGGCTGTTGCTCCGAACCCAGCACCGAACTGCCCCGGCTGCCCGCCAGGGACCCACCCGCAGCCGCTGGCTATCCCGGAGGTAAGAGAGCGGCTAGGGGTGATCAGACGGCGGCTCAGTGCGGGGACGCACGGTGCCTGAGAACAAGCAGGGACTGGGACGCTGGAGCTGTGGGGGTAGGGGCGGTAGGAGATTTGGGGGTCCTGTGGTGCGCACCCCCAATCCCACCCCCACAGGGCCGCCAGCGCCTCTGCAGGAACCTGTGCTTGTATCAAGGCGTCCTTTTGCCTGTGCACGTGTGTTTTGCGTGTGCATGTTTGTATGTGCATCTTGGGGCGTATGCCGTCTCCGGCTGGATCAAAATGTGCAGAAGGCACTTTGTGTCAGTCAGTGAGCACTAAGAGCTTCTTGGGTAGGGGCTGTGGGCTCCGAGGCACTACTTTTGATGTGCGCGGAGCTGATTCCTGCTCCCTCCTCAGCAGGTGACTTCTTGAGCTGGGCCTTGGGCAGCTGCGGCGCCGGGGGGGACTTAGCCGACTCCTGCTTCCTGGAAGGCCCTGCGCCCACGCCCCCTCCTGGCCTCAGCTACAGTGGTAGCTTCTTCATCCAGGCAGTACCCGAACACCCGCACGACCCGGAGGCACTCTTCAACCTCATGTCGGGCATCCTAGGCCTGGCACCTTTCCCGGGTGCTGAGGCGGCAGCATCCCGTTCTCCGCTGGACGCCTCTTTTCCCGCAGGCCCCGACGCCTTGCTGCCGGGTCTGCCGGACCTCTTCTCCCCGGATCTGGGCGCTGCAGCCTTCCCAGAGGCGTTTTGGGAGGCCTCGCCCTCGGCAGGCGTCCCCTCACAGTGCCTGTACGAGCCTCATCTCTCCCCACCCGACGTCAAGCCAGGCCTCCGGGCTCCTCCGGCTTCTCCAGCGCTGGACGCTGCCTCTGCCTTCAAAGGTCCCTATGCTCCATGGGAGCTGCTCTCAGCAGGGGCTCCAGGGAGCTGTGGGCCACAGGGAGGCTACCAGGCCGCCCCGGAGGCCCGTTTCCCCCAGATAGGGACCAAGATTGAAGACCTGCTGTCCATTAGCTGCCCCGCGGAGCTGACGGCTGGCCCTGCCAGCAGACTGTACACCCCGGGGGCCTACGACGCTTTCCCGCTGGCTCCGGGTGACTTAGGGGAGGGGACCGAGGGCCTCCCAGGGCTCCTGACCCCTCCTAGTGGGGAGGGAGGGAGTAGCGGCGAAGGCGGAGAGTTTCTAGATGGTACGCAGCCTCAGCTTTCCCCGCTGGGCCTCCGCAGCTCCGCGGCGGACTTCCCGAAACCTCTGGTGGCGGACATCCCCGGGAGCAGTGACGTACCTGAACCTCCTGGACCGCCGCCGCCGGCCCAATTACCCCCAGCTAAGGCGCGGCGCAAGGGGCGCCGGGGCGGCAAGTGCAGCGCACGCTGCTTCTGCCCTCGGCCACACGCCAAGGCCTTTGCTTGCCCGGTGGAGAGCTGTGTACGCAGCTTTGCGCGCTCCGACGAGCTCAACCGCCACCTGCGCATCCACACGGGCCACAAGCCCTTCCAGTGCCGCATCTGCCTCCGCAACTTCAGCCGCAGCGACCACCTTACCACACACGTGCGCACCCACACGGGCGAGAAGCCCTTTGCCTGCGACGTGTGCGGCCGCCGCTTCGCGCGCAGCGATGAAAAGAAACGGCACAGCAAGGTGCACCTCAAGCAGAAGGCGCGCGCCGAGGAGCGGCTCAAGGGCCTTGGCTTTTACTCGTTGGGCCTCTCCTTCGCTGCCCTGTGAGAGTGAAATGGGTTTGTAGATTGGGGCGCCGCCGCCCGGCGCGCACAAGAAAACCTGGCCCGCCCCACCGCCCCGCTCCTCTTCCCACTTCTTCCCGGCACGCCCTGAGGCCGGCCTCTGGTCCCGCTTCCAGTTCCCTAGAAGCGCCCGCCGCACACTCCCCGTTCAGCACCAGCTCCGTGGACAGCTCCCGCGGTCCGGGTGCCATCTCCCGAGTCAGCCGCGCTTTGGAGGGAAGTTCTCTCAGGCCACCCACTGAGCAGGCACTTCCTTGGGACTTGACAATCTTCTGTAACTGGCGCACGCCCCACGCCCTCTCCTAGCCCCCCAGAGATAGGCTGGGGCAGCGCCGAGCTGGTCTCGCGCGGGATTTTGTACAGCAATGTCGTTTTCAGCAGCCATTGGTTGTAATGTTTTGCTTTGGGGTTATTTCCTTTTTGTTGTTGTTAATTTTTGTAAAGCAGACGCTACTCTCAAGCAGTTGACAAAACTGTTTATTTTTGCAATTAAAATTATTGTGCTAAAAGCTTACTGAATCTGCCATCCAAGCTCCTGACCATTTCCTACCCCCACCCCCCCCCCCAATTACTCCTACAGGAGAGTATGTGCCAGAAGAGAAAGAAGATCCTCATGCTCATAGAGCCATTACGCACCTACTGTCAGGCACTCTGGCACGTAGTAGGCATTCAATAAATAGGTACTGAATTAAGGAATGAATTTAATCACAGCTGACCTAAGGATTCAAGGTGTTTCTGGAACTTGAGAGTGGTTGAGAGGCTTAGGTATTAAACACTGTGCATATATTACTCTTCTTGGTCCTCACAATCCTGAGTGCAGCACGAGGAAGCAAAGTAGGTAATTTGCTGGGTAACCCGTCTAGGAACAGACAGCGCCAAACTCAGATCTGTCTGGCTCCAAAGCCGGTGCTTTTTTCCCAACCCCAGAATGGCGGCACCTCAGCTTAATCGTTTGAAAAGGCATCCTACCAAGAGATGAAATAGATTTGTCAACTAGAGGGAGCTCCAGGCAGTAGCGACAGCAGAAGAAGACTGCAGTATTTCAGTGCTGTTTTGGAACACCCAGAGTATTGGGTATCACAGAGGCTCCAGCCGGTGCCTATGCATCTATATGAGAATCACATGCTGTTAGGGCCAAAAGGGACTCAGCAATCAGCTAGAGCCTGGATGAGCAGAGCCAAGCCCAGCAAAGAGAGAGTGCTTGACAGAGCCTCATCATTTGCTCTTCCCACAGCAGCCTGTTTGCCGTCTAGCCATGCGCCAGCCACAGCCCCTCTTCCCTTCCAGGTGAACACTCCATGACTCTGTGGGAGTGGAGCTATAAGGGTGATAAGGAAAGTATGATCCTGTGATGAGAAAGGTGGGGAATGGGTGAAAATTGCTCCCCTTTGCTCCCTAAACTCCCAACCCAAAGGCTTTTACTCTTTCTGGCCATCTTGGGCAGACATTGGAGCATTAAAACTGTGCTGTGCACCCCATCTCTCCTCCCCAACAACTCCTCTCTGCTAAGGAAAGGATAGAGCCTGTCTGGGGGCTTCATTCTTTTCTGAGCGGAACTATTCTTTAATTAAGAGTCCTACAGACCGAGGATGCCAGTTCAGTCCAGCTTCTGATCCTTTGGCTAATTCATCCCTTCACACTCAGATGTACTCACCCTCTACCTCTGCAGTCCAATTGACCAGAGACAAAATTGTCAAGTCAGCACCCATCTTTCTCCCAAGTGTTAAGTGCTTTCATGTGGTTCAGTACCTTGTATCTAATAATATTACCTCTTCTAGAAAAGTTAGCATTTAATAGAGCAGCAGAAGGGCAGTGTTTAACCCTATAGTGAGGCTCAAATGATGGACCATCTGGCACTGTAACAGGTAAGTGGTAGATTCATGGAGACTTATGATGATGATGCCTCATTATTTTACTACTTAAGTGACTTTCACTGATAGGCGTGAACCATCCAACTTCCGTGCGGAGTAGGGTAAAAGCATAAAGGCCCAGATTTCAACCAACTGGTCCCAAACGACACAACCTGAACAAAGGAAGAAGAGCAGACAGGCTGTAGGTGGTTGGTGTCTAACCATCCCGCCCTTGCCTCTGTCAGCAGCATCCCATTAACTACTGTCAGCTGTATTGTGCCCCACCTTGTCCTCACACCCACCGAGGCCTAAAATCACTGATGAGAAGACTGAACCCCAAAGAAGTGACTTAGTAGTGGTGCTGGTACCAGAGCCCTGCCTGGTTCTAGAACTTCCAGCTGATAAATCTCTCCTGTTACTCCCAAGGGAAACAGCTTCATTTACCAGAACTTCCCCTTAGGAATTTGAGGGAAAAGAATGTTAGGCCAGAGATGGAAAGAATTAAATAAAGCAATCAGAAAACCACCCCAAGCCCAGGATCCAAACATAATCGGGAACTAACAGAGAGCTCATTTTCCTTACTTGCTCCTCTTTCGCATCTGGTCCTCAAAATGTGGGTATTTCTCCAGACTTAGTTCTGAGCCCTCTTCTTCCCCATTTCAACATTGTCCTTGGAGAGCACATTAATTCCTAGGCTTTCAACTATCACTGCTATATAGATAACTTCTAAGCCAGCCAGCTTTGTCTCTACTCCAGCTGAAGCCCCATGGTTCTAACGAACATCTCCATATGGTAGTCCCACCACCATTTCAAATACATTCTGTCTAAAATCAAATCATCCTTCCATATACCCAACTTATGCCAATGAAGACCATCTTTTGTTTGGTTCCCTCAATTTACCTAAATAACTACAGTTATTTTGTGGGATTCATTTTTGACCCCCCTCCCCTAAATCCAGGCTGTCACTCAGACCTGTTGGATCTTATTGAAGTTCTAAAGGGTCTTATCTACTCTAATTCATGATACACTGTTTCTGTTTATGTACTGTAATTTTTAGCTTGTGAGCTCATCTGAAGTGGGAATTTACCTAGGCAGTAATATTCTGTGGCCCAGGTTGACAGTATGTTTCTCCCCAGCAGTTTTGTGTTTGCTTCTGCCAGGCATTCCAGGAATATCAACTGATGGAGACCAATCTTTACGTTAATTTCTTGGGTTAGGGTTCTTGTACTATGCAGGTGTTGTGAGTTCAAATTCTAACTCACGTAGTTACAAATTCTCAGAGGCAACTCCCCTACTCCACCCAGGGCCCAGATCAGGACAGAGAAGCAACATGCTTCTTTCCCCATACCTCCTGGGGTTAGTCATGGCACATCTTAAGCTTACATTTGTTGGTCTCAGTTCCTTTGTTTTGGTCCATGTAGATTTTCTTTCCTTTCTTGCAAGCTCAGCTAAGCATTTCAGAAGTCTGTTGTATTTTGTGAATCAGCCCATGCATTCTGTAGCAGGAGGGACTTTGGCTTATTTGATAACTTCGCTGAAAACTGAAGCCAGAAGATGTTGATTCCTCTATTAAAATATTCTCGCCATTTATCCTCTCTGTGCCTATTGCCAGCACCTCAGTCCATGCCACCCCCTCCACATACACAAAAACTTTGGTTATGACAATCACATAATAGCATGTGGAGTTGGAAGGAGCTTACTGGAACATCTTCTCTGATCCTTCATTGTATAGGGGAGGAAACTTAAGCCCAAGAAATTTGGGGATTTTCTTAAGGGCATAAAGATGATGAGAGATTGAAGAGAGCATTGAACCTGGGCTTTCCAGTTCCAAGACCAGTGCATATCCACATACCCACTTTTTCGCAAGTATTACTGAGTGCCTACCATATGCTGGGCCTTTCAAATACTTCCCAACTTTTTTTCCTTTCCAGGGCACCTGAAGAATTCGACACACATATCAGTAACACCCTCACTCAAATCCTGACTCTCACCCTAGAGAGACAGGGACAAGTAATAAGAATCTTGATGAGGTGGGATATGAGGGAGGGTTTGACAGAACAACCAGAGTGCTGTTTCCCCCCTTTTCACCCCAACCTCTGTGCCCTGTTTGAGACAAGCCTGCAGTACACCGAACTGCTTCCTGGAGTCCCTCTGCCTCCATTCTCTCTCCTTCCATTTCACACTGCACAGCACTCCTGATGTAAATTCTCTAAACTGTTATTCATAGTGTTTTATCCCAAACTGACCACAGCTTCCACCTTCTTACAAAAAAAGACATTACAATTAAAGCCCTCCATATCTGATCCAAACTTACCAGCCACCCTCCTCTGTCATCTCTCCCTTTGCTCTGTCTTCTCCCTTCCTCCCATGCAGTACCCAGATCCTCCCATTGTTGAGCTCCTTCGAGGACAAAGACCTTGTTTGATCCATATGTGTGGCCACTATATCACCAGGCCTTCTGCCCTGCACACTCAAGTGCTTAATTATTTTGTTGAATGGTTGCCCCTCCAAAAAAAGTCCTAAAGGCCTAAAAGGAGAAAGGAAAAAGAGAAGGGGGAGAAAGGAGGAGAAGAGGAAGGAAGGAAGGTGGTTGGAGAGCATGAAACTGGGAAAGGATCAGGAGGGAGAGATGGGAAGAAGCAAGACTGAGGCCCTGATCCAAGCCGTGGGGTCCCATGAGTGAGACCACACTTCTGGCTGGTCTGTGTCTATCCAGTTCTTCCTGGGCCCATGATTCTCTGCCTCACCTCTGGATCCCCAGATGTGTCTGTCACTCAGCTCTCTCTCCCTTTTGGTTTTTCTGGCCCACATGGAGTGGGATTCAGTTTAATATTTTTAGAACTGTGGTTCCCATAACAACCAAGCAGGAACTGTTGTCCCTAAAGTGTAGCATGGGCACACGTGAGCACATGCATAAACACATATGCACACGTGTACACTTGTGCACATGCACACACATACACAAGTACAGGCATACACACTGACATACATTTGTGCATTCGCTCATACGTATATACACTCATGCATGCACAAGCACACCCACATATGTACACATGCATGCATTCACACATATATACACTCACAAACACATGCACACACGTGCATATGCACAGATATACACCT
Source organism: Camelus dromedarius (assembly GCF_036321535.1). Taxonomy (NCBI): domain Eukaryota; kingdom Metazoa; phylum Chordata; class Mammalia; order Artiodactyla; family Camelidae; genus Camelus; species Camelus dromedarius. The sequence goes on from NC_087450.1 coordinate 10,935,108, forward strand.
GCATGAACATGCATGTACATACATGCACAAAAACACGTGTGCATACACAACCATGCCCCAAATTATTTTTGCATGTTTGTAGGAAGCACAGAGGACAAACATCACTAAAACAAAAGACAATATAAGGACATGTTTGGCAGTCTGCAAGAGCAGGTGGATTTAGGAAATCATTTTGGCAGGGGAAGGCTCCATGGGCTTAGTATAGCAAAGGGGTGCAGGCGGGTATTGTATTGAAGCATAGACTTTGCAGTTTGGTGACTTGAATTCAAATCCTGACTGTGCCCTTTGTTGTGCTCTGAACTTTAGTTTCCCAATCTGTAAAGTGGGGCTAACAATAATACCTATTCAATAGGTTTATTGACAATTGAATAATATGCATAAAATGATTAGTGTGATGCCCAGCATTTGGTTAATAGGAGCTGTTATAATCTAAATCTTAGAAGAAATGATTTCTTATTCACTCAATCTAAGAGGACTTTCTGGAGGAGGAAAGAAATTTAGGAGCTAAGGGAAGGAAGAGAAGGTGTGGGGCAGGAGGGGAATTTGACCTGACTGGCCGGAGTCCATATTAAATGTGCCTCTCTTCAAAAGCCACCTGACAACTCTACAGATTATCCTTCCAGACACTAAATGCCCGATATCTCTGCCTTGGCAGGAACAGGATGGGGTCGAGGAAAGTCCTCTTCAGCCTCATTTATTGGCGAATCCTGGGGCTATGCTAGATTTCTGTACTGCTGTAGCTGGACTGCCCCCATGGCCTTGGCCCTCAGCCCTGCGCAAGCCAGTTTCTTTACCTTTGCCCAAGCACTGCCCCTAGTCTGAAATGCCATCTCTTCTTTTCCTCATCCAAAGCTCAGCTCAGCTCAACCCTAGGTTTGGGAGCCCCAACACCCTGTCTGATTTCCCCACTGAAGCCCTGTAGACTTTCTCCAAGCCTAAGACAGTCAGATTGTTCCTGCTTCAACAGCTGGCTGGACCTTAAGCCACGGGCGGGCCCTCTAGGTGCTCCAGTCCCAGGGAGTCAGGCTTCTCCCCTAACCAAGTTTGAGGTGGCAATGGGTGAGAAGGAACCAGGGCCAGGGGCCACTGCCCCTTTCTTCCTCCTCCAGGTCCCGGATAGGACCTGTGACGGGGACACGTGCTCCTAGACGACACCCTCAAGGACAAGATTGGGTCCCGGGACATGACAGAGCCCCTCCTAGTTCCCCTGGTTCCCCACGGATGCCCAGAGGGGCCTGACCCAGGCAGTCTCCGCGGAGACTGTGCGTCTGACTTGAGGTCGCTCAATGCACAGCCCCGGCGCGCATCCCAGGAGGCTGCCTAAGGGCCGGTGGCCGTGATCCCAGGAGTAGTGCACCGCGCCGGCGCTCTTCCCGACCCACACCCCCCCAGAACCGCCCACCTCCGAATTTGCCCCGAATGGGAGCAGGCCCAAGCCAGAGTGGTAGGGTTAGGGCGGAGAGGTTTGGATTAAAGGTGGGCAGCGCAGGTCACAACCGGAGGTGCCCGGGGCATGGAGAGTGCACTGGGCGGTGCTGCGACCCAGGAAAACAGGGACTGAGGGGGAGCGCGGCTGGGGCGCCCCTGCACCCTCAGGGCGGTGCCGCGGACCCTCCCCCACCGAAGCCACCTTCAGCGGAAAACGTGGGGTCCCGGCGCAGCCGCTTCTGGCGGCATCTGCCGCTCCCCAGCTCGCAGGAGAGCCCGCCCCGGAGGAGGGGCCGGCTCCGCCCCACCTCCTCGCCGCCTCCCTCCCCCTTCCCTTCCTTTCCTCCGGCCGCGCGCCCCCTCCTCCTCCCTCCTCCTCCTCCTCCTCCATCCTTCCCCCACCCTGTTTGTGTGCCCCTCCCGCTGCGACTGGCTGGGAGGCTCGGCCGCCCCCGCCCCGAGAGGGAGGCGGGGGCACCAGCCGCGGCGGCCACCCGAGGCTGCGGAGGGGAACGAAATCCGAGGCCCCGAGGCGGCCCTGCATCCGGCCCGGGCACGCGGGGGCTGCCTCTGCACCCCCAGCCGAGGGCCGCGGGGCCTGGCCTCGTCGCGGGGTGGAGGAGGTAAGGGCGAGTCGCGGGCGCGCTGCGGGACCGCTCCTGGAGGGAAGGTTGGGAGGACCTCAGCCGCTGCCTCCTCCTCTTGCTTCCCCTCCACCCCCCACAGCCCTCTGGAGGCCCGAGAGGCTCCCGGACCGGGAGGGATTTGGGCAGGCCAGGCCAGAGGCAAGGAAGGGGTTAATTTAAGGAATTAAAATCAGAACGATTTGAGACCAAGCTTCCCATCCCCCCCCCCCCCCCCCCGCCAGTCGCTCCCCGAGCCAGGCTGGGGGGCGGGGGCGGGCTCCAGACCCCACTGAGACTCCGGACCTTGGAGAGCTGGGGCCAGAGGGAGGGAGGAGGAAGAGCGCCCTCAAACCCAGCCCTCTCCACCTGCTTCTGAAAAGGGGTGGGGGAGGGGCTTGGTGTTGAGGCCTGGCTGGGCACCTGTGCGGGTGTCTGAGTGTGGGAGGGTTTGGGTGCCCGTATGCACGTGTGATAGTCTGGATGGTCTGGAGGTGTGCATGTGTGTGCAATGCATGTTTCTGTCACCTCATATCCCAGTGCCTCTGCCTGTGACTCTGCCCACAGTGATCTGGATGTGTGCACCCCACTGCATTGCTTTGCATGTGAGTGTGTGCCACGGTGCCTGCGTGCACTTGCCACAGTTTGCCTGTGAGTAGCAGTGGGGCCTGCTCTCTCCTTAAGTCGAGTCTGCAGTGAAGGGCCCAGAAGGTTTTCTGGGTGTGGGATCCAGGTGCTGGAGCTATGTATGTGTGACCTTGGGAGGTGTGTGCATGTTTGTAGGAGCCAGAGAGTGAGGGGGAGCTTAGAACAGAAAAGGCAGTGTCAGGGCTGTCAGGAAACAGAGGACTGGATGCAGTGACCCCAGTGGCTCTTCACCAGGCTATAGTGACTATTCTGGGAGGTACACACGTTGGGCCACAGCCCTAGGTGTGGAGAGCCAGAGCCCCCACCTCCTTGGGTTTTAGAGCATCAGGGAGCATTCCTTTATTCCCCATCCACAGGGGCACCTCCACCTGCCTCCCTACCCTTCAGATACCTCCTCCACCTGCTGACAGATGTCTCCTGAAAGCACTGAGCTTAGAGTTTCATTTCTTTGGCCTGTAATGCCATCTACTAATATCCAAATCTTCCTCCCCCATTTCTGTAATTTCCACCTTCTCTGCTCTCCTGCACATGGATTTGACATGGAAAGAGGGAGAAAGAGCTGTTGGGCCCAGAAGGCCAAGTAGGAGGGAGAGTAGATGCCAGGGGCATGGTGGAGAGTTGGGGGCAGGGGAATGACCATCAAGAATGAAACTCTGTGAACTTCTCAACTTTGCCTGATCTGAATTTAACAAAGAGACAGAAAGAGGGATTGTGGTGGTATCCACGCACTTGTTTCTAGATTTAGGGAATATTTATTTTTGGCATATTTGTAGTGGGAAGGGGTCATGGTTGTGGAAAGGTCATTGCCATCCTGCCTTTGAATTCCCTGGACTTTCCTACCTCTCCGTCAGCCCACCACTCCCTTCATTCATTCATTCAACAAGTATTTATTGACTGCTACCATGGGCCAACCTGTGAATATTATCATGTTGGTAGGACATTCTACTTCCAACCCAGAGAAACATGGTATTGAGACTAAGAGCATGGTTTTGAAGTCAGTCAGATAGTCTTGGGTTCAAATAACTGTTTCAGTCATTCACTGGTGTATAATAACAAACCTCCCCAGAATATAGGTGCTTAAAACAACACTGATTTATTATTTCTTGTAGTCTGTGGGTTAGCTGTCACTGTGACTGTGGGCTCACTTGGCACTTCTCAGCTGCATTCAGTTATGAGACTGGCTGGAGAGGAACATCAAGGTGGCCTTTCATCCTCCAGACACGTAGAGGTCTCTCTACACATGGCGTCTAATCACCCAGTAGTCTAGCCCAAGTCTTCCACATGGCAGCTGGATCCCAAGAGAAAGTATTCCAAGAGGATGCTCTGCCTGCATCAGTCTCCCTTAATGTCCTATTGGCCAAAGTCACAGCCAAGCTCTGAGTCAGTGTGGGAGGAGACCACATAAGGGCAAGAGTCCTGAGGCGTGGCTCATTGGCTGCCACCAAAGCGACAGTCTGTTACAGTCACTTACTGGCCTTGGATAAGTGTTTTGGCCACTCTGATCCCCAATTTGCTCATCCTAAAATGGAGGTAATACCAGCTACTTGGCAGCACTCACCTGAGGACCAAATGACAACCATGTTTTCTCACCAGAATAATTAGTAGATGAATGTTCACTGTCTTGATTACTAGGCTGCAAGCACCTTGAGAGCATTACTATCTAATTCATTTTTATGTCCCCAGTGCCTGGCACGGGCCTTGTGGTTGACCTCCTTCTGTTGGGTGGATAGAATAGAATGAAACAGACAAGTCCTAAGCCTTGGAGCTCTGCAGGAGCGACAGTGTCAAGAAGACACAGCAAATTCTGAGTTCCCAGTGGGTGACTAGCAGAGCTAGTCAGGGGGAAGCACCTGTTATTTGAGGTGATTCTTGATTTAATTGTAACCAAATTCATCCAGGTCCACGACAATGAGTGGTGGCAATCACTTTGGTTACAGAAATCAATCAATCGATCCATTATTCACAGCAATTGTTTTAAGAATATACTAATGTCTGTTGTGCGTGTGGAAAGTGTGAGGGTGACTCATTGTCCCTGCCTTCTAATGTATGTGTAGGGTGGGATCTGATGTACAAACAGGCCCATGACCAGCCAGCATGTGATACCTGTTACCATCTGTGAAGAGCTATGGTAAGGAGTGATTCGTGTTGTGGTGTGACTTGAGCTGGAGGAGGGGGCAGAGGGCTTCATGGAAAGGGTAGCATGTGAGCTGGGCTTGCAGGATTCACCGGTTAGAGAAGGGAGTCCCAGGGGGAGGGACCAGCATGAGCCAAGACCTGAGGATATGACATCACAATGGCACTTCTCAGTGAAACTAAGCCCCATGGGGCTAAGGATACACATGAGATGCAGAGGTGAAAGCTAGGGCTGGCCAGACTGAGTGGTGGTCAGATTCCAGCCAGCCTTGAGGGCAGGCAAAGCAGGGAGGACTTGACCTCTCAGAAGATGGCCTGCTTGCAGAGATGTTTTATTAGAAGAAGAGTGATGTGCCTGGATCTCTTTTTGCGGAAACCATGAAAATTCAAAGCTGGAGGAGTTAGAGACTCCAGTTCAAAACGGTATCAATGTCCAGATAGAATGGGGTAGTAGGTCTGGGGCAGTGGCTATAGGGAAAGCAAGAAATAGAGTCGGGGGTGGAGAGGTAGAGTGTGTGCTCAGCATGCATGAGGTCCTGGGTTCAATCCCCAGTACCTCTATTAAAATCAATCAATCAATCAATCTAATTACTTCTCCCTCTTAAAACACACAAAAAAGAAATAAAGTCAAATATTTTGAAGATAGTATTGACAAAAATCAGCAACTGATGAGATCTGAGGTGGATTTTGAAATTCAGAGATGCCTTGGAGGGGTGCATGCAGGGTACCAAGTAGGTAATGAGCATGTTGGTCAAGATGGAAAACCTGAGAAAGAAGCAGGTTTGATGGTGAGTCTTGTGAGCTCACTATTAGCCATATTAAGCTCTGAGCCGCCTGCATTGAAATATCCATTTTGTCCTCCCTACTTACTGCTTCTAAGAAGCACTTTTAAAAAAAGAATTGCTATAAATTACAAGTCTGAGGCATTGAGTTATCCATGCTTCAGGCTAGCGGAAGTGATGGTATAGGTTAAAATTAGGTTATCTGTAGAAGCATTTAAATATGTTCAGGTGGCTTTTATCCTCGATAATGTCTCCAGATTCTCCCAGGCAGCCTCCTCCCCTTCACAGCTGAGCATCCTGCATCCACTCACGGTCTGCTCGCATCCTTACCTCACTCTCCTCTCGACCCACCTCAGCCAGGCTCATTAGAGTGGCCCTCTCTATAGTCACCAGTGGACCTTTCCCACCTCTGCTCTGACTTGAGTTGTCCACGCCTGTTGTTTACACTGAATTCTACACTCCTTCCACCCCTGACGTCCTCTTCTCCCTAAGGTTTTCTGCCAGAAGTCCCATTTCTGCTGTTGGTTCTTAGGAACTTCTTGGTTCTTCTTACTCTGCCTCTTTGAGCATCCACCTTTTCCCCCCTGCTCTCTTCTCTCTGCACCCTCTCCCTGGTCCTGCTCATCCAACTTTGTTTTTATGCTTAAGTTGCCAAAACTGTATTTTTGGCTCCATACTGCAAACTAGGTACCAAACATCTTGACTTCCAAGGCCCACTGGAACCTCAAACTCATGGAATCTACAACCAAGCTCACTATCTCTCCCCAAAACCTGCCCTCATTCATTCTCCCTCTTACTGAACCACATCCCCATCTACAGAGATGCTCAAAACCCAAACCTGAGCCTGATCCATGACTCCTCCCTTTCATACCCGTGCAGTCATTTGGTCACCAAGCCTTCTCCACTCTCTTAATTGCTCCCACATCCGTCCTTCTCCCCATTTGCACTCCTGCTACCTTGGCTGACAGTTTCCACCTCTGTGGAGGGCTGTGTTCCTACAGCCTTCTTCCTGATCTTGGCCCTCTGTGGTCCATTCTCTAAACTACATCTGATTAAGTCCTTGCCATCCCCTCATTCCACAAACACTTACTGAGCATCTACCCTGTGGCAGGCTCTGTTGCTAAGTGCTAGGGAAACAGCAGTGATTGAGAAAGACAGTGTCTCTCCCTTCTGAGCCTCCATTTTCCTTCCTCAGGGGAAGCATCCCCTTTCTCACTTCCTTGCCTTTGTACATGCTGTTTCTGCTACTCAGGATGCCTTTCTTCCCCTCCTCAACTTCAATAATTACCCTTCCTCACCTGACAACTTTACTTTGCTCATCAAGGGTCAGCCTAGATACTACCACATCTGGGGGTTCCCCAACCCCCCATTTCCTCAAGCTAAGTATAGACCGTGCCAGTCTCTGGCGTAGCGTTTATGTCATGACTATATTGTCCAATGCTTTGTCTGTCCCAGGAGATCACAAGCTGCTTGAGGGCAAGGACTGGACCGTGTTGGTCTGTGTGTCCACAGCGTATCTAGCACAGCACCTGGTATATTTCATGGGACAGAGCAGGGACTCAGTAAATGTACATTAAATATATTTATGTTTGAATAGAGTTTAGGAGGAAATTCTAGGTTAGGAATACAGATTTGCAAGAGTATTAGTTAAGACTTTTGATTGCAAGTGATAGAAATCCAACCCAAACTATTTTAAGTCAAAAAGGATAGGTACTCATTCACGTAACCAGAAAGAAGAAGGATGAGTGGGTCTTGGGCACAGCTGTGCCCAGGTTCTCAAAAATAGGTGAGGACTCTCTCTCTAACCCTTGACTCAGCTTCCCTCTGAGTGTTGCCACATTTTTTTCTCCATGAGGGCTTTCTCCATGAGGTAGCGGGGGCCGCACAAGGCCATAGACAGCTTAGTCATCCTAGCATATGACCCCACAGGGGCAAGAGGACTTCTTGGTCTTTCATATAAATTCCCAGTGAGGGGTTCAGTTGGCTCAGCCTGAGGAATCATTATGGCCAGGAAGACGGGGGTGCTATGATTGGTCAGGCCTGGGTCTACCCTACTAGGACTGGCAGCCCTGTCAGAACCACATCCTCTTTTTGGGCGGCTCACCAAAAAGAGGACGAGATGTTGGTAATACCAGAAGGTGAGGAAGACTTGCTGAGCAGATAAAAATAATAATGTCCACTGCAGGAGATCTCAGTGACCACGTGGTAGTGGAAGCCATGAAAATGTAAGATGATCTGTGTTTCTGGCAGAGTCGACATGTGAAAACGTGACAGTAGACAGGAGCCAGAGAAGACACAGCTTGAGATGGCTGGTCTTATTTAGGAGATGAGACTTACACACTGGAAAGCCTTAAAAAAAAAAAAAAAAAAAAAAGATAATGCCTCTGGTTGATTCTTCTACCCAGAGATAATCTTGATCTGGACTTAAAAGAAAGTAGACTTGAAATAGACATCTGAGATGGGGGGAAGAAATAACAGGTCCTGAAGATGGCAAGGGGGCAGGGCCAGGCTGGAAAAGGAGGCAGGTCTTAGGTCTGCAGAGGTTGCTGATTTGGGGAGACTAGAATGCAAAGGAAAATCTCTGACTGTTCTGTCAGGCTGCTCACAGTACAGGATTGGGATGGAATTTGAATAGACAATGCTTCTATTTTTCTTTTTCTGTCTGTCCTCTCCTCTCCCTGCCTCCATCACCTTCTTGCCTGCATTCAGGCAAAGCTTCATGCTCATGCTGAGGTGCTGGGTATATGTAGGGAGAAACATTCCTAAGAATGATTCATAGTCATTCCTCAGCTCCCAGAGATGGAGGGAAACTGTGGGGTGGGGTGGCCTCAAGTGAGCAGCCACCTGGACCCCAGAAGCCCCTTCCTTCCTCTAGCTTGCACATCCACACTCAGACCTGCACCCCCTAGGGTACCCCCTTCCCCTGCTCTCTAGAAGCCTGCCTAGCAAGGTGCTGTGCGGGGATAGGGTGCTTTGAGAGTGCATGGAGTGGGGAGGAATTAAGCTAGTACTTCTGCAGCTCTGAAAGATGCCCCCACAGGAGGGACCAGCTCTTAGCTGGGATGGACAGCCACACACAGGTGCTCTGGCACCAGGCTGACCGTACGTTAAGAATAACCCTATTCCTGAACAGTTGTGTGTGTGTGAACCAAATGCTACTTACAATATCTCCCTGGTCACTCTGCCAACTTCTTCAGTTTTATCTATGTCATTCGTCTATTCAGGTTTTTTCTTTCTTCTTGAGTCAATTTTGATAATTTATATTTCCCTAGAAAAGCACTCAGTTCATCCAGATTTTCAAAAATTTGGGCCAAGAGTTGTACCTGGTCGCATTTCAGTAATTAAAAAAAATCTTCTCTGTGTCAGTGGTTAGATCCCTTTTCTCATTATAATATTATGTCTTTGTTTCCTTTCGTTTTTCTCTTTGAATAGATTTGCCAGAGGGCTATTGGTTTTGTTGGTCTGTTCAGGGAGCCGTCTTTTGGATTCATCTCTCAAGGCTACTTTTCGAGTTTTAAGATACCTAAAGGGTGACAATGTTAGAACAGTAACTAAATAGTTCTCAAAAAAGAGATTCAAGTCCCTGTCTTATTTATACTAAGGTAATTTTAGATGAAATAATACAATAACTTGGATTTGCTCAAAATTATCCAGTGGTAGGGGTAAGTGTGAAGCCGGGAAACAGTGTCCAGATGAAACAAAACTGGCCACGAGTTGATAATTGCTGAAGCTGGATGATGAGTACAGAGAAGTTCCCCATCATATTGTCTAGATTTTGGAACATGTGTTAAAATGCCCATCACAAAAAGCTGTTTGTTTGTTCTTTGAATCTTTCTCTCACCATGCATACCAAAAATTTCTAGATGGATTAGAACTCCAGTGTATAAAAGGAAACCACACACCCTGAAGAATTTGCATGCTAACCAATCATTGTCAGTTTATAGTGTTATGGCTATTTGTTTAAAGCCCTTAATTTAAAAAAATCTTCTGGACTTTTAAAACATTGAGATGACAAAGTACTAAAAGAAAACATATAACTTTATATAACCCTTGGGTGGGGATGGGTTTTCTAAGCGTTGACAACAAAAACAGAAATCCAAAAGATTTTACCGAAGCAAACTTTAAAGCTTTAATATGTCAATAAAGACTGTAAACAAAAGTAAAAGCCTGTCAACACACTTGAGAAGAAAATGTCTGTTATATAAATGACAAAAGATCAATATCATAAAAAGTCTTTGCAAATCAATAAGAAAAGATGAATGCTCAGTATAAAAAAGGAGCAAAGTAGTGCACAGACAAGTCACCAAAGAGATATAAATGACTTCAAATTGTGGGGAAAAAAAAGTCCAGCCATTAGTAATCAAAGAAATGCAAATGAAACAGCTAGGCTATTTTTTTCTCTTTCAAATTGGCAAGAGTACTTCAAGGCCAAAGCACTAAGCCGAGAAGTTTGGCTACAGCTGACGAATGATGGGAGCCATTGAAGGAGCATGAGCGGGAGTCATCTGGAGACAGAGGCATCTGGTGCCTTGTGTAGGATGGTGGAGAGTGGAGAGACTGAAGGCTGGGCCAGCAGTCCAGGAGTTGAGGGAGCACAAAGCATGAGTAAGAACAGTTGTGTTGTGAGCATTTGAAGGAGGAATCAGCAGAGATGATTTGTTGGTTAGCAGAGAGCAAAATCGAGGTGTCCAGTGCTGCGGGGTGACTGGGAGGACACTGGCACTGGTGAGGGAAACAGGGATGCTGGGGAGTGGGTGAGGGGAAGTCCAAGATTTGATTTTTGACACTGTGGGTCACTGTGTCAGTCTACAGCGTCTTTACTGGCAACTGACTCAAATGATTTAAGCTATAAAAATTTTTTGCCACCTCCCACAATTGACAAGTCCTGGGTTAAAGTTTTAGGCATATCTGTATCTGCGTGCTCAAGGGATGTCATCTCTAGTCTTTTTCTTCTTCTTCCCCAAAGAAAGGACAGAAATGGCCACCAGCATCTCTGGGCTCATATTCTGCCAGCTGAGCACAGGTCCTGGAGTGGCTGGATCTGCCTGGCCGAAGAAATGCACCCAGTCAGTAACTAATGATAACTGTGACTGATGGACAGGCCAAGGTCACGTGCGCTCCCCTGGAGTCAGGGGGTGGGGTCAGCCCTACCCAAACAGCATAAACTCAGAGTGGGGAGAGGTTTTCCAAGGGAAAATGGGGGGCGGGGGGTCCAACCACAAAGGGGGACTGGAGCTGAGCAGCTAAAACAATAAATGTCCACTGTCTTCCACCTCTGTCCAAGATCCAGACAGATCTCTATTCTCCTATAATTAAAAAAAAATTTTCTGTTTATCATAATGCAAGTATCTGTCACAAAAACTTAAAACACGCCTGTCCTACCTCCGGAAGGAGATGTTCCAAGTTCTCACCCACTTACCCTGCCCAGCCCCAATTCAACATCTTGGTGATGGGCTGTCTGTCTGTCATGATACTGAGCCAGCCCCTCATGGTCTTTCAACTTATGGCCAAACGACACTGATGGAGGGAAAATGGGATAGCTGAAAGAACAAAACCCCTCCCAGTTGAAGAAGGGAGATGAGATAAAACACTCAGGGATCACAGGTCCATAGCGTGGTTCACATGCTCGACCACTCGGTGTGCACAAGGTTCCCTGGCCTGCCTGTCGGCTGCTCTGGTCCTGCTGTCTCTGAGAGCCTCCCCTGCCCTTCATGCTCCGTGGCCGTACAGGAAAGGGGCTTTGAGGGGTCACCTTCCATGGGTGCAGGTTTGGGGGTGGGAAACTCTAGGGGCTGAGTAATCTCTGGCCTTTGTTTTCCAGGTTTGTGGTTTTTTTCCTGGCAATACAATACCCTTAATCATTAGGAAGCTCTCAGTCAATTTACATTCAGCCATCCCCAGAGCTATTAACCAAACTAGAGACCTCACTGAAAGTTGTAATTCTTGAATCAAGTCCCTGGTGATGGTGTTGGGGGAGGAAGAGGAGTTGTCTCTTAGCAACAGGCCTTGGTCCTCTGCCTGTCCCAGGAGCCCTCAGTTATGTGGCTGGAGCTAGGCCTCTGCCGCCGGCCAATGCAACGCCTAGCCTACGGTGAGAGGCAGGATCCATTTGCTCCTCCTCACTTAAGCTGCATCCCAGTGGAAGGCTGCTTGTGTTGGGCAATGGCTGCCTCTGTTGAGCTGGGAGAGTGTAGCCACAGGGGTTCAAGAGAGCCTGAGGAGTCCGTAGCCTGTCAGGCCCCAGGTTTGTCTCCCTCTGTGTTTCCAGCCTGCCTGTCTTTGCTTGAGCTGACTTTAGCTAGAAGCAGAGGACTGGCTCTTAATTATCTGACTCTCAGCCATATTGGATTACTGGCCTCAGGCAGAAAGGGCCTCTCTGAGCAAAGCTGCATTTTCTTCCTCTCTGCTTTCAGATGGGCCTCTTTCAGCCACAGTGTGTCTCTTTCTTGCTGGACCTTTCTGAAGTCCCTGGGAAAATCCGCACCCCAGCATGGTGATATTTTTATACAAGTCCCCTAAAGTTCTAGCCTTGGTAGGAACATCTGAGTTCTAGAGGCAGTGGGAGAGTTTAATCAGCTGCTTTGTTTCTGTGTAGCTGTGTAGATGGGGTTCACCAGCTTCTGAGTAGGGGGAGTGGTACACTCTTAACTCCCCGACTTAGTTCAGCTAATTCCTTCTTAGGGTCTGTGCTTTAAAAAAAATTCCATTTCTGATTCTAATTTCTGAGTTTGGACTTTTTCCTAGTATAAGTAAGACAGCCCAAACTCCAACTGGCTTAAGCAAAAAAGGGAATTGATTGACTCACACCATCAAACAGACTAGGATCTCAGAGTGTGAGGAATCTCTCTTCCTCCATCTCAGTTCTGCTTTGTGTTGGCTCCATTCCCAGGTGGTTCGTCCCAAAGGAGACAAAGATTGGCCCTCTCAACCCTGGCCCTCCCCATCCGCTTAGAAACCTGAGCCCAAAGAGGATGCTTTCCCAGTAGTGCCAGAGAAGTCCTGGAGAAATGACTCGCTGACTCAAGTTGGGTAATCTGTGCCCACCCCAGGACTCTGTTCGGCCAGGCCAATATCACATTCTTATCCCTGGAGTCAAGGGTGGACCATCAACTCCTACCCAGACCACATGGACTGAGAGAGTAGGGAGGAAAAGATGGTTCCCCATGGACAAAGCAGGGTGCTCTTACCAGGAGGAGGACTGAGTGCTGGGCTGGCAAAGGGAACAGACATCCACATGGAAATGCCAAAAGGCAAATGGAGCTCCAGGATAGGTAAGGATGGAGAGGTGGAGCTGAGAGGCAAGGCTTAAGGATGTGATTGAACCAGACTATGGGAGTGAACCAGACTACCTGGAAGAGGATAGAGGCTAAGAGGGGCATGAAGACAGACCTCGCATCAGGAGGTAGCAAGAAGAGGAGGTCAGAGAACCCAAACTGGGCAGCTTCATTGCAATAGTACCATCCAAGGGACCAACGAGGTGAAGACCCTTGATGCATCGTCTGATTAGCAAGTGGTCTGTGACCCGGGGGAGCACAGTGACAGCAGATGGTGGCTGAAGCCCAATTGCAGGCAGTTGGGAAGAGGATGGCAGTGAGGAATAGGGTAGAGACCCCACAAGGCAGGGGAAGAATGACTGGAAGCCAGAGATGAGGCGGAATGGGCAGCAGGAGTTGTGGGTGACCAGGGGTGGGATGCCGGGAATGGTGGTGACTTGTGCCAGAAGGGGAATGAAGAAGACAAATATGGCCCTTGGAGCAAAGGGCAGGGCAGGGATGGAAGGGTGTGGCCCAGAAGCAGGAACAGGAACAAACAGTGACACACACATAGGTATCATCAGGTGAGGTTATATCTTGGTCACTGCAACATGGTACCATTAGTCCAGCCGGTCTGATGAGTGTGGTTTGCGTGACATGGACATAAATAAGCATCTTCTTTTAAGGATTTTTTTTTTTTGAGATGTAACATACATACAGCCAAGTACATATAGTGCACTAATCTTAAGTGTCTTAAGTGTATTAACTGTATAACCTATGCATAACCTGTATAACCACCACTCATACCAAGATAGAGACATTTTCAGCATCACATAAGGTTCCCTCTTGCCCCTTCCCAGCCCATGTAGGCCCCAAGGGTAACCTTTATGCTGATTTCTGTCATCATCGATTTAGTCTGTTCTTGAACTCCATGTATATAGAATCCTACAGTATGCACTATGGTCTGGCTTCTTTCATGCAGCATAATATCCATTGGATTCACCCATGTTGTTGCATGTACCAGTGGTCCCTTTTCTTATTGCTGGGTAACATCCCATTATGAATATACCACAATTTATCCATTCTGCTGGTGACGAGTACTTCCGTTATGTCCAGGTTGGAACTATTATAAATAAAACTAATGCCTTTTTTTCCCCCTTAGAGAATTCTCATTCTTTCTCACTCTCACACGCGCACAGCCCTCGCGCGGGTGCCGCAGGCCAGTCCCTAGTGGGAGGGCTGGCCATTGGTCCCCTCTCACCCCTCTCTTCTGGGCTCTTGTTTTCTGGGGAAGTCAGTTTCGTCACGGGTGGAGGATACGGGTTGGAGGTGGGGAGGGATACCACCCTCCTAAGGCCTGCTCCCTCTCTTCTAGCCTCCTGGCCCCCGGCCGCCAGCGCCCTGAGCCTGCCTGACCCCTCAGAGGGGCTCGCCCGCGGCCCCCCATGAGCGCGCCCGGCTGACCCGCAGGGCGGCCGCGGTGGAGCCCGGGCGCCGCGGGGGCGTTGGGGCCATGGCCTCGCTGGACCTGCCCTACCGCTGCCCCCGCTGCGGGGAGCACAAGCGCTTCCGGAGCCTGTCGTCGCTGCGCGCGCACCTGGAGTATAGCCACACGTACGAGACGCTCTACATCCTCTCCAAGACCAACAGCATCTGCGACGGCGCCGCGGCCGCCGCCGCCGCTGCCGCCGCCGCCGCCGCCTCCGGCTTCCCGCTGGCGCCCGAGCCCGCCGCCCTGCTGGCCGTGCCCGGCGCCCGGCGCGAGGTCTTCGAGAGCACGTCCTTCCAGGGCAAGGAGCAGGCGGCTGGACCGTCTCCCGCAGCGCCGCACCTGCTGCACCACCATCACCACCACGCGCCCCTCGCCCACTTCCCCGGCGACCTGGTGCCCGCCAGCCTGCCCTGCGAGGAGCTGGCTGAGCCGGGCCTGGTGCCCGCCGCCGCCGCCGCGCGCTATGCGCTGCGCGAGATCGAGATCCCGCTGGGGGAGCTGTTCGCCCGCAAGTCGGTGGCCTCCTCGGCGTGCTCGACGCCGCCACCCGGGCCCGGCCCCGGCCCCTGCCCCGGACCGGCCTCCGCCTCGCCCGCGTCCCCTTCGCCCGCCGATGTGGCTTATGAGGAGGGCCTGGCGCGCCTCAAGATCCGCGCGCTGGAGAAGCTGGAGGTGGACCGACGGCTGGAGCGGCTGAGCGAGGAGGTGGAGCAGAAGATCGCGGGCCAGGTGGGCCGGCTGCAGGCCGAGCTGGAGCGCAAGGCTGCCGAGCTGGAGACGGCGCGGCAGGAGAGCGCGCGGCTGGGGCGCGAGAAGGAGGAGCTGGAGGAGCGCGCGTCTGAGCTCTCGCGCCAGGTGGACGTGAGTGTGGAGCTGCTGGCCTCGCTCAAGCAGGACCTGGTGCACAAGGAACAGGAGCTGAGCCGCAAGCAGCAGTGAGTGGCCCGCAGGGCCCTGGGGTGGGTGGGTCCGCGAATGTTCCTGAGTAGTTGACTACGTGTGTCACTGTGCCGCCGCCACCATGTGAGTGTGGCTGTTTGTGGCCAAAGTATATGGGATCTGTGGCCACTGGCATGTAATGGTGGTGCGTGTGGGGCCAAGAGTGTCATGAAGGTGTGTGTTTAGGACTCTGAGTCCAGGGCGGTATGACTGTGTGCCTGTCTGAAGACGGTTTCTCTTTCTCTGCCCTCCTAGCCAAGGCCAGCTTCTACATTACAGCACCAGATCCTCCTCCCTTTGCTTTCTCAAAGACATGGCTCAATTCTCCCCTCTCCTTGGTCCTCACCAGGTTTCCCCATCTACTGTATCATTCCTAAAAACATATCGACGGACTGTCCTTTCTCCCATTTGCCTTTGCCCCAAATCACCCTTAAGCTACTGACCTTTCTCTCCTCTTTATAGAAAAAATCCTAGAAAATATTGTTTATAATGCTGGTCTCCAATTTCTTTCCCCCACTTTCTCTCTTGAACCCGCTCTGGTCAGGTGTCCATCTCCATTTCTATCCTCCATGTCATCAATGGCCATATTCATGTTGCCATGGCCAGCTCATCATCTTAGGTCACCCATTAGCAGCATTTAACACAGCTGCTACCTTGAAACGCCTATCTTGGCTCCCACTCTCCTGGGATTTCCTTCTTTTTTAAATTTTTTTTCCTTTTTTTTTTTGTTTTTTGTTTTTTTGTTTTGTTGACTTCTTCTCAGTCTTCTTTGCTGGCTTCTCCTCATTCCTCTGGTCTTTGAGTGCAGAGTTATGGATTGTATAGATGTTATTTATCTGTCCCCATTGTGACATAAGGTCCATGAGGGCAGGAATTTTTCTCTGCTTTGTTCACTGCTGTAGCCCCAACACCTAGAACGGTGCCTGGCGCATGCAGGTGCTCAATAAATGTTAAATGGATGCATGAACCACTGTGAATGCATTTGAGAGTAAATACTCGCGTGACTCTTAAGTGTGCTGTGTGTACCTGCAACTCTTGGAGGCTGGTGCAACTGTAAGTGTGCTTCTGCACCAGAGAATGTTTCTGAAAGCGTGTGTGTGTGTGTGTGTGTGTTTCAATGTGTTGACTGTGCCTGTGAATGCACTTGATATGAGTACATGCCCATGAGTGTGTGGGGCTGGGTACTGGGCTATGTGGACTGTAAGTGTGTGCCTGTGAGTGTTTCTAGGGCGAGAGGGTGGCTGTGTGTGACTGAGTATGCCTATGAGTATTTCTGTGGGGAGCAGGCAGGGGTGTCTGCTTGTGTGTTTGGGGCTGGGCTGGTGGGGGCTGAGTGAGCAGATATGCGCATTTCTGTGTGTGCCATGGTATGGGCAGTGTTCCTGGGAGTGTTCTATGTGTACCCATGTGACCATGAGCAGACCCTGTGCCCATGTCTGTCTCTAACACTCAGGGTCTCCTCCAGAGGGTGGGTGGGCAGCCAGGCCGAGGCCCTGGGGGTAAGAGACTGCTCCGGGCCCAGGGAGGTGGTGCAGATCGACCAGTTCCTGAAGGAGACGGCGGCGCGGGAGGCCAGCGCCAAGCTGCGGCTGCAGCAGTTCATCGAGGAGCTCCTGGAGCGGGCGGACCGCGCCGAGCGGCAGCTGCAGGTCATCAGCAGCAGCTGCGGCAGCACGCCCAGCGCCAGCCTGGGCCGCGGAGGGGGGGCAGGTGGCGCGGGGCCCGGGGCCCGGGGGGGCCCAGGCAGAACGGTGAGTGCCCACCTGCCTGCCCTCCTCCACCTGCACCCCTGAGCCCTGCAACCCAGCCTCACACGCGGCCTGATGCCCCCCCTGTAATGCTCCAGGCTCCCCTTCCTTGGCTCTTCCCCATGAGCAGACCCCAGGCCTGAAGCAGGGGTCCAGGGACAGGGGAGCCCCTTTCACAGCAGAAGTGCCAGCCCGGAGGCTGGAGTGAGATAGGACCCAGCAACCCCTGTCCTCTCTTCTGCCACTCCCTGCAAATGAGCCCCGGAGCCACATGAGAGCCTGGGGTGCTTGGTGGGTGGGGGGAAGGGGCTGGTGAGCCTGTCTCTCTGGGCCGTCTGTCTGTCCACTTGTCCATCTTTCCCAACTTGTTTCCTTCTCTCTCCTCTCCCCGCTCTCTTCTCTCCATCTTGTGCCCTGTTTCTCCTGCTCCTTCTCATCTTCTGGCCTCCTCTACCCCCTGCTTTTCCTGCCCACTCTTGGGGCCCACAGCGAGAACACCACGCAGGCCCAGCCATGCCCAGCACATATGCGGTGTCACGGCATGGCTCCTCTCCCAGCACCGGGTAAGCCTCGGGACCAGCCCGCCCCACACAGCCCACCCTCCCCCTGGAAAGAGCCACTGGCCGGCTGGATGGCTTGGCTTCTCCTCCTCCTACTATCCTTCCTGGGGCACGTCTGTCTGCTTTACCACACTCAGAGGGGATTCTTGGAAAGTAGGGTGGGGGAGTTGCCCTTGGCCAGTGGTACGGGTGGTACGGGGAATGTAGGGCTGGCCTGGTGCCCCTTGCTCCTCACCATCTGGTCCACCCCACCTCAGGGCCTCCAGCCGCATCCCAGCTGCATCCCAGAGCTCGGGCTGCTATGACAGTGACAGTCTGGAGCTGCCCCGGCCAGAAGAGGGGGCCCCTGAGGACAGTGGCCCCGGGGGTTTGGGCACAAGGGTCCAGGCTGCTAATGGTGGCTCAGAGCGAGCCCAGCCCCCTCGCAGCTCAGGCCTGCGGCGCCAGGCCATCCAGAATTGGCAGCGCAGACCTCGCCGACACAGCACCGAGGGGGAAGAGGGTGACGTCTCGGACGTGGGCTCCCGAACCACGGAGTCAGAGGCCGAAGGCCCCTCGGAAGTCCCCCGCCCTGGGCCTTCTGCCACTGGGCCACTGAGCAGCTGCAGGCTCTCAGGTGAGTCCTGGGTGGGGGGACTGAGAAGCCAGTCTGTCTATGGTGCTGGGCCCTCTCATGGGACACAGGGCTGAGGCAGTAAATCTCTTGGGCTCCCACACCTCCTGTCCACTTGCCCCAGACTTCCCACAGTGAGAATGACAAACTCCCTCCTACACAGGGCCCTGCAAGCTGCTGTGACAGGGCAGTGCTGTTGCACGGGGACGCTCGGATTGGATATTGCACAAGGATGCCACAGCTAAGGCGGTCCATTCACATGACATTTACAGGAAGGGAGTTGAGTGTTTAGACAGAAGCCCAGGGCCAGTGGGGAAGGCCCCCTCCATATACACACAGGGCCATGCGCATATGTGGGTGGGTCAGGGTCAGGGTCAGGAGGCTAGAGACTTCAGGTCCTGGTGTGTGGCTGTGCCCTGGTGACTGCTCTGGGCAGCCTCTCACCTGCCTTCCGTTCATAGAGGCATGGTTTCTATCCATCTGTACCCTAGCCTTCCAAACCCCTTCCTTCTTCAAGATTGACCCAGTTAGTTGCCTCATCTAGGGTGACTTTGGACTATGTGCTGATATATAATCTTAAAAAGAAAGTTCACTTGAGGAAGGGCCACGTTTTCCTAACCTGCGAAATTAGGGATGGGAGTGACGCAGGGGAGGGAGAAGCAGAGGCCTTTTGTCCCTCCTCCCAAGTTGCTGGTCCCCCAGCATGGGTCTCTCATGCCCCTTCCTCCTGCAGTTCCTACCCTCCCACCTGCATCCCCATCCTGGCCTTTGACCCTCCACATTCACCTTTGACCCTCTGGTATTGTGTAGCCCGACCCGAGGGCGGCAGTGGGCGGGGTCGGCGAGCTGAGAGGGGCAGCCCCTCACGCTCCAATGAGGTCATCAGCCCGGAGATCCTCAAGATGCGAGCCGCCCTGTTCTGCATCTTCACCTACCTGGACACGCGCACACTGCTGCATGCCGCCGAGGTCTGCCGGGACTGGCGCTTCGTGGCCCGCCACCCTGCCGTCTGGACACGGGTGCTGCTGGAGAATGCCCGGGTCTGTTCCAAGGTGCCTGTCCCTGCCGGCCGCGCCTGCCCTTGGAGTCACCCTTGCTGTGAACCTGCCTTTTCTTGGCAGATTCTTATCCCCACAAAGTCTGAGCGTTGCAACCCTTATAACACCCCAGCTCCAGCCTGAGTCCCCAAAATGATCTCATGGGGACTTCTATCCTGGGGTTGGTCCACCTCCAGCCAACTGAACTCAGACCTCCTCATCCCCAGGTAACCCCCCTCTCTCTGCAGTTCCTGGCAATGCTGGCTCAGTGGTGCACCCAGGCCCACTCGCTGACCCTGCAGAACCTGAAGCCCCGACAGCGGGGCAAGAAGGAGAGCAAAGAGGAGTATGCCCGGAGTACCCGGTGAGGCCATGGTGGGTGAGTGGGGGGGTGCTCCTGGGTCCCAGACCCAGGACTACGTGGGGATGCTTCCCAGACGAGGAGGTGGCCACGAGCAGCTCCCTGACCTCTTGGCCATCCCCAGGGGCTGCCTGGAAGCAGGGCTGGAGTCTCTGCTGAAGGCGGCAGGGGGGAATCTGCTGATCCTGCGCATCTCCCACTGTCCCAACATCCTCACCGACCGTTCGCTCTGGCTGGCCAGCTGCTACTGCCGCGCGCTGCAGGCCGTCACCTACAGGTGAGTCCACGCCACCGGAAGCAAGGCCTCGGGCCCAAGGGATCCCTGGGCTCTGCATACCCTCCCCCCAGGGCTCTTGGGTAAAGGGACCCAAGAGCTCTGTGGCCCAGGGGAAGGGTGCAGAGGCCACCAGAATGGCCTGCTTTATCTTTTCAACAGAAGTGCCACAGACCCGGTGGGCCATGAGGTCATTTGGGCCCTGGGCGCAGGCTGCAGAGAGATTGTCTCCCTCCAGGTGGCGCCTCTTCACCCCTGGTGAGCCCTGGCAGGGGTGGGGAGGGGCAGGGTTGGGCCTGGTGTGGGGCTGAGGACTGAGCAGATCTGGGCCCTTTCCATGAGCTGTTTGGGGTGACAGGTTCATCAGTCTGTGCCTTTAGGCGACAGGAGCAGGGCTTCTGAATCAGACTTCAGGATCACGTCCTGGCTTGCTAGCAGTGTGACTTTGGGAAACCCAGTCATGCCTTAGTTCCTCACCTGTGAAGTGAAGGTGATGTTAGGGTCTATCGTATTAGGACTGTCACTGGCTCTAGTGAGATGTGTGCATAAAGGCTGCAGAGCCCACGTGAGTGTTCATAAACGCTGGCTGAAGTAGCCGGGTTTGTTCGGCACGTGAAAGGCAGTTCAGGGAGGTCAGTGTGTAATACACAACCGAGTGGCTTTCAGAGAATCCAGGGTGTGAGATCATCCATTGCTGTACCTGGAGTTCCTCACACATACCAGGCTTTTGCACTCCCTGTGCCTGCCAGCCAAGCCCCCCGTGGACATGACACCTCCTCCCAGGTCACCCAGTGTCCCTTCACTAACACTCTGGTAGAATTTGTCCCTGCTCCCCTGCCTCCATTCCGGTGGCACCTTGTCCTGGCCCCTCCGTTTTACAATGAGTTCTCATATGTTTCAGTCTGCACTAGACTCACGTTTCTCAGGGCAGAGGCTGTGAATGTCCGTTTCTGTATCCCTGATACTGAGCGCATGGCAGACACCCAAGAGACGTCTGCTGCCTGGGTGACTGTTGAGTGATGAAGTGTTCAGGGAAACAGCAAGTTTGGTGTGAGTGGTGGGCAGGACCCAGAGGGCAATGAGTGTGGAGAAGAAGGATGTACCAAGTTCGGAAAGCCTTGTCTAAGGGGTTGACATTTTTGCATTTTATCTAGGAAGCACTGGGAAGCCATTGGGGGATTTTAGGTCTTAAAAAACAGAATTCTATCAGTCTGATAACGTTCTGCCCCCTTCTTCCCAGAACTGTCCACCTCTTGGGGGCAGAGATGATGTCTATGTTGTCGCCACTGTGTCCTCAAGGCTGAGCTTGGTTGTTCTTGGCCGTAGTGGACACTTGAGAAGCATTTGTTGAATGCCTGAGTGAGAGGTTGTGGGACTGAGTGGCTCGCTGTCAGCAATGTGGAGGATGGGAGGGCGGGGAGGCTAATATGACCAGCTGGATATCAATGGTGGTCTGAACTGTGGGTTGAAGAGTTATTCAGGAATCAGAATCTGCAGGTCTTGGCAGGAGGTGAGGGAAGAGGAGTCATGGAGGATCCCAAGTTTCTGGCTTGAATGGTTGGGTGGTTGGTGGGGCCTGGCCTTGGGGGGCAGGACCTGAAAGAGGAGCAGGTGTGGGTATCGGGCAGCCAGAGGCTTCCCTGACCCCCTCCCTCCACCTCTCTCCAGCCAGCAGCCCACGCGCTTCAGTAACCGCTGCCTACAGATGATCGGTCGCTGTTGGCCCCACCTCCGGGCCTTGGGGGTTGGGGGTGCCGGCTGTGGGGTGCAGGGCCTGGCATCACTCGGTGAGTCTTTCCTCGGGACTGGGTAGGGGGTGCTGGGAAGCAGGCATGGGTGCAACACTGAAATCCCAGGGGGGCTCGGGGCTGCAGCCTGGGGGGTGGCAGGAGCACCACAGCACCTGGCAGGGGTGACCTGGGGTGCTTGTCAGCAGGACCCCTCCCTCTTCTGTCTTCCTAGCGAGAAACTGCATGCGGCTGCAGGTCCTGGAGCTGGACCACGTGTCGGAGATCACCCAGGAGGTGGCGGCTGAGGTCTGCCGGGAAGGCCTGAAGGGACTGGAGATGTTGGTGCTCACGGCCACCCCCGTCACCCCCAAGGCCCTGCTGCATTTCAACAGTGAGTGATGGGGATGCAGGGCGGGGTAGGACCGTCTTCTCTTATCATGCTTTCAGCAAGTAGCATAACTGACTCCCTGTCGCTCCTGGTCAGCAGACACCAGCACTGGAGTCAGACTGACCAGGGTTCTAGTCCTGGCTTTACTACCGGTGCCTTCCGAGGCCAGTGTGGCATTCAAGCCCTTGCCAGCATCTGATCCAGATGGTTCAGTTCAATAGTCATTGCCTTGTGCTCAGTCCACGATGGAGACGTGAGCTCCACAGCACCGTCTACCATCCACCCCGACATGA
Source organism: Camelus dromedarius (assembly GCF_036321535.1). Classification (NCBI taxonomy): domain Eukaryota; kingdom Metazoa; phylum Chordata; class Mammalia; order Artiodactyla; family Camelidae; genus Camelus; species Camelus dromedarius. The sequence continues at coordinate 10,957,410 of NC_087450.1, forward strand.
GCATCCAGTCAGGGGCGCGGCAGGAGAACAGTCTGGTTCTGGAGTTCGACTGACCTAAGTCTCAATTCTGGCTCCACTGCTTCTTAGCTATGTGACTTTGAGCAAGTCACTATCCTCCTCTTGAATCCTGGATCTCCATCTTCTAAGCTGACTTTCTAGAATGGGTGGGAGGATTAAATGAGATAATGTGTATGAGCCCCCCGCCCCCCATGACAGTTCTTAGGGTGAAGACTTCAGCATCGTCCTCTGGCCCTGGCCTCCCCCCAGCCCCCTACTCCCCTCCTGGTCATTCTTCCACCTTCACTAAGGACACAGGTGTGCAGCTTGGGCTGCACACGCCTGAGTGAGACCATCATCCAGGACTGTTTGGTCCCTGGCAGAGCCCCATGTCCAGCACTAGAGGTTCTTTGACCTTTTTGTTGTTCCCAGGCTCCTCTTCTTCCCGCTCCTTTCAGCCTCCCCGCCCTGCCCAGGACTGACCACCGGAACTAACTGCTTAGCCTCCAAAATCCTAACCTCTAGAATCCTCTCGGCCTCTTGACCTTCTTGATCCTTATCCCCCAACGTCATGGCAACATCCAGTCCCTTAAGCCCTCTGCTGCCAACTTATTTGCTCCCTTCCTCCCCTCATCCACGTTCCAGCTGAGACCGATCAGCCTCACCTCAGCCCCTCAGTCCTTGTGGTTCGTTTCCAAATGCCCAGGCCATAATACAGCTGTCCCCTCTGCCAGGGAAGTTGCTAGAGCCCGTGTACAGCTGGCTGTTGTCCACTTGTCCTGCCAGAGTCCACCGCAGCCCGTGCTCTCTGGCCTCACCCTCCACCTTCTCCCCTTGCCCAGCTGAGCCTGGATCTACTCCTGGTGCCTGGCACGTGACCGCCTCTCAGAGGTTCTGATTGCATTAACTAGCCTAGAGGAGAGGAGACAGCCCCACTGTCCCAGGCAAGCCCAGGCCAGACGTGGTCCCCACCTTACCCACCTTTTCCCAGGCATTTGCCGGAACCTCAAGTCCATTGTGGTCCAGATCGGGATTGCTGACTATTTCAAAGAGCCCAGCAGTCCTGAGGCCCAGAAGCTGTTTGAGGACATGGTGACAAAACTCCAGGTGAGCGGTTGGCTCTGAGGCCACCCAGGACCCCAGGTGACATCTGTAGGCTAGAGCTGGAGACCTGGGTGTTTGAAGGGAGGGCTCCACCTGTCTGGCCCTGAGGGGAACTAACGCAGGTTTGGTCTGCAGGCCCTGCGACGGAGGCCCGGCTTCTCTAAGATCCTGCACATCAAGGTGGAAGGTGGCTGCTAACCCGAGTTGGGGGCTGCAGGGCCCCTGCCAGCCCCACACCAGGGCACCCTCTTTGGACCTCCAGAGGGCCCCTGATTTGGATTAGACCTTTGGAGGCCTAGTGTTATCCCTGGCTTCCAGGGAGGGGTTGCCAGTCTTTTGTCCTTCTGCTGGGACTGTGGAGCAACAGGCCTGACCCTGAGCACTGCCTCTCCGGGGCAGGGGTTCGGACAGAAGCTGGCCCCAACTCCCACCCCACCCCCAGTTGGAGCAGCCCTCTGGGCACAGGCAGCGAAGAGCTGAGTCACCACCAGCACTTGGTGTCACCGCCCTGAGGATCTGCAATAACCGCCAGTGGCTCCTCGGCTGCTCGGGCTCCTGGGGCAGGCCTCCCCTTTCCGAGGCCCAGCCTCTGGGTCAGGAGCCTCTGCTAGGCCCCCAGCCAGAGCGGGCTCCACAAGGCAGCTCAGACTTGGCAAGGAGGGCTCTTCTCTTCTCCCTGCCCTGTCCCAGCCCTGCGTGGGGCACCCCCTTCCGCCGGGGCTCTGGGTCCACACGCTCCAGGGAAAACACAGACAGGCCTAGGGGTCTGGGAATGTGGTTGGCCGAAGGTGGGAGGTGAAGGTGCAGGCAGGTAGTGGGAGTGGGCTTGGAAGGGCAAAACATTCAGGGTATCGAGACCACCCCTCCCAAAGGGAGACATTGCCAGGTAGAGAAAACTGAAGAGTTTTTATTGGTGTAGAAAAGACAAGACCCCTGGCAGTCACCACTACCCCACGACACACCAGAACTAAATTCAGAGCTAAAAGGTGCATGTTTCTATACCTTCCACCAACCCTGAGCCTCTGGAGGGGTGAGGTCCTAGCTCTGGGAAACGCTGTCAGCAGTGAGACGCAGTTCCTGCTTCTAATTCAGGTGCTTGGTTAGGAGTCTGATGGCCTTTGGGTCCCTAAGGCTATGTGGGAGGGAGTCAGTGGGCTGCCCTGTGTGCTGGGGCCTGGAGGAGGCCAGAAGGAGGGTGGTTTGGTTTGCTTCTTTGTCTGGCTAGCTTGCTTGAAAATGTGGCCTTGGTAGGGAGCCAGACCCATGTGGCTGAGAACGAGGAGGAGCCTCCACATTGGACTTGCCCCCCTCCTCAGTCTCTGCCAGCCCCATGGGCTGAGGGCTGTGTTGTGGGGGTCTTCTGCCGGGGGCAGTGCTGGGAGCTGAGTCAGAATCACTGGCTTAGAATGCAACCTTGCATGGTTTCCCAAGGACCAGGTCCTGGCACTATGGCTCTAAAGACTCAGGGCTCCCCAGTTCCTCCTCTTAGGACTCCCACAGCAGCACACAGGCTGTGAATCCTGCCAACGTTCATTTGGAAAGTTCTTTCAAACACGAATCTAGATCCATCTTAGGGTTTCCTTCTCTCCAGTTACAGGACGGGCTCTCAGTCCTAATCATTAGGCCACTAGTCCTGGCTTACGGCTGGGCCCCACTAGTTTCTCAGTCCTTTCCAGGGACGCAGCTTTCTGCCACACCTTGGCACAGACATCAAGGCCCACCCTGGTTACCCTGTGACGAGGCCTCCAGAGCTGGGCGCCCGCAGGCCCAGCAGTGCGCTCAGCTTCCCCGGCTCCCAACCCAGCTGAGTCCTGGCGTTTCCCACTGTTGATGACTTTTCCTCCATGGCTTATTCTGGCCCTGCCCTTTGAAGACCCCAGATATCAAGGGTGTCATGTTGGCAACTCCCTGTCCAGCCCTGCATGGAGCCTTGGCTGTGTGGCATCTCCACCCCAAGAGCAGCAGCTTCCATTGGCTCCTACCTCTCCAGCCCTGTCCCCAGGAGTCACGAAGGAGAAGCACAACTCTCCTGTGCTCCGCAGCCTGGAAGGGAGGTGGAGGTCCATTCGGCCTGGCTGCCCTGGGTGTGTCTGTCCTGCTTTGCCAGCTGCACCCTCCATAGCCCCTGCTCCCTGCGACCCCAGGACCAGAGGGGCTTCCCTCCCTGTCTCCTGGACAAAGCACAAGGGGATGCTTGCTTGGCCTGAGCCTGTCCTACTAAGGGACTTTTTTTCTGCCCCAGGAAGCCTCCATCCCTGAAGACAAGGCTTTGGGCACTTTCTCCCTGGGAAGGTGCCCACTGGAACTGGGTCAGTTCTGGGAAAGCTCAGGGTGCACAGGCAGCAAGCTCAAGTGGGAGAAGGGTGGTGCTGGAAGGTCTGACCTTTGTCCCAGGCTTCTTGTTCGTTCACCTGTGCAGTGGTGCTGAGCACCACCCCACGGGGGGCAGCGGTGAGCAAGACTCCCCTCTCCTCTGGAGGTTAGCCTCTCACGAGTTTGGCTGTTTCCAGGGAACCCACCTGTATTTTCCAGCTGAGTGTGGGAGGGCCGTGTGGGCAGGCATGTCGCACAGGCCCAAGCCCCTGCCAGTGGCAATGACGGGTCACAGCGTGTCCCACTGCACACCTGGGGCTGACAGACTTGTGCGCCCTGGCCTTCATGTCTGTCCTGCAAACTGGCGGGTTTGCAGGCTCCCCCCAGCCCCCCACCAGCTCGTTAGTATTTTTGCCTCTCCTCAGGGGGATAAGCACTGCTGCTGAGTGAGGAGCTTTTGTTTGCTTGGATGCTCCGTGGGTCACTTCTTTGGCAACCATACACCAAGGGCTAAGGGATGGGAACAGGGACAGAGGGCCTGGCCACCCCACAAAGCACCTCATTCTTCACTTGCCCAAGGAGAGCCCTCCTCCACATCTCACACCTGATGAGCTGCAGAGTGGAGTATCAGAGAGCAAACCAAAGTGGGCCCTGCTCTGGGGTCCCAGCATGTGGAGAGGTCCCACGGGTGGTGGCCACTTGCTGTCCCTACCACCTCTCCTTGCCATACAGCCCAGCCCAGTCCTGGGAAACTTGGCAGATTTGCCTTGAGTGTGTCATCATGCTTTATTCAGGCTGCCTCCCCACAGCCCTGGCAGACAACAAAGGAGATGCTGTATCGGGTCTCTAAAGGAAAGGGAGTGGGCTGCCCAGAACCATGGCTTTCACTGGCCACCCAAGGACCCAGGCAGCATGCTTTCCTAGTCCCATGAAAGTGGACTTTGAGCCAGCCCCTTAAGAACTGCTGGGGGAGAAAAGAAAAAAAAAAAAACAAGCCACCTCTTTCCCAAGACCTGCTGCTCCGAGGTTTGACTCTGTCCCTTGCCTTTGGGTCCTGCCTGTCCCCGGGTCCTGATCTCTAGTCCTCTGGGCTGCAGGCGGGGAGCTGCCCAGGCCCCAGTCCCTCTTAGGCGCTAAGTTGAAGACCTTTCCAGAGTGATTATTGGTGCCAAAGATCCAGTTCCTGGTGGACTTGGGGTGAAGACAGGAGAATGGGTGCAGGGCCCAAGTGCCCAGAGGAGTTAACTCATACCAGTGGGATCTGTCCCAGCCTGTTGGTCCCTGATGAGTCTAACTTCCCTCCCCCAGGGGCCTGGCACTTCTCTCTTTACCCCTGGTGGCCATGCTTTCTCACCCAGCCTTGTCCCAGGCCCGCATATCTGTATATATTGCTGTGTATTTTGTGTATGTATTTATTCCCAGACAAGTGTGTTCATCTACAGCCTTGCCTGAGGATAAGGTTTAGGATTGGGTGAAGATCAGAATACCAGGGCCAACTAAAGCAACCAGCTCCTAGTCCTACCCCAACCCCTTGGGACCCTGGCCAGTCCCAAGACTGCCCTGACAATCAGGCAGGCTTCCCCGCCACGAGTCCAAGCCTCACCTGCCACCGCTGGCATGGCCCCAGGCTCAGCTCTGCCCTGCCAGGGGTCTTGTATTCAGGGGCAGGCATGCTGCGTGGCTGGCACCAGTAGGCCCGGCTCTTCTAGTGAGGCCTACTGGCAGGGACCTCCAACTGGCCCCCAGGCCCTGCCTTCCCTGCACAGCCAGGCTGCAATGGGCCTGAGCTGTGACGGGGTCTTCCCCCACCCCAAGCACATCAGGCAGAGGGGTGGAGAGCATTTCTTGGTTTTGTTTCTGAAGTGGTGCCTGTACCTCCAGCCCCCAGGGGGCCTTCCCTGGCCCCACTTTTCGGCCCCACCCAGGCATCACCATCCCAGCACTTTGCTCCACATCACCCATAGATGCCCTTTGCCGAATGTACTCGAGTGTATGTATTTAAAGACTCACATGGGCATCAGAATTTGTGGCTTTGTATCCAATAAAAGATGGTGAAACTGGAACAGTTATCTGCCTCAGGGAAGTAAATGGTAGGTGGCCACATCTGCCAGTCTGTCCCCAAGCCTTTCTGAGGCTGAATGCACTGAGGAAGGAGGTGGATGAACTGAGTGGCATCAGTGAGGTGAAGTGAAGCATCAGGATGACCTGTCTCAGGACAGCAGACATCGCTGGAGGAAGGCCACGAAGGCTTCTGCCCCTGCCACAGCTTTCGGTGTCTGCAGGCGGACAGAAAGACTTGGGGTGTCATTTCTGACTCTCAGCCAGAAGAAGCCATCCTCAAGGGCAACCCAGCATAAGTACAGCAGGAACAGCAGACACCACCCATCCCCTCACTGGCATGGTCACCCTAGGAGGCTCTGGCCAGCCAATCAGGCTTTGGCTTGATGGAGACCAAGTTGTCTATCACGGGCTGGTTCAATGTGCCCATTTTACAAAATGGGGTTTCCCCACTGATTCAATTACTCAGGTCTATTTAAAAATTTAAAAATCAGAAAAAACAGGTGTTGAGGCTTAAACTGTGTGTGGCTCTAGAATCAAACTAGTAGATGAACACTTACCCCCACAACTCAGTCAGCTACTGTCATCGGCATACAGAACAGCTGAAAGAACTTAGTTCAGGACCATCAAGTTAGGAGGAATGCCAAACTCCAAAGTCTGGACCTGCCACCACCTCATTCTGCTTTTGAGTCCATCTAACCAGGAGTGGTTTGACTCAAAGGTTTTTTTAAAAATCCTTTTCCAGATTCAGCAGCAGAAGCTTCAGTGGCTCAAGGTACATAATTCTTTACATCTGGGTTCAACAACTATTAATTACAGCTAGCTGCAGGCCAACTCTCAGGACCAGCATAAATGAGGCAGACTCTGCTGATTTTGTTTATCTGCGCTAGCCATTCCAAACTTCTACTGGTCAGAAGAAAGTGGAAGGGACCCCCAAGACTACTGACAGGGAACGGAGAAGACCAGGTGGGGCTCCTTCAGCTACGTCCTCAATGGAAACCTAAGAGGTCACTAGAATTTGGAGAGGATGTGGCCTCTCTAAAACATTCCTCCAAGCCCTCAACCTCAAAATATGGAGTACGAGGGATGAAAAGACTGAGCCAAAAGAATATGGGAGCAGAAAAGGCAGACAAGGTAATGTGATGCATTTACTCAAACTCAGAGAAACCCGGGGAGGAATGCCCGGCTAGGCCAGGGCTAAGTAAGATGATGTCAGAAGACAAGGAAGTGACTCCACGCCTCCCAGCAGCTTCTAGGACTGAGAAAGCGACCAAAGTGAAACGTCCAGGCAGGGGCCAGTCCGGTGGAGCGTCTGCCCTGGCGGTGGACCTACAGCCCACTTTAACAACAATGAGAGGCTGTGGAGGACTCAGCCCAAAGGAGGGAAGGTCATTTTCTCTTTTCTACCTGTTGGGTGAGTACACGCGAAGCTAAAATCCTGAGCTGCAGTCAAGACATTCTTGAGTAAAACTCTTGTGCCTAAATAATGTGGAAAATGAATTCTAAGTCTTAAGTTTTATTTAAATAACCTCCAGTGAGAACAGAGTGGGCCAAATACTACCCCTTCCTTGTAACACCATTTGACCAAGACAGAGTGAGTGAAGCACAGCCTGCAGCCAGCCTGCTGGCCAACTCGTGTGAGCGCTGCGGTACCCCTCAGTGAGGGCGGCCACGACCTCGGCCCCGGCCAGCAGCTGGGGATGCATCCACTGTTGAGCGAGGGTTCTTGATCGTTTCATCTACAGACACGATAAGGCATGCGGCCTCCGAGGCTGCCGTCAGTGCATTGATCCGCACCATGGCTGGCTCCCACACGAAGGCCTCAAAGTTGTCAGCAATGTCCTCGTTGTTGATGTCCACCCCGTACCACATGCCCCCCTGAGAGCAGAGAGGGAGAAGAAGATATGGAACGGCCCTCACGGTTCTTCCTGCACACCCTCCCAATGACCTGGATTGTTAGGAACCCCCAGACTCTGAACCTGCCAGCATCACAACAGGAGCCTGCAAGTGCACCTCCTCCCACCACTGCCCCTTCAAACCTGGGAAAGGCCGACCGCAGAAGCCCTCCAGGCCCTCTCCCGCTGCTGTGTTTTAGGGAGGCCCCGTCCTCAAGTTACCTGAGGACTGTGTATGTCAAACCCTGCTTCTCAAAAAGAAGACTTTCCAATCCCTTATCATCTCAATGCCTCCATCAGTTCCTATTAAGGAAACCGAGACACACAGCAGTAAAGTGACTTGCTTAAAGTTCTAACCCAAGTCAGAAGCAAGGTCACTCACTGAGTGCTGCTGTCACAGCACTGAGCATTTAACAAAGATTTGCTAAATAGCAGATGAACAAATTAAGTTCTCAGAGAGGTCGCAACTTGGAGGTGGCAGAGCCATGGCTGGACTACTGTCAGCAGGGCCTGGGAGTGCTTCACCACCACACTGAGAAACCCAGTACACGAGGTCAGCATGTACTTCCAGGCTACAGGGTTCCTCTGGTTCCTGTCAATGCACCATGAGCAGTGATTACACTCTTGGTAGAAGCACCGAAGAAACCCTGGAACCTCCAGCCCTGGCACCGTGGCTTTCCTTCTGACCTCAGAGGAGGCAGTCAGATGGTACTGGGTTTGGTTCCAGCACCATCACCTGGGCTGACCACGCAGGGCTTGAGTAAGCACAGCACACACTCAGAATATAGCCCCATCCACCAAACCCCTGGCCCCTGAGGAGAGGAGTAACCCACCTGGGCATGCCGAGCCCGCAGCTTGTTGAGGATGTTTGTGGCATCAAAGCCAGCATTGTCGCACAGCTGGCGTGGGATAATTTCCAAGGCCTTGGCATAAGCCCCAATCAGTAGCTGCTGTTTTCCTGGAATGGTCCTTGAGTAATCTCGCAGGTACTTGGAGAGCTCCATCTCAATGGCACCGCCACCTGCCACCACTGAATCATTCTGCAGAGACAAGACCCACCTCTAAATGCAAGGCGTCCCCTGGTCCAAGCTCCAGCCATGGCTAAATTGGGCCACTCAGTCAATAGGCCCCCTGACCCAGAGAGAGGTTCCTTATTCCTTCCCCCAGCCCAAGCCCCAGGAGGTCCAGACATGGACCGTGTCTAGCACATCCCAACTTTAATCTGGTGAACGTTACGGTTTCTGACCAACTTCAAGGTCACTTGCAGCTTGAGGGCATTGGCACAATCTCTGGGATGGCTGACTACATCAGCTCCACAGTTGCTCTCAAGTCTTAGCCTTTAAGGGAGCATGACCTATTTTGAGACTGAAGCTGTTTCTTTACAATCTGTGAGACAATCAGGGCATACGTGCCCCGCTTGGAAAGACAGGTTGTATAGGGAAGGAATCACCACACAAATCCAGGTTCTTGTCAGCTCGGGAGGTAGAATGAGCTGTGCAGGCTGGGAGCCCCCAGCCTAGTACCTTGATAGCCCTCCTGACGATCATGATGGCATCGTGCAGGGACCGTTCTGTCTCCTCCATAAACTGCTCAGCACCACCACGGAGGATGATAGTGCAAGTCTTGGCCTTGGGGCAGCCAGTGAAGAAATTGTACCTATACGCGGGGTCAAATCATACATGTGAACTGCTTTCTGCTGCCAACCACCATATTCTGACCTCAGCAAGTCCTCCACTCAGCAGCTGCTCTTCTGTTCCTCACGAAGGCTCTCTAATCCCACCCTTAAAGACACGTTTTTGGGAAGGTCTAGGGCTGTACCACTGGGACATAAAGATTTTGGAGTCAGACTTCAGACCCAATTGGATCCTCTCCCCTCCTGAAACACTCAATTTACCTCAGTTCTTTATGCCTCAAAAGATGAGCTCTCAGATGAGAGTAGCACATGCCATACACACGACACCCCAAAGGCGGCAGAAGGCCGCAGCCAGGCAGGTCTCGTGAGCCAAGCAAACAGGGGGCCCGAGCCTACGGCTCACCTCTCGCCTCCAATCTGTGTCTCTTCAAAGACCTGGCAGCAGCCCAGCACATCTGCTGACAGAGCGTTCACACTGGTCTGGATGGAGCCCCCGCAAGCCTGAGAACACAAGCAGCAAGATCACCTAGCGGCGAAGGCTCACATGAGGCCAGAAGCGAGCTTCCTGCCACCTACTTATTTTTTTAATTTTTATTAATTTTTTTGGGGGGGGATAATTAGTTTACTAATTTATTTATTTTTAGAGGAAGTACTAGAGAATGAACCCAGGACCTTGTGTATGCTAAGCATGCGCCCTACCACTTGAGCTACATACCCTTCTCCCCCTGCCTGCCACCTAGTCTTAAAGCCAATTCCCAGGTTACACGGCCATGGTACCCCAAAGACTTCTGCACTGGGTGACCCACTCTCACCCTTGACCTCCAGGCTCCCTCCAGAAGAGGAGAAAACAAAACAGAACTAAGACACATGAAGGGTAAATAAGCCTGCTTAAAAGGAAATGTCAGTGACCCTTCGCTTCACCCAACACCTTCTCCCCCAAACTAGAGTGCCTTGGGCCCAGCAACTGAAGTCAGGATCGGTGCTTTAGCCCTAAAGCATCTTTGGTAAGATGCTCAAGAAGAAAGGGAAGAAAACGTCTGGAAGCATAAATACTTGAGCTTATCCAGTGATCATAGTACTACTGCTAGGTTCCCTCATGGATTAGATTTCCTGACTTGTTTTGGTTAGACTAACTTTTGTATACTGAGCATACACACACTTGCACTGTAGTGTTTCATGGCAAAAGGAGTTAAGAAGACAGGCCTAGACTGACATGCCAACCCAACAGTGTACTCCAGTGCACCTTCGGGGGCACAACAACCATGAAGCAGCCTATGAAAACTTGGTTACCATCATTGTCCTCTTCAGATCCTCCTCCGGCACTCGGCCAGCACAGAACATGTCCCTGTCAGCAAAGTACTGGGTGGCCACATCCCCAATGGGAAGCTTTGACAAGACGACTTTGGCTCCAGATTGATGGATCCTCTCTAACTTGTCGTAGAGAATGTTCCACTCAGCATCAACAATTGCCTGATAATCCTGAAGAAACCCAGAAAAGGATGAGGATGCTTTGAAGTGGATGTTAGCATATATGGCATATTAAAATATATTCCTCAAAAAAAAAAAATCCCTCCAAAATAAAATACACTGATTTACTTATGAGGCTAAACTGAATAGCCTCTCCTCAGTCAACTTAGGAACCACCTAAAACTTTCAACCACAGAGCAGGAAATGACCTGAGGACTGGGAGCAACTCCAGAGCTGGCACTTGCCAAGGTGTGAGACAGTTTAGCCTGGCTAAGTTCTAGCCTCCTCTGAGGTGTTGCACCCGTGGAGTTCCCAAGGACAAGACCCTTTCCCACAAAGGCTACTTTGCATTGGAGACACATTTCCCAAAGATACCTGCTTATGGCTGGGTGACACTGCTACCTGCAGACAGCCTTGGTAATATCAATGTTGGGAGCATACCTTTTCCTGCAGTGTGGGACTCAGTCTAGAAGGCTCACATCTTCCCAAGTAAGAGGAATCAAAATACCGGGCTCACTGTATAGCCAGAGAGCCCCAGCCAGCCCCTCCAGTGGGGCCAGAGGCTAATTTTTCAACAGGTTTGCCCTATCCAAACCTCCTCATGTCCAGGTCACTCAGAGAGAGCATAAAGTGAGTAAAGAAGTGGGCTCAATATTTAGACATCAATATTTAGGGAAACAGGAGGAGAAAAGAGCCCATTAGGTACCCGAGAAACAGAGCTGGGCCCAAGATGGCCACAAAGGCCCAGGACTTTGGCCCAGAATGCTGCCACTGCCACTGCCAGCTGGTAGGGCCTACCTCAACTGTGTGGACTCTGATTTCAGCATTATCTTTCTCAGCTTTCAGCTCCAGCTCAACATTTAAAAGGGCAATCATTGGATTATAGTACTTTTTGGGTTGCATTTCAAACCCAGCATAAGAGAAAGTCTTCTTGAATGCGACACCAGCTACGAGCTGGGACTCCTGTTAAAAAAAAAAATAAACAGTTCAACAACTCAGTACTAGCATGAAATAAAATCAAGTTAGTGGTGCACTGGACCAATGCATGTCCATTTTTGTGAACCTGGAAGAGTTAACCATGTTTTTATTTACTTCACCATTCTAACAAAGCCTTTCTATCACCATAAAAGCTGGAAAAAATACAGATTATATTCTGGTTGTCCTGTCAATATAAAGAAAATCATTTAGCTTGCAGAGGCCAAGCATCGTAAAGGGCTGTCCTCTAAGACTTACCTCCAGAGCAGGTGCCAAGGGACACACTTTGATCCCAACTCCCCACCTCCCAGTCTCCTACTGCTCACACAATATTCCTCCCTACCTCTACTGCACGTGAGCACACACACCTGCGTGCGATGGCCTAGAAGCTTCCTCCTTCCAGGAGATGAGAACAAAAAGTCCGAAGGGTCAGGAATTTCCTGCACAGCTCCCGTGCTATCACTGTGGCTCCCCCATCTTGATCCCTCAAAACATGAACTACCACCACTGGCTGCATAACCGAGCTTGCTGTGGAGTGGACTGAACAGCAGGGCAGAACAGAAAGCATGCTGTGCCTGGAAGTGACTTCAGCCTTATCAAAGACTGACGTTCAAACCTCAGATCTCTTTCTTACTAAGTGACCTAGTCATTTCCCACTCCATAAAGAAGGGGATATTCAGTTCAATGACCTGTATGTTCTCTGCCAGTGCGAATTTACAATCCCAGTCCATTTACTGTAGCCTATCAGTGAACAGATTCATGCATCATTCAAATCTACAGTCTCCTAGAGGGGGTGATGTGTGAACTGAATCAAGATGGATAAATAGAAATTAGTCACATAGGAAAGAGGAAGAAGATGTTCCTAGGAGGCAGAAGCAGTGTGGTGTTATCAGAGGATGAAAAGCCATTTGCAGTTGCTGGAATACAAAATAAGAGAGAAGAAACCAGTTTAGGAGAATCTTAAAGGCTCTGCTAAGGCCTGGCTCTTATTCCATAGGCAACGTAGAACCCCAACAGGTTTTACACACAGTGTAAATTGGGGAGCTTCACCCTGCCACAGAAAATAGGGTGGATTTAGGGGATGCGAGAGTTGAGGAAGGGTGACCACTACTAGGACAATGGTCTAGTAAAAGAGAACAGACTGAAGAAATAAATGATAAATTGGTAGATAAAATGAGACAATGGTCATCAATCAGATGACCCTAGATTTCTGGGTTGAGTGACTGAATAATGGTGATGATACCAACTATGTCAAGGAATACAGAAAAGATTACAGGTTTGGAGGACAAGACAGTGAGTTCGGCAGCAGTCAGACACAGGAGTGGAAAGCTCGAGGGAGAGGTAAAGGTTGAAGATATAGATCAGGAAGTTCTCAGTTAATCCTGAGAATAACTAAATAATAACCACCACCATTTACTGAATTCTATGTGTCAGGTTCTGTGTTAAGGGTTTTACATAGAGTTAAGGGATGTGGGGCAGTCTGAAAGAAAATATGTGTGGCCTGGAGCCCCTGGCTTTCTCAGCAGTGAGATTATTAGTTCTGATCCCTAGTTTAGTGAATGCTAATCTAATCTCAAGGGTTTATGGAAGTAGGAACGCACAGGAGAAGATGGAATATTACTACAAAAGCATTGCGTAAAGACAAAGTTGGCAAGCCATGATGGAGAGAATGGGCTGAAACATGAATGAAACTGGGGCCTGAAGACAGGGGAACGACTCAGATGACCTCCAGATTCCTCACAGCTTTATTACGTAAAGAAGACCTTAGCCCATGGACATGCACCATGACAGGAGGAAGAGGAGGGAGATGGACAGAATGGAAATGCAATTTGGAGGAGAAAAAGTCAAAGAACAAAAAGCAAAGTGCCAGCATATAATACTCCAATTCAAGCAGGTCTTGCCCTTTCCAAATCACTTCAGGCTGAGGTCACCAAGGAAGAGTAAAGGAAAAAGTAGGGGAGGCCAAGGATTGGAAAAAGTCCGAAGTAGCACAGAGACACCAACATCAAAGACTGTTTCCAGACAGATACTTCTGTGTTAGATAATATGCTGCGCAATACACTAGCCACATGTTGCTTTTTAAATTTAAATAAGCGAAAATTAAACTTAAAATTCAGTTCCTCAGTTCCACTAAAAGCATTTCAAGTACTCAGTAGCCACACCTGGCTACCAGCTATCATACTGGGCAGCACAGATATGTAACAGTCCCATCCCAACAGAAAGTTCTATTGGGCAGCACTGAGTTTAGAGCTACACATGCTGATGTGGATCAAATTCTAAAATAGGTTGTTAAATAGACAAAAGCAAGTTGCAGAACACTATGTATTATAAGTGAGCATTTGTGTTTAAGAAAAAAGTATTTATATTTGTACTTATAGATGCACAGAGTACTTCTGGAAGGACACACACACACAGAGTTAACAGTGGTTGTATCTGGGGCAGGAGTGGTGTAGGGGACATTTATTTTTTCCTTTAGGACCTTCTATACCTTTTGAATTATGTATCATCTATTCAAAATAAATGGACAAAAGAAAGAAGGGAAAGTTTGGCCATATCACTTGGAGAAGAATGGACTGGAAAATACTTCTCATATTTATTAATTGAGAGAGTTTTAGATTATTTATCAGAGCTAGCTCTATACCCTCCCACATTAACACCAAGATTCTGAAAATCAGCCGGTTCAATCTTCCATTTTGCTGACAAGTAAATATAGGTCCACAGAGGTGACAAATGTACCCACAGTAGGCAGCAGTATGGGGAACAGCTCCAGCCTGCCTCCCAGTCCAAAGTGCATTCTCTACACCTGTAATGTGTGCTCTCCTGCGATGCCAAGCTGTCTGAAGGGGCAGTGTGAAAGCAAGAACCTCCCAGGGAGGCCATAGCAGGCTTACCTCTAGGGCGCCACCTTGCACCTTCTTGATTCCAATCATTTTAAGCTGCAGCAAATCATCGAGCATTATTACTGCGTCCACCACCATCTTAGCGAAGAAGGCTTTCTGCTGGGAGATCAGCTTGGAGCTCAGAGCAGTCATGGCACATTTCTCTAGCAGCTTCCTCTGCTCCCTAGGACACAAGGGTGGGACTGCATCAGGTCCTGAAAGCCCCTCTTATCTGATTCTATTGCAATGTGAAGATGGCTTCTGTTCTATACTCTAAACTCAGCCCTCAACAACTTCATCTTCTGTATCTTTAGGGCAGGTTATCAGTGACAGATGGCGACTACAGTCAAAGACTTCACAAGTGACAGCTTTTAAACTACAGTCTACAGCCTCTCTTGTACTGCACGGGCTGGGGGACAAAGGGTTTAGCAAAAGCCAAACAGCCCCAGGCCCATATAGGGATCCCAGCATAATGATGCATCCAATCTGGCCACAGGAAGTCAAGGTTCTGACAAAGCCAACTGCAAACTTACACTTTATCGTCCCTCTTCACAGTCACGGCGATCTCTTTTATCTTGTTAACTGCCTGCAAGAAAAGAAGCTAAGTGAGTCTCTCATGCTAAAGACGAACTGAAGAAGTGGATCCCAAATTCTCTTCCTGGTCCCCAATCTGTTTATTCCCAAATCTTAAGCATTTCTACTCTATAACCAAAAAACCATTTCCAAATCTTGTAGCTGCCTAGAAAAATACAGATTTGTATAGTTCAGAAAACCCTCAAAGTTAGAAATGTAGAGTAAGTATAGTTCTTAAGAATCATCAGGGAACCTCCAAGATTCAGCTCTGGATCTGCAGGTAACGCACTGAAACAAATGAGTAGAAACACTATGACACTAGATTAGCCTAAGCCTTCTGGCTTATGGAAAGCAACTATGACAACTTTTAGTACTTTATATATTTGCTATGTTGTATAATATATGATATATATATTTATACATTAAATATATCTTTTCAAAAGATATCCTTTCCTATATACTTCTCATATATGATTTCATTTAATGTCACCACTCCAAAACTGGACAGTAAAAAGAAAAAGTAAGGTCTAGAGGAACTGACTTGCCCCAGGCCACAGAATGAAGGTCAAGGTCAATAAAAGCAAGGTCTCAAGATGAGCCACGAGGTACTGGATAAAAACAAAAGTAGCTTTCATTTACCAAGAGCCTATGGTATGTCTACATGATGTCTGTCAGGAAACCTGAGGCTTGAAGAGATGAAGTAACGTATCTAGTCAAACAGCTACTGAACGGCTATCACAGAGCTATTAATAAGACAGCGATTCCCAGGGAGAATTCAGAAAATGCTCAAGGAACCCTGTTCCCAGTCCCTCCACACCCCAGTAAATCCTAAGAGAAACATGAAGGTGTCCAGGCACAAGGTGCTCAAGTTCACCAGGGTTCCCATACCAACTGAGTGGCAGTGCGGAAAGCTCGGATGATGATCTGTGGGTGCAAACCTTCCTCCACGTAGGATTTCACCTGCTTCAGAAACTCTGCAGCCAGCAGGGTCACTGAGGTGGTGCCATCACCGACCTGGAAGAAGATGAAAGGAAATTCACGTATTCTCATGTTCAGGAATAAAGCCCTGAAACTCCATTTTTAGGCATTCTACCCATTCCAACTGGGAGCCGTTTAAATGAATGTCAAGCCTTTTCCGGGAAGCACTGCTTTTTACAACAAGTAGAAGTGTTGGTAGTTAGGTATCCATCTCATTACCTGGGCCACAAAATTAACCCCCCAGCCAGGCCCATCCTCCAAAAAGGGCTGACTTGGACAAACTTCCCCAGAATACGAAATGATATATGCAAACGAGAACTTACTATGTTCAAGGTACTATGATCAATAAGACAGTTTCTGTCATGCTTCTAATACAATGCTTACCCGTCACAAATAACCATGGTAGCAAGAGGTATGAGACGAACATTCTCTAAGGAGAACAAACTACTACAGAAGTTTACAAAACAGACCTCTAAGTGCTTCGTATTTTAAACACTATTTGGAATAAGCAGATTACTAGTCTGCTAATCTTTCTCACACAGCAATTTTCTATGATGGGATCTAAATCCTATTTTTAATGAGGGAGAAGAATGAAGGCTTTTAAGAAAACTGGCTAACCTCTGATTTGGAAGAATTTATTTTGGTTTCTTTTTTGTTTTAGTTTATCTCTCTCTTTTTTTTTTGGAAGAAATTTTCTTTACCTCCCTTATGTCCACTGTGTAATATAAGGGATTTTAGGGAGAAAAAAAAGGTACTGTGGTGAAGGGTTTAAGCTGCCAATTTCCTGGACAGAAAGGTATTCCCTTGTTGAAAATATTAACAGATCAAATCTAGACTCTTGTCACTTTAATTTTATATAAACCATACTGTTTTATATATAGGACAAACTGTGTCTTAACAGACCTTTTAATATAACTATAGGACATACCTGTAATACTCTGAAATGCAAACCTATCTCTCTCAACATTTATTATCAAGACTCCAGTGTTAGAAATGGTTTTTAAAAATGCAGACAGGTTAATGTCACTGACTTGCACATGTTAAAATGCTAAATCTTATGCTATGTATATTTTACCACCATAAGTATTTTTTTTAAAAGAAAAAGGTAAACTGGAAGCAGTCTCCAGCCTCATAATATAAGGCGACCAACAGATGAGAGGTCAAATTGTTTACCTAGCAACTTGTATGAATGACAGCACACAGGCCTGGTCCTAAGAACTCAGCTACATACAGTGGAACAGTGAGAATTTTAAAGGACTATTAATTCCATCTAAATATTTTTTACAAACACGTATTACTTGCGAAATAATTTTGGATATACAATCAAAATGTTTTAAAGAGCCAAAGAGCAAGCATGCATGTGTTTCAATCTCCACTGAAACAGAGGCTTGATTTTCCTACCTCAGCATCTTGGGATTTGGCAATGTCCACTAAAGTCTTTGCTGCAGGATGGACAACATCAAGGAGTTTCAAAATTGTGGCTCCATCATTAGAAATTGTTGCTTTGCCTTAAAAGGGACAAACACAAAGTAAAAATGTAAAGACCTTTTCTTAAGTTCTGTCTTCTGGCTGGACCTGGATCCCACACACATTTTGTGGGGATAGGGCCGAGGCGCTCGTGGTGGGGATGAACTGATCTTTTTACAGTTAGCTCTGTGCACAAAGGGTCACCTAAAATCACACATTTCTAAAGACCATGAACTCCTGATTTTCTCTGAACAGTAAACAGCACATGTCTACTGGATGTACAAAACATTTTAAAAAATAAGAATGAGGGGGTGGATATAGCTCAGTGGTAGAGCACATGCTTAGCATACACAAGGTCCTGGGTTCAATACCCAGTACTCCATGGAAAAAAAAAAAAGAAAAAGAAAAGAAAAAAGAATGAATAACCATTTAGATATTTTTAACAGTTGATACCCTAGTATCTCATTTCTAAGTTAACACACTAAAACATAAGGGGGAATTTTTTTCTTTGTCTCCACAACATGATACAATGGGAGTGACCACAGGCAATTCCAGAAGATTCTATTTTGTGTTTCTAGGCCAAATCTCTTTACAAGGCAACAGACTTGTAAGCCCAGCTTTTCCCATACATTCCCAGGGCTCAACATTCAGGACAATGATGAAATGGAACCACTTCATGGTGAGAAATCCTTCAGAGATCTTAAAAGCAGTGGGATTTCTGATGCCAATCTCTGCTAGCCCCAACACTCAGAGGAGTCTCCTCTTCTGCACTCTGCAGACTTACCTCGGCCATCCACAATGAGCTTGTCCATGCCACGGGGACCCAGAGTGGTTCTTACAGCCTCGGCAATCACCTGGCAGGCACTGATGTTACTTACAAGCTGGGGGATGCCTTGAGAGCTATCAGTCCCCTCTTTCAACAGGATAACCGGTGTGGGCTAGACAAAAGAACAATTTACTACTTTTAATAATCATTCATTACGTAAGATTCAAGGAGGGAGAGGGAACATGTTCCTGTCTCTCCAGTAACAGAAATATCTGGAGACCTTTTTAAACCACGTTACCCTGCTGTCCAGCCACCACATCCATTCCTTAAACAGCCTCTACCTCCAGAGACACTGCCAAGACCACAACATACCTTGCAGGTGTGCTAGAGAATGGTTTGAGAAGCACCAATTTAGTCAAAAAGAACAAATCAAATAAATGCATTCTCCAGCGCCCAGCTGAAAAAGCGTAGCCCTTTCAACTTCTGACCCTAATCCCGTGTTGAGGAATTAGGTCACGGCACAGGAAGAAGCAGGCCATGCTCAGTGTTCACCCTCCAGCAAACATCCATTTATCTGCATAAGAGCTTAATCCTAGGGCAATGATGCGAAACATGAGGTGCCAACAGCTTCAGATGTTGTCCTGGAGATGCCCAGGCAGACAGCTTTACCAGTGATGTTTAGCCGGAGTGCAGGGAAGTGGCTAGGCAGAAAAACAAAGAGCACCTTTGTCCTGCCTCACAAAATGACAACAAATCTGATTCGTATAGCAATGTTACCATCTCTCATGCTGGTTCCATAAAGCCTCCCTGTGACTAATCTCCAATCAGATACCCAGAACAAGTTTTCCCATTTTGCATTGGCCTCCAGAACAGTTACTATCCTTGTACATGCTTAATCTGCAGAACTGCTTTAGCAATTATGGGAAGACAAGGACATCTGCTCATTCTGAAGGGCCTGCATAGGTACCTTTACTCCAGTGACCATTAGCACAGACACTAATTCCTCAGGTTAGCAAACAAGGCTGCTTTCCCTCTGCATCCAAGCCTGTGCCTTCAGAGATGAGCTCATGGACCAGACTCAGTCTTCCCAGTATTTGTCACTAATTTTACTGGTGTGAAACAGACTACAGTAAAGGTAAATACTGTTTCAAAATTTTTGTTATGTCAGTTATGTGTGTGCTATTAGGCTATGATCTGAAATTTATTTCTTACTGTGGACTGCAATATAAAGTTTGAAAGTCACTGCCCATGTCCACTCCTAGGGGGTACTTCAGGTGTCTCAGCAGGGAAGGCACATAGGAAAGCACAGAGCTGTCTCAGTCAAACAAAAGGAGCCAGGAATTCACACATCAGGAAGTCTAGCAACCCATGAGATTGACTCCATATTAACTGGGCAATTCCTTAAAAAAGTTTTACTCCTTTGGCCAGTGTAGCTAGAGGGTAGTATGTAAGCAGAAGACTGGATAAGGCTGAAGAAGCAGGCAGGAATCAGATCACTACTCACCTGTAGACTGCAGTAAGAAGTTTGGATTTTAATCCTACAAAGGGAAGCCCTGGAAAGGCTTTTAGCAGAGGAACTGCATAGTCTGATTTACATTTGGAAAAAAAAAAAACTAAACAACTAGCAACTTTTCTAAGGAAAGACCTGTCCTCCAAAAATGCCCCACTTTCTCCCAGTCCTGCTAAGTCACTCCTCAGGCCAGCCTCTGGTCTACTCCTTCCTCAGATGGAGTCTTACACTTTATTATTTTTAAAAATATATTTTTATTGAAGTAGTCAGTTTACAATGTTGTGTCAATTTCTCATGTACAGCATAATACTTCAGTCATACAGGAACATACATCTATTTGTTTTCATATTCTTTTTAAACAAAAGTTACTACAAGATACTGAATATAGTTCCCTGTGCTATACAGTATAAACTTGTTGTTTACCTATTTTATATATAGTAGTTAGTATCTGCAAGAGTCTTACACTTTAAATCAAAAACCAACTTCCCCTTCTATTGCCTCCAACAGATTGTTTCAACTCTCTTGAGGCTAACTTATCCAATGTTTCTGTAAACTTTTTCTCACTTCCACCTCCAAATTGTATCCCCATCTACAGGAGACACACTGCTACTTTTTACAAAACCACTTTCATATGGCCAGGCCAACAATTCCTCAGAACCTCTATTCTTCCAACTTTTCTCAACAGTAGTTACCATGGGCGTTTAAGAGGGGACCCCATAACTCTCTCTGCTTCCCCTTGAGCATAATGTTTGTATTGCTATCCATCGAAAAATATGAGCTTCTCAATGGGCAGAGTTCCTAGATTTGGTCATGTATGAAGCAACATACAGAAGCATTTGGTGTTGAAAATCCAACCATTACATATCAGTTAACTCTTGAACAACACAGGTTTGAACTGTGTGGGTCCACATGTATCTGGATTTTTTTCAGCAGTAAATACGACAGTACTACACTATCCAAGGCTGGTTGAATCCGCAGATACAGAAGAACCCTGGGTATGGAGGGTTGACTAAATTGCAAGCAAATTTTTGACTAAGTGGAGAGTTGGGGCACCTAATCCCCAAATGGTTCAAAGGTCAAATACACTCGAAAGTCCTTGATACGAGCCATGAAATAAGGTGGCACTCGCTTATTTTTGGAAAAGCATTGCAGTATGGTGACACTAAATTCATGAGAATTCTTAAGTACAAAGCAAGAAGGGCTTGGAAGTAGCTGACCACACTGTCCCCAAGTTCCCTATGCTTTATAGGCCCTACAGAAATTGTAGGCTGGGTACAGAGATCCTATGGGGAGATAAAGGTAGCAGGGCCGGACTGAGCCAACTCAGGTCAGTTAGGGATGGGTCCTCTTCTAACAGTTCCCCAGGGGCAGGCACTACCACGAGAAGTCCAGCTTCTAACCCTAAGTTACTTTCCAACCACATTTTTACTCAAGTGAAAGGAAATGACAGCAGAATCCTATAATCTGCCAAGGGTATCACAGAAAACTTGGTAATTTCAGCTTAATAATCTTATTCACCCTCCTTAAAAACTTTTATTAAGCATTATTACGCTTGATGTTCTATAAACCAACAAGTGTTCATGTGCCAAGGCATATATGGCCTAATCCTTAGTGCTCAACACCAGAGAAGCAAGGACATGTATTCTGTACAGCTGTACCAAAGTCACAGGACTAAGGTTTCTGGGGTACCCTTTTACCTCTCTTCCAATCACAGAAGGCTTCTAAAATACTATGTACCAATTCGATGACAGCAAGGAGAATTCTTGGTGACTGAAGTCTCACGTTCCAAAAGGAGAGATATAAACAGCCAATACAGCAGGGAAACAGATCAGGGATCAGTTCAGGAAAAACCCAAGGTGGTGGTCTGGAGCCTCTTGGTGAAGGGTTTTATCATCAGTCAGAAGACTCTTGGTTCTGATCCCCAGTTCTTTAGAGGCCAACCAAAACTCTTACGGTAGTCTTGCCAGGAAGATGGATTACAGGGAGGAAAAGAAGCAAGCCAACTAGCTAACATGCTGAGTGCTTACAACATGCTGGGCACTTCTTATGTATTCATTCATTTAATACCTTCTAACAGACTGAGGGCCAGAAATGCAATAACATGCTCGCAGTCACACACCTAGTACGTGGCAGAGCTAGTTATAAACCTAGGCATTCAGTGCGGCTCCAGAGCCTACTCTGGACTGCTCTACTTTGCCGCCTCTGCACAGAAGTTGAAGACAACTTGAGGAACAGGCAATGTTGAAGATGGCCTGAAAAACGCAGTACTGGAGGTATGAATGGGAGAGAGTGTACAGCTTAATGCCCGGTTCCTTCTATCTTGGGTACAAATGGGGTTCACAAGGCATTTGGTAGCAGAATGAACACCTCATAGGTGTCAGTTTGACATCTCCTAGGACAGGGAGAAGCTGAGGAAGCAGGAACATAGAGAACTGAGTTGGCCTGACAGGCTAAAATGAATGAATGATCTGCGAAGTGCACAGGGAGCAATGTCTTAGTCAGGGTTTTGCCTCTAACACTCAGAAGCTGGCCGTGTTCAACAGCAACTCCGGAGACACCACAGAGATCTGGGGCCGACGGAAGGCATCTGCAGCTCTGAGACGGAGAAAGGGATGCCCTGGAAGAGGGTGGGGCGGGCTGGGTGGGAGAGGGCTACAGAGGAACTCCAGTATTCACCAACTCCCTAATTTAACAAAAGGAGAACCAGAGTTAGCTGGTCAACTAGAAAAGCCAGCTAACGTCACATCTGGAGGGGCAGACACGGTCGGAGTCGGAGGCCGGGTCTTCCCACCTCTGATGCAGTGTCCCCAACTATCTGACCCATTCTCCTGGCTAAGAAGTTACACCTCCGTAAAACCAGCCGGGCCTGGTACATTCAGCAGGCACTAAACATGCGTTTACTTAAGGAATGAACCTGTAAGTGAATGGATTTAAGTACGGGCGGAAGGATCTGGCTTTATTCATGAACATCCCGCCGGCGGGCATGGGAGCAGTTAGCGACCAGAGATGAGACCTTGGGCTCGGCCCAACGTGAGGTCCCCATACTACCTCTACCGGTTCTGGGAAGCACCCGGCTTTACACCCCCATTTTCCAGAGCTTCCACGTCTGACCGTCGACCAGGTATGCACACTCAATCCGCAGTCGTTTAACCCAGGTCATTATTTTGGGGGGCTCCAAAAACTGGGCTCACGACACGGGTTCGCGGCCCCGAAGCACCCTGGGACTTGTAGTCCCCAGCCAGCCGGACCAAAGCCTCCCCTAGAGCCCCTCACAAAGGGTCCCTGCTCCGTGCCCAGGCCCAAGCCAGGCCGCGGCGGGCCGGGGTCGCCCGTAGACAGGGGGTCGAGGCAAGGACCGAGTCAGTAGGCAGGGAAAGGTCCCACGGGACCGGCCCCGGCCGGCCGGCGCCAACTGCGGACCAGATGGCAGCGGATGGAGACGGATACACGAAACGCCACTCACCATCATTTTGTAAGCTTATTCAGCGGCCCGCTACTCCTCTTCTCTGCGCCCGGGCCGCCCAGCAACCCCACAATGCTCCGCGCCAGAGAAGTCCCCAGAAGCTTCGTCAAGCCGTTGGACCGGGAGAGGAAGGGGACGGGCCACTTCCGCCACTCTATGGTTCGCTACCACAGAGTCGGCGTGACTAGAAGGGCCAGAGGTTGGGCCTCCGGGGGCGCCCTAGAAGAGATGTGGTAGTTGTGGAAGAGTCGCCTGTTTTCGATGGTGCCATTCTCTTGGAACGTACAGAATCCTTGCTCGGCCCGCGTCATCCACTAACTCTAATTCCATTCCCCTTCTACTCCCTGATGCCAGACCAAGGAAATGCAATAAACTCAAATTTTTTTTGAACTCTGACACGCTTTTGCTTAAGAATTTACGTGAGTGATCTCATTTAATCCTCACAATCCTGTCGCGTTGGTACTGTTATCATGCCCACTTTATAGATAAGGGAACTGAGGCTGAGAGATTAGGAAAGGTGTCCAAGTCAGTTACACAGTAAATGGTAGAGAAACAGCCGTGGGCACCTGGCCCCAATGCCCGTTTTCTGGCTCGACAGTGGCCAGAGCTTCCTCGAGGGTCGGGTACATCAGAGCCTACGGACCGTTAGCGCGCAAGCGCTGGTGGAACTGAGCAGAGGAGGAGCAGAGCAGGAGCTGCCGGGGACCGCCTGGCGCTAGATTAAAGCCTTCCCAAGGAGGGAATGGGAAAGAGGGGAGCACAGCTGGGAGAAGGTAAATCGTCGTCCTGCGAGGCTGCCGCGGGGAGGATCCCGAGACCGCAAGAGCTGACTGGTTAAGATTTTCCGCGGCTGAAGCGAGTCCTGCGGGTCTCCCACCTCCAGTTCTCCCCGCCTCCCTCGCCCGCCCACTAGCCAGCTAGGTCTTGCAGAATCGAATCCATACTGAGAGATGCTGGGGCGGGGGCCGGCAGTTGCAGTTAAGAGTTTAGGCCAATCAATCCTCGGCCCCACTTCTCTCGACCAATAGAAAGTGGGCTAAGGCGCAGGGGCGGAAAATGTGGCTACACGAGCAGGTATCAGAGCCAATCAGCCATGGGCCTCGTTCCAGTCCACCAACCAGCAGCAAGAGCGGGTCTGGGGGCGGGAGGCCAGAGCAGCTGTCAGGCCAAAGTCCGGCGAGCTACGAGCGGCTGGGCTGTTGGAGGAAGTGCGGCGCCGGGCCGGGCCCTGGAGATGGTCCCTGGCGCCGCGGGCTGGTGTTGTCTCGTTCTTTGGCTCCCCGCTTGCGTCGCGGCCCACGGTGAGCGGCAGCGGGCGGGGTTGCGCTGCGGGGAGGGGCTGGCCGTCCACCTTGAGCGCGTCTGGGGCCGGGGGCCACGGGTCACCTTGGGGACCCCGCGAGTTCCAGGGAGAGCAGGTCTAGAGATGGGCGCCTGGAGTGGATGGGTACGGGTCCCCCACCGACATGAGCTCGGCGCGGACTGAGGCTGGGCTGAGTCCTCAGCTTCCCACGTCGAAGCAAGATTTCCCCCTGCCCCCACTAGCGCCAACTTAGAAGGTTGAGGGGGCGAGGAATAGCGAACAACTAGAGAGAATACAAGCTGGAGATATGTTAGCACTCACTTGCATATACTGGACCCCACATTGCTACACGAAGGCTCACATGCACAATCACATACGTACACACCCAACCTGTTTGCATCTACATGAAAAAATAAACATACACCCATATACATGTGTGAGCACATATACATACTTACAGTTTACACAGATCAGAAAATGTAAAGGTCAGGCAAAGATGTGTGTGCGGAGGAGGGCAAGTTTAGTGCTAATCCAGGAAGGCTTCCTGGGAGTGTTTCTGTATCTGATGGGAAGTCTCCACCCCTAGGATTTAAGGCTGTATTTGTAGCCCAGTGCCAAGTCAGTGGAGCTCTGCCTGGTGGCTATGTTTTGGACAGTACACAAGGACAGGTAAAGCCACAGTCAGACCCAACCCTGGCACACCTGGTAGCGGCTCGATAGTTTGTTGACTGACTAATGGACCTGTGGCAGCAGCTTCCGCCCTTTCACATTCCTCAGTCTCTCTGGGCTAAGGAAACCAGGGACTCAAGTTCAGGTAAAACATGAAAAGTTTGGTGCTGAAGAGACCCACACGCTGTAAAAATCTGGTTGTTCCAGGAATTCCCTTTCTCAATGCAGTGGAGCTGGAAATAGTTTAGTTGTTCATTCAATTCAACAACCTTTCTGAGCACCCACTATAGCCTAGCCACTATGTTAGATAATGTGGATACAGCAGTGAATGAAATGATAAACTTATGGTCCTTATCCTACAGCAGCAGACAAACAATAAATTTATGAACACTGTATAATTACAAATTATGTTACAGATGTCATTGGAGAAAAAGTACATTTTGAAGAGGCTTAAGGGAAGGGCAGTCACAGGGCAGGTTACTCTGAGAAAGTGACATTTAAGCTATGGCCTGATGGATGCATAGAAGTGAGCCATATAAAGAGGTAGAGTGAGGTTAGGAAGCACCCCCAGATAGAGGGAACTTGCAAGAAGACTTGGAGATGTGAAGAAACTGATAGGAGGCCCATTTTGCTTGAATATAGGAAGAGACGAGGTTGGATTAGTAGCTAAGGGCCACATCATGTAGGGCCTTGAAGACCAGAGTTAAGTTTAGATTTTAAGTGCAAAGGGAAATTGTTGAAGGGTATTGAAGCTGTGGGAATAGTGACATGATTATATTTGCTTTAAGATCTTTTAAGAAGATCCCTGGCAGTGGTTTGGGAAGTGAATCTTAGCAAGAATGGAGGCTAAGACAGACCAGTTAAGAAGCTGGACAAGTCACAAGAAGAAATGATAGTGGCTGGACTAGGGGGATGGAAGTGGAACCAGAGTCAACTTTTAAGTTTTGGTGAGAGTTGTTTTGTGCACAGGCTACCACATCTCCACCTTGCAACTCCCAAGTCCGCTTCAGAGCGAAGATGGATTAACCCTTGGAAAGAACACTAGAGCTAACACTAGAGCTCTCAGTCTTCCTGGCTTATCTGTGTAAGCAGCAGCAGCTGGAAATCTCTGGGGTTACTAACTCTGTCTGCATCAACTCTGTCCTCCCCAGGGCAGAGGCCACCGACCTGGAGGACCCAACCGACTGAAGCTGGGTCCTGGGCCCAGACAATAGCCAGCCCAGTTGAAGGCACAGGGTCCATGATCTGAACCTGAAGCAGCCCTTTCCCTGGAGGATTCTCACCTGTACATTTTTACCTTTCAGGCTTACGCATCCATGATTATTTGTACTTTCAAGTGCTGAGTCCTGGGGACATTCGATACATCTTCACAGCCACACCTGCCAAGGACTTTGGTGGTATCTTTGTAAGTTCAGGAGGCCCTCTCATCTCTGATCCTGTCTCCACATTCCCCCAACTAAGTTGAGGTGACCTTCATCATCCCTTTAACCAACACCTGAGTGCTGGGACAGAGAAGGGAGCAGAACCCAGTTCTGTTTTCCAGGGGCTACAGAACCAGGAAGGGCTTCCAACTCTTCCTCTTGGTATAATACAGACCTGGGTGCCACAGAGGGAAAAGCTGTCTTCTTAGGGACGTGAAGTTGTGAAAAGCCAAGGTTCTGCTAGCTCCACCACTGAACTGTGTGACTTAAGGCTAATTACTTCCCCTCTCTAGGTCCATACCAACTTCCCTACCTAACTCAGGGCAAGGCAGGGTGGGGCAGGACACCTTGGTGAGAATTAAGGAAAAATGCTCAAGTGTCCAGCACACAGAAATTGCTCTGTATTTCCTTCACATTTTGTGAGGAGCTGTTAAGATGGGATGGTCAGCCCCATCGTAAGGCAGGCATGTCTCCTCACACCCTCACCTGTTTAAATGCCTTTCAGCACACAAGGTATGAGCAGATTCACCTTGTCCCTGCTGAACCTTCAGAGGCCTGCGGGGAACTCAGCAACGGTTTCTTCATCCAGGACCAGATCGCTCTGGTGGAGAGGGGGTAAGGACTAGACAGGCCCTGGGCACAGGGGAGGGCAGGCATAGGGTAGATCAGTGTTTGTGGTGGTGCTTTGAAATTGCTGTTTTTAAATAATTTTTAAAGGGTTTTTAAGAAAATGTCTTAAGATTATCCAAGCCTTTGGTCATTTACTTGTGAGCCTTTATTAAAAAATCCTCCATGGTCCTTCTTTCATCCCCCCAGGGTGGTGGTCTGGGGAGGGAGAGCTAGAACCCTACCTTTCCTTTGGTCTCATCACCTCTTCCAGGGGCTGCTCCTTCCTCTCCAAGACCCGGGTGGTGCAGGAGCACGGCGGGCGGGCGGTGATCATCTCTGACAACGCAGTTGACAATGACAGCTTCTACGTGGAGATGATCCAGGACAGTACCCAGCGCACAGCTGACATCCCCGCCCTCTTCCTGCTCGGCCGAGATGGGTGAGGGCTCCTTGTCTCTGGCAGTATCAGAACCAGGCTAGGTGCCATGACTTGGGGAGGTCAAGGGCAATCACCAGTCCTTTCTCACAAGCCTTATTTTGGGGCGCCCTGGTTGGAGGGCCAAAAATGTCCTCAGGCTCTGGAATTCCCAGAGTGATGGGGACAGTGGGGCATGATGGGGTGCCAAGAAAGTGACCATCGCCACCTCTCTTCATGTCCTCCCAGCTACATGATCCGCCGCTCCTTGGAACAGCATGGGCTGCCATGGGCCATCATTTCCATCCCAGTCAATGTCACCAGCATCCCCACCTTTGAGCTGCTGCAACCGCCCTGGACCTTCTGGTAGAAGAGCTGGTCCCACATTCCAACCATAAACAACTCTGGGCTGGGAAGGGGAAATCCAGGAATCCTGCTGTTGGGGATTTATGGGTAGCATTTGAGGACAGGTGGAGTCAGGTAGAGGAAAAGAATGTGGGCTTTAACTAAGCTAAGGGAAGCCACATCACTGGCCTTCCCCAGGCTCCCATAACGTCTCGTGCTATGGGAAGAGGCAAGAGCCAGGCCCCAGGGCTTGTGGGCTAGGGTTTTAACAAAAGGGGCCAACAGCAGGTGGTCTGAGAGCCATCTGAGATGTGTCACATCCCACCTGGCTCCAGCCTCCCCACCCAGGGTCTTTCACAGCAGTTGCTGAATGGTGTAAGAAGCTGGTGTTTGAGGACTTAATAAACCCTCACTGACTTTTTAGCAATAAAACCTCTCATCAGGGTTGCAGCTGTGTCCTAGAATAAGAGCACACGAGGATGGAGGGGACTCCAAACACTCATCTGGTCCCATGTTCTTGTTTTAAGGGGAGGAAACTGAGGCCCAGAGAGGATATATGATTTGCCCAAGGTCCTCTAGGACTAGTGCTCATACTGCTAATCTTGGATCCCAGCAGCCTCCTGTTCAAGAACACAGGAAGCTGTAGTTCAGTCCCTGAGGAAAAGACTCATCTTGTAGCCTAGTACTGGGGATCCATGTTGCACCTCAGAAGACCCCTGCTCCTAGACTTCAGATACATTTGCACAGCAGAACATAGATGAGACCAGAGATGAACCCAAACTGCGGGGCTGGAGCTCCCATGTCCCTCACCTGCTCTACCCTGTGCACCTTTGCGCCACCCATGTGATGGCTGTGTGCCCAGGGCAGCTCGTCAAGCCATTCTCCACAAAGCACTCCTGCAGAGGCCTGTCACCTCTCGTGTTTTATTGAAAACAGTGGGCAGGCGGGGTGGGAGGGGGTGTTGGCTGCTGTGAAGGAGTAAGAACCCAATAGGCCAGACAGGCAGATTCTACCTGGCTCATGACCCAGGAAAGGGCCTGTGGGGTGGCACCTGCTCTCCGTGGGATCCTTCAGCAGGGGCGTGGCAGGCCCCTCAAGGAAGGCAGGCAGAAAGGAATTGCAAGTGATGGGTTATAACTTCCACAGCTTCCGACCCAAGAGTGAGGGGTAGTGCTAATCTGGGGATGAGGAGGCCACAGTCATGGCTAATCTGAGTATCTAGACCAGCTCTTCTAGGTTTCTGGAAGACTTCAGTGTTCCTCTGTGGAGACCCTAAAGATGGAGACTGAGGCCAGGGGAGGCCCTCACTGATTCTTTCTAGAAGATTCTGGAACAGCCTAAATTAAGGAGCACAGACCTTTCATCCTCCAGGTCTCAGCCATGCTGCTAGAGTCCTCAGTGGGAAGAGGGCGTGAAGGGGTGATGATCCCCCACACCCCCCACCCAGGGGAGGCAGAGGCCTCTTCCATACCCATCCCACGGGGCTGGCCACTGTGCCAGGGCCCAGGAGGCAAGGCACAGAGGTTCCAGGGTCTGGGGAGGGGGCTAATCTCCACTCTCCCTGCTGTCTCAGTGGCAGGAGTGGGGAGGTGGGAGAGGCGGGTAATCGCCCCGGTTCAGTGTTGTCCTGCAGAGGGCCTTGGGGAAGGCGCTCTGGAGGCCCAGCTCCTCCCTGCCTCTCCCAGCTGTGCTAGTGGTCAGACCACAACAGTGGGAGGTGGGGAAGAGGTGAGGGCATCTCACCCGCTTTCTTCTTCACTGAAGTCAGGCTGTTCTCAGATTATCACTTTGCTACCCTCTCCGTAGCAAGTTGAGAGGGGTGGATGGGTAAGTGTGGCCATGGGGCCAAGGGGAAGAAAGACTGGTAGGCCCTGACCTTGGTTCCAGCCATGTATACCCGTACCTCAGGAGGAGGCCAGTTCTGAGAGGCTCAGGGACAGCACAGAGCCTGAGCCCCTCAGCAGCAGTGTCCAGGGCGTGAGGTCCGGGGGGGTGTGGAGGGCCTAGGGTCCTGCCTGTCCTACCCTCTGGCAGAAACAGAGCTGGAATGGGGGAAAGCAGGCAACGGGAGTGGGGAGTTCCTTCCAAGCCTCTGCTCTGGGGGAAGGCCCCCCTTTCCGACGGTCTGGGGTAGGACCCCTTCCAGGAAGGGCCACATCACACGTCAGTCATCTCATCCCCCAGCTCCGCATCTTCTGGCTCTCCTTCCTCCTCCTCTTCGTCCTCCTCCTCCTCAGATGTCACGTTGGGTTCATCAGCCTCTGCCAGGCATTTGGGGCAGGAACAGACAAACAGATAGTTCTCCCTGCAGGGTGGGGGGTGGTGGTGAGGGTGCAAAGCTAGGCAGCCACCGGGACAGGGGAGCCCGGAGCCCAGCCGCCCACCATGTCCCCAGCTGGCACCTGAGGATCTTGTGGCGGCTGTGGCGGCTGCGCTCCCGCTGACAGCAGTCTAGGTAACTGATGCAGATTTCCTGAAGGGCAGGAGAGAGGCGGGCTCTGGGCCTGTGCTTTCTGCCAGGTGGCATTAGGCCTGCCTAGCCACTGCCCCGCCTCCAGCTGCTGCCCCATCCCCAGGAGCCTGAGCTGCCCTTCAGCCAAGGGGTAGGCTGCTCAGATCCACTCCCCTGTGCTCGAGGCTTTAACAACCTGTGTCTGAGGTGGGGGATTGTGGTTAGCCTCAGGCCACGGTTAAAGGCAGCACACAGCCAAGGTCTGTGGCCTCTGGGACAGAAGTCTTCTTGGAGTGAAGTTACCTGCCCTGAAAGAAGTTTCAACCAGGCTCTGTGCACTGTGCTAACAGCCAGGACCCCAAGCCCTCACCAACATCCCACAGGCCAAGCCACAAAGGGCCATGTCCTGCTTCCTTAGAAGCTGCAGATAGACAGCTCGGGACAAGAACACAGGCACCAGCTGTCTCTTAAACACTACTCAGAGGCTTTCTGGAGTTTTTTGAAGTGGGGTGGGTTAGAGCATGCCCATGGGCAAGACTCCTGTCCTGGGGCATGTGAAGACTCAACCCAGCAGCCTGGTGTGGGCTGGGCTGCTCCCAGTTCCTGGAGAGAACTTGAAAGGCCTGCTGCCCACCCGCCCCCACAGCTACTGGCCCCCTCACCTCTCCTGGCTTAATATCCTCCAGGGCGGTGACATGCAAAAGGAAGTTGTTTTCTGGGAAGGAGGTCTCTGCGTTGGGGACACAGCTGTGGTTGCCTGGGTTATGAGAGGCAGGTAATGAGGATTGTTGACTAATAAAAAGAACAGCCTCAACCGTGCAAAGCACTAGGTCCCATCTTTCCTTATTCTCTGGTCCCTGCCAGGGCTGTGCAAGTCCTGGAACCCAGGTTTCCTGACTCCACTACCTGGCCAGTGCTCTTTCCTGAAGACCACAGAGCACAGGCCCAAATGCACTCCCGTCTCACTCCCCTCCCCCACCTGCCATGACTGCCCCTGTTCCTCTCCTCACTGGTCAGTTCCATTCTCAGCTGTGTTCCCAGTGTCTCGCAAAGGGATGGACAGGGCTGCGAAAGGGATGCCCGTGCCAGGCCACTTGACTCAGCCCTGTTACTGGACACCTGGTGACAGCTGAGCCAGACCCTCTGAGAGCCTAGTTTGGGACGGGTAGTGTCCCCAGAGCTAGGGAGGAAGGGTTTGCAGTGAGGAAAGCAGATGGTGGGAGGCTGAGATCTGGAAAAGACAACAGTCTGAGCTGGCTCTGGCCCTCCCCATCAGGTGCTGATGAGACTGCCTTCCAGCCTGAGCGCCTCCTGGGCTCTCAGACACTTCCCGACCAAAGCTCACAGGGCGTGGTGGTGCAAAGCCCATGGTTCCCTTTGCAAGAATCAGAGCTCTGTCCCCTGCCCTAGCCCCGGGCTTAGCCCACCGGAAGGTCTTATACATAAACGTATATTAAGGCACGAGCAGTCCAATGAATGAATGAATGAAAAAAATGATAGAAGATGGAGGGGAAATCCCCAAGGAAGCTCAGCCCTAACCCCACTCCCAGACTCAACTCGACCAGCCCAGAAGGAGCTGAGAGAGATGAATGCGGCTTGAAGCTACCCCTTCTCAATGCCGGGACTCACAGCAGCTCTGAAGCACAAAGAGGCCAGATCCTTCGCAGTTAAGAAACTCGCCAGTTGCTGTAAGACAGTAACACGCAGAGTTACTGCTTCCATTTTATAGGTGGGAAAAGGAAAGTAGGCTTATAAGGACAGGCACTGGCTCCACCTTCTTGCCACCCAGTCACTACCATTTTGCCTGAACCTGCTTCTCTGAGGCACAAGACTTGCTCTTCTATAAACAATACTGGCACTCTGTCCACCCCCAGCATCGAGCCTCTGCATGGGTCTCAGGGCCGTCTCTCATGTGTGTCCTGTGGGCCGATCTGAAGCTTCCCACAGGCACACAGGGATTACCTCCCCCAACCGTGAACTCAGAGCTCCCTGGGGGAAGGCTGTGTCCACCATCTGACTGATGGGCGTCTCCAAGGTTGGGTGAGGCCAAGGCTCCATCTCACCAACCTGCCTCGATGTCCTTGTACAGCTGGTCAATGAAGGCGTCCAGCTGCTCACGGTCCTGCGGCTTCAGCTCCAGAGCGTCACAGGCATGGACCCACTGGCTCAGGGAGCTGGGGGGTCCCAGGCAGCCGTGGTTGGAGAAGAGGCCCAGCTCACAGGGCTCTCCACCTCCAAGCAAGTTAAGTCCATTTCTTTCTCCGGGAGTAGAGTTGGGTGTGTGTGTGGGGGTGTCCTTTCCCAATAGACCAAGTGTTCCCAAGACCCAGTCTCTCCAGCCCCCACTACTGTGTTTAGTCCAGCATTCTGGCCAGAGTCACACCCTGCCCCACCCTAGTTTTGAAAGGAGCTGTGGCTACTTTCCTCAGTCAATCTCCCACCCGAGCCCCGAGGGACAAGTCCGATAGCTCTGGAACATTCTCTCCTAACCTGGTCCCAATTCCTTGGCCATTGGTCCCAACAAGAGCAAAGAGAGACCGGAATCCATCGGGAGTGAACCACTGTAGGGGGAAAGAACAACACTCAGGTTACAGCCACTTGCTGTTTTCTTCCTGGTACAACTCTCTGTTGAGGAACTTTTCCATAAGTCAGTCCCATCCCAACTCCAGAAGACCAGGTCTGCTCGGCTTAGCTGTCCTAGAAGGGGACAGTTGCTTCTGGAGAGCAGGAGTCACTGGAAGGCCACTGGTCCCACCTTCCCCAGCTCACCTGGCTGAGTGCTTCCTCATAAAGCGCCTCTGTGAAGAGTCTCCGCAGGAGCTCCAGCTGGCCCTGGTTTGGGGGAAGCGGAGAGAGACTGACATCCTGGGAACTTCACATTAGCACCCAGGCAGGGCCCAGAAGATCATGTGAGGGAAGGAAAAGGGCCAGCTCTGTAGCCTGAGCTTTCCCTGGGGGCAAAACAGAGCCCAGAGTCCTTATCTCCAAAGAGCCTTGGCAGTCTGCTGGCCTGTTCCGACCTGAGGTAGCAAACCCCAAATGCTTCCCTATTTTCCATCATTTGTGGCAGCAGGGCTGAGGCAGCCTGGCTTAGAACGTCTGTCCTCACCACCACCCTCCAGGCTCCCTGACCTGTGTCCAGAGCAGCTTGATCCTCCCCCTCTTTTCCCCAAAATTTAGTGTAGGGAGGCCCTTTCACACGCCTGCCTCCTCCTTCAGGCAGCTCCTCCTGGTGTTGTCAGTGAGACTGAGTAACTCTGATTCGGAGTGGGCACTCAGTACACTGGCAACTCAAATTCTGTTTCATACTGCGCCCTGACCCTGTGGGCCCCCAACCCTCCATTTTCCGCTAACCCGATTTGCCCACTGCTATCCTAGCACGAGGTCCTGCCTAATCCACACCAGGGCACCCAGCCCCTCCTTCCTCTGTCATCACCCTACTTCCCAATTTTAAGACCACATTAGGTCATGAAGTTAAATGGCAGCAAGAATACAAGTTCTCTGAATAGATTTTCAGACCCAGGCTCTAACCTCTTTCTGTGGCTGGGAAGGGAGCAAATGCGGAGCTTCCCTCAGGGAGCCATGGACATCCCAAGCTATTGGCGGGTGGGAGGGTCACAGGGGAAGACCAACCTTGAATTTGTCCCCCAGGAGTTTATGGACAATTTCCTCCTCCTCGTTAGCCATTTTATTACAGAACTGGGAGAAGAGCCTGATCCAGCGATCCTTATCCTTAGCCTGCAGTGAACAAACACACTTCAGGGTCACGTGTGCACAGCCCACACATGCATGTGCACACATGGACTCACGGACACCCTCCTCCTCACTGCCACTCCTGCCCATGTGGGAGGGGTAGACCGTGATTCTAAAGCCCCTGCCCTCAGAGAAACACCATCACACATGAGCTTCTAGGTAGACCCTTCCCTCCCACCCTGCCCACACCCAGCCATCTCCCCAGCTGGTGCCCAGCTAGCCAATTCAAATTCAACAACACTCGGGGAAATAGAAGAATAAGCAGCAATATTAATAGAAGGGGTTAGAGTGGCCGCTCTCACTTTATCTAAGAGATACAATCCTGGAAAAGTGGTGCTTATAATCAAATGCATGAATTGCTGCTACACTGGAAGTCATCTCATAGATCAAAGACGACAGGGAAGATGAGCCCCCACTCTCCCTGCCAGATTTCTGGTTCGCTACTCCTCAGGTTTACATAGCAAGCAGCTCTCCTTCGGGAAGCCTAGAAGAAACTCCGCGTCCAAGTCAGGGACTTAAGGTGAGAAGGAAACTGAGGTCAAGGGTCGAATGAGGCCAGAGTCAGCGTCCCTGAGATCAGGTAGGCTCACCTGTTTCACTGTGGCCACCATCCGGGCCATCAACATGATGCTTGCAGTCTCAGGGGGGTAGTGAACACTCCTGGGGAGAAAGAAAAAGGTGTGGCCTAGAAATTCCCTCCCCAGTAGCTGAGTTCAAGGAAGCCTGGTCTGACTGCTATAGAGAATCCTTCCTACCAATCCCACTTATAACCAAAAAGGGCAAGTCATTGGCAAGAACTTGGGCAGGATTTTATACCTCTATGGGCTTCGTGGGGCTGTTTCTGGGAGGGTGTAAAATGGTGGGACTGGCAGCTCAGATTAAAGGGAAGGGGTTGACTGATATGACCTCTGTTTAACCCTAAAGACAGAGGAAAAATCTGGGCGATGGTAACTTAACAAAGATGGCTGCATCTGCTGAGCATGGGGAAGGCAGAAAGGAAAGAGATGAAATGCTACCTACCTCCATGCCTCCTGCAGCTTATTGAGGGGATGCAGGGGGTCATCCTGCGAGGGGCCTGGGCACAGGACCTGATGGTACTGCTCAGCAGCAGCCAGCCGACATTCTGCACTGCAGTACATCACCTGTCGGGGGAGGTGGAGGTCAGCGCCCTAGGGTCTGGCCGTGGGGCGAGGCACAGACACCCATGTGGTACTCACCTCCTCTAAGTGTACTCCTTCCGCGAACAGCCCCTGGGCAGTAGTGAGTGGTATTATGAGATGAGAAAGCACATGGTGCTCTGGGGGCATGTGAGAGGGGAACCTAAGCCAGGCTTGTAAAGCCGTGGGAAGGAAAGACTGCCTCTCAGGTACAGGGAAGAGCCCTGCCAGGCTCCTAGAATGAGGGCAAGCTCCCGCCAAGCCTATTTTCCAGACTGGAACAGAAAGGACGAAACTGAGGAGTAACTGAGCCTTTTCAACATCTTACCCTACCTTGGGGCTCTCAAGGGCCATGACCAGGTCTGTCCTCACTCCTGTCTCCCTGAAGAGGACTTCAGCCCCACCCCCAGGGACACTCACCTGGCAGTGGGGACAGTTCTGGTGGAGGTCCTTGCGCACAGAGCACAGCTCGGGGTGAGGCAGAACCTGGCCTGGTTTCCCGGTCAGCCTCTGGGCGTTCTCCTCTGCCTTCTCCAGTGCCCGAAGGCAGTGGTCACAGGCTGGGAGAGAGAGCCAGAAGTGACAACGTAAGGGTCGTGAGAGCGGGGGTCACATTTGTCCTTTTCACAGCAGCATCCCCAGGGCTACAGTAGCACGTAGTAGGCGTTCGATAAAAGTTTGGGAAGTGAATGAATGAATGACTAAGTTAAAGAACGAAATGAATGGATGAATTTCACATGCATTCGAAGACAGATGGTGCCCTATTCCCTCTCTGGAGTCCCCACCCCTCCTGGCAGACTCTCTGTGCTTCTCAATGGGACTTAGTCTGTGGGGCTCCCCACCCCTCCCCCAAACTGGGCTTTCCCCATATTCTGGAGCCAACTGACCCTTCCTTTCCCATATTTTCACTACCCCAAGAAAAGTGTGTAGAAAAAGCAAGTGGCTGGCAAAGCTAAGGGCATCCTATTTGCTTCTGACCCCTAATGCAGTCTTTTTTGACCAAGAGACATGTGGTCTCCTCTTGGTAGAGGGCTCCACTTTGGCACAGAACCCCTCAGCATGACATCCAGTCTACAGGACGGGACAGACTGAATTCCACCTGAGTGACAGTCTTCCCCCAGGGAGCACCTGGGAAGAGCCTCTTGGCTGCAGGCTCACAGCCCCAAATGGAGGCATGGTACTTAGGCACGGTTCTCCAAGGGAAGATGTGCTTTCCTCCCGACACCCGGAGGCCCAGAGACATCAGCCGGCAGGGATGTATGTAGTTCTCTTCCACGCGCAAAGGCTGCTGCACCCAACAGCCCTGAGGCCTGGGCGAGAAGTGCTCACCTCGATAGCGATAAAGTGCATTCCAGAGAAACTGCGCAGCCACCAGGGGCCGTTCTATGAATATGGTCTCCCCCTTCTGGATCAGCTGTGTGGCAAACAGCCCCTTTCCCTAAGAGGGCAGAGAAGGAACAGGATGGCCTTAAGAAGAGACAGACGACATAGCTTCAAGGCTTCTGGAGGGCTGACCAGCCTCCTCCCACATGCTTCCCTCTCAGCAGGGGCCTCTGCCTCGGGAGGGCTCACAGAGCAAGGTCAGCCTCCATAAACTGCCTCCTCTGGAAATGCTGCTCTGACCTACTTCCAGCTGCACCTCCTCCAGCCTGTCCAGAGCAGAGGGCTTGAGATGGGAAGAGAGCCACCATGTCAGACTACTCAGAGGAGAATTTTTAGAATGGCCAGGGCAGGGCCAAAGTTCACAGCATTCTGGAACCTCCAGTACCAGGAGCTGGTAATGACAGGGTGGCTTTCTTGGAGTCATCCACACGCCCCTCTAAGATGCTGGCCGTGATGTTGCTGCTGCTCAGGGTTGCAGAGAAATCCTACACCACGGGAGAGGGAGGCCTAGTTTGGGGGAAAATATGCCCCACTTCCCCAGTCAGCCGGGGCCTCACAGCACCCAGCCTAGTACCGGGCACTCAGGAAGTTCTGAGATGTTACACCGAAGGAAATGGCTAATCCTAGCACCACTCCTAATGCTAACTTGCTGTGAATCTTTGAGCCAACTGCTTCACTTCTTTGCATCTGTTTCCCATCTGAAAAGCGAGTATTATAATAATACCTGCCAGGTAGTTTCCAGGATACAGTAATACAGCACAGGTGATGAGCTCTAGCTCCTCACTACTCAAAGTGAGGTGAGGGACTGGAATCATGAACACTGCCTGGGAGTTGTTAGAAATGCAGAACCTCAGGACCCACTCCAGACCTGCTGAGTTAGAATCTGTGTTTGAACAAGATGCCCAGGTGATTCAAATGCATGTTAAATGAGAAGAACTGGTCTAAAGCACTGCGTACATCATGTAAGGGATGAAGGATGAGAAGACAACTGTTGAACTGCCATCTCTCAAATGTGCAAAGGGACTCAGGAGACAGCTTCAGAACCTAGGCAGTTACTGGTCCTGCTGGGCATTTTCCCCCACTATACATTTAGAGAAGAGGCCCCTGCCAACACTGAACTGTCACAAAAAGGGAGAGAAAAGAAATGACTGACCCAGCAGTGAAATGTCCTGTCATGTGGCCCCCCAGGCAGTTCCCTGTTTCCTTCTAGCATTGGTGCTCTGGCTAGACAGGGGCTCCTCCCAAAGTCAGAGCAGCAGGATGGGTAGACCTGGACAGGCCCTGAGCAACCCATGAACCAAGAATCTCAACCCTTTGGACAACTCTGGGAGCTCCAACAGTACAGCGGGACAGCCGGAACAAAACCACTGGCAAAGCCATGGATGTAGCTCGGTTGTCTTTCCCCACCTCCATGTCAAGTAGCCCCTGGGACCCAACCTAGCAAAAAGAAAACCTGGCCAAAAGAAAACCTGGCCTTCCTCTGTGGGAAAAAAAGACATGGGCTGGGACCCACATTATCTCTGGCAATTTCAAGTCCTCAGTATTGGATAAATATTGATCTCTTTCTCCCTCTTTCTGGAGGACCAAATGTAGGAAATATTTATCAATCAAAGCAAAAGGGAAAAGAATCAGAGCTATTCCTCTACGAAACCACTCATCCCCCAAACATAGGAAAGTGTTTCAAGAAAAACAGCTCGAATTTGTATCACCAAGAAGCTTGGAGAGAACTGAAGCAGAATGGAAAGGGTACAAACTATGCAGTTATTTCCAATTTGAAAAGGAATTTTTTTTAAAGACTGTACAACAATCTAAAACTATGTAGTAAATTAATTCTTTATTAAATGATTTTCTAGAAAAACATTGATTGCTAAAAGTGAATCCAAAAGAAAGAAAGCCTAGACAGACTATTAAGCAATGCCAACATCTTTGGTCATTCATCATATTTGGTCAGGTTTCTGTTCTGACTGGTCATGTCCTTGGCATAGCAATTGGTAAAACTGTAAAAATCATCCCTGCTGATAACCATAGAGGCAACAGAGAAAGTGGTCGAAAACTACCCCCATGTCTATATGGTTTCATGAGCCAGCTCTCTCAAACCAAGTAATTCTCATGCTATTTAAACTATTCAATAACAGAGGGGGAAAAAATGGAAAGCTTCTCTATTTTACCAAAAAACAAGCATAACTTTGATGTGGTAACCTAAGAAAGATAGCATAAAGAAAAAAAAAATCACAAACCAATCTGACTCGATGAATACAGATGCAAAAAACCCAGGGTACTCCATCTTTTCACGAAATCTGGATATATGATTTTTCTGCGGTAGCAGATCAGTTGTAGGCATGGAGAGAGAAGCCAGGTGGGGTTTTGATAGAAGGCTAGGACAGGACAATTTGGTCAGGAGAGTGGCTGGACTGATGAAGTAGGAGGGAAGAAGTAAAGAAAGGAGGGGGCTGAGAGATGGGGGGGGGGGCTAAGTGAAAGTAAAGCTGAGTATCTCTGCATGCTAGGAGTGGTGCAATTGAGACACCATCAAACTGTCAGCCAATCAAGAGCACTAGAGGTCTTGCAGTGGGGATGAAGTTGTGAGCAGCTGAGGAGGCCAAGGATACAGAGGAGTTGATTTACCAAGGAAAGAGAGGAATGTTCCAGAGGCCCCTGGAATGGAAAGAGGGCAATGAAAGGCCAGGTCAGGGAACTGGATGAGTGTGAAGATGCTGAGAGCAGGAGACAAATGTCTAGAAGGCTGACATCTTGGGCAAGGACCAAAGATACCCACAGCCATTATATATGATGAAATATTCAACCTCATTAGTAAACAAAGAAATGTAAACGACAATACACCGAAACAGTTTTGCACATATCAACTAGCAAACGTGTAAGGAAAATACTCAGTGCTAGGGAGAACAAAAGGATGTGTGCACAGAAACTGAGCTCCAGTATCTTTGACCTCAGGGATGAAAAACAAGATATAACATAAAGGTCCACAAATGAGCAGCTGCTGAGTGAACTGTGGCCCTTCCGCTGTTACTCAACTCTTAAAAATTATACATAGAAACTGAATTATTGATACTTAAATATTTACTGCTGCATCAAAAAGCAGTTTCCAAAAATATTTTAATATGCACATATTTACACAAATACAGGATTGTGAGTGTTTTACCTTCTCTTTCCTTACATGCACTTTCAATTTTTTTTTCTACAATGTACTTCAGAAACATGATAATAAAACAATAAAATGTCACTCTCTTGTTTAAACCCTTCAAATGCTCCCAGTGGGCTTCGGTCCAAATCCCTTAGCACTCCAAGACCCTTCCTGAAGTGTCCTGGCCTCTTTCCTCATCCGCCACCCAAATCTCACTCAGAAATTTTCCTGAGGACCCACCCTTTTTTTTTTTTTTTTTATACCGCAGCTTCCTCTGCTCTGCATGTCCCGCCCACCGCTCCCGGGGCCCAGCAGCAACGTCCCCGGGCCCCGCTTGGAGCAGCCGTAGCGAGACCACTGACGAGGAGGCCCCCTTCTGCTGGGGGAGGAGGTGGCGCATGGAGACTTCGCTGGCCCCAGTCCACCAGGTGACCGCCCCGGAAGCCTGCACATGTGGACAGACTGGGAGCCCCCGGGCCGCGAGCACGGGCCGGGCCGCGCCGCAGCGTCCGAGCGGCAGAGAAGCTTCTAGGCTCTAGGAACGGGGTCCCACGGGGCGGTCTCCAGGGCCGGACGGGGTCGGCACTCCCGGGACGGTCTGCCGCGGCCTCACCTTGGCGCTGCTCACGAAGCGGACTTCCACGGCGACCCGGGCCCGGCCCGCCACGCCCACGCAGAAGGAGAACACGTCGCTCATGGAGGCCGCCATCTTGGGCGTACCTCCGCCTCCTGACCTTTGACCCACCTCAACCCGGGAGTCCCCGCCCCCACCGGCCCCGCCCCCGGCGTGAGTGCCCACGAGGCAGCGAGGGTTTGCGCTCTAGCGTGTCCCTTTGATCTGTGTGTATTGGTCGAGTGGTTCGTGCACTAGGTGGAACTGGGCCTGCCTTTGTACTTTTACATCTGTGCAGTTTTATCTGTCTCTGTTTTCGTGGCCAGCATCAGAGCCCTTGTGAGTGTGGTTTTGATGTATCCGTATCTGAGTTCATGTTTGTGTGTCTGAATGTTGTGTCTGGCACCCAGTGGCCTGTCTTGAGTCAAGCGCTCTTTGGCCCAGCCCTGGGGTGGGACAGCAGTGGGCCAACTTACTGCTATCCTCTCTGACCTGAAGGGAAGGACTAGCTTACTCCACCTATCCATCCTACAAAGGCTGCCACAAGATTTTCTTTCTCCCTAGGCACTCTGACAGCCGGGAAGACAGTCCCCACACAGTCTAGCTGGATGTGTGCCTTTCTCAGACTCGTTAGTGGTGTGGGGACCTTGTAGCCTGAGGGTGCCAGAGGGAGGGTCCATTTTGGGCCTCAGGTCTGAAGACCCCTGAAATTGTATGCAGAAGTGAGTCTGCATATGCACATTGTCCTTACAACAGGAGACTGGCCTGTTCTCTTGTTCAGGGCCCCCAAAAGGCTGCAGACCTATAGCACCTGCCCCCACAGCCAGGCCTGACCACCAGTCTCATTTTGTTCCCTTTTCCTCCAGTTGATTCGGTGCTCCTTGAAAAGGGACCTGTGTCTGCATGTGCTGTGGTCTCATGGTGACATTTAGGGATTGGGTAGAGCCTGGTTAGTGCTGAATAGATAACTTGAATTTTTTGAAAAGTGAGCCTGGAAGAGGCAGATGCAACTGTGTTCTTTTGATTAATAAAGTAGACTTTGGGTCCAGCAGTTACGAAGGATTTCCCTGAAGACAGGAACAGAAAGTTTTTTGAAGCTGGACCCTAACCTCGCTCCAGTTGCAGCCTAGCATCCTGGAGAGGATGGTCCACTGCCTTGGGGGCAGGTGGTTTTCCAAGGCCGCCCCTGGCTCCTTGCCTTGCCCCTCTCCCTCAGAAAACTCTGGAGAGCAGTGTGGACCATGCCCTTCTCACCACGAGGTGGCAGGGCAGGTCTTCTACCAGCTCACCTCAACACAAGCCATTCTAGATTCCAAATGAATAACCCTCAACAGGGGCCTGCCAGGGAATGTAGAGTGGCAGAGAAATCAGCTCTGGAAATGTTGGTGGCAGGCTTCCTGGGAAGGAACAGGAGCCATGAATCAGGATCATGAAGAGGGGAAATAATAATACAGCATAGTTCAAGACAAAATGGTGATCTTGGCAAAGGCAGAGTTAAAACTTTCTTTACCCTATATTAAAGATGGAAAGGGGGTCAAGACCAGCAGCAAGAGGGAAAAAGATGGTGGTCAGGGCAGCACGTCTGCTCCAAGGAGGCAGCTGGGCCTGAGCTCCTTCTGAGAGTAGTAACAGTTTAGACAAAACAAGAAAACTTTGGGAAATTCTGTGAGAGGAAGTGGGCTAAATGATCTGTCTTTCCCTCTGCTCTCAACTACACCATCTCCGATGGGAGTCTTCTAAGCCCAGACACTGACTCAGGAAGGCCCACTCTCCTCTGCAGCCAGGCTAGAAAAAGATGAATCCTTGGAAAGGCCAGGGCTGGTGCATGTACTGCTCCTCTGGGTGAAGGGGACCTATAAGCCTTCCTGCACATTTATTGGGCTTGGCACAATGTAAGTGCTCTACAGACATTTCAGCCCTGGGAAGTCTAAGTTATCAACACACCCATTATACAGAGTGAAAAAAATAGCCTCTGAAGTTCATTCTTAACTTGGCCAAGGACATAGCTGAAGGCCAAAGTCTGTGCTGCTGGACCATTTTCATTATTAGAGCTCCCAGGG
This sequence comes from Camelus dromedarius, assembly GCF_036321535.1. Lineage (NCBI taxonomy): Eukaryota > Metazoa > Chordata > Mammalia > Artiodactyla > Camelidae > Camelus > Camelus dromedarius. The sequence goes on from NC_087450.1 coordinate 10,999,810, forward strand.
GTAGTACCCCTTGACTCTGACAAGGCTCTTCATTAAGAAGGAGAGAATGGAGGTCCAGTGGGTGCCCCTGGGGAGAACTAGCCCAGACAGCCTGGGCTGAGCCTCTGTCGCAGTCCTCAGCTGTCCATTCCTGGCCCGGCGTCTTCTCTCTGGATGCTGGTTTCGGAGCTGCTGGAGGGCTCGTCTGGAGAGGCAGCCGTGGCAGACACAGGTGGCAGTTTCAGCCTTTGCTGCTTCTGGTACTTGACCCTGCGGTTTTGGAACCAGACCCTCACCTATAATTGAGGCAGTGGACAGAGATCAGAATGTGACCAGCAGTTCCCACTGCTTCCCCCATTCCCACAGTGCCCACTCGTCTCTGGCCAGAATTTACTCTTCGTTCTAAGGGAATTATCTCCTTCAAAAGACCCTTTGTCTAATTCCAGTCACCATTCATTCACCCAACAAGTATTTATTAAGCTCCTAATATGTGCTAGGCACCACTCAAGGTGATGGTGATACAGTGGTGAGCCATTAAGGCATGGTCTCTGCCCTCAGAGAGCTCACAGTCTAGTGGAGAGACACTAATAACAAATATGGGAACAAACAAATATATAAGCACAAATGGGGGGTGTGAACGGGTTTGCGCCTCCCTGAGGAATCAGCACTTAAGCTTAGGCTCAGAGGGTGAGAGGCCAGCCTGATGGGGACAGAGAAAAGCAAGCCAGGGCAGGGGAGCTAAGCTTGGAGTGTTTGAGGACCAAAACAGAGGAGAGCGTGGCTGATGCACCTGAGAGAGGGGAAAGCAAAGGAAAGGAGAGTGTGAGAGGTCAGTGGGGACCAGATCACCCAGAACTGTGAAGGCTGTAGGGAAGGAGTGTCAACTTCGAGGCTTGTAAGTAGGGTGTGACATAGTCCTATTTACATCTCAAGTAAATTGCACATCTGGCTGCTGTTTGAAGAATGGATGTAAACAGATGCAGGGGAGAACTGGGAAACTGCTGCAGTGATCCAGCGAGAGCTGGGGCTGCCCACTTCCCTATATGATGAGAAAAATAGTCCCATTTGAAACTGGATGCAATGGAGAGAAATGAAGTGACTCCAGCTGTGTTTTGGAGGTAGGAGTGACAAGGCTGGCTGATGGAGTGGAAGAGAAAGAAGACTCTAGGATCACTAGGTATTTTGAGCACTGGGTGGACACTGGACTGCCATGTGTGGGGAAAGAAAGAGATTTGGGGAGAAAAAAGATCAAGAATTGAGGTTTTGACTTGTTAAGTTTGAAATGGCTACCCACAAGACATCCAATTGGAGGCCAAAAGAAGGTAGTTAGCTGCACAAATCAGAAAAGAGGGGTGGGCAGAGAATACAAATTTGGGAGTCATTGGCTTGTAGATGGTATTTCAAACTGTGAGAGTAGATGAAATCAGCTGGGGAGAAAGATTTGAGGTCACAAAGAGAAGGGTTGCCTACAAAGGCGACGGGGAAGAAAGGACCGGAGAGCTGGGAGGAAAACCAAGAGACTGCAGTGTCTGGAAGCCAAAAGAAGAGTGTGATTCAATAAGAGAAGGAGTGGTCAACTGTCCTGAGAGGTGGAGTACCATAAGGAAAAGAGAAGCAGTTGTTGCCTCTGGCAACATGGAGGTCATTAGAGACCTTGATGAGAAGGTTTGATGAAATGGTAGGGAAAGAGTTCACACTGGGATGAGTAAGGAGTAGAGGGGAGGGGAGTATATGGAGAGAACATAGCCAGTGCCTGTGAAAAAGCAGAGAAATGATGCAGCAGCTGGAGGGGAATATGAGGTGAAGAGAATGTTTATTATTTTTAATGTTAGTCCCTTGGATACTTACTCAGTCTCATTGTCAGCTCCTTATTTAGCATGCAAACGTTATATTATAAAGTTCAGGTTAACACCATGTGTTGTTCCCATAACGTGACTTCAAATAGGACTCTTTTTCTCATCATACAGGGAAGGAAGTGTGCCAATGGGTAGGGCCTGTCTCTCCCAACGACCTGCCACAGAGGACAAAAGCCCATGTCTTCCTCCCAGGGTCTTTAAGAGAGTAGTGTCTGTCCCCAGGTGCAGCCCAGGCCCCACCTGAGTCCCTGCTCTCACCTGGTTCTCCGTAAGGTTGAGCTGGGCTGCCAGCTGGGCTCTCTGCTTCCCCACGAGATTGTGCTGTTTTGCAAACATTTTCTCCAACTCTTCCAACTGCTCCAAGTTAAACATAGTTCGAACCCTCTTTTGGGATCTCTCAGTGTCCTGAAGGTCGTGAGCTGGGGCCCAGTCTGGAGGACCCCAGAGGCCTGGGCAGTGAGCCAGCTCCAAGCCTGAAAAGGAATCAGCAGGAGGGGAGGTTAGCCAGTCCCCCTCTGCCCTCTCATCTTGGAGGAGAGAGAACAACTCGCAGCTCCCCTGTGCTGCCTTGTCCTCGGCCAGGTAACACAGCAAAAAGGCAGAGAGGGAAGACACTCCCAAATGAGAAAGAAGGGACAGTGCTGTGAGACCACTTCTGTCTCTACTATTCTTCAACAGAGTGGCTTAATCTCTGCCCCTAAGAGGAGTTGCCAGACCTCCATCTTTCCTGTCCTCCTCTCCTTTCCTTGGCTACTTTAGGAAAACCCTATGGGATAAACAGAGAAGGGACCCCTTCTGAACAAAGAGTTCATCCTTTTCGATGTCTACTATGTTTCAGACATGCTTCCGGGACAAAATACGAAAATTCCTAACAGTAAAAAGGGTAAATAAGTAAAATGTTGAGTAAAAAAGGTACATAAGTAAAACATTGAGTATGTCAGAAAGTGATGAGCGCTAGTGAGAATGAGGCAGGGAGGGACAGGGGAGGTGTATGTGGGAGTGGGGGCCGTTTGCATCTTCAGAAAGAGTAGCCACCTCATTGAGGTCACATTTGAACGGGGTCAGTATGTACAGTTTGTGCCCTGCACACAGGTACCTAGCTGAGAGGGTAAGTGGAGTCTGATATTCTGCCCAATTCTTGCTCCCTGACCAGGTTTTGTGTCTGCTTAAAGTTAGGGGTGCCTTTTTCTAATGCACATAAGGTACTATTCAGCTCATCAAGCTGTGGGCCAGTGGAGGTGGAGATTGGTCCAGTGGGGAGACAGTACCTGAGTCATATCGCTGAAGGAATGAGGAAGTAAGCCACTGGGCTGTCTTGGAGGGAAGTGTTCCAAACAGAGGCCCCACAAGTGCAGTGCTAAGATTCCTCAGTTACCACTAGCCTTGGCGAGGCTCCAGGGTTGGCAGACAAACTGCCTGAGTGAATGGAGAGAGGCCAGGGCCCTAGCGGCCCAACACCTGAGTCACTGGGCCCACCTGGCTTACCATAAACATGGGCATTAATAGCAAAAGATGAGAAATAATCAATGCCTTCTGATTAAAATATGGTACATCCTTACAATGGACCACTCTGTGGCATAAAGAAGCTCTGCATGTATTGATAAAGGAAAAATCTCCAGGATATATGGTCAAGTGAAAAGAGTAATGTGTCTAATATGGGAGATTAGAAGAATGTATATATGTGTATGTGTGTGTATATATGTGTATATATATATATTCACACACATACACACATGCACGTGTATGTGTTCAGGTATTAAATATGTATAAAATACCTCTGGAAGAATTAAAACCTGGTGTCTGGCTGCCTGTGGGGTGGGGGGGAACCAGGTGGCTGTGGGGATAGGAATGGGAGAGGAAACTCTTATCCGTACTATGTCTTAGTAAACACTTTGAAGTTTGAACTGTGTGGATGTAATACCAATGCAAAAACCAACTTGCAAATGAGACAGCCGTAATCCAGAGACATAAACTGCAATTCAGACCCAGGTGTGTGGAGACGTTAGAAAAGAGTGGCTTGGAGTGAGGGCCGGGGCTCCCATGCAGTGGCATGAATTTAGATGGGGTTAGGAGACCAAGGTTTCTCTCCCACATGGTTGGAGGAATGTCCAGCCAAAAGGAATGGAGGAAATGCAGGATAGGGGGAACCCAGGAAGTAGGAGGCAGGTTAGATTGTCTTATAATAGCCTTCATATGGGTCGATAATGCTTGCACTAACTTTGCTCCTGTTCTCATGGAAACCATGGGAAAGCATGAACCAGATAGCCCAAAATGGCAAAGACTTGTGTAGGTGGATGTTAATGCGAGAGGACAAAGTTCCCTCAGCAGTTAAATTCGCACTGAGATGTAAGTCAGTGCCTGCGCTCCAGAGCCCAGAGCCCAGAGCCCCAAGGTACCATTCTCACAGCTGTACGCAGTGAAGTGTGGAAGCTAAGCTCACTCAGACATGAGCAGTGGAGGTGGGATGGGGTCTTTAACTCCTAACAGCTCCTCGCTGAGCAGTACCAGCAGTAGCACCCGCTTCTCCCGGTTAAAGGTAGGGCCCTGGGTTTGCGACGACGAGAGCCGCTTTGGCGAAGAGTCTGCGCCACAGTGTTACCCACAGAGGGTGTGGGAGGAAGCCAGGGCCTCTATAAATCCTTCCTCTAGCCACGCGGGGCCGGGCCCCGTGCAGCCCCTGCGCTGGCCTTGGCCGTCTTCTCAGCCCCGCTCTGCACCCGCCCTCACACACGCCTTCTCCCAGCTCAGCGGCGGGCCGGGCAGCCTCGCGCCCGGGTCTGGTCTCAAGGGTCCCACTCTCCCCCGGCTTTCAACTGCAAGGTCAAGGGTCATAGGGTTCCCACCCACTCCAAACCGCGTATGGTCCTCAAACTCAGGGGCATCTCCTCTATCCTATGCCTATCGCGGCCTCCTCCTCTCAGCCGCCCCGCCGGCTTCCCCGAACCGGCACCCGGCACCCCGTACCTGTGATGCCAAGGCCTTGGAGGCCGCAGAAGTGGGCCGCGCGCAGCCCCAGCACCAGGGTCTGGGGGCGCTGCTGGTCCAGCCCCGCGCTCAGGTAGGCGGGCAGCCACGCCGCTGGACATGCGCCGGGCAGAACCCGGGCCGGAGGCCAGGAGGGAGCGTTCCCGAGGCCCGCGGCGGCGCAGCCGGGGACTGACAGCCGGGAGGCGCCGGGCGCGCGGGGGTCGGGCCTGGTCAGGATGGCCTCGACGGAGAAGGAGGACTCGAGGCGTCCGGGCGCGCGGTGTGGGTCTGGGCCAGACAAGCGGCGCAGCAGTGCGGGGAACGCGGGCTCGGGAGAGCAGCCCGGGCGCGGGGGCTGCACCCGAGCGTCCGATGGAGCGGGCGGCCGGCGTCCTCGCGGCCCCGCGCTGGGCATGGCGCGGCCCCTGCCGGGACGAGCGCAGGGAGGGGAGCCGGGGCCTCTGGGGCTGTGTGGGAAGCACAAGAAGCGAGTGAGAACACCTGCTTTAAATAGGGGAGAGAGCCTTGCTGGCCAGCCTTTTGGCCCCGGTGTCCGCGAGGGCTCTTAAGTTGGACGGGGCGGGGCGGACCGGGCCTTATCTTCCTGGGCCCAGACGCCGCCTCCAGCGCAGTGGACCCCCCAGATGCTCCAAAGCCCCGCGCGCTTTGCGACCGTGGGAGGCCGGCATCCTCCTTCCTTCCGCATTGAAAAGTGCCCCCCGCTGGTGCGGTCTGGGTGAGGGGTGGGGGTGCGGAAAGGACCCTGAGCTCCCTTCGGCTCGCAGATGATCCCGGGCGAGCAACCCTGCCAGTGGGCGCCTTCAGGCCTCGGCTTATCCGCTCGCGGTCTTGAAGCAGAAGCCGTCATCTGTGACTAAGCAAGACCTTAAAAAATTTTTAATTTAATTTAAATATCTTGTTTATAAACACAGTAAAAAGTAAATGCCCCACCTCGTCTGCCAGCCATCCAGCTTCCCTGCCTGGACACACAGCTGTAGTTACAATTTCTTTTGGATCTTTCCAGGCACTTTTTGCACCCACTACCTAGGAAAATTCTTTCTTATATTAAAAAAAAAAAAGTGAAAGGGGAAAAACTGTAATGGTTCCAGATTAAGAAATACTAATTCATTGCCAATTCACAGGAGTCGATGTCCTGCAAAACCTGTGTTATGTGGGTGTAAGGCAGGCATTTGTATCCCTGTTTCACAGATGGATAATCAGTATTTACCCTTGTCCTTTGGCAAGTTTCCAGTTACTGTTTGAATTTCTTCACATGTAAAATGGATATAGTAGTAGGTACCTCATGGAGTTGCTGAATTACATGAGTTACTGCATGTAAAGCATTTAGAATTGGCCTGGTGCGTACGCGGTGAGCACTATACTATGGTTGTGGAGCTCCCAGGGATTCCTGCCTTCCAGGCTCCCATAGCATTCTGCCTGCCTGCAAAAATGCCTAATATTGAAACTACTCAGTCAGGTCGAGGTGCAGTTCAATGGTGGTGTCCAGGCATCAGCTGTTTGGAACACCAACCAGCCTTGTCTGCTGTGCCAAGTAAGGGCTGGAGGAAATTTGCTGGGATGGGGAGCCACCTGCCCCTTCCTGTTTCCACTTCAGCGAATACCCACAGCTTTCTGAGCAGCCCCTCAGGCCGCCTGGAACGTTGAGATTGTGTGCAAAATGATGGAAGAGTGACCCATCTGGTCCCAGGTCTAGCTACTGTGTTCTGGCCAGAGGATGCAGAGTCAGAGGTGAGGAAACACCAATGAGAGCTCTAGGGAAGGGGTGTAGGTGGGAGAGGCTCTCTCTTACATGAGGTCAGTCCCATTGGGAATAAAGAAGTTCTAGAACCCCCACCCCCATAACTCCCAAATCCTATGCACACTACCCCATTTCTCAACGTGGTTTTTTGAGGAGGTTTCCTCTGAGGAGGGGCTGTGTGACCCAGCCCCCAGGACCCAACCAGGCTACAGTGCTGAGGCACCAAAAGCAGGCCTTGTGAGGTGGGATAGAGACATCCACTTTTTTGGGCTCACAAAGACACCAGCTTTTGCTGATGGGGAACAATGGAGCATGATGGTGGAAAATATGGATTTTAGAGTTGGACAAAACGGCTTCAAATTCCAACTTTGTCACTGAACGTTTCTATGACTTTAGAGAAGTGGCTTATTCATTCTAAGCCATCATATCTTATAAGATGGGAATGATCTCTTAGGTGAGAAAATACTTAATGGGATTCTTATAAAAATTAAATGAGATTGTGTTTTTAGTTAAGTGATAAGCTATTATGGGGAGGAGAGAGGCTATTTACAATAACAGCATGCACCCTGGAATCAGGGGAGCTGACAAAAGAACAAGACAAAACTTGTTAAGAAGGCTTATGCATTTTGTTACCTCTGTTTGTAATGATTTTTAGGTAAAAGTATGGTCCCTGTGTGTTTAGCTCTGGATTTTCAGTACATTATTAACTATTTTCTGTTGTTTCACTTATTTCTTCTCAAACTGTAAGTTCCTGAGGATAGATGTCAATATCTCCAATTTACATATAAGTAATTAGAGCAAGAGAGGTTAACAGCCTGCCTAGATTCAAATCCTCTAGCTATGGGACATTAGCAAAATGTGTTTTAATTTACACTTATTTCCCTGAAGACTGTTCAGATTGAGCCACTTTTGTGTGAAATGCGTGTTCAAGTGGTTTACTTATTTTTCCATTGGGTTACTATCTTTTTCTTATTTATTTGTAAGACTATTTATGTATAGATGGAGAGATATTTTGGAATCAAGTCTTTTGTGGTAATATATATAGAAGGAAGTATCTCCCACTCTGTGGCCTGCCTTTTCATTCTTTTAATGTTTTCTTTTGATGGACAAAATTACTAATTTTAAGAAAGGAAAAAAAGACAAAGGGAGAAACTGTAGGTTAAAAAGAGTCATGAAAGACATATTAATCAATTGTAATGGCCGATCTTATTAGGAGCCAAAGAAACTGTATAAATATTTATGAGATAACTGAGGATATTTAAATGCTGGATATTAGATAACATGAAAGATTATTGGTATATATTTTTATAGGTATCATAATGATATTTTTAGGTATGATAATATTTTTAGCTACATATAATGAATCCTTATATTTTATAAAAACTTACTGAACACATGAAAATATATTTAATGTAAAATATATCATGTCAGACCATATGACCCAGGAATCCCGCTCCTGGGCATATATCCAGAAGGAACCCTACTTCAAAATGACACCTGCACCCCAATGTTCATAGCAGCACTATTTACAATAGCCAAGACATGGAAACAGCCTAAATGTCCATCAATAGATGACTGGATAAAGAAGAAGTGGTATATTTATACAATGGAATACTATTTAGCCATAAAAACTGACAACATAATGCCATTTGCAGCAACATGGATGCTCCTGGAGAATGTCATTCTAAGTGAAGTAATCCATAAAGAGAAGGAAAAATACCATATGAGATCGCTCATAAGTGGAATCTAAAAACAAACAAAAAAACAAAGCATAAATACAAAACAGAAATAGACTCACAGACATAGAATACAAACTTGTGGTTACCAAGGGGGCGGGGGGCGGGAAGAGATAGACTGGGATTTCAAAATTGTAGAATAGATAAACAAGATCATACTGTATAGCACAGGGAAATATATACAAGATCTTATGGTAGCTCACAGAGAAAAAAATGTGACAATGATTATATATATGTTCATGTATGACTGAAAAATTGTCCTCTACACTGGAATTTGACAACATTGTAAAACGACTATAAATCAATAAAAAATGTTTTAAAAAACATTGTTAATACATTTGAAAACTTATAAGAAACATATCATTTTCTAGAAAAATACAAATTGTCAAAATTGAATTTAGAAAAAATAGAAAACAATATAGCACTATTCATTGGTAACCAAAATTTTCCTTCCCCTGCAAAATCCAGTCTCAATAGTTTTACAAAACAAGTAATTCTGATTTTATACTATTTCAGAGTTGAAAAGGGGGAAAGCTACTCAAATCATTTTTGAGGCTAGTGTAGTCTTGATATCCAAACCAGAAAAGAATAGTTTAAAAGAAAATAATTTTAAATCAATTATCCATACGATGCTAAGTTGCCAAAATGTAAAATAAAATATCAGTGAATCAAACTTGGCAGTTTATATAAAAATAATAATTAATCATGATCAGGTAGGGTTTGTTCTGGAAATGTAAGAAAGTTCAACATCATAAAATCTATTAAGGAGTACACCATATTAACAGATTAAAGAAAACTATGTAATACTTTTAATAGATGCAGAAGGACATTTGATAAGGCTCTACAGTCATTTAAAAACAGAAACTTTTAGTAAACTTCAGGGTAAAAAGCTAAGTATCAAAGTAGTAGTTTATATAACCATATTGAAGAAAAAATATAATGATCTTAATAGGAACAGAAAAAATTTTATAAAATTCAACATTCATTTATTTAAAAACTATATACTTTACCAAATTAAAGGGTAAAGAGTAGTCATAAAAAATCCACAGTAAGAATCATATTGAGGGAGGGTATAGCTCAGTGGTAGAATGCTTGCTTAGCATGCATGAGGTCCTGGGTTCAGTCCTCAGTACCTCCAGTGAAAAAAAAACCTAATTACTTCCTCCCAAAAGAAAAAAAATTATATTTAAAAATGAGACTTCAGAAAAGTCCTAAAATCAAGAATAAGGTGCATATCCATTATTGTAGTGTCTGTGTATCATAGTACTGGTGATACATTGCAACAAGACACAAAAAGAAAGATGTGATTGGAAAGGAAGAGATGAAACTTCTCTTATTTGTAGACAATATGATTATCTAGAGAGAAAATTTAAGCAAATTCATAGAGAAACTATTAGAACTAATTAGAAAATTGAGTAAAGTTTCTGGATATGTGATCAATATATAAAAACTGGTAAATGTAAATATTACTAACAAATGTAATAGAAACATATATCTCATAACTGCAACATACACTATAAGATACATGGGAATAAACTGATATGATATGTGAAATGTCTGAAAAGTTGAAAAGAGTATTGAAGGACATAAAATAAGATCTGAATAAATGAATGGGAAGACTCAGTGTCAAAAGGTGACAATTATTCCCAAAATTATTTTAAAAATTATATGTAATTAGAATTTTAAAAAATCCCAATAAAATTGCAGAACTTGACATCCTGATTCAAAAACTGTAGAACAAAACACCAAGAATATCAAAGATAACTTGAATAAATTGAACAAGGTGATGGAACTTGCCTTATGCAATATCACCACTTCTTATAAAGTAAAAGTGTGGGCAGAGGAACTGGTTATAAATATGGAAAAAGAAAAAAAGAGATTCCTACCTCACAACATAGTTTTATGACCTCAGGATAAAGAAGAATTGCTTAAATACAAGAAACACCCACCATAAATTTTGACACATTCAAACTTAAAACTTCTGTACAATAAATGACACCATAAATAAAGATAAAGGGCGAGTCACAAACTGAGAAAAGTATAACCCACAGAGCTGAGAGGGTTTGATTCAAGAATCAAAACCACTAGGGGTGACGTAGATTAAGGAATTTATTACGGAAATTTGATCTTATATACCTATGGGAGCTAGTTAAACAGTTAATACAACTATTGCTTCTACATCTACTCCTGAGACCTCAAGTCAGCAGGGTAGGCAGTGAGAGACGAATAATGGGCATGAAGTGGGGAGAAATAGGACAAATGGAACCTGTGAGTAAGACCTGAAACTCACAAGAGGGAACAAACACTTCTTTCTTTCACTACCTCCAACCTTCCAACTTCCATAATGCAAGAGATCCGTGGAAGAATCTGGTGCCTTTTATCCCAGAGCTAACAATGCACCTGACCCAGGAGTTGGAGAAGCTGAAGGAGGAGCTCCAATGAGAGCTCAAAGAGCTGCAGACTTGGCTCTAGCTTCACGCCCATAAAGTGAACCAACAGGTCACCAAGTCACTGAGCTTAAGCTGCAGTAGCATTGACCCTACAGCGCCTTCCCAAGTACAATCATGGCTGCTTCACTTCTAGCTTTCAAATATCATGCCAATTTCTCCTGTGGCCTACCCTAGCCCAGAACCATACCAGAAAAGAAATTCTAGGAATAAAATTCCAGCTTAACTAAGGTGACACAGTACAAAGCCATCACAGTCCACCCTTTGTCAATTTGGCATCCATAAACACCTGTTTTCACCATACTTAACTTTCAAATAGTTTGAAAGCAAAATACAGAAAATTGTGCTTCTGCTTAACATGATATACCTAGCCCTTGTATAATGAAAAGATATCAGATCCATTGGTTATCGATGTGGAAAAAGAAAAAGTTCATTTCTAAACCTCCCCTGCCAAAGGGGATACAAAGCCTGTAAGTTCACAGTTGTCCTAGTTTGGCAATGTTCACTTCTCTTCTAGCTAAGTCACACTGCCCCTGCGATATCCTGTAACTTAATTACTGATGAATAATATTAAAAACTTATTTAGACAGTAGAGGAATGGGAAGGGGAGGGAAATTTGGTTAAAACACAAAAATATTTACATTGAAATAAAAAGAAAAGTTTCATCCTCATTCCTGCAACTGGTTATGTTGTTTTAGCTGGTATTTATAAATGCTCTTCCAACTCCCCATTTATATTTCCTGCCTGCGGCGGTGACCTTTGTTTCTGGTCTGTGCTATTAACACTCCTTCCTGTATTAGTTTGTAGTAGTGTTACTGTTGGCCTCAATCACAGGAGATGAGACTACCAAGAGGCTCCCCATTCCAGCCTTGATCGTCAGGACCAATCACGCCAGGCAGTACAATAAACTTCTTCTTTGCCTGTTGATTCACTGGCAAGAGAACCCCAAAGTTGCCAGGGTCAGTCTCAACTTCCAGTTCAATGGAACTGCTGCTGTGACCCCTGTGGAAATCTTTCTTTTGGGGGAACAAATATTCTAGATTAGCAGAGCCCAAAGTTTCAGAGACAGAAAGCAATAATTTTGCTAGAGAAGTACTGTGTGTTATCTCAGTTCTATCCTCTGTTTCCTGACCCACGGATCCTTGCTTTGAGAGAAACAGTACCATGTGTCAGTTGCTCATTGAGAGCACATCCTGAAGGCATTCTCCAAGCCCTCAAGGTGTTGCCACCCAGCCGGCACCTTTTGAGTCTTCAAAAGGCCATTCCACTGTTCTCTGAGGCCAGCTACTTTAGAGCGATGGGGAACATGGTAAGACCAGGGAATTCCACGAGTGTGAGTCCATCGCTGCTCTTCATTTGCTGTAACGGAAATTCTCTGGACAGAAGCAATGCTATGTGGAATGCCAGGACAGTAAATAAGGCATTCTATACACTCACAGGTGTTTTGGCAGAAGCATTGGGGGCAGGGAAGCAAACCCACGTTGCAGGTACTGGAGAACAAGTGAGAACAAAGCACTGCTCTTTCAAATATAAAAAGGCTGCCGCCAAGTTGCTGATTGATTTCCAAATTGGGAACTCAAATTCCAAATTTCCAGACTGGTTTCTACTGTTGGCAGGTTGGGCATTCAGCAGTGGCTATAGCCAGACTGGCCTTGGTGAGTGAGAATCCATACTACTAAGCCCACGTTTGACCTCCATCCTTCCCACCGTGGCCACATTATTCATGAGCCCATTACAGTAATCGTACCTACCTAGTCTTTGGTTATTAAGTACCATCACTTGGTCCCTGCCAACCTGGGATCCCAGCGTCCCCACTGAATCTGCGGAGCCAGATTCAATGGCGTAAATTTGTACCATCATTTTTGGCCTACAGGAATAGCCACGATAGAGATCTCCGAGGATGTCAGGGCTCTCCTTGTGAATGTGTTTCTCTCAGGCTTGGTAAAAGCAGTGTCCTCTGTCCTTACCTGAGCACATTTTTAGGAGGCAGGTAAACAGGTCTAATATGATGAATCTACTCTAGCATTCCAATCTTCCTTAGCCTTTGGACACTCTCGTCCACAGTATACCAAAGACATTTTGGCATTCTAGCTTCCAGATTTCAATCAACCAACCGAGCAAATGGTTGGAACCACTCAAGCTAACACATCAAATCAGAAATCTCTGCTTATTGAGCCCTAATAAATAAATGTAGCCTAATCTGACTTTATATTCCTTCCTCCCTGATTCTGTGCCTTTAGGGGTCCATAGCTATACATTTCCCCAGGTTTCCCTTGATATAAATTAGCAAAGTCATGCAATTACTTTGGTGTGTATCACACCTTCTCCTGGATCATGCTTGGTACTTCAACCTTTGGAGCCTGTTTGGACTTGAATCTATAAACAATGGAAGAAACTCAGCTGTAGACACCAATGTTTTGAGCCCTAGTCAGGACCACAGGGCCACTGGGAGCCTAGGAAGTTGAAGACGATGTGCCGGGAGGCCCCTTGGCTCCCTCTTCTTCCAGCACTCTCATGAATCCTTGTCCCTTTTCTCTTTTTTCACCCTCTCCTTTGCAGAGTCTCTCTCCATCTTTCTCTTTCATCTTTCCAAAGGGAGAATTTTTCACCCAGAAGAAAGGTGCTAACTGGGGACTCTGCAGGTCATTGGAGCTGAGATGCAGGGCCCACAACACATCAGGCCTCAAGTCAAGCCCAGCCGACAGGAAGAGAGGGACCTTGGGACCGACCTGGGGAGAAGCCTCACACCTGCCTCTCCCCTCCTGGCCCCTCCTGCGTCCCCTTGCACCTGACAGGCCAGAGCAAACAAGCTGTTGTTTGTTCCTCCCTCCCAGGAACGCACAGTGACACGGAGGAGGCGCACATGGCCAGCACACATCGCACTTTGCAGTCACCTACTGGTTCCTAGCTTTTTCTTATGTATGCTGCTTTGAAGACTTCCTCTGAACTCCTATGCTTTTTAATTAGGCTGAAGTTGACAAACACCTATTTGTGTGAGACCTATTTTATGTGCTGGGTTTATGAGGGGTACAAAGGATGGAAGACTACAGTTTCTTCCCGTTGGGACCTCACAGTCTCATGGTGGCGGAGACTCACAACTAAGGAATGCAACTATGAGACTAAAAGGGCAGATTCTATGGGAGTGTGAAGGACAGAGATTACCTAAAACTTCAGAGATCCAGGAAGGCTCCTTGGAGGGGGCTTTCCTCTGCAGATACCTTCAAGGAGATGAAAGCGGAGGAAGGCAAGGGGTGGGGGACACTATGCAGAAAGAAAGTGATAGAAGAGAGAAGAGCTAGTCAGTGTGGACCCGCTGAGAACTCCCAACTATAAGGACGGGCAAAGGCAGAGGGAAGCAGCAATGATCAGAGAGGAAGTAAAAGGACCAGGGCAAACCACCCTTGTTCAGTGAGACTAGTATGTTTTCTACCCCAACTAATCTAAACCCTCTGTCGAACTGAAAGCAAGGACACTGAGGCCCAACTAAATGGGGAGTGATTTGCACAAAAAGCAAAACTCAGTCCAGGACTCAGCTTCCAGCTCACTGTACCCTGTGTGCCCATGACAGCCCCAGACCCAGGTCACCAAATTCTTTGTCATTTTATCCACCAGCCATGCTCACCACAGTGCCCAGCACACAGTGGGGACAAACATATTTGCTGGATTGAATTCTGTGTCTCTCGTATTCCTCCAGTTTCTAAGGAAAGGAGAAGGAACAAGAAAGGGGGATGGTCCTCTGCCAAACCTCTACTGATACCACAGGCACTGTGCAGGTGTGTATTTATGCTATCTTGTTGAGCCCCATGATCCCACTGTCATTCCCGTTTCACAGAGGAGGAAACTGGATCTTGAACAGCTGAGTGATTTGCTTTACAGCTAGCCAACTGTCAGAATTCAAACCCAGGGCTTCCGCAATGAGAGTGTCAGGCTAAATGGCTGAAATGGAATTGAATTGAATTGATTTCTCCTCTGAGCCCACAGCCCTTCAAGGGGAGGGATTATGATTTTCCTTTGGGGGTGGAGAGGGGATGGAGCTGTCGTGGAAGAGTGTGTGTGTGAGAGAGTAAATTCTTTTAAAGACTAGCTTGTTTCAGCTACTCATAACTGACTGAAATTCCGACACCAGAAGAGAAGAACAAAGGTATTGGTTCTTTTTTAAAAGATCACCTAAAAGCCTATCAGCTTCTGCCTCTCTCAGCATCATCTCATTCGAACCTGGGCTGAGGGTCCAGAAACTCAGGGGTGTTGTTGAAATGGAAAAAACACAGAAAGAGTTGGGTTATCATGTGTGTGACCTCTCTAAGCATCTTGTAAGAGATGGAGTTGGAGAGGGGAGAGGATGAAAGAACCATCCAGAAAGACGTATCCGTGTTCAGAAGAAAGGAAGCTAGAGATGATGGTGGTGGTGGTGATGATGACGTGTGTGTGCGTGTTGCAGGCAGATGTCAGGGGGTGCCAGGCAGAGAGAAGAGGACTTGTCACAGCCCTGCATACCAGCCCAGACTCTCCCTCATGCCCTTGTAACCTTTCTAAGGCTCTTCCACAAGTGGGTTTCCAAGGTTGTCACCAAGCCTTTGCCATCCCCTACTAAGGCTGCATCCAGGGACGGGCAGGGCACTGGGTGGAAGGGAGCGCTGGAAGTCCTAGGAAACCTCACTTTCCCCCTGGCCAGGTGCAGGGGCTGGGCCTTGCCACCAGCTGGGGGTCTCGGAGTTGGGCAGGGCTCTGCCTGCCTGTTTGTTCAGCCCTGAACTGAGGTTCCTGTTAGGAAGCAAACTTATTTGTGTTCAGACTGATTTGTTTGCTGTTCACACTCCGGTGGAGAGATGCCCCTTGGAGTCCTGGCTTCAAACACAGGGGTGAGCGTGGGAAGTGAGAGTGGCCAAACTCAGAGCCTGCAGGGCAGGAAATAATTGGGAAAACCAAAGTCTACAAGCCTCTGATGAGGAGAGGGAGAGTTGGACCCCACTGGCAGCTCAGCCCTGGCTCCCTGCTTTCCAGAGAAGAGCCACGTGGGGCTCGCCCAGTGAGGAGTCCTAAGTCAGGAAGGGTTTGGAGTCTGGCTTCCTCACTCACCAGCAGAGCTGCCTAGTGAGGAACAAAATATACTAATGCCAGGGTCCCCACTTTGAGAGGTTGATTTAGTTGGTCTGAGGCGTGGCCAGGGCACTGGGACTTGTAAACCTTCCCAAGTGATTCCACTGTGTGGTCAAGGTGAGAGCCTCTGTTTAAGAGCCTACCAGCTACTCAAACCTTAATGTGCATACAGATCACCTGGAGACCTGGTTAAATTGTTGATCCAACTCAGTGGGTCCAGGTTAGGTCCTTAGATTCTGCATTTCTAACACACTGTCAGGTAATACTGGTGCTGCTGGGCTGGGGACCATACCTTGAACGGCAAGGCCCTCTGCCTGCTTTGAATGCCTCATTCCAGTTATGCCCATTGATCAGAGGGAAGGAGTGAGAGCCTGTCCCCAAGCTTTCTGCACCTGTTCACTTGGCCCACCCTTCCCCCACTACTTTACGTGGTTAGGTGATCAACATACTTCACAGCTTCTCTGGCCAAGGCCAGTCTTGTAGTCATTCTCAAAGTTTAAGCAGACAAGGCAGATCTCTTCCCCTACCTGGGACAAACCAGTTCACCTGGCTCCAGCTGGGGACTGTGGCAGAGGTAGGGAGGGGCAGCAGAAAAGCAGCAGGCACATCCTTCTCTTGTCCTCTTGGGGACTCAGGCCTGATGGGCAGATAGGACATAAACATTGTGTGGTAGGGTATGTTTCCAAAGCTGGCTAAAATAAAGACTTCCTTCCCACGTGCTCTGTTGCAAAGAGGCCTTGCCATTCCCCCATCCCCTCTTCTTGGATCTGGGCTAGCCCTATGACTTGGTTTGGTCAGTAGAATATGAAGAAAGTGATACTGTGTAACTTCTGACGCAGGACCATGTGATCTGAAGTTTTTCCTCTGCCAATTGGGGTGCTCGCTCTCAGGATCCAGCTTCCATGTGAAGCCCAAGCCAGTCATTGGGAGAGAAGAGTGAGTCCCAGTCTCTCAGGCAGCCCTGCCAAGATGCTGGATTTGTGAGTCAAGCTAGCCTGAATGTTTCAGTTCTAGCCACCATCTGATGGCAAGCCAGACCAGTTACATAATTTGTGAAGCCCAGTGTAAAATGAAAACTTACGGTCTATTGTTCAAACACGGTTAGGAATTTCAATATTTTTTTAGTGACTTTCCTCCCTTTTGAACCTCAGGAGCAGGTTCCTTCTACTGGTTCATGGCCATTACCACCAGATGTCTGAAACAGACCCCACTCTTTGTCTATCTCGTCCTCTTTATCCTCATCCCCTTGCGAATTCCCCTAACAAACCTTTCTCTTGTATGTTTACTATTTGTTATTGATCATTTATGGATCCATGTAAAATATACAGGGCTGTTTTGTATATATGTCTTTAATTTACATAAATGGTATGGTATAAATCTTTTTTTCTTTTCTTTCTTTTAATCAAAACTCTTTTAAAGTTCTCTCTTTGGGGCCCTCCGCATAGAAGTTTCATTGCTTCTAGTAGCTGTTTTCTAGTATGTCACATTGCTGATAGGAAGTCTGCTGTCAGGTTGATTTTGATTTGTAGAAAACCTTTTCTGTTGTTAAAAAGCTTGGGAGATCTTCTTTATCATCAGCATCCAAAGGATTCAACAAGATGCCTGGGTAGCTACTGTCTCACAACGTGTCCTTCCAGCCGTGGGCAACAGGCAGCAGGAGGGGGCACTTTTGGCTGCACTGAGGATGCGGTGTCTGAGAAACATCCCAGTGGGGACATCTGACAGGAAGTCAGGTAGGAGAAGGTGTCTGAGCTGAATACAGGTTTGGGAGTCACCTGCATCTGGCTTCTACTTTGAAAAAGAAAGATACTGATGATGAGATCAAAGATGGAGGAGAGTTTGTCAGGTGGGGAGGTGAGTGGGCAGAGGGTCTATTATTAGGTGAGCAATTGCTTTCTTCTTCTTATTATAAAATATTTCGAACACTAAGAAAGTTATAAATATATGATAAATACCCAAGAACTTACCATCCAACTTTATTGATTGCAGCTTTTGCCATGTTTATTTCAATTTTTCTTTCTTTAAGTAAAAGTGCATCACAGACACGTATGTAGTCCCTTTGAACCTCTCACCAGTCTCATTTGTGGGAGTTCACGCCCACGCCCGCTCCCCACCCTGCTTCTCCATGAGACCCCCGGGGGGGCGGGGCCCCTCCTGGGCTGTCAGGAGAGCGGCGCCCACGCAGGCACCCAGGTGAGGCGCGGGGGAGCCGGAACGTTTCCGTTCCAGTTGCTTTCCCTCTTGTTTGATTTTAGTGTGTCTTTTGTTTTGTTTTGATTTTTTGCCTAAAATAAAAGTGGGGTTTTGCCTTACTTTTCTTCCACTTGCCAGTTGGAGGTAATGTAATTGACCCTGGTTCGTATTTTTATCTCACTGAGGGCTAAGAGGGGGAAGGAGAGACTGGAAACGCTGTGAAAGCTGTCTTTCACACATCCATACATTCAGTCACTTACTTATTCATAGCACAACTATCCATTAGGCCCCTGGACTATGGCAGACACAACTACGTGCTAAGGACATATGGGTGCTAAGTTTAGGGGACAAGAACCGTATGCAGAGATACTTGGGAAAGTGGGGCTTTAAAAAATTTTTTTACATTACCTTCAGAAAAAAAAAAGGGAAGTAAAATTACTATCAAGAGAACAAGTTAAATCTTAAAAAAAGAAAAAGAAAAAAAGAGTATCTAACTTAAATCAAAAAAGAAGTTTGGATTATATAAAGTATGAAAAATACTAGCTGTCACATATGAGTTACTTACTGCTTCAAAATGCTAAAACTATCTTGAGCCTACATTTAAAGGAAGAATCACAAATGAAAAGTTGAGCAGGAGGTATCTAGCCAAAAGTTGTTGGAGAGAAAATTATTCTTAAAGAGGACAATGAACCCCAAACTTGCAGACACAGTGACAGGGGCTCACAGCCGAGCTGGAGGCTGATCTTCATGCAGCAGCGTCAGTGCAGGAACAGAGACGGGCACAGGGGCGAAGGGAGCCCTGGAAATGGGGGCAGCTGGGGAGGCAGAGGGGTCAGGGCAGAGCCCACAGCACAAGCGGTTTCTGTGCTGAGTGTTGGCAGCTGAGCTAAAGCTACTCTACCTTAAAGGGATGGGAAAGGCTATTCCAGATAAAGGAAAAGAGATGTGCAAAAGCGCAGCCAGAATTAAAAAAGTGTGGTCCAAGAGATACAGATTGGCAGGCGGGTGACAAGAGTGTAGGTTTGGGAAAGGCAACGGTGAGGCTCAGTCTGCAGAGGGACTTGTAAGTGGAGAGAAGCAGCTTAGTTTTTATATCTATAAAGCGTAGACTACCTTCAAAGGACCTGAAGCAAGACAGTGGTATGATGAATGGTGATTTAGCGGCAGAAGGGAAGACAGGAGAGAATTCAGTTTAACGAACTATTACTAAGCAAGGCACAGACTGGCTGTTGTAGCATATTACGCTTTTTGGAAAGGGGAAAAAAACATTTACACTTGCAAATGCATAGAGTTCGACCCTGCTCTTTCTGCACTTTCCAGGTGGGGTTACTTTAATTGCCCGCTAAAGGGAACATGAGACCCTGGCACCAGCAGCTGCCCCCCAGGAGGGGGATGGGGAGCTGCTTTTCAAGGAGAGAAGGAGATTTTTTTTTTCTTTAGTTTCTTCCTTCTTTTCTTTTTTTTTTTTTTTTCTTCTGTATATCCTTTTGTATACTTTCATGCTTTCGAGTTTGTACTTTGGACCTGTATTACCTGGCCAAAAGTTAATTTGCTTTTTAAGAGGTCATTAGACCATCTAATAGTTAGGGAGGATGTGCCTGCCACCCACCCCGACCTCCCCAGGAAGAACGTCCTTAATCCTAGCAGCCTAGTGAACTCAGAAAGCTTTTGTTGAGATGAGTGACTCCTGGTCAGGCTAGTACTCAGACCTGGGGGACGGGGAGGCGGCCTGCATAGATCTTACACCTTCTTGCTGCTTGTATTTGGGGCTGACTGATTCCATTACCAGCCTCCTAATCCTGGCTGGTGCCAAGTGGGTTCCCCTGCTGTGTCCAGCAAAAGTGTACTGAGGCATCGTTCAGCAGCATCTGGGGACCACGGGAAGCGGTAAGCCACGAAAATGGCAGAGAAATGAAGACACAGGGGCAGCACAGAAGATAAGCACCCAACCTTCCTTACCTTGGAGCAGATTTGTGAGCAGAAAGGGTCCAATGTAGTTGGTGGCAAAGGTGACATCAAGGCCCTCTGGGGTACGTGTTGTGGGCAATCCTGGGAGGAGATGAAAACATAGGTGGTGGGTGCTGGAATGACAACCTTGAGGGAGATGATGTCTGGGGAGGATATATGGGGGTTCAGTAGAAAAGCCACAGGAGCATGTATGTGCCAAGATCAGGGCAGTGAAGTGTGAAGCTACAACTTAAGGTAGGCTTTTTAGGACAGTGTCCGAATGAAGAGTGTTTGCACAGGATATACAGGTTAGGCTTGGAAGTGCCTGTTCCGGGGTCCCTGAGCCAGAAAGGAGGCTCCTGAAATGCATTTAGGGGAAGTAAGTCAGGACACACACCGCAGACTGCAGCATTGTTAACCAGTAGGTGTATCTCCGGATGCTCATGCAGAAGCCACTGAGCAAAGCTCCGGATGGAGGCCATCGAGCTCACGTCCACCTCACCAAGCAGGAGCTGGTTGCTCTGTGAGGCTGCTCGTATCTGGGCCAGGGCTTGCTGTCCACGCTCATGGCTGCAGCAGGCCAGGATCATATGCACCCCGCAGTGGGCCAGCTCCTGGGACACGCTCTTCCCGACGCCTGTGGGAGGGCAGCTTCAGAGAAGGCTGGTCCAGGGAGTGCGGAGAGGGCAGCGGAGCAAGGGGAGAGACAAGGGTCTGAGAGTGGGTGCTGATCCTCCTCTCTGCCCCCCCTGTTGGGGCTGTTGGAGGCTGTGGCCCATGTGAGGTGACAGGGCAGGATGAGCACTCACCGCTGTTGGCCCCAGTCACCACTGCCGTCTTCCCGGTCAGGTCTGTGGAGCAGTGCTGGAGGTCCCAGAGATAACACCAGATACACACACTTAGTCTAAGCAGGAGGACCACCGTGAGGAGGACGGAGCCGGGACCCCAGACTGGGGTGCTGAGTAGAAACCACAGTGACATAGCAGAGAATGCTGGCCTGTCAGTGGAAGCGTTGCCCACATAGAGGGTGGGGAGGGACTAGCCAAAGCTAAATAGGGACTAAGCAAGAAGTTGGTGTGGAGCAGACACAAAATTTAAGGAGGCATTCCCTCTTGGATGTGTTGGAGCTCCCCGTTTAAACCTGAGAGTGAGTTCCTCCTTTAATTGTTTTTCCTAGTGACCTGATTGCCTCACTCCAATGCTGGCCCATGTCTAAGATCAAGAGAGCCAGGACTACCCTGAGCCCTGCATAGGCTCAGATTTGTCTCCACATAAAACTTGGATTTGTGCTCTAAGGTGAACTGACAGAGACCCAGGGACTGGAAATCGAATTCCTTATGCCTTGAATCACTCTGTGCTTAAGCAGGGCCATCCCCTTCCTCCCCTACTGGAATGAGACTCGATGAATTCTCCAAACTGAGGCAGACCCCGACTCGCAACTCTTACGTCTGCTCCTTTGTGGACAGACAGATGGCTCTCCAGACTGCCTCTGCTGGGGAGTCACCTTGGCCCTAAAGCAGGGTCTCCTAAGGGTGGTAATGCAATTATTCCCGGGAGTCAGCGTTCTATCTTCTAGGCCTGCAGGACAACTGCTCCTCTCCAGTTCAGTGGGAATACACACTTGGAAGAAACTGACAGACACGGGGCCAATTCTTAAAGCAACCCAGGTGTTTATTTCTGGCAGACAGACAGAAAGTAGGCGGGATTCCCACTGCCTGAGGTTCAGGGCCCAGGATGGGGCAGGTGCCTGGAGGGGAGTGATGATATTTGGGGACCTGACTTTTGTTAGCTGTGCCACCCATGTTCTTGGGCACCCGTGTGGATGGGACGAGAGGTGCTGCCCTCTTCGTCGTCCTTTTGAGCTTCAGCACAGCTAAGCAGCTCATGGGTGGCTGGGTTCCACGTGCGCACACCAGGAGCCATCTTCGTTGCTTTCGGCAGCAACGTGGGCTTCCTCACCACCTGGGACTTGGCCTTGAGGACTCCAGGAGCAGGGTGAGGCCCCTTCTGAAGATCCTGGCTCTCCTGATCATTGGGGTCCAGGCCCTGCGGGAGTACGCGGGTGCGGCCCGCCCACAGCTCACCCAGCACCTCGGCCTCCCCCTCCCAGCCGCTGGGCCACTTGGCACCTGGCCATAGTTTGGATCTGGGGCTGCGGGCCACGGGGGGATGGGGGGTGGGGTGGGGGTGGGGCACAGGTGCGTGGCGAGAAAGCAGAGGCCGGGACTGGGGAAGGGCGGCTTCGAACAGAAGCCTGGCGACGGTAGGCCTAGGTTTAAAGTAGGGAATTGGAGGCTGGGGCTGGGACGCAACTCTCAGATGGGAACCCCAGGCGGGAAAGGGAAACAAACTGACGGCAAGACGCGGGCACAGGAGACAGAGGAACTAAGGTTGGAGCAGCCCAGAGAGGCGCTGAAGAGAACAGAGACGCGGCGGCGGCGGGAGGTGGGAGGTAGTTGGGGGCGGGGCTTACTTTGCCTTGGCTCGTCTTCCTTTCCACCGAGCAGGGCGCGCACCGCAGGGGCACGGCTCCTCGAGCCCAGGTGTCAATTGGGCAAGGTGAGGGTTCCTCGTCCTCCGCCCACGTGGGGTCCTCTGCTAGGTGGGGTTCTCCCTCATCCCGGGGCACAAATCTCATCTGGACCATTTGGAGTATGGTCTCCCGTGCCCTGTTCACTGCGTACGGAATGCACTGCGGAGGCGAGAGAGGGTCTCAGTCCAGCAGGCAGGGGTCAGGGAGAGAGGAGATGGGTCTGGAGGACGCGGATCCAGCCCCACCTGCCGTTCCAGGTAGGATTTGCAGGCGGCATCCATCACTTGGTCCATCAGCTCCTCCACGATGTCGCCCACCACCTCCTCACCCTCCTCGCGAGCCCTCAGCTTCGCCACCTCCACTTCAGTCAGCTCTCCAGGCACTTCCCCCTCCTGCGGCACCGGAAGTTTTGGTGGCCGCGGCTTTTCCGCCTTGGATCCGGGGTCACTCTGTCGTCGGGGTCGGGCCTGCGTCTCCTGACGCTGGGAAAGAAACAGGCAAATCAGGGCGAGAAACCCAGGAGTGGAGAAGGAGGAAGCTTCCTCAAGTTGTCTAATAGGAAGGAAAAACCTTCTGAAAGGGACAATTTACTAAGAGCCTACTATGGGGACAGATGCTTTTCGGGTGTGTGACCTAGCTAATTCAATTTTCCTAACAGCTCACTAAGCCCATTTTACAAAGACACTGAAACTTGACAGAAGTTAACCTACATTTGCTTGAGATTATACCCTGAACCCAGGCTATGTATAGCTCTAACCGCAGAGTCCTTGCTATTTGCACTAGTTTAAAGTGTTCAAAACTCTTGAGAATTCAAAGAAGTTGAGGAAGATGAGTCAAAAAACAGTGCTGGAATTATTGGTGTGTTTAGCGTTTCCTCCCCTCCCCCAAATCAACTTAGGTCCTCATTTAACAATATACATCTCAATAAATTCCAGCTGAATTAAAGGATAAACACACACACAAATGAAAGAAAATAAAAAGAAAACTTGAAATGTAGGAAAAGTAGTTTAAATCGTCATATAATCTCTGGGTAAAAGAGAACTAAGAATAAAAGTCATGTAAGAAATAATAAACAAATGGGTAGAAAAGTGTATACATATGGGTCGAATTTTCCTTTCCTTACTTTTTAAAAAACTCCTATTTACAAGCTGGTAATAGTAATTAACATTTACTGCCACGTAAAGCCTATCAGTCACATACATGGATTCAATTGCTACATTTTTTAGAGTATGTACTAAAATACTAGAGTATTTTATCCCCATTTTACAGAATTTTCCCAGGATCAGAGAGCAAGGAAGTAGTGCAGTCATAATTCATATGCAGGCAGGTCTAACTCCAGAACTTGACTTTATCCTGCTTCCTAAACAAACAAAAATGTTTCCAACAAATATTAAAAAGGATAAGTATCCCCGAAATACATTAAAGTGCACATAAAATTTTTTAAAAATCGTAAGACCCCCAGGAATAATAAGCAAAGGACATAATATTTCATAAAAGTAGAACTGTTGATGACAACATTAGAAAAGATGTGCAATTTTCCAAAATATCAATTCAAGTTTTATAAATATACCAAAAAGCATATTCTGAAATGAAAATAAAAATATATTCCCTAAAATATTTCCTGTAACGTCATTTATAACAGCAGAATACTGAAAACATAGGTCTAATAAAAAGAACAGATGGCTAATTGTGTGCGAGCTATGTGATGGAACATTATCCCATGATTGGAGGTAATCTTCAGGAAGAATTTACAATAGCATAGGAAAATTCTTATGATATGTTAAATGAAAGAAACAGGACACAAAATTACATCAGGTATGATCTCAGATATGTAAATCAACAGGTGTTGAAGAAAAGGAAAAGTCCAAAATTGTGGGGCAAAAATAAATGTAACAGTGGATATGTTTCTTTCCTACACCCCTCTCCAGCTTATAAGGTTTCTACAATGATTTTGTATCCTTTTATAATCAAGAAAAGTCCACTGAGAAGGGAAAAAAAAAAAATAGTCCCAAAAAATCCATTAACGACCCGGGAATTTACTAGCAGATTCTTAGGCGCCTTCTCACTTCCCCACAACAGTCTCCCTGAACCTAAGTCCTTCCAAATTCACCTCCCAACAAAATCTTCCCAAACCTTTGCCTCCCTACCCCTAACCTTAATGCCTCATACATGGTGTTCCCCCAAAATTCATTCTCCTTCAACTTGTGTTCCCTAAACCTCACACTGAACTCAAAACTCCTTAAGCCTCACTGCCCCTCTGCTAGTGAGAGCAGCGCTGGTGGCAAGCCCAGGGAACGGCCCACAACTCAGTCCTGGCTTGGCCACAGCAGGGCAGGTAGGTCTGGGAGAGGAGAGTCGGTTAGCCTTCCCCTCCCAGCCTCTCATGTGGCACCCGTGATACGGACTGTGCCTAGACGTGGCCTGACCACAGGGGCCAGAAGTGTTGTTGCACAAATGCTCTTCAAATCTGTTTCTTAAACTGTCTTGACTTTTAAACAATTTGACTTTCAAGGGTAGCCTCATTGTTATTTAGTCCATTTCTTCCTCCTGAAATTCTCAAAATGGCTCATTCATCTAGCAACACCTCTCCCCAGGGCCTGACCAATTCTGTTTTCTCCATTTAAGTGGGTGACTCAATGTAAGAGACTTATTACACGCATTAGCAGTTCCCAAAGTCACTTCTTGTTCTTGGGCTCTGCACCACCCATTGAAACCCTTCCCCCAGCTTCCCAGAGTGCCCGTGCGTCTGTGTGGGCGCGGCGCAGGTGGAGTTTTCCGCCCAGCGCACAGACGCGGCTTCCCTGACCATCCTGAGCGCCCGCGTGGTGGGCGGGCGCCGGGTGGCTCCGAGCTGGCCGACGGATCGGGACGCGGATCTGAACGGGCTGTCCCCGCTCTGGCGCACCCTCCGCTGAGCTTAGGCTCACCGAGCCTTTGTCCGCCATCGCCACAGCGGCAGCTCAGACCCCGCAGCTCCAGGGCTTCCTACTCCCTCCGTGGCCGCCCCGGCCTAACGGCCGCCCGGGTGTAACGGCCGCCCCGTCTAACGGTCGTCCCCGCAGCCGCGCCGCGAGCCGCACTTCCGAGTTGCTGGCCCCACCCAGCGGCCGTGCGTGCGTGCGTGCGTCGTCTCTATGGTAGCGGCGGATCCGGAGAGACAATGCTCCTAGAGACGGGAAGCCGATTTGGGGCGGATGGTGTGAAGTCTTAGCTGGCCTGGGGTCGTCGGGGAGCCGAGCGGAGGGAGGTAGGGACTGGGGGCTACCTCGCTTCATCCCACCTCGGCTTGGGCTCTTTGGGCCACTGGGGCCTGTGCCATCGCCGTTCCTCCTCCGGGATTCCCCTCATCGCCCGATTACTCAGCCCTGGGGTTCCCCTTGCTTGCTCCATGGTACCCTCCCCGCACCACGTGACCCCCCCATCCCATCATGACCCAGGCTCAGGGGTCTCTCCCAGTGCCTCATAACAGCGCCCCCAACCCCCACAGGAATCTCCACCGTCGTCTGTTTCCCGTGAGCCTGGTGATTCGGGCGTCTCTCCCCTGGGATGTTCCGCCGGGAGCGCTCCATTCCCCTTCGAGGCTCGGCGGCCGCCCTGTGCAACAACTTCAGTGTGCTGCAGCAGCCGGTCCGCAACCTTACACATATTGGCGTAGTCCATGGACCCGGCGCCCAGCTTCTCAGCGCTGCTCCTGAGGGGGTGCCCTTGGCCCAGCGCCAGCTCCACGCTAAGGAGGGCGCTGGCGTGAGCTCCCCATTTATCACCCAGGTGAACCATGGAGTTGGGAGCGGTGCTGCTGAAACCAGCCCTCAACCCAGCCCTTCCTCTCCAAACCCCGAGGAAGAGGCCTTGTCTAGCCGTCTGAATTTCCACACTTCAGAGTCGTCGTGTCCCCTGTTCTGACCACTTCTCCCTGCTCTGACTCACCGCCCTCCAGGTCCACTGGTGTGTCCTCCCTTACCGAGTATTGCTGGTACTCACTTCACATTGAGGAATACAGGTAAGAAGAGGACCTTCCTGCCCTCCCCAACTAGAGTCTTCTCTACTTCTCCCCAAGGCCCCTAGACCTTTCCCCCATTTACCTCTAAACATTTCGAAACTTTTAGTGTGCTTAGCCTTGTTGCCCATCTTCTCTCCTTCCTTGTTTTTCAGTTCTCAGGTGCCATCTCCAATACCTGCCCCTTTACTAGCTTCATGTCCTTGGGTAATTTGACTTCTCAGAGCCTCAGTGTCCTCCTCTGTAAAATGGGGATAAAACTAGTACCTACCTCCCAGGGTGGTTTTGAGGGTTAAATGGGCTAAGGCTAACATGAGTATATGCAGAGTAGTCAGCACAGAGCTCAGCAAAGGTCAGCTGAGTTGTGACCCCATCCTCACCCCTGTGTTCCAGATGTACAAGTCTGATGGCTCTGTCATGGTCTATTGGCATGCACTGGACTCGAGGTGCCTCCTGTGGGACTGAGTGGGGGCTGGCGGTCCGGCTGGAGCCTCGGTCTTCTCGCCCCGCTCTTCTCGCCCCGCTGGCGCCTGCGGTAGGCTTCTAGGGGGCGCGCCGCGGCCTGTGGAACCAGAACCTCCGCAAGCTAGCGCACCCAGCGTCACCGGAGGCGCGCGGGGTCCAGGAGCGCCATCGCGGGCTTGCGGCCCATTCTGCGCGGCGGTGCACCGAGCCGCGGGTCCGCGCACCAGGGCTGCTGCGGCAGGAACCCGGCTAGGGGCTGAGCGCTGTGGCGCCATCTGCAGAGGGGCCTGACACCAACACACACGGGGCGATTCGGAGCACCTCCTCGTTCTTGGGCTCCGGCCAGTCTCCAGCCACATGAGGCTTGGGTGTGTAATAGTAGAGATCTGAGGGAGAACTGGGAGCTGAGGGGCTGTGCCCTCTCGACTGAGGCCTGGGGGCTGGCTCCCAGAGACAACTGCAGCGAAGGGTGAGGACTGGTGGCAGGCGCCACCTCCTCTGCCGGTGGGCTACTCGATCTCAAGGATGTGATGGAGGATAGGTGGCCCCTCGCCTGGACGTCTGGTTCCTCTAAAGGACCCCGAGGCTGTCTCCTGCAACTGCTTCGGGGTGGGTGGGGTTCCCAGGGTGACTCTCAGCTCCTGAGAATGCTCCCAAGATTCCATTCGCTCCTCAGAGTCTGTATCCATCCAAGATCTTCCTAAAGGGAGCTGATCCATGCTCCCTTGGTCCTGGGGAAATACACTGGGGTGGAGGTGGGAGGTGAGAAGTGTGACGTCGGGAAGGAGACAGAGGAACTAAGGTTGGAGCAGCCCAGAGAGGCCCTGAAGAGAAAAGGACATGGCGGGGGTGGGAGTGGGAGGTGGGAAGGAGCT
The DNA here is from genome assembly GCF_036321535.1 of Camelus dromedarius. Classification (NCBI taxonomy): domain Eukaryota; kingdom Metazoa; phylum Chordata; class Mammalia; order Artiodactyla; family Camelidae; genus Camelus; species Camelus dromedarius. Next base: position 11,027,661 of record NC_087450.1, read on the forward strand.
GGGGGCGGGGCTTACTTTGCCTTGGCTCTTCTTCAGCCCCACCAGGTAGGGCGCGCACCGCACGGGCACGGCTCCCGGAGCCCAGGTGTCAATCAGGCAAGGTGAGGGTTTCTTGTCCTCCGCCCACGTGGGGTCCTCTGCTAGGTGGGGTTCTCCCTCATCCTGGGGCACAAATCTCATCTGGACCATTTGGAGTATGGTCTCCCGTGCCCTGTTCACTGCGTACGGAATGCACTGCGGAGGCGGGAGAGGGTGGTCCCAGTCCAGCAGGCAGGGATCAGGGAGAGAGGAGATGGGTCTGGAGGACTGGGATCCAGGCCCACCTGCTGTTCCAGGTAGGATTTGTAGGTGGCATCCATCACTCGGTCTATCAGCTCGTCCATGATTTTACCCACCACCTCCTCACCCTCCTTGAGAGCCTTGAGACCCACTGCCTCTGCCTCAGTGAGCCGTCCAGGCACGATGTCCCCCTGCGGCACCAGAACCTTAGGCGACGTCGCCTTTTCCGCCTTGGGTCGCTCTGGAGTCTTGGGCCTGCTTCTCCTGCCTCTGTGGTAAAGGAACAGGCAAATCAGGGCGAGAAACCCAGGAGTGGAGAAGGAGGAAGCTTCCTCAAGTTGTCTAATAGGAAGGAAAAACCTTCTGAAAGGGACAATTTACTAAGAGCCTACTATGGGGACAGATGCTTTTCGTGTGTGTGACCTAGCTAATTCAATTTTCCTAACAGCTCCCTAAGCCCATTCTACAGACAAAGAAACTGAAACTCGACAGAAGTTAACCTGCATTTGCTTGAGATTACACCCTGAACCCAGGCTACGTATAGCTCTAACCGCAGAGTCCTTGCTATTTGCACTAGTTTAAAGTGTTCAAAACTCTTGAGAGCTCAAAGAACTTGAGAAAGATGAGTCAACAGTGCTGGAATTATTAATGCAGCCACTCTCTGGGCTTCTGCTCAGCTTCCAGGTGTGTACAAAGGTGTCTACTCACACCCAGACCTGCAGCTCCCCCGCTTGCTGCGTAAATGACTCGAGGTTTCCCAGGGGAATCACATCCCCCCTCGTCACCCTCCTTCCCAGCCCCCCAGAGAGAAAGGGCTCCTTTCTGCCCACTCTCCTGCCTGACCCTCCCCTCTTCTGGCCATGCCTCTCCCCCCAGATCTCGCTTTTTCAATAGTCCTTGGATCCCTAGGTGATTCAGGGCTGCTCTGCCTTCTCCCTATTCCCTTCCACTCCTCAGGGCCCCGCACCTGCACCCTGAGGGGCCCACTTGCAGTAGGCTGAATCATGCAGACAGGCTGAGCCACCAGGCAGCAACACACGCTACCATAAAGGGGCAGCCAGGCGGGGTTCTCCGCTAGAGGAGGAGGAAGTGCAGGGTGAGGGTGGGGAGGGTGAAGGAGACCATCCAACAGCGCCTCTTCTCACCGTCCAGCATCCCCCACGTACACACGTACTCACCATGGCTGGCGAGGGTGAGGTCATGGGTGCGGAACCCATCTTGCACCGCTGCCAGGGTGAGGGTGGTATGAGCCAAGAGGTGGTAACAAGGACCTCTGCCAGACAGAGAAGTGGGCAGCAGTCAAGTGAAGGGCGTGTATGGCAGGAGCTTTAAGGGCCTCCATGGCTCAGGCTGCCCTACAGAAAACCAGATTGCTTCCCCCACAGGGGTTGGAACAAACATTTACTGCACCCCTGCTAAGTGCCGGACCCTGTTATGTATGTTATTCCACTGTATTCCCATGACAGCCCTGTGAGGTGACATTCTTTAATTAATAGATGAGGCCGCTTGAGGCTTAATGAGGTTAAGAAATCTGCCCTTAAATGGAGCTTAGGTGATGTGGTTGGAATTTGAATCTATGTCTATCCAAAACTAGCCTTCTTTTCATTACCCCGAAGGTTCTCAAACTGCTCCTCCAAGGCCCAGTGATTCTACTCGGTGCCTCCAGGTGCCTGCAGGCAACACCACAGGACCCAGGCTACCCTGCTTTGACCAGGAAGCTATCCTGAATGTTTCAGTTCCAGCCACCCTCTGATGGCAAGCCAGATCAGCTACATAATTTGTGGAGCCCAGCACAAAATGAAAACATAGTGTCTGTTGTTCTAACATGGTTAGGAATTTCAAGGCAACAAGAGCAGAGCATTAAGCCAACTGCAGGATCTCACTCAGTGTGAGGCCCTGTGCAACTGCATAGGTCCCACCCTGAGGCCAGACCTGATCACAACGTCACAAGACATCCTAGCAGACACCATGTGTAGCAGAGGGACATTCCAGCTGAGCCCTGATACACAGCATCAGCAGATCACCAAAACACATTGAATGGTTTACTCTGGTAAAATGGGAAGCCCATGGGAGGAGCCCAGGGCAGGTCAGTGATTTGGGAATCTCATCGGTTAAGACCGATGACAAGTGATAATGCTTTTCCACTAAATGGACAGATCTTTGAAGATGAGGATAGCTTAAAGAATGCAACAGAGAGCTCACAGCGAAAAAAAAATGTGACAATGAATATATGTATGTTCATATATAACTGAAAAATTGTGCTGTACACTGGAATTTGACCCAACATTGTAAAATGACTATAACTCAATAAAAAATGTTTAAAAAAATGCAACAGAGTCAAAACTAACTACAGCCCAGTGTTCGAAGGTGTCATTTGCCCAGACGGTGCTGACCTGATGAAGGCAGAGGAGGGCAGGAATAGGACCTTTCTTGCCTGCCTTTTCCCTGGGGCAGTCAGCGTGGAGGGACTGAAGATGAAAGGTCTTTGGAGTCACATGGACCTAGGCTTACATCAGGTTTGAGCCCATTCACATTGTGAGAGTTTGGGATGCCTCCCACCTCCTCATCTTTCCACATCCTGCTCCCCCTGCAGCCTTTCCCACCCCAGAAAATGTCAACTTCATCCTTCTAGCTGCTCGAGCCAAAAAACCTTGGAATCACCTTTGAATCCACTCTTTCTCTTATCCTCACATCCAGTCCATCAGCGTAATTCTCATACGGCTCCCCTTTCTAAACATATCCAGAATCTGACCTTGCCCAAACAGTTCTGCTGCTCCCACTGTGGACCAAGCCTCCTGTCTCTTGCTAGGATCACCGTAATAGGGACCTATCTGCTCCCCTGCTTTCACCCTTGTCCTTCTACAGACTTCAACTCAGCAACCAAAGTGGTTCTGGTTAACAGGGTCAGATCGTGTCACTCCTTTGCTCAACTCCACTGACTCCCTGAAAGGTGCTGACAAGGCCCTCCACTCCGTTTATTTCTCTCATCCACTACTACCCCCATCTCACTCTGCTCCAGCCACACTGGCCTTCTCTCTTTCCCTTGACCAAATATACTCCTGCCTCAGGGCCTTTGCACTTGCTATTCCCTCTGTCTAGGATGCTTGCTTGTCCTTCAGCTACCTGCATGGCTCATTCCCTCACCTTCTTCCAATCCTTGCTGCAATGTCATCTTCTTAATGAGGCCTTCCCCAACCTGACTTTCTCTGCTTTGTCCTATCTCCCTTATTTCCCTGTACTGCTTAATTTTTCTCCATAGTACTTACTACTATCCAACAAACTTATATTTTCTTTTTATTATCTCTCTCAACAAAAATGTAAGCTCTTTATAGAGCAGAGTTTTTATCTGCTTGGCCTACTGATTTTTCTCTTGGTGCCTAGAGCTAAGGTGGGCACAGAATGGTTAGCCTACAAATACTTGTTGAATGAACAAACCAATGAATGAATAAATGTAACTAATGGTATTAGTATCACCTAATACAGCGAACTTTGGATTTAGTGAAATCTAAAGGAAGTAATAAAGGTACAGTTCCTGGCATGGAACAGAGGCTCGTGCACACACGTGTGGGTATTGGGGAGGGGCTGTGAGCAGCGGGGAAACAGCTCATCAGCCTCATCAATGTCTGCCTCTTTGGCCACGTGTTCCTCTCAAGGGCTATAAAGGAGCCAGGTAAGATGCCACCAGCCTGAGTTTCTGGTCCAGGATTACCTGGGCTTTAGCTTTCACTTAGGGAATCTGGGATAGGAATTGATTTGGGCCAAATACATTACTATATCTCTTGAAACTTCTCAATTTTCTAAGCAAAAATAAATACCTGACTTTAAGTCCCTGCAAGCTCTCCCTGCCATCTCTCCCAATAATCTTATAACTCATCATTTAATTCACTGACTCTCATTTTTTTTTTCTGAATTTGTGAACACTTTTCTTTTTCTTCTTTATTTTAATGATTCCCCCCACCCCTTTTGGACCTCAAGAGCAGGTCCCTTCATGGCCATTACCATGAGAGATCTGCACCAGACCCCACTCTTTTTTTTTGTCTGTCTCTTCCTCTTTATCCTCATCCCCTTGCCAATTCCCCTAACAAACCTTTCTCTTGTATGTTTGCCATTTGTTATTGATCATTTATGGATCCATGTAAAATATACAGGGCTGTTTTGTATATATGTCTTTAATTTACATAAATGGTATGGTATAAATCTTTTTTTCTTTTCTTTCTTTTTTTCAATCAAAACTCTTTTAAAGTTCTCTCTTTGGGGCCCTCTGCATAGAAGTTTCATTGCTTCTAGTAGCTGTTTTCTAGTATGTCACATTGCTGATAGGAAGTCTGCTGTCAGGTTGATTTTGATTTGTAGAAAACCTTTTCTGTTGTTAAGAAGCTTAGGAGATCTTCTTCTTTATCATCAGCATCCAAAGGATTCAACAAGATGCTTGGGTAGCTACTGTCTCACAACGTGTCCTTCCAGCCGTGGGCAACAGGCAGCGGGAGGGGGTGCTTTTGGCTGCACTGAGGATGCGGTGTCTGAGAAGCATCCCAGTGGGGACATCTGACAGGAAGTCAGGTAGGAGAAGGTGTCTGAGCTGAATACAGGTTTGGGAGTCATCTGCATCTGGCTTCTACTTTGAAAAAGAAACATACTGAAGATGAGATCAAAGATGGAGGAGAGTTTGTCAGGTGGGGAGGTGAGTGGGCGGAGGGTCTATTATTAAGTGAGCAACTGCTTTCTCCTTTTTATCATTATAAAATATTCCAAACACGAAGAAAGTTATAGATAAATATATGATAAATACCCAAGAACTCACCATCCAACTTTATTGATTGCAGCTTTTGCCATATTTATTTCAGTTTTTGTTTTTTAAGTAAAAGTGCATCACAGACACATATGTAGTCCCTTTGAACCTCTCACCAGTCTCATTCGTGGGAGTTAACTACTATTCTAACCTGGTGTTATCATTTCTAGTCATGGTCTCATACAAATTACTCCATAATTACTTACCCATGAGCAGCAGAGAGCATGAAACGTTTTGCAGCCTTCTAAGCTTTATGTATGTGGCATCACACGGTACTTATCATTCTTCATTTTGCCTCTTTCACTCAGCACTATGTGTGTTAAATATGTAGCTATGGTTTATTAATTTTCATTGCTGTATAGTATTCCAAAAATGAATATACTACCTTTTATTTACCCATTATACTGTTAGGGGACATTTGGATTATGGACATTTGGATTTTTGGTTATTCTGGGGCTAAAAAGGACTGTGGGCTAATGGCTACCTCAGGAGTCTGGAGACTGGCGATTCTTCAAGTCCCTTTGGGGATCAGCATTTATGGAGCGTGTGCTATGTGCTGGGTATGACAAAATTGTAGCAGCAAATCCTCATGGCAACCTGTGAAAAATTATGAATGCTACTTTACAGATAAAGAACACAAGGTTCAGAGAGGGTAGGCCACTTACCAGGTGACACAGTTCACACATAGCAGAAGGGAGGGGCTCCCTCTCCTCCCCCCAGGATCCTCTGGCCTTGACCTCTATTTATTGTTCTCCCTTCCCCAGGAAACTCCCAGCCTCAGCCCTGGGGAAGGGGTGCTTCTGGAGCTTTCCTGAGCTGGTGCTTTTCTGTTGGCTAGATGCACACCTGGACCTGGCACTGGGGAGGCCCCTGTCAGTGCTCACTGCCTGGGCAGGCTTAGACCAGTGACAGAACAGGTACACGCACAATGCTGGCCCCTGGCCGGTGTGGGCCGCTGACAGGACTCAGAATCAGGCAGGTTCTTAGGACGCAGGACGCCTTTTTCTCAATCTCCATAGAGTTCTTCATTCGGTGCCCTAAAGAATTTAAGCCCTCTGTTCCCTCGTTGCTTTGTAGAGGTCTGGACTTATGTCAGGAAACCTATGCTCTGTTCTGCTCCTACATCCAGCTTGCGTGATGTGAGGCAGAAAGTCACTTAGGCCCCCTCTAAAGTGAGATAGTAACCTCGGGGGTGCTGAGCGCATTCACCGAGGCACCGTTTGGCTTTTTAAATGCTGGCCTTTCCCGAGTTCTGTCCTAGGAAGGCCTCGGGAACGCACCGCAATAGGAGAGGTCCCGGGGAGGGAGGGTGGTGCGTGGTACCCAAGGACCCAAAGGACCAGGTAGAAGGAGAGTGTCATTCCTCGCGGCAGACAGCAGGGGGCGCGCGCAGACCACGTAAAGGGGCTCCTGCCTTAGCCGGCTGCCCGCGCGGCATCCGCTTTTCCAGGGTCTCAGCAGCCTGGGCGAAGGCGCCGGCGGCGACTGTGCGAGGAGGAAGGAGAGAGGCTTCTTACCCGGGAACCTAGGAATCAGGATCAGCTTGGTCTACAGACCCCTCAGAAGCTCAGGGAAATTAAGCCCGTGTCGGGAGGCGGGGAGAGGCACTGTGCCCCGAGGGCAGTGGAGGGGTAAGGAAGGGACGCTGTGTCGGGTGTCCTTGGGCTGGTGGGGTCAATGCTTACTAACTGTGGGGGGAGGAAAAAGCATCCTTCCTGGGGGGTGGGGTAACGAGAGGATAGGGTCAATTGCAGGAGATTCCCCAAATGTCAAAACAAAAAAGACGACATTTTTCGTCTGGTTCCTTCCCGACCCTGGGGGATTGGGGTAGGGGTGAGGAAAGTGACCCTCTTCCCACGCAGTCACACCTAAGAGGTGACAGTTTGTCGGTGGGACCCCTGTTCCTGTTCCTGGACCACAACCCTTGCCAACCTCAAACATGCTGCCAGCCAAGACCCTTCTGTCCTTACAAGATGAGTCCATAGACTTTTTTTCTTTCCTGATTCCTAAATTAATGTATACATTTTGCACAAAAATTAAGTAATACCGAAATTACTGTTAAGGAAATGAAAGCCCCTAACAAAATAATCACTGTGAGCAGTATTTTTCAGATTTATTTCTGTTCCATACATACAGTAGTTTATTTATTTATTATAATGATTTTTACAAAAATCATTGAATCAAACTATTTTTAACTTGCTTTGTTTCTCACTTTATATTGGATGCTTCACTGTGTCAGTATTAATTTTAATAAATGGTTGTACAGCATGCAGGTGGTTGAGCCAACCCACCACTGCTGGGCTTTATGCTGGTTTTCCCTTTCCCCGCCTGACAAGCATCCATGTAGGTGTCCTCCCTGGAAGTACTTTTGGGGAGAGATTCTTAAATGCGCAGCTCCTGGGATGAGAGAGGGGCTCGTCTGAATGCTGGTGTTGCTGCATTGCCCTCCACAGGCTGCACTGTCTGGTCAGTCTTCCACCCACAGTGACCGCACGTTCCTGGTAGGTTTAGGCACAACTTCTCTTGAGGTGAGGGCTTAACCTCCGAACTCTTGGACCTAGTAGTTGCCTGACCTGATCACTTCTGGAGGTCTGAGTGGCTCACTAAGGAACTTAGGGGCAGAGTGAAAAGGAAGGGACGGGGCTTGTTTGTTCAGTTCAGAGCTGCCAACAGCAAGAGAAAGGGCTTGATAATGGCTCCAAGAACAGGGGTGGCCACAAAGTGGCCTTACCTCCCAAGGGATTAAGGTGGGGTGAAGGATGGAGCAGAGGAGCCAAGTGAAGTGAGGAATGGCTGGTGCTCCCTGGGAGGGAAACTTTGTCACTCCTGAGGGACAAGGGCCCACGTGGGCACAAGTGCTTTTAAGCTTCAGCTGTTTGGAAGGCAGGATGGTAATCCTATCCTTGGCCAAACCTCTCAGCTGCAACAGAACATACAGCCTGACTTTGAAGGAGAAGAGAGAAGGCCAGGGCCCACCACAGAGCGATCCTGAGCTGGCATCAGATGCTAAATTGGTTCAAAGAGCCTCTGAGCTGGAGAAGCCCTGGAGGGCTTCCTGGAGGAAGAGGTTGGACACTAGCTGTGCCTTGGTAAATGGGCAGGATTTGGACCCTCCGAGAAACCTGAGCAAAGGCATGTTCGTAGTAATGAATGTTCAGTCTTCTCAGGGAACAGGAAGGAGCACAGATTGAGGGTGAGTTGTGGAAGGGCAGGAGGACCTCTAGCTGGGGATGTGGCAGAGGGCAGTGTAGGGGAGTTCCTTACAGCGCCGATGAGAGGAATTTGTTCCAGGGTCCTAGACTGTCCTTCTGGTCTCTGGGTCCTTGGAACCTCTGGCTTAAGACTCTGGACCTGTTTTCCAGGGTTCCTGAAGGCCTATCAAAGGCTCAGTTCCCAGAGCACCTGAGAACTCAGACCTAGGGCAGCAGTCAGCTCGGAGCAGCCCGGTCCCCTGGTCTTGGAAAGGCGTCCCCTGCTGCGCGGGTACCAGCTGCTCCACTGGCATTTCTGCAAGGCTGCTAGCTCCCAGGTGTATGGGCACCCGGACGTGGGGCCCACCCCTCTCCAGTCTTCACACCTCCACCTCTGCCTCTTTTTCCTTCCCCATGTCCTACCGCCTCCCCCACCAGGCAGATGGGGAAGCAGGGGTGCGGGGAGAAGGGAGGGTTTGAGCCAGTCCTGGGGGGCGAGTCGAGGAGGGTCGAAGGGACTGAAGGAGACCGCGCCCAGGTTTCCTCCATTCGCCACACCCCATTCCCCTTCCTCTGCCCTTCCCTCGTCTTCCCGACTCCACTACGGTGCTTTCTCTCCCGTGCCCTCCTTCTTGACCGCATTCTCCCACCAGGATCTTTTGTACCAACCCAATTTTTATGGGAGTTGGTCTTCCACGTGTAAGCTCATTAAGGAAAGGTTGCAAAATTCATAACATTGGAAGGAAGAAAAAAAAAATCCATTTCTCCCCTGCCAGGTGCCTGTCTCCTCGGAGTCTCCCCTACGCCGCGAGCCCAGCGCCCCCGCCTGCTCGCGGGCCCGGCCGAGCACCCCCTGGGGCGGGCGCCGAGGCCCGGGGCGCGGCTGGGGCCGCGGCCTCCCCCAGCCCGCGAGCGCACGCCGCCGAGTCACAGCCCCGCCTGCGCCACCGCGGGCGGAATCGGGGACCGGGGATTGAGGCGGCCGCCGCGTGTTTGCCCAGCGCCCGCCCCCGCCGCCGCGGGCCCTAATCTCCGATACACTTGCGAGTTGGCTTCCTGCCCCGGGGCCCCCGCTCCCCGAGCAAACAGGGCGGGCGCGGCGCTGCATCCGAAATGTGGCATTTGAGCCGCGCTGCGGAGAAAAGCCGGTGCACGGCCCACCGGCTGTAATTGCCCTTCCCCTGCCCTAATCCTCCGGTGCGGCCCCGCCCGCCGGCTGCGGCCCATTGATTAGCGCGGGAGCCGGGGATCGGCCCAGCTCCGGGAGGGGCGCCGCAGCCCCCACCGGGGGCCTAGGAGGCAGTCAGGACCCACCCCCCGCCCCTAGCTCCCGTCCCCCGCGCCCCTCTCCAGCCGAGGTCAGTCCGGACTTGGAGAAGAAGCATACCCTTGAAAAGGGCGTAGAGGTTGCCAGGGGAAAATAGGGGTGGAGCGGAGGAGGGAAACACCCCGCAAACTTGGCCAGACACGCTGTCTGAGAGAGATGAGACCCCCGGTCATACTGTCCTTAGTGTGGGGAGGGGAGGGGCGCAGAAGACCCACAGGGGCTTGGCTGGGCTTGACACCCTGAGAGCCCACGGTGGAGCTGGGGATTGAGAGGTCCCTGTGTGCCCCAAACCACCCTCCAGGCCCCAGTGCTTCTGCAGTGGCCAGGGCCCACTTGCTGTGGTCTGCCAGAGGGGCCTGGGCCCCACCGCAGCCTCATTCGGTCATTCTTCACTGAATATGGGGTGCAGGGTGCCAAGTGCTCCAAGCTGGGAAATCGGCATGGTCTGCTCTACAAGCCGTTAATGACAGAGGTCAGTGCAGAGGAAGAGGGAAATAGGGTGATACGGGAGCCTTTGGGGGCACACCCACTGAGGCCCGAGTGATAGCTTTACAAGGACAAGACTCCATTCCCACCTGACGTGGGTTTTGTTTCTTCCCTTCCACTTCCCAGCCTCCCATCCAGCCCCCAGCGTGCACCCCTCCCCTTCCCAGAGCAGCCGCCCTAAACCGGGGAGAAAGAGCCTTGGCCTTCTGAGCGGCCTCCCTGGGCCTAGGCCCCCAGTTCAAAGCTTGGCTTCTCTGTGCAGGGCCAAGGCCTGGTGCTGCAGCACTTGGGGCGTGCAGGGAGCAGGGGCCTCCTCTGACACCCTGAGACCCAGGGAAGGAAAGCCAGGGCTGGAGCCAGAGGCTGGGCCAGGGTCAGTGGAGGTCTCCAGAAATGGAGAACAGAAACAGAGATGCAGGAGAGAAATCGGGCTAAGAGGACTTGATGGCAAACTAGAGCAAACTAGAGCCTCATGCCTAGGTGCCTCCCCTTAACACCCTTCAACAGGGCTAAGCTTGAACAGGGTGAGGCTCCACTGAGGGCACAGATTTAAGGAGGCACTCCTTCTCAAGGCTGTACGGGGCAGGAGCACCTGAGAGGGGGCGTCCCCTTGCCACATCCTGGTCCCAGGCCTGCCCTCACTGCCCTAAGTGAGCTCTGGCTTGTACTAAGGTAGCCCAGTCTCTGATTTGCCTCATAGCCTGACACCACCTTGACAGCGTCCTCACTATTCACCTGCTTGGTTCTGACTGTCTCCCAGCTGGGACAGAAGCTGCAGGCAGGGACCTCATTCCTCCGAGTCTCTAGGTAGGCAGTGGGTGCCGAATAAATGATGAATAAATAAATAAATGACTGTATCTCCCAACCACCTCGCCCCCAAGTCTGAATTCTTCCCTCCAGCCATGGCTGGCTGCAGTGGCCACCCCAGGGTTGCTGGTTTGAACCCCATTTAATCCTCAGGCCCTCTGCCTGAGTGCAAATTTGCACGATTGGCATATGTTTGTTCTTACATTCTCTGATACTAAGCCGTGCTTCTCTCTCCAGCCAGACAGTGACTCCCCGAGGGCAGGGAGCAAGCCTGGCCTGGAATTCCTTATCTGCCCTGCAGCACCCAGGCCGGGGTGGCCCTCAATATATGCTCTGTGATGAACACCCACACACCTACGGCCCTAACGTCCATCTGGAGACTTTGGACAAGTCCTCCTAATGCCTTATTTCTGGTTATGGAGCCATGATCCAGGTCACATGTCCCTGCAGTGACCAAACTGGGCTAAAGCCAGGGTCCTGCATCCCGGAAGCAGTGGAATTTCTTCCTCCTGTTTAGTAAATTACAAAGGTACGATTCCTCTGCCTCCTGCACTTTGGTGTGGGCTGGTGGGGGAGTCTCGGCTTTCTCCTATAATACCAGGTGCACGGCCACCAACTCCAATGATTGTAACAGAGCACGTGCAAGCAGGTGGGCGTGTGTATAACATCTGTTGGGGTGTGTGTGTGTGTGTGATGTCGGCTGTGTGTGAATGTGTGTGTGCCTGGGGGAGTGTGTGTGCTGTCAGCAGAGGGTGGATGTGGATTCTGTTGGATATGAGCGTAGGTTGGTGCGGGGTGTTGGCTGGGTGTGTGCGTCTGCTGAGTGTGGGTGTGTGTATAGTATCTCTTGGGTTGTGTCTGTATGTTTGTAGAGTTTGCTGAGGGTGTGGGTAAGTGATGTCTGTGGGGTGTGTCTGCAGAGCGTGTGCGGTGCCGGCGGGGATGTGCGTGGAATGTCTGCTCTGTGTGCATGACGGTGGGAGCGCCTTAGGCTGTGTTATCATGATACAGCTTTCCAGAAGCCTCTGTATGAAATGCTTGATGACATCCCCTGACCAGTGACACTGTATCTGGCCAGAGGCTGCTCCCCTAGGCCTGGGCTGGCTAGGGAGGTAGGCACGGAGGGCCTGGGGCATCCAGTGTCTCAGGAGGTCAGGACGCTGAGCTGTAACTGCTGTGACCAGAGGCATGGAGACCCAGGCAGGGACAGGTGCCAACTGCAGTAAGTGGACAGAGGCCCAGGCCTGGAGGCCTCGAATCCTGTGGAGTAGAGATGGCGAGGCCCCACGCATCAGACGGACCCAGCGTTGGGGAGTGGAGTGGACATGTCAAGTCTGGGTCTCAATCCAGGCGACACATTCAGGCTCAGGACAACGTAGAAGGAGAGGAACCCAGGGAGAAGGCCGAGCTCTGATGCTTAGGGCGGCTGGGGCAGAGAAATGAGTCAGCTCTGAGCGCTAGTCCACTTGGTACCCTTCTGGGCAGAGGCAACTCATGCCAGGGCACAGGGCTCAGTGAAGGGAGCAGGAGCCTGAGTCTCAGCCCCACCGCCCACCTAGTCAGTGCCCTTGTACAGTGTACAACCTGCCCAACCGCACTCGGTGACGCCAGACCTTGGCCTAGGAACCTGCAACTTCTGCTGGCTCTGGGGCAGAGAAGAAGAGGATGCCCTCTTCACGCTTCGGAGGAGAAGGCATCCCCGGGAAGGGGATGGCTTTGGGGCAGGATGGCTGGAGGCCTACTGGCTGGGCATACTGTCTCCTGGGTCCTGGGCTGGTCTTCACAGTGAAGGCAGAGCAGAAGACACCAGCCACCCACAAACTCCCCATTCCCCAGAGTGCCAGCATGGAAATGCTATGACGGTGAAGAGGAGAAAAAAAGTAGAAGGAGGGCTGAGCAAAAAGGGCATTTGGAAAGGAATCTGATACAGGAGAGGAGAGATGCTCTGGAACAGTGACACGAGTCACCAAGGTGACCCACTAACTGGGTTGGTAACCTCTGACTTCTAACGTCTGTCCTCAGTTTTGTCATCTGATTCAGGGCGTTGGACTGAAACAGTTTTCAGGTTCTTTTCCCGGTGACTCTAACCACAGACAGAACTGGCCTGGCCTTGGGCTGACCAGGCCGACGGTTCCCGCTGGCTCCTTCCCTCAGTCACTGGGGAGGCCGGGAGAGTGTGCAGGGCTCAGGGCAGCCCACTCCACGCTGGAAACCAAGCCCAGGGCCGCATCTTGCTGTCTGGAACCTCGTGCTGGGAAGTGAACAGAGACTTGAAAGGATTATTGCGAACTTTTAGTGTCAAGGAGAGCTGTGTCTTTCTAACTCAATTCTAGAGACAAATTTGGAGCTCACATCTTTACACTTCCAGGGCTGCGGTTCTGGGAAAGTCCAGCCAAACTCCAGAGCTGATGTGAGTAGCCTGTGAGCGTTTCTTTGGTCCCTAGGGCCTGCAGGACAGAGAAGGGCAAGGGCAGAGACTTCCGGGCCTTGGGAGGTCAGGAGAATGTGGTGGAGGAGGAGGGAGCTGGCTGCCTCTGCACTGGGGGCCCGGGGGGCGGGGGGACGGTGGTTGATGAGCAAGACTTCTCACCCCTTCAGTAAAACAAACAAAAAAATTATTTCTCCTATTTCCTTCTCTGAGATTAATGATAAACTGTCTATCCCCTAAAAGAAAATGATAAAGACTCTAATTTTACTTGGAGGCTCAGAAATGCCATTTCTACGCAAAACAGGGAGCCCATAATCAGACTTGAGCGGGGCCAAGCTTTGATAGAAAACGTTTTCCTCTCGCCCCCTATTTCTTCCCCTCCTTTCCTGCAAACCAAGATGCCCGACAGCTAAGAACAATGCTCAATAAAGGGAAATAATATTTTAGTCAAAATAGGCCAAGACTGCTCCCAGCCAACTGTAAATTAGCATTTTGAGGGCAAATATGCAGACAATTTGAGATAATGAAGCCTGATTATTCAATCCAATGAATGTTAACTAGGGAGCAGAGGCTCCACTGCCTTATCTCACTCCCTTCGATTTATTTTTTTAATCGTTTCACATTTGAACTCTTTATTTGTTTCTGTTTTATGCGCCCCCTCCCTCCCTCTGTCACACACACACACACACACTCACACACACACACACACACACACACACACACACACACACACACACACGCCTCCCTCTCCACTCCTGCCCAGGCTGCAGAAGAGGACCTGTTGGAGATGGTCCGTCTGTCCACCCAGCCTCCCCGCCCGGCCTTCGGGTTGGCTCAGCAAGCCCCAAGGAGCACCCACCGTGTGCACGGCCTTTTGTGGAGCTGGCGGTGGGTGGGGGCCACTGTGCACTAAGCAAGTGACCCAGGCCCTGCTTCTCAGAGCTTCGAGCAGGGCTGGGTACCCGATATGGGAAGGTCACCCACCTTCAGAAAGGAAGATGCCGGGTGCATGTGAGGTGCCGGCATTGGGGTGCACATAAAATCCAGAACAACAGGAGGAATACCTTTTAGGGCCTCAGGTCACCCTCCCTGAAAGGTCCTTAGGGAGCCCCACCTCCCTCCCTAGGAGTCATGGAAGCCTTTCTTAGATTATTAGATCTTCCTTCTAGGCAGGACTAACTACATCATTTGTGAGCCCAGTACAAAGTGACGATGCAGAGCCTCTTGTTAAAACATTATTGAGAATTTCAAGGTGGTGATGGCAGAGTACTAAACCAAGGAGGGGGACCTTCTTCTGAGTATGGGGCCTGGGCAACTGCGCTGGCCCTGGCTCCGGGAGCTCCTGCTGGTGGTAATCCAAGAAGGCTTTCTGGAGGAGGAACGAGGCCATTCTTGAGTGAGGAGTGTTGTTCCTGAGACCCTGGTGAGGGTCCCAGTTGACTGGGGGTGGGGGAGTCTAGGCAGGACCCCCCAGCTCCTGAACAGCTGCCAGCCTGGCTGTGTTTCTCCTTGGAGTGCCTGTTCTCTGGCCCAGAAGTGATGCTTACTCATTAGTGGAGGGACATCTCCCACCGGGCGAGGGTGCCCCCACGCTCTGGTGCTCACCTGAATCTCAGCTTCCTCCTTTGGCCTTGACCCTGCTCTTTCCCTGCCGGGTGCCTGCCTCCTGGTTCCTGCCCCAGTGCCAGGCTCTGCAGCTTCCTCCCACCCCTGGGCTCACCGAGTGCCCCTCGTGGTGTGTGCAGCACAATCTCACCCCTCCCCTGCCCTTCTCCCCTGCGGACCCCCTCCAGCACGCTCAGACCCCTCAGTGCCTCTGCTTGCGCTGGGCTCCCCACCTCTTCCTTCAGCCCCCTCGCCCCTCCCGTCTACTCTATTTCCGCCCCCCTCCTCACACCCAGCCAAAGAGCTTTGGTGTCAAGCAGCCCTGTTCTACGCCCCACTCTGCCCCTTAGCTGTGTGTGCTCCTGGGCAGCCTATCAGACCTCTTGGAGCCTCAGTTTCCCTGGGAGTAAATGGGGAGGTACTGTGCCCTGTCTCATGAGGTCAGCAGGAGGATGGAATGAGCTGCTGCAGGGAGCTGGTCCGCGTGAATGTGTGACTGTGTTAGCTGCTGCTCTGGGAGGCTGTGCAGCCGGCCGCCCTCTAGAAATTCCGTACCCTCTGGAGTCCCCATCACACCATGTGGCCTGCAGTCATGTGCTGTTTCCTCCACCTGAGTTTCCCACAAGTGAGGTGGTGGACACTGAGAACGGCTACCTCAAACTCCCACGCCACCCTCCTTTTGGCTGGAGAGGTTGGAAAACTAAAACCTGCATTTCCCAGACTCCCTTGCAGCCGGGGTTGTAGAAATGAATAGGATTCCGCCCATCAGTTACACTCACGATATTCGGAAGGCGGACGTGAGGCCGAGGCTGCTTCCGACTCTGGTTGTTTCTGGGTTGTTTGTTTTCTACAGCAGCTTCCCATGGTTCCTTCTCTACCTTCTGGATGTCATGAGGCAAAGTCAGTGGCGACCATGTCAGTAGTGGCTTGCTCCTGGTTTCTGGGTCTCTGTGTTGCCACTACAGTGGTTTTCAGCCCGTGGTTCCAGAAATGATCTCACGGGTTGTAGTGCTACTGGGGTCAGTTTAGAATTTGGAACCCACTATTCTGGCCCTTCCGACAATTTGGGAAGCTCCTAATTTCTCTGTACTAAATCTCTCCTCAGTTAAAATGCCCAGAGGGGTGTTCTATACAGAATGTCGACAGGCACAGGTGCAAACCAGCCTTCTCTTTGTTCTGCACGCCCACAGGGTGGCACCTTACACAGGCGGAGACCTCACCTGCAGACCCAGCGCCACCGGGGAGCCTCGGAGTTGCTGGGCTCATGTGCTGGTCGTCCCCGTTTGTACTTCCATTCATCTGCCCTTTTCCTCCTCTGCCCCACATGCAGGGAGCTGACCCCTGCAAATTATGTTCCCCAGGCTGCCCTGTCCACTGGCTTCCTGCTGGATTTGACCAACTGTAAGGCACTGGTGGGAGACTGGAGGGCGGGAGGAAGGAAAAGCCCAGACTGTTTCTCACCTTCTGTCTCTGCCTCCAGTGGCGTCTATGCTGTGCAGCCAGCCTCTGCCAGGCACCACCCTCCCCCAGATGGCTCCAGCTCCCAGCTGTCGCCCTTCAGAGTTACAGCTCTGACCTGGCAGCCCCAGCCAGCACCACCCTGCACCCTGACTGTTGAGCTCTGTTAATCTTTGAGTTGCCTCACCTTCCTGGGTTTTCATCTTTTCCAACAGTCCTGTAGCTGGGTTCTCAAATGAAATCCCCTCTGTAGTGAGCGACCTGGTGTGAGTGGGTTTTCCTGACTGTTAACAGTCTTCCTCGTATAAGCCAGTGATGGGGCTGAAGGCTCTGGGCCACATCTTCCCTCCTCAGGGCCACAGTCTGTCTCTGCGGCCTGCCTGCCAGCCTGTCCTGGTGCAGCCTGCAGAAACATCTGGGCAGAGTCCTTCAGGGTCCCCTTCCCCCGCTGGGGAGTTGGGGGCAGGGGAGGAGCTGGGGTGAGTGGCAGCTTTCGCCAACACCTCAGTCTTCTCTTCTCGACATGTTTACTCACAGGCTGTCTGGAAAGTGCGAATCCTCCCTAATGGATGTTTCGCCCAATTAAATAATTAACTCAGAGTGTTGCTAAGCGTCTTCAGCAAAGCCTCTTCCAGTCCTGGAGGCCTCCCCATGCCAGGCCGTGGCTGCTACCAGCGGGGTCCGGCCAGTGCAGAGACCAGAGAGGCTGGTGGGAGAAGCCAGGAGGCTGGCAGGGAGGGAGCCCCAGATGTGTCTGGGCCAGGATGAGGGAGCTGAGTGCTCTGGAGAGAGAAGGGGAAAAGGCATGTCTAGAAAAGGGAGGCTAAGGCTCATTGGAGGGGGCAGCAGACAGTAGGGGTGGAGGCACTAAGTATATTGTGGTTCGTTCACACTGTGGAAAATCACTCAGCCCTTAAAGGAAAGGAGCTCTGTACGGACACATACGGGCAGAAAAAGAGCTCTACGACATTGTAAGTGGAAAAAAATGCCGACAGTCCATACAGTTTAATTTAATGTAAGTAAAAATAAAGCGCACATGCGCACATATACCTGGGCATCTACGAAAGAGGGGCGAAGGCTGCCCAGCACACTGCCCTCTGTGCCCGGGAGTGGGGTGAGAGGAAGGCGGGGCTCTTATTTCACGCTCTGCACCCCAGAAACGCTTGACTCTTAAAACCAGAAGATGCTCTGATATCACTTCTGTAATTAAAACAGGAAGAATCTAGCGAAGAATACTCTCAGAAAAAAAAAAAAAAGAAATGGCAATGTTTGAAGAAAATGGCACAGAGGAGGATGTAGGAGTTACGATAAATTGAAGAAAATACTTAATTCTTGGGAGTCTAGACTCTTGCTTGAATCAATATTTTTCAGTATTTTGGTCCTAAGTCAGAGTGAGAACTAAGTATTCAGCAGACCCCAGTACACACACGTATGTATGTTTGAAACAGAAATTCCACAAAATGTTGCCTTTAGCCCGTGCCATGCACCCTAGAATTTTTTATTCTTTTCTAATTTTCCCCTTTAGGATATTGGTTGTGATCCTCTAAATAGATTTCATTAATGGGCTCCAAATTGCAGCTTGGAAAACACTGTCTAAACTGGTGGAACGCCTGGGCCCTTTTAGGAAGGTCTTGCCGGTCAAGCCCTCAGGGTCCCACCAAGTAAGGAGAGGAAACCTGGCGCCTTCTGATTCAAGTCCCTGAGGGAACAGGAGAGAAGTTGTTTGGGGGCATGACTACCAGGTTGCATTCACTACCAATCCAAGCGCCAGCTCAGAGGTTTGTCTTTTTTTGTTGTTATCATTGAAGTATAAAGTCAGTTACAATGTGTCAGTCTCTGGTGTACAGCACAATGTCCTGGTCACACATATACGTACATATATTCATTTTCATACTTTTTCATTAATGGTTATTACAAGATATTGAATATAGTTCCCTGTGCTATACAGAATAAATTTGTTTTTTTAATCTATTTAAATATATATTAGTTAATATTTGCAAATCTCAAATTCCCAGATTTCTCCCTTCCCATCCCCTTTCCCCCCTGGTAACCATTAGTTTGTTTTCCATGTCTGCTAATCTGTTTCTGTTTTGAAGATAAATTCATTAGTGTCATCTTTTTTCCTTTTTTAGATTCCACATATGAGTGATATATGATATTTTTCTTTCTCTTTCTGGCTACTTCACTTAGAATGACGATCTCTAGTTGCATCCATGTTGCTGCAAATGGCATTATTTTATTCCTTTTTATGGCTGAGTAGTATTCCATTGCATAAATATACCACAACTTCTTTATCCAGTCCTCTGTTGATGGACATTTAGGTTGCTTCCATGTCTTGGCTATTGTAAATAGCGCTGCTATGAACATTGGGGTGCAGGTGTCTTTTTGAATTAGAGATTCCTCTGGCTATATGCCCATGAGTAGGATTGCTGGATCATATGGTGTAAGTCTATTTTCAGGTTTTTAAGGAATCTCCATACTGTTTTCCATAATGGCTGCACCAAACTACATTCCCACCAACAGTGTAAGAGGGTTCCCTCTTCTCCACAGCCTCTCCAGCATTTGTCGATTGTGGCCTTTTTAATGATGGTCATTCTGACCGGTGTGAGGTGATACCTCATTGTAGTTTTGATTTGCATTTCCCAGAAGTTTATCTTTAAACCAGAATTGAACCATCGCCAAGGCTCACCCCACCTACAGGGGGTCCTGGAACCAACAGGCATTGCAGGCAGGCTCCTGTGTAGGAAACAAAACCAAAATCTCAAAACACTCCACAGTGAGGGGCCCAGATCTTCCCCGCTTGGCTTAGCGCAGTCTTAAAAATGGAGCCAAATCCCACCCAAGTCTTCAGGACTAGCTTGTGTGGCTTTGGCCAAGTTCCTTCACCTCTTTGTGTCTCAATTTTTCCATCTGGAACGCGGGCATAGATAACAGTATCCCCTTTCCTCAAGGAGTTTTAAAGATCAAACGCGTCAGTGCCGACAGCGCCCTGAGAGCAGGGCCTGCGATCAGCAGATGGAAGCTGCTGGTACGCGGCCTCCCCTCCTGAGCGGCTCTGGAGGCGGCGCACGGGCAGCGCTTCAGTGGTCAATTAACTGCAGACATGAATGAAACCCGGGAGCCCATTTCCACCCTCTCCCTCCGGCGGGGCAACGGGCTGGAGCGGTCGGTCGGGGTGAGGGGAGGTGGAGTGTGGCAGGCGCTGATGAGGCTGATAAGCCACGAGTCCCAGTCCCGTTCCCTTGTGACTGCGCCCGGGGGCCTGGCGGCCGCCCTCTGACTCCCCCGCTCCCACGTACACCCCCGGAGCCAGGCCTGTCTCGGCCATCACTGCCCGTCCCCTCCCCCTCTCCAGTGGGGGGCGTGGGAAGGGGGGCAGAGGGCAAGCGGGGAGACAGACACGCCCTGCAGACCCGGACAGCCGTGCCTACCTAACCTCGCCCGGGAAGGTGAGGGCCCCCCACTTCCCTCCTCCACACCTCTGCCCCTCTCCCCACCAGGTGCAAGGCCCTGCCCAAGCTCGCCTCCTCCCCAGGGCTCTCCTCCTCAGGTCAGCCTCCCTTCTCCCTTCTCCGGTCCTGCTTAAAGGCATCCTTAATGCACCTGGCTCCCCGAAGCCTTTTCCCTGACCCGGGTTAAGCCAGTCCTATCTCAGCCATCACTGGGCCTGGAGGCCAGAGCCTTCAACATGTTCATGTTTAGAAACCTGAAAACAGCCTCCAAAAGTATGGAAAGTAACCTTCAAAAGGGCCACTTTGGGTTTTTTTTTTTTTTTTTTTTGAGACTGTCTCAATTGAGACAAACAGCAAAGAAAGACCAGAGAGCTAGCCCCAGCATTTAAATGTGAATAAATTTAAATTTCTCTCTTTTTTGGCATGTAGTTTTACCGGTTTTGACAAATGTAGAGAGCCCTGTACCTGCCACCAAAAACAAGATGTGGAACAGTCCATCACCCCCCAATTCTCCTCCTCCCTCTCGTTTTACTCAGCCTTTCCTCCACCCGACCCCTTGCAACCTCTTGTTTGTTCTTTCTGGTACTTTACCTTTTCCAAAAATGTCATCTAAGTGGAATGCTAGAGTGTGCAGCCTTTTAAGCCTGACTTCTCTCAGTCAGCACAGTGCATATGAGATTCAGTCATGTTATTGCCTGTGTTACTGGTTTGTTCCTTTTTTATTGCTGAGTAGTATTCCACTGCATGGGGGTACCACAGTTTGCTTATCCATTATGAGTGACAGACATTTGGGTGGTTTCTAGTTTGGGGCTATAGTGAATAAAGCTGCTACATGTACGCTGGTGTACAGGTGTCTGTAAGAACATGTTTTCATTTCTTCTGAGTAAAAACCAAGGAATGGGATTGCTAGGTCACAGGCAAGTTATTTAAAAATAAAGAGAACAAATATCCTTCTTGGCCTTCTGTGTCCCTAGGCAGCCTCCATTACCTTTTTCTTTGTATTTTTCCAAAGATGTTTGTACATATATGTGTGTGTGTGCAAGAAAGAGACATATATACAGAGCAAACATATACTCTTTAAAAAAAATACAAATGATCAGATAATACACCTATTTTTTTCTTTGGCTGCCTTTTCTGCCTAATAAGTCTTGAAGATAACGCCCTCTTCATATAGCTCTGACTCATTCTTTTCTACAGGTACATAGTATTCCATTTATGGATGTACCATACTTTATTCAACAACTGCTTATTGATGATTTTGAATTTTGGGGGTTTTTTTTGGAATTACAATATTGTAATGAAAATCCTGGACAGGTTTCCCCCGCTGTCTGAAAGTAGAGTGTTATGAAAACTTCATCAGCTGAAATGGTGTTAAGTGAAGAAGCAGTCACCTTCGGACACATCTTGCTAACAGACGCACAGCGTAAATCGAGGTACAGCATAGATGCTCACAGACACAGTTCAAAGGTACGGCGGCCGGATGCTGAGATGCTGAGCGTATTTCCCAGGGAAAGATCTTGGTGGTGCCACTGCTGCTGCTTGGGGCGTGAGCCGCCTCTGGAATGGCTCGCTGCAAAGCAAATGCTGAGGGTTCTTTTTGCTTTTCACCTTTTCTCATAAAAGGGAAAAATATCTCTTCCAATTGCTTTTGGTTAGCGAAAACAGGTACTAATGTAAAATCGAAGTGGTGTGAGGTGAGTTTTGGAAAAGTGGGGGACCTGTTTATGCTGCTTGTACCGTTGTTTGAGTGCAAATAGGAGAACTCAAAGGTGGGAGTCCTTAAAAGAACAATGTACATCCTGGCGGCTGCCCGTTGCCCCCTCACCCCCTCCTCCCTGGCCCATCGCAGTTTGGGCCCAGCACACCAGTGAAACCGCTCTCACCAAGGTCACCAGCAGCCCTTTCACACTCATCCGCCTCAGTTTCTCCGAGGCTGGCAGTGTCGTGACCCCACCCTGCTGTTTGAAACATTCCCTTCAGAGCCTCTGGTCTCTCTTGGGTCCCTTAGCTCTCTGGTGGTCTCTTCCCCATTTCTGCTTCCTCCCACGGCCCTTGCAGACACTTGGCAAGAACCACTCGGCTCGCTCCTGCCCCCCCGCCCCCCCCCCCCATCTTCAGTCACACTGGGTATCAGGCAGCTCCCACAGTTCTGTCCACAGTTCTGACCTCCGTTCTCCGCTCTGGTCAACTTCCTGCCCACCCTGTGAGCCCTCATCCCAAGCCTGACTCAGCATCCCTGTGCCCTCCAAGCGTTCCTCACCTGCCAGCCCTGGCTTTATTTATGGGGCTGCCAGGCAGCCAGGATGCTTTGTGTCCCCTCACTCTCTCCTCCCACTAGTTAGTCACCAGAAACTGCCCTTCCCATGATTCTTCCCTTCCTGATCCCTCGACCAACCGCCCTGGGGCTGGGCTTCCCTCAGCAACAAGGGCTGACTCTTGCTGAGCATTTGCTATGTGCCAAACACGGTGCAAGAACTACCAAGCAGGTGTAACCTCACACAGCCTTGCAAGGAAGATTCTACTTGTCTTTAAAGCTCAGGTTCAGTAGCACATCTGGGAAATGGAGGACCCAGGATTTGGCCCCAAGCAGTCCAGAGGCTGTGATGTGACTACATCATCGCACTGCCTGACTCACTGAGATTGTTTTATAACAGATTGTCTGGCCTCCAGACCTTACCATATGCAACTAACACTCGGCTCACAGACTGCTATTCCTAAAGCCTTGCTCTGCCTACTCCATGACTTGAATCAAAAGTCTTAACTGCCTTCAGATAAAGCCTGGGTACCAGGCTTGCCATAGAGGGTCCTCCATGCATGGCCCCAGGTTGCCCACCCCGCCTCCCAAGTGCACCTGAGCCTCCAGCTGTCCTGGTGGGCCCTCCTCATCCCCACGTTTCCACCTTGGCTCACACATTCCTTTGCTGGGAGTGCCATCACACCTCCTTTCAGCCAAGTCCAATCCAGCCTATCCTTTATGGCTTAGCTGAATGTTACCTCCTTCACAAAGCCTCCCACTTCACAAAGAAAATAGTGGCCATAGAAAGGGAATACCCTCGGCTCCTGCCCCCAAGCGTCTTCTCCCTGCCTTAACGAGAATCCCAGCCTCTGCGCTCCCACTCCAACCAGCCCCACCTTCTCAGAGGTCTCCTTTTAACAACGATGCTAGACTGAAACCAGTTTGGACAGAATGAAGCTGAAAGGCATAACAATTTGATTCAAAAAAAAAAAAAGAATATTCCAGAGTCATTTAAAATTCTATTTATTTATTTTTGGATAATGAATAGATTTATATTTAAAAATCCTGCAGATAAAAAGGGTACAAAGTAAAATCCTCCCTCACATCTCCCTACCACCCAGTTCTTATACTCACGGGAAACAAATATTATTAGTATCTTGTGTATTTTGGGGGGGAGCTATTTGGATGTGGTAGTTTTAAAATGTCCAAAAATTCTTTGATGCTTCTCTGTTGAGTGTGGGCTGGACCAGCTGACTCACTTGTGGTAGTGGGTAGACTTCCCAGGCTAGGGTGCAGGAGGCCTCCTCCTCACTTTGCTCTCACTCGTGGCTCTTAGCTGCCATGTCACAAGGACACTCAAGCAAGCCCTCTGGAGCAGCCTGCATGACAAGGAACTGAGACTTCCTAACAGCCACATGAGGGAGCCATCTTGGAAGCAGAACCTTCAGCCTCGGACGAGCCTTCAGATGACTGCAGCCCTGGCTCATGAATTGACTGTAACCTCATGAGACACCCTGTCCCAAAACCACCTGGCTAAGCACCCAAATTTCCGGCCTACAGAAATTATGAGATAATACAGTTGATTCTTGTTATTTGCAGCAGTTATGTTCTACAGAGTCACCGAGAACACTGAATTATCAAAAACTGAACCATTACTCCCAGGGGAAATATAATTAGGTTCCTGGGATCTGCTGGGCACATTTTCATCAGCTGATCAATACTTCACCTTGTTTTGTGTGTGTTTCTGTTTAAGGACACCTTATTTAACATATATTGTTGATTCATTAGCATTATGGCCAACAGCACTGTAACTCACGTCTGAACAAAGCTTCTCTAACACACATGTTTTCTCTGGAAGGCACATCACAGCCTTCTTGTGCTTAATAAGGCCACTTCAAACAGCAAAATCATCAACAAAAAGCACAAAAATGCAAACAAAACAAAACAAAACATGGCACTAAATAGACCCAGAAAAGGATGCTTGTTTACAGTATGAGAGCTGAATCAAGGTATCACCTTGTTCAACCCCAGCTGGGAATGTGTCCACAGGGCAGCTCAAATTTTTGCTGCTCTGTATATATATGCAAATGACCATGAAGTCACTTTGTGTATTGATTTTGGGATTAAAAATTAATTTTTGTGATTAGGTGAGTTCACAAATACAGAATACACAAATAATGAGGATTAACTGTAAATATCTATTGTTTGAATCCACTAAGCACTGGGGTAATTTGCCCTGCAGCAGATCAATAATATGCATATCCTTATCTGTGCACTATGATCCGAGTTTCTGCAGAACAACGATATATGCACAGAAAAGGATCTGCAACCAAAAACGCCCTTATAAGTCACTTTGCATGAGTGAGATTATGCGTGTTCTTTAAATGCCTTTGTTTGATGGTATTTTCTAATTTTTCCTGAAATAAATGTGTATTTCTTTGTGATAAGAAAACAGTAAAGAAAACATTTAAAATTATATTGTTAGATGTTGTGTTTGTTTCATTAGTTCCAGTTGTTAGACAATGATTTTGCTATAAATCCCATATTGTTAAGACATTTATTTGACCTAAACAATTCCTTTTTGGACACTTAAGTAATCCCATCCCATCTCAAACCAGGTTATTTTTGGCCAGGTTGTTTTGGGCCACATGTTATGCTACCTCCTCCATCACCCATTCTGGTCCTTCAGCTTCCACTTCCTCTCCCTGATTCCTTCCCAGACTCTGGTCTCTCCCATTAAAACAAAGAGCACCCTTCTCTCCTCAGGAATGCCTACACTCCCTGCTTCCCCTTCCTTACTCCCAAATTCTCAGTCCACTGCAGTGCACCCTCTGCCTGGATCACTCAGCAAAGCCGTTCCCTCGATCTCCTTGTGGCTAAGTGCAGACACTTCTCAGGTCCTTTATCACCCGAGGACTTCCTGCTCTTGCCCCCTCCCTGGTTTCTGTTTGGGTTTCCGTGTTCACACATTTCTCCCTACCTGTCTGCCCACTCCTCGGTGGTCCCTTTTGCAGGCTCCTCAGAGCGAGTGATCTTGAAGCCTCTCCCTCCTTGGTCCTTCAGTCTCCTCACTGTACACACCTCTCTCCAGGGAGCTCGCTCACCGTGGCTGCAGTTACATCTGTACGTTGAGGGCTCCCGTCAGGTCCCACGAGCTCCCTGCTGTCCCCCTGAGCTCCAGCCTGTATGCCAGCTGTCTGCTGGGCCTCTCACTTGGATGTCTCAAAGGCACCACACACTCAGTCCCACAGGACTGGTCATCTCCCTCCTCTAGCCTTATTTCCTCATCCCAGACTCTCACACTAGGAACTTGGGCATTCCCCCTTCCTCTTCCTCAGACTCCACACAGTGCCCAGCACTTAGGAACATTCAACTGATATTCATTTAATGACTTTAATCAGCCACACAGTCCAGTTGATTCCACCTTCTGAATGACCCTAGGACCTGCTAGCTTCCCTCCACTGTTTTCTATTGCCTGTTATTCCTCCATTAGACTATGGCACACATCTCAGAGGTGGCAGAGCTGTGAACCCAGGACACATTAATTAGATGCTACAGGAGAATGACATCCAGCCTGCTCTCAGGGCACCAAACTGTGGAACCTGGCACTGGGCTTCCCCTCACGCCTCCCTGGCCACCACCCTCCATCCAAGGGAAAGGGTAGCCTTTAAATCTGCATGTCCTCAGGGTTGCATCAGAAGGGGCAGCTCTTTCTGAACACTCAAAGATGAGATCCATCCACTCCCAAAGTCTAGTCCAGCAGGTTGCAGGTCCACCTTCACAGTGGCTTGGCTCAACTAAGCCCAAGGGAAGCGAGGGGACTCCTGCCTCAGGTAGGTCCCTCTCCTGGCTCACAGGGAGGAAGGGAGGGAATGGGGCAGAGGGACCGTGTGCCTGGTGGAGCAGGGGGCACAGTGAGAATGGCCAGGGGCTGGAAGAGAAGGCGGTGACTAATCTCCTCACTGCTCGAAGACCTCCCTGGGTGCTGCCTTGCAGGCTGGGGCAAAGCAACCAAATTCAGTGGACAGACCCAAGTCCAAACCTTGTTTTGGCCAGCGACTCTGGGAGGGCAGCAGCCGGAAGGCTGTAGTTCTGCAAATTACCAGCAGAGAGCGCGCTTAGCCCACCTCTGCCCAGTGTGGGGAGGGGTGTGTGAGGGAAGGAGATGCTGGGAATGTTCTGATAAACTACTGAATGTGGGAAGCAAGTGTGGGACAGAGGGGAGCTGACTTTCACGTTTCTTGCATGTATGACATTCAAAACTCAGGAATACAGGAGAGAAGCAGTGTGGTGGTAGTCAGGGAAAGTGAGTGGGGTTTGAACCTGTGGAATGTGAGATCCCGAGGGACATCCTGTGGGAGGTGTGTGCCAGGCAACTGATGTACAATTCTGGAGCTCCGGGGAGAGACTGAGGTTAAACGTGCAGGTTTGGGGTCATCGTTGTGTGTGCAGTGTGCAAGGTCTGCAGTGGCTGAGATTGCTCAGGGAGCATGAGAAAGAAGCAGGTCAAAGGCAGAGGCCTGGGGAGCACTGTATTTAAGGGGCTGGAGAGAGAGGGATGGACATGTCAGAGAGGCTGTGGAATAGCCCAGGGATAACGTGGTAGATGCAAGGGATGAGTGCGTTTAAAAGTGGATGAGTGTCCCGACAGCCAACTCTCTTAAGAAGAAAACTTCGCCAGCCTGGGCCCAGGAACTTCTACGATGTATGGTCCACAGAGTGAGAAAAGGGAGACAAAACCAAGAGGCTGGAGGGAAGTTGGGGCCCCTAGCTCAAGAGGCTAAGGATCTAATAAAAACAGTACATTAAAAAAAAAAAGTTAGAGAAAGAAAATCCATGCAAGGGCATGGGAGCTGTCACTACACTGGGGCCTAAGAAAAGCTTTGGGGTTTGGGAGTGTGATGGTCTCAGCTCCAGAGTAAAGAAAACAGGGAGGGAGAGAAAAGGGGGCTCTCGCAAAGTGTGTTCTTCTAGTAGCATATACATAGAAATTTCTTCTTGATTTCTATTTGGAGGCCTGATAACTCATCTTTGAATGAAACACATCTTTGAGCCACATAGGATCTCAGCTTTATTAGAATTCATTAGACTTTAGCCAGCTAGAAAGAGAAAATAAATCTTCCTTAACGTGACAAATGGAAACTACCAGAAATCAATAGCTGACTTAATGGTGAAATGTTAAAAGCATTCTCCTAAAATGTAAGACCAAGGCAACGATGTCCATTCTCATTGCTGTTATGCAACTGAAGGTCTTACTTTGAGAAAAAGATAAAAGGCAAGTATAATTTTTGGAAAGGAAGAAACAAAATACGGTTATCTGCAGATGTTATTATCATGTACCTAGAAAAGAGAGTTAACTGAAAAACTATTACAATGAAAAAGCAAATTAAGTGGTCAATACAAGGTCAACACAGAAAAATCAACAGTTCTCCTACAGATCAGTAACAAGTAATTAAAAAACCATGAAGGTCAAGAGATATCACTTTCAGTAGCAACTAAAAACTATAAAATACTGTGTACATATACACTTAAAATGGTTAAAATGGTAAATTTTAAAAAATTTTGTTGGTGGAGGGAGGTAATTAGGTTTACTTATTTATTTATTCTTAGAGGAAGTACTGAGGATTGAACCCAGGACCTCGTGCGTGCTAAGCACGCACTCTATCACTGAGCTACAACCTCCCCCTCACTCTTACTGTTGAGCAATCTTTGTCAGCTTAATGTTGTTCCTTTGTAGGTGATTAAGACTTTTTTTCTTTCTGATTGCCTTAAGAAGACTTTCTATCATGGAAAATTTCAAATGTACCCCAAAGCAGAGAGAAGGGTTTAATGAACTTCCACATTCCCAACCCGTGGCTTCAGTAGTTAACATTTTTGCCAAGTGTTTCCTTTATTCTTCCTCCCCTTCCTGGAGGCATTATTTGCTTTTGCAGGAGCACTTAGAGCAAATTCCAGATCATATGTATGAATCAGATTGTGTCTTTGATAGATAAGGACTTTTTGCTTAATATTTTTAATGTTAATCTCTTAATGTCATCTAATTCCTCATGCACGTTCAAATTCCTCTGTTTAAAAAGGTCTTTTACAGTTGGTTTGTTTGACTCAGCATCCAAACAAAGTCCACACTGTGCACTGGGTCTGTATGGTTTTCAAGTCTGTTTTTATCTGTCACAACTCTACTCACCTTTTTAAAAATTTTATGCCATTTATTTATTGATAAAAACTGGACACTTGTCCTGTAGAATTTCCCACAAACAGGACTGGGCTGATTACCTCTTCATGGTGTCATCTCTCTTGTTCCTCTAGTCCCTGTATGTCCCATAAATTGGTAGTTATAACTAGAGCCTTAATTAGATTTAGGTTAAATTATTTTAGAAAACCCTGCATAGGTGGCAGTGGGTTGCATCACGCCAAGAGGCAAGCTGTGTTTGGTTGTTTCACTTTGATGTTAAATTCATCTGGTGCTGAATTAGGGTGTACAAACTGGCCATTTCCTTCTCCTCTGTCATCCCTTCTCCATTTTTTAGCTGGAATTCATCCACCAGAGTGACTTCATTAAATAATTGACTGAAATGCAGTTAATGTTCCCTCAAGGTGACTGATGGGGGGTATGTATGTGTGAGATTATGAAATTATGGAAGCTTCAATATGCAGTCATTATTATTTATTGTTATTTTTGATGCTGACATTATCTCATCTTTACGCAACGTCCCTTCAAGTTGCCTCCAATGATCTTTGTAAAATTACTCTAGTAGTTGTTGACAACTTCCTTATTTTATGGCTCAGTAGATCTCCTAGGTTCATCTCGTACATTTCTGTTTCCTGAACTAGAAACCAGCCATTTCTCCAGGGAGTCCTGGTTCTTTTTGCAAGAGATCGTATTTAGAGAGAAAAATTTGGTCACTAAACATGCCTATTGCCACTAGATTGTCATTTCTTCAGAGGACAGAGCTGGAAAATACATGTTATTTTTTTAAAAGTAAGCCATGAGTTTCCATTGATATTTCCAATTCAATTTTAAGACTGTAAAGTTTTTAACTAAACTTAAAAAATGTTTAATCTCTGGCTGCTTTTATAGCTCTTCCTTTGTCTTTAGTATTCTTCACTTTCCTTAAGCATCTAGGGGTGGATTTCTTTGTATTTATCCTGCTTGATATTATGTCGTGCACCTTGTATCTGTGGATTCATATCCCTCAGCAAAGTTCTGGATACGCTTCCTTTATCTCTTCATATATTGCTTCTCCTACATTCTTTCTTTATTGCCCTTCTGGGATTTCAATTAGACAAATGACAGGCCTTTTCACTCTATACTCCATGGCTCTTAAACCCTCTTTCACTTTTTCAATCTCCTGTTTCTCTTTGCTGCATTTAAAGTAATTTCTTCAGCTCTTTCTTCACTGTTTCTCTAATCTGCAGCTCAACATACTCAGTAAAGTGCTTCTTTTATTGCAGTATTATTTGTTGATGGAAAAACTAGAGGGAGATTAAATTCCATCACTGGAGAATGTTTAAGTAAATTATTATGTGTATATAAATGAATATTATCAAGTCATTTACATGATATTTATAAAGTTTTAAAAATAATGTACAAAACTAACAAATAATTTTAAGTGAAAAATAATATCAATTATATACACACTTTTGTCTCAGTTATGTATAAATTATGCACAGAAATAAAAGTGTGATCCACGGAAAGTAGACTAGATAAGAAAAAATAGATAAGACTGCGATCCTTGCAACACAATAGAGCAGTGAAAAATAAATGCAATAGAGACACACAAATCAGCATGAACAAATCTCATGACCTTGAAAAAGCAAACTACAGAAGCATACATGCACTATGATTTATAGAAAAGTCAAAACTAAATGGAACAACATATTGCTTAGACGTGGGTACCATTTGTGAAATTACTTAAATACATATATGTTAAAACTATAAAGAAAAGTGAAGTGAAAACACAAAATTCAAAATATTGGTTGGTAGATCCACTGATTTTGCTTTGTTTTTACTCCTTATATTTTAAAAATATGCAATAAATATTCTTTTGTATTTATTCAGTATTTACTAAGACCATATGTTTAAAAGGGTGAAAGGAAATAATATTATAGTGGTATTTATTGCTGCATCTGGGAATTTTGATTATGTGTGATTTTTTTCCCTCTTTATTTTTATAAAACATTAAAATTTTGTGCAGTGAGAGTGTATGACTTTTATGGTCAGAAAAAAATATGCTAGCTAAGTTGGAAAGTTGGCAGGAAAACGATGAATGTTTTTAGAAATAAACCTCACCTTGGAATGTTAAAAAACAAGAAAATTTAGGTGAGATGTTTTACTGGTCCTCATGCATAAGAAGAAAACATTATTTTTTTTTTGCATGGTAACAATAATATGAACCTCACAAGGTATGATGATCTGAAAGTGATGACATTGAGAATCTTAAATAGTATTCTACAAGTATTAATTACTGTGAGAAATCTGTAAGAAAAGCTGAGCATAAAATTGTTCAGATAGAATTTATAAAGCATTCTCTAGCAGCCAGATTTGGGAGATTTTAAAAATGTTAACAAGATAAGTATAGTATCCTTCTTTAGAGATTTAAATGCAATTTATTTGGACAATTTCAAAGATACCTGAAAAGTGGGGAGAAGAATTTAATGAATTCCCGTATACCTACTACCCAGATTCAACAATTATCAAAATTTTGTCAAACTTGCTTCGTCTTTTCCCCATGTGTGTGTGTTTGCTGCTGATAAAGTATTTTGAAACAAAATCTAGACTTAATGCATCTCTAAAATATGTGTTTTTCTTACATAGACATAGTGCCATGATCACATTTAACAAGATTAACAATAATTCCTTGGAATTCTCTAATATTGGCTTATATTCAAATTTCCCTAATTTTCTCAGAAATGTCTCTTTAGAGTTGGTTTGTCTGCATTGGGTCCCACACACTACATTTAGTAATTCTGTCTCTTAAACTTCTCTCAGTCTGAAGCAATCTCCCTCTCTTTGTCCCCCTTTGTTTGTTTTTCTTGTGACAGTGACGTGTTGAGGAAACTGGGTCAGCTGTCCTGCGGAATGTCTCCATTTTTGTTTTCATCATCTCTGACCTTCCTCGTGGTGTTGTTTAACCTGTTTTTCTCTCCCTTGAGTTGCTGGAAACTGGAAATCAGCTCTGAGGCTTGATCAGATTTGGGTCCTTATTTTGTTGAGACCACGTTATACACAGGGCTGTGTGCTTTATATTGCATTGCATCAAGATGCTCACATTGTCCAATTGTTTCATGTCTGCTAAGTTTTCTCACTTTAACAATTCCATGTTTTTCCTTTCTGGAAGCACTAATTTTCTCCGTTCTGTTTTAAATAGTCTTTTTCTCCGTCCTTTAAAACAGTCTCTTCTGTCTTGCTCATTTGCGATTCCATCTCATTTCCTTAAACATTTCATACATAGGAGTTTTCATTATGTTGCTGATAATTCTCACCGAAACTCTACATCTGTTGTTTATTGTTTCTGCTGACTCTCACCCACTGTAGTTTGTTGGGAACACTTTGACTGAGAGCACATGTTTAGGTGAAGAGTGATGCTTTCCTCCAGAAAGGGTCTGGTTTTGCTTCCAGGAGACACTGTGGGCATTGGGGCCTGGAACCACCTTGGTTGCCTTCTAGAGTCCTGGCCGTGATGCTGAGTCCCGGGTTCAGGTCCCCGTCCTGTCAGGCCTGCAGGTTGATCAAGGGGCCTGCTGTCGGCATTTGCCTCAGGCAACCCGGACTTGAGTTCCTATCATTTACCATTGTGGTTTCAAATGAAGGTTTTTGCTGTTTGTATTTGTTTTGTATTGTTTTGTTTTCTCTTTTGAGATTTTTCCTGTTTCTTGTGAGCTCAGAAAAAGTGTCATGTTTTATGTAACCTCTAGTTACTCTGTAGTAGGCCCTACTCCTGGAAGGACGTGGGAGCCTCTAGGACAACTTGTAGAATTAAAATGTGGAAATAACTTGAATGTTCAATAGGAGGGTGACAATTTAATGAATTATGGAGCTTTACTACAACAGAACCTGATAGAATAATTTAAATCAAGAAGAGATGGGTCTACCAGTAATTCCACTCCTGGAGATGTATCCAAAGAAAACAAAAACACTAATTTGAAAAGATACATGCACCCCAATGTTCACAGCAGGACACTTACAATAGCCAAGATATGGAAGCAACTTGTGTCCATCAACAGATGAGTAGATTAAAAAAGGTGTGTGTGTGTGTATATATGCACACACACATATACATACAATGGAATATTACTAAGCCACAAAAAGTGAAAATTTACCATTTGTAACAATGTAGATGACTTGGAGGGTATTATGCTTACTGAAGTTTAAGTCAAACAGAAAAAGACAAATACTCTATGCTATCAGTTATATGTGGAACATAAAGAATAGAACAAACGAGTGAATGTAACAAAACAGAAATAGACTCACAGATATAAAGAACAAACCAGTGGTTACTAGGGTAGAGAGAAGGGGTGGGGCAAGATAGGGGTATGAGATTAAGAGGTACAAACTACTATGGATAAAATAAATAAGCTACAAAGATATATTGTATAGCACAGGGAATAAAGCCAATATTTTATAACTTTAAATGCAGGGTAGTCTATAAAAATTTTGAATCACTATGTTGTATACCTGAAACTAATATACTATTGTAAATCAACTACACTTCAATAAAAAGAAAAGATGGATCTATGTGTGAAGACTGGAAAATCTCTAATATATATTGTTAAATGAAAAAGCAAACTAGAATTCTATGTGGCATGATCCAATTTATACATTAGAAAAAGTCCAAGTCAATATATATGGAAGTGAATAAATAGAAAAAGGCCTTGGAGAATCCACAGAAATCTGTTAATAAGAATTACCTTTGGACTGCAGCCAAGATGGCAGAATAAAAAGACCCTGAACTCACCTCTCATGAGCATACCCAAAACACAGCTATAGGCCGAACAACCATTCACAAAATAGACTGAAACTACCAGAAAGTATCTTCTACAGCTAAGGACATAAAGAAGGAACCATCACAATGAAACTGGTAGGAGGGATGGACTTGTCATATAATTAAATCCCAGACCCTCCAGGTGGGTGAGCCACACACTGGAGAAAAATTACATGGCAGAGGTTCTCCCATAGGAGCGAGCGTTCTGAGCCCCATGTCTGTCAGACTCCCTAGCCAAGGGGTCCAGCACTAGGGAGACAAACCCCAGAGCATCTGGCTTAGAAGGCCAGGAGCCCCACAGGACTAGGGGAAACAGACTTCACTCTTAGAGGATGCTCACAAAATCTCCTGTGCACTGGGCAGGGCAAAAGAAGTCATGTGATAGGAGCCTGGGCCAGGCCTATCTGCTGGTCTCAGAGAGTTTGTAGAGAGGCAGGGGGCGGCTGCAGCTCACTCTAGGGACCCCAACACGAGCGATGGACTTACCGGGGGAACGTTCAGCCTTGTGACCACTGCTGCTTCGGTGGCTGCCATATTATTAGATCATTAGCTCCAAGATCTGGCCCCATCCAACAGCCTGTAGATAGCAGTGCTGGGGCACCTCAGGGAACAGGAAACTGGGCGGGAACACAGCCCCACTCATCACAAGGAAAATTCTTTCTCTTTTTCTTTTCTTTTTTATCTATATGAGATGATGGATGTTTACTAAACTTATTCTGGTAACCATTTCACAATGTGTTTAAGTCAAATCATTGTGCTGTATACCTTGGACTTATACAATGCTGTATGTCAATTAGATTTCAATAAAACTGGAAGAATTAAAAAAGAAGTACCTCTGGGGCAAGAAGAGGTAGGGATGGGGACTAAGGTTGAGTTTTACTCTTTATCTACACCAGTAGGGTTTGATTTCTTTTTTCTTTTGGTATAATAGAATGTCCTTACGTAGTCCTTTTGTACATTTCTTTTTAAAAAGGAAGTTGGCACCAGTGTCAATTGCCTCAGAGAGGCTAAGGAAGGACTGCAAAGTGTTCACTGAATTCGGCAACTTGGAGGCTATTGGTGACTTCTGGAAGAGCTGCTGGTGAAGTGGATGCCGGACTGCAGGGGTGAGGGGAGAGGGAGGGGCCGCGGAGGCAGGAAGCTCACCTGTGAAAAGAGGGAGTGAGGTGAGGAAGACAGCAGATGGGAGGAGGGTAAGTAAGGGTTCTAACCAGATGGAGTTTGAGAACAAAGACAGCAGGCAGGGCAGGTGCCAGGAGCAAGGTGTGGTCTTAAACACGGAAACAAGAAACCAGAGACAGGACATCTGAAGGCTCAGGGACAGGTTGGGAAAGGTACATGGGTCCGGAGGATTTGTTTTGGAAGCAGGCTGTGAATGTTCAAGGACATTAGTGGCCTGTTTCTCTGAGTGTATGTGCTTGCATGTGATGGCTGGGGTCAGCGGCTGATGGTGCTGGTGCCTGATCAAAGGACCCTTTCAGGGCAGAATTGTTGAAGTTGGGTGGTGGACTCTTGTTTGGGGCAGGTGCAGGGGAAGTTTGAGGAGCCAGGTTGAGAGTGATGATCCTTGGAGTCCAGTCGAATAGAAAGGGAATGAGGAAGGAAAGCACCTAATACTATATGTGGCACATAGCAGATGCTCAGTAAACACTGGTTGACTGTTGACAAGGGATCAGAAGCCTCAATAAGACTGAAGAGCAAGCCCTGTGAGACTAAGCACGTAAGAGCTGGAGGAGTAGGTGGCTGGTGTAGAAAGTGCGATATTGAAAGGCTAGGGTTTCAAAATGGTTTGGTGTTGGTCATGACAAAATTTCAGCTATGGTTTGATAGAGTGGGGTGGAGAAGAAGGTCTTTTGAGGAAATCAGGGGAAACGGGATTTTTGAGTGCTGAGAGATCCTGAAAGTCGGCATGCCCTCCCTTGCCTACCAGGGTCTCAGTGTTTCCGGGCCATGGTCTCCGACATCCCTATTCGTTGGCCTTTGATAGCACATTCTCCTCTGCCTATGCTTTCACTCACCCTTTTCAGTTAACTTCCTGGCTGAGTGGGAGCCCGCCTGAGCTCCTGGGTACCCCAAGCAATTACAACACCCCAGTCGTGCTCTTCCGTTTGCCTGAGGGTCTGCTATCACCTGACTCATGGATCTTCCGCCTCTGCAGGGGCTTGTCCTCAAGTCCTGAGCATCCTGGGATGATGTGAACACCTATTTGCCAAATTAGAGAGAAAGAGACCATCACAGTTTGGAAGATTAGATATTTCACAGTTGTTCAGACCCTGTTGACTTTCAAAAACTTTCTTATGTGCACCATTTTTTCTACTCTTCACATTATCCCAGGATGTTAAAATAATACAGGAAATACGAGCAGAGGGATTCTGGTGGTGGGGACAGGGGATGGCACATGGCTGTGGAGACACAAAAGGCCAGGTTCTGAGCCCTAGATTTGCTGAACCAGGCACTTGACTCTTATGGGGTCCCCAAAGTAAGCATTCTCATCAGGACTGATTCACATTGGTCAAACTTATAAGAGATTAATGTACAAACCAAATTTAAATTTGTATTTACAGTAAGGCATATATTTTTCAAAAGCTGCCTCCTATATCTATACTTCTTCCCCAGGGGATCTTAGCCAGGCTTATAGTGTGAAAAGGCACCTATGCCCTGATGACTCCTAAATATGTATTTCTAGCCCCAGTTTCTCTTACATATCTATCCAGCTCTCTAGTCTACCTTTCCTTTGAATTGACTAATAGGCATGCTCGTGGCTG
Organism: Camelus dromedarius; assembly: GCF_036321535.1. NCBI lineage: Eukaryota > Metazoa > Chordata > Mammalia > Artiodactyla > Camelidae > Camelus > Camelus dromedarius. Next base: position 11,063,466 of record NC_087450.1, read on the forward strand.
CCTCAGCTCCTGCCAAGATGGGAATTCACTTAGGCTGCTGGCTCCCTCCCCAAGCTAAACACAGGAGGAATTAGAGAGAGCAATATGAAATCCAAGAAGTAACAATGAAGAAGAAACTGCTGGGGAGCATAACAGCTATTTAGAATTGGACTGTGTGTCTTTGTGGTTGTGGTGTCTTTGTGGTTGTGCGTGTATGAGTGGGTGGGGGGTAGCTGCATTCCGAGGCAAAGGTAACTATAACCATAAGGATAAAAGAAGAGTGCTTGACTTTTTGCTCTTGCCTCTCCCACATCTTTGCATTGGACGGTCACTGCTTGTCCTTCACTGCAGAACCACAGAGACAGTGGCTCAGATGACTGGTCAGGGTGTCTGTGGGGATGAACTCAAGGCTGCATAAAAGCCCTGCCAGGGTCAAGCGTTGATAAATTGGGGGAACAGCTGTCTTTGAACAAATCTTTCAACTCTGCTACCCTTTGCCCTCCAAATCCCCAGGCTGGCCCTTCCAATCAGTGGAGGCAGCTTCCTCCCAGCACAGTGAAACCAAGAGCCCAAGGAGTTTGGGGGCCGAGTGCAGACAAGCAGGTGTGACGACCTGTGACTGTGTGATGCCTGGGGTAATCCACTTGAGATCTGAGTCCCTGTCCTCTCCTTGAACTTAACAGGCTAGCAGACACTAAGTGGCCTTCTGTCCTTCCCTAAAAGGCAGGTAGGGCAGAGTAGCCAATACCCAGAAGGAATATGGGCTCACGAGCCAAAATAGTGAGACACTCAAAGAGTAAAAAATAAACCAAAAGAAAAATAAAATCACAACATGTAAAATCAGAAACAGCAGAACAGAAGCAGGAGTATTCATTAGTACAGAAGACACTGGAATTTCAAATCAGCTCCATAAATACACAGAAGAGATATTACCAGTGTAAAACAAAAAAAGAAACAATTTAAAAGAATTAAAGGAAAATATTAGGTACGGAAGAGAAAATAGTAGAGATAAATAAGACAATAAATGAGATATATAACAGATAATAATAGATTAGTCAGCATGTCGTATTGAGAAACACTCAAAGAAGGACTCGCTGAAGAATGAGAAGATGAACAATAAAAAGAAATCAGGAGGATAGAATAGAACGCTCACATCCATATAACAGGGGTTCAGAGGGAGAAAATTAAGATGAATAGAAAAATGTATTTGCAAAACAATAGACCTACATTTCTCAGGTTTAAAAAAGACGAATGACCTCAGATTCCAAGGGCCATAGGGTGCAAAATAAAGAACGGAAAATCCACATGCGATACCAGATGGCAAAATTCAAAAATACCAAAGAGAAAATTCCAACAGTTAGATTAATATAAGACCTCTCAGCTACAGGACTGGGTGCAAGAAGACAATGGAGTAATATTTCTTACTAAATGAAACCTATAATTTTATATCCAGCCAGCTTGTCTTTCAAGTGCGAAAAGACTTAAAAAAAAGTTCTCAGGAAAGGGAGCCCTTGTGCACTGTTGGTGGGAATGTAAACTGGTGCAGCCACTATGGAAAACGGTATGGAGGCTCCTCAAAAAATTAAAAACAGAACTACCATATGATCCAGCAATCCCACTCCTGGACATATATCTGGAGAAAAATATAATCTTATAAAAGGGACTCTGAAGATGTGATTAAGTTAAGGAATTTGAATTTAAAATTTTATTATTGTTATCTTGATTTTTTTAAACTGGAAAATTAGGCAGCAAAAATCTTCCTCATCAACGTGGCACCCTACTCCACCCCCCAATAACAGCTCAGTCCTCGTGAGTGCTCCTCCCAGCATCTGGATTCATCCCTCTGGATTATAGTTTGTGTACAGCCTCATGAAACAGCCTCACAGATGTGCTCTGGCACTGCCCGGGGGGGCCCCTCAGGGGTCCCCAGTCTGAAGAGGAGATTCGCCCGGAGTCCTTTCGGCTGCCTTCCTGCCTCTCCTCCCAATTTCCTGTGGGTAACTGCTTTGACCAGGATGTACCCACACCCTTGCCAAAAACATTAGCTCCGGAGACTGCCTGGTCTGAATCATATTTGTTGAAAAGAAACATTTTTCCTAACCCACAAATAGTTTTGCATTGCCCTAAGTAGAAAATCCCAAATCCTTAAAGTGGCCCATGGGTCCTGGACCGGTAGCTCCTGCCCTTCCTCCTGTCACTCCACTCTGTGCTCAGGCTACACCAGGCTTTGCTTTTCTTCCTTTCTTCCTTTCTTCCTTTCTTCCTTCCTTCCTTCCTTCCTTCCTTCCTTCCTTCCTTCCTTCCTTCCTTCCTTCCTTCCTTCCTTCCTTCCTTCCTTCCTTTCTTCCTTCCTTCCTTTCTTTCTTTCTTTCTTTCTTTCTTTCTTTCTTTCTTTCTTTCTTTCTTTTTCTTATTTTTTATTGAAGTATGGTCGATTTATAATGTTACTTTCAGGTGTACAACAAAGCAATTCAGTTATACATATACATATATATATATATATATATATATATATATATATATATATATTTCAGATTCTTTTCAATTACAGCTCATTGTAAGAAATTGAATATAGTTCCCTGTGCTATACAGTAGGTCCTCATGTGTCCATTTTATATATAGTAATGTGTATTTGTTAATCCCAAATTCCTAATTTATCCCTCCCCCGTCTTTCCCACCCTGGTAACCACAGTTCATTTTCTATGTCTATGAGTCTATTTCTGGTTTGTAAGTAAAGTTTGTATTTTTTTTTTTAGATTCCACATCATATGATATTTGTCTTTATCTGTCTGACTTGCTTTACTTAAAGTAGTAATCCCTAGGTCCATCCATGTTGCTGCAAATGGCATCATTTCATTTTTTTTTAATGGCTGAGTAGTATTTCATTGTGTATATATGCCACGTCTTCTTTATCCAGCCATCTGTCAATGGACATTTAGGTTGTTTCCATGTCTTGGTTATTGTATTTAGTGCTGCTGTGAACATTGGGGTGCATGTGTCTTTTTGAATTATATTTTTCTCTGGATATATGACCAGCAGTGGGATTGCTGCATCATGTAAGTCTGTTTTTAGTCTTTTAAGGAACCTCCATACGGTCCTCCATTGTAGCTACATCAATTTGCATTCCTACCAACAGTGTAGGAGGGTTCCTTTTTCTCGACATCCTCTGTTGTATACTTATGTGAGGAGTTCCACAGAGTAAATTCCTAGAACCAGAATTGACAGATTACAGGGATGACTGCTTTAACTTGTTGACAGATATCGCTGACTTGATCTCCAGAAACGCTGTGCCAGCTCACGCTCATTCCAAGGCTGTCCTTTTGCACCCCATCCCCACTGGACGTCACTGTTGTATTAATCTGCAGTTTTAAGCTACCAGTGAGGTTAAGCTTTTTGTCACATGTTTAACTGCCTTTTGTATTCCTGCTGCATACCGTTTATTCGGATTGAGAAACTGATAGATAGAACCCCAAATATAAAAAACTAACTTCTATATTTTATTCTGTTACTTGAGTGAAATTTTTATGTTTCGATCTTTAATCTGACATTTTTTTTTATGAATTGGAACGCTATCTTTGTATTTAATATTTATTACTGTTGTATTTGTACAAGTGGTAAGTAAAGTTGTCCTTTTCTTACGTATTTGAAATACCAGCTTCATCACAGATTAAATTCTTACGCACCTGTAAGGCTATTTCCAGACTTCCTATTCTGTTCCTGCTGACTCTGTTTGTCTATTTTGGCTTTGTCCCATATTGTTTTAACCACTGCAGCTTTAAAACACATGCCTGGTACCGAACAGGCACTCAACAAATATTTGTTACTCTCTAAATTTACTTATAAATATACTTTAGAATCAATTCATCAAGTTATTTTAAAACCCACTGTTTCAAGTCTTTTACTAATAAACTCCTTGAGCATTTTAATTTTAGTCACAGCTTTTATTGGTAGTGTATGTTTTCATTAAGTTTTTTTAAAACTATATCTGAAAGTATTTTCTTTTATTTGGCAAGTTTTTCCCATTCAATTACTGCTATGCAGATAGATTTAGTTGTGTCATTTTTTATAGGTTCAGACTGCTTTTTATGCCCCCTTGTTTCCCCTCAATTGCTTTCTAGTCTGTTTTCTTTGTTACTTTTCCTCAACCCCAACAATTTAAAAAATATATAATCTTTAGAAATTGATCTTTATCTTTTTACTCTTAAATACATATCCTAAAGCCTGTGTAATTCCAAAGTCACTCCTCTTAGAAGCCTAGAAACCAAGATAGCAAGACAAAAATTAGAGATATTGAAGATCTAAACAATACAATTAATAAATTTGACCTATTAGATATAGTAGCATTTCACACCCAGCAGAGAATTCACATTCTGAGCACTAGAAAATTTAAATTGGCCATAAAAGTAGTTGGAATAAATTTCACAGAATCAATACCATACAGACCATGTCATCTGCCCATAATGCATTAAAATTAGAAATTAATAACAAAAGTAGGACTTAAAAGCACATGGCTCTTGCAATTTTGCCAGCTCTGCTGTCTCCTCTAATCTCTCCTACCTGCCCCTTCCTCTCGGATGGCTCGGCAGCTCCGGAAACTTGAAATTCTCACTCTACACAGCAACTCAGCTTCTTTAGCCTCTCCTTGCAAGCTCAGCTCCTGGGCCAAATTTCTTCATCCAGAACCCATCCAGGTGCCCAGTAAAAATAAAAGGGTTATCTTCTGGTTTACCAGGATCCACCCTCCTAAGAAGATTTTAATGACAACTTCACATACAACCAGTATCTACTGGCTTTCCATTCCTATCTCCATGAAAAATGAATAAGTAAGCTACAAACACTGTGGAAATTCCCTTCTCCTCTCTCCCTTCCTCCCCTACTTTTTGAACATGTTTTATGATTCTCGTTCATTACTGAAATCAACAAATAGTACTGAGCACCTACTACATACCAGGCACTGTGGAGGAAGCCGAGGGCAGAGAAGAGCCAGGCCCAAATGAGATGTAGTCCCTGCTGTCTTGGAGTTTATGGTCTAGCTAGAGAGACATAAAAACATATAGCCATCCAAACCAGTGTAGCACTGCCCTTGTGGACAGCAAGGAGAGCCTGTGGTAAGGAGATTCTACCCAGCTAGGGAGGTCAGGCAAAGCTGGACTGCATGAGGGATGCTGGAATGATTTTAACAGAAGAATAAGAGTTACCTTGGCAAAGAGGAGTGTGCCAGGTAGAGGAAAGAGCAGGTGCCAAGGCCCTGTGGCAGGAAGGAGCAAGCTAAAATACAAGAGACAGAAAGGAGGCCAGCTTGACTAGGCCATCATAAGTCAGGGAGAGGCTGTAGGGGTGGGCTAGCACCAGGTCATTTGGGCCTCACTCACCAGGATAAGGATGGCTGCCCTTATTCTAAGAGCAATGAGAAGCCATTATGATTCTTTTGTTTTTGTTTTAAATTTGATATTGTTAAATATAACACAAATTTAGAAAATCATACAAAGGAAATGTGTCACTTAATGAATTACGATCAAGTAAACATCACAGATGGGAAGAAACTAAGGAGACACAATGACCAAATGCAATGTGGGATCCTGGATTGGAACTTGGGACAGAAAAAATGATGTTAATGGAAAAACTGGTGAAATCTGAATAAAGTCTGCAGTCTAGTTAGTGATATTGTACCAAATATTGGTTTCTCAGTTTGGACCAATTTACCTGTAAAATGTTAACATTAATGAAAGCTGGCTTACGGATACATAACAACTCTCTGTACTATATTTGCAACTTTTCTGTAAGTCTAAAATTATCCTCCAAATTTAAAATAATGTTTAAGCTGACAAACACCAAAAACATCGTCAAATCCAGAAAATAATGCAATTTTTAAAAACTAACCATCTCACATACTTTTGTAATATTTTTCCCCTACCATTTTTTGGTTTCATTTGATTATGTCTTCACATAACAATGATTTTGTAATATTTTCTAAACACAGGACAAAAGATCTTTTTTCCTTCAGACTATACTACAAAGCTACAGTAATCAAAACAGTATTATGCTGACACAAAAACAGACACATAGATCAATGGAACAGGATAGAAAGCCCAGAAATAAAGCCACACACTTATGGTCAATGAATCTATGACAAAGGAGGCAAGAATATACAATGGAGAAAAGACAGTTTCTTCGATAAGTGCTGGGAAAACTGGACAGCTACCCATAAAAAAATGAAATTAGAACATTCTCTAATACCATATATGAAAATAAACTCAAAATGGATTAAAGACCTAAATGTAAGACCGGACACTTGAAACTCCTAGAGGAAAACATAGGCAGGACACTCTTTGATATAAATTGCAGCAACATTTTTTGGATCTGTCTGCTAGATTAATGGAAACAAAAGTAAAAATAAACAAATGGGGAATAATTAAACTTAAAAGCTTTTGCACAGCAAATGACACCATGAGCAAAATGAAAAGATAACCTACAAACTGGGAGAAAATATTTGCAAATGATGAGACTGACAAGGGATTAATTTCCAAAATATACACACTTCATATAGCTTAATATCAAAAAAAAAAAAAGCAACCCAATCAAAAAATGGGCAGAAGTCCTAAATAGACATTTCTCCAAAGAAGATATGTAAATGGCCAAAAAGCACATGAAAAGATGTTCAACATCACTAAGGATAGAGAAATGCAAATCAAAACTACAATGAGGTATCACTTCATGCTAGTCAGAATGGCCATCGTTAAAAAGTCTACAAATAATAAATGCTGGAGTGGGTGTGGAGAAAAGGGAACCCTTGTACAGTGTTGGTGGGAATATAAATTGGTGCAGCCACTATGGAGAACAGTATGGAGGTTCCTTAAAAAACTAAAAATAATGTTACCATATGATCCAGCAATCTCACTCCTGGGCATATATCTGGAGAAAACTCTAACTTGAAAAGACACATGGGCTCCAATGTTCATAGCAGCACTATGTACAATAACCAAGATGTGAAAACTACCTAAATGTCCATGAACAGATGACTGGATAAAGAAGTTCTGATATATAATGAAATATTACTCACCTATGAAAAAGAATGAAATAATGCCATTTGCAGCAACATGGATGGACCTAGATATTATCACATTAAGTGAAGTAAGTCAGATAGAGAAAGATGAATATCATATCACTTATATGTGGAATCTTACAAAATGGTGCAAATGAATTTATTTACAAACCAGAGACAGATTCACAGACACAGAAAACAAACTGTGGTTACCAAAGGAGTATGAGTGGGAGGGATAAACTAGGAGTTTGGGATTAACAAATACACACTACTATATGTAAAATAGATAAACAACAATGACCTGCTGTATAGCACAGGGAACTATGTTCAATATCTTATATTAAGCTATATTGAAAAATAATCTGATTAAGAATATATGTGTGTGTATATACATATAATTGAATCACTTTTCGGTACACATGAAACTAACACAACATTGTAAATCAACTATACTTCATTAAAAAAAAGGCAAAACAAATGTACTTTTCAAGTTTCTGGGTTCCTCTTACAGCTCTATTTTTTCCTTGTCATTTATTTTTTGAAAAAAGTGTTTGTCTTATAGTTTCCCACAGTTTAAATTTTGCTGGTTACATCCCTGAGCTCCTGTTTAACAGCTTTCTCTGTCCTATATACTTCCTGTAAATTTGTTGTTGGATCTAGAGGCTTGATCAGATTCTGGTTTGTTTTTGGGGGCAAGATAACCTCCTGTTGGTGGTGTGTTCTTCCATCAGGAGGTGTATAATTCCTAGTTATCTCTTTGGATTGATGTCAACAGCCATTGACAATCACTGCCTAGAATCATTCATTCACTAGGGGCTACAAAATGATGCTATTCCATTTCCGTCATTCCTCCTTTGTTCATTTGCTAGAACACTTCTATAAAAAGAACAGTCTTCTCCTGTAAAAATTTTTTTTCACCTAGTGTTGTGACTCATACAGGCAGGGCAGGAATTCTTTCCCTTTAGTTAGCAGTTTTCAAAATAATGTGTTGGTTCCTGGGGCACGTCACTCCATCGATGGCCAGGGTTGCCCTGGCTGATGTGGCTGGCTGGGTGGGTGTTCCATTCCCCCTAACTGCTCCACGTGCACGCACCTGGAAGCCGCATGCTCACTCAGAGAGAAGGACCTTCCCCCAGAGAGGAGGACTGTTTTTCGTTAAGGGTATATTTCGTTAAGTAGCTGGGTTCTCCTGCTGGAACCTCTGAACAAGTTCCTTAGTAGCTTCTAATGATGACAAACTTAATTTAAAAAATCATTATGAAAACATTGAATATGTTCAATGTATTTCAATCCATTGATTTATTATCCTTGTTGGTGCTCGATCTGTTGCAGTTTTGGCCAGGGGAAGCCTCTCAAGTTGGCTCCTAAGTCCTTTCTGACTTAATCCTAGTAATGTTTGATGACTTTCTTCCAATACGGCATCGAGGAGGCAGGCAAGAAGCAGATGCCCTCTGCAGCTTCTAGGTTTGGTGGGAGCACCTCTGCTTAGTCTCACCCTCCCAGAAGACAACACTGTACCTTCTAGGTTTCTGGTTAGGGCTTTAAGAGATTCCCCAAGAGAAGGATCGCAGGAGATGGAACTGGTGGGGGTGGGGAAGATGATGAGTTCAACTTTTATCTTTGTCACGGGCTAAATTGTGTCCCATCTTCCCCCAAATTCCTGTGTTGAAGTTCTAACTCCCAGTATCTCAATTGTGATTGTATTTGGAGATAAGCCTTTGAAGAGGTAAATAAGGTAAAATGTGGTCATATTAATGGCCCCTAATCCAGTATGATTGGTGTCCTTTATGAGAAGAGAAGATTAGCACACAGACTGAGGGACAACCACGTGAAGATGCAACAAGAAGACCGCCACCTGCAGGCCAATGAGAGAGACCTCAGAAGAAACCAAATTTGGCAACACCTCAACCTTGGAATTCTAGTTTCCAGAACTGTGAAAAATAAATTTGTGTTGTTTGAGCCACATGGTCTGTGGCATCTTGTTAGGGTAACCTCATCAAACTAATACAAACTTGTTGAGCTTGAGGCATTTTAGGGATGTTTCATAGCATTCATAAGAGCGGGTTTGGGATTCAGGAAAGAGGAGTGGGCTGGAAGTAGATACATGGCAGGTGAGGACATATAAAGGGTTGATAAAATCCTGTGTGTAAATGTGAGTCTCCAGGGAAAGTCTGAGGGCTGAACAGAGAAGAGGGCTGAGAAATTAAGAAATGGAGGAAGGAAGACCTAGAAGTAGTGTTAAAATGTGCAAATGACTTGGCAGGGTTGAGGGAGAGGCAGGAGCAAAAGCAGGGAAGACCGGAGTCCCAGAGGCAGAGAGTGGGGTTGAGGGAGTCTGGAGAAGGGAGTGGTTAACTCCTGAATGCCAAAGAAAGGTCAAGTCAGATAAGGACTGCCGAGGACTCTGGGATTTTGCAATCACAGATGGGGTGTGAGCATGGAAGGACAGGCTGCAGTGCTTTGGAGTGTGAATGGGGAAGTGAGGGGATTAAGGCTAGGAGGGTAAATCATCTCCGGAAAACTGACAGAAAGGAGGACATGGTATAGACTGGCAGAGAGAGGGAGATGTTGTTTTCTCTGTTTTTATTGGGCGTGATTGAGCATATTTACATGATGAGAGGAAGGAGCCAGTGAGGATGAGAAGGATGACAAAGACAGAAATGAGGGAGAAGATGGAACCCTGACTGCCCCAAGACAGAGAGGAAAATTAAGCACACCAGAACACCTCTTCCTCTGAGATGGGAAAGATGCGGTGGTGATAGGTCTGGGGTAGGAATCTGGGGATGACTTCATACCCACTTTTTATGTAGATGCATGTTTTCATTTCTCTTGGGCATATTTCTAGGAGTGAAACTGCTGAGTCCTATGTTAACGTTCATGTTTAACAATTTGAGGAACTGCCAAACTGTTTTCCAAAGTGGCTGCACCATTTTATAGTCCCATCAGCAATGTATGAGGGTTCCAGGGTCTCCATGTCCTGACAACATTTGTTATTGTCTGTCTTTTTTATTATACCCACTCATGTGGGAGCGAAGTGGTATCTCATTGTGGTTCTAATTTATATTTCCTTAATGGCTAATGTTTTGGTTTCTTTTCATGTGCATACTAGCTATCTGTGTATTTTCTTTAGGGAAAGATCTATTCAAATCATTTGCACATTTTAAAGTTGGGTTATTTGTCTTTTTATTGTTGAATTGTAAGAGTTCTTTAAATATTCTGCGTATTAGCCTCTTATCAGATATGTGACTTGCAAATATTTCCTCCCGCCTTGCAGGTTATTCTTTTACTTACTTGATGATATTCTTTGAAGGACAAAAGTTTTTAATTTTGAAGAAGTCTAGTTTATCTATTTTTTGTCTTTCGTTATTTGTGCTTTTGGTGTTGTATTTGAGAAGGCTTTGCCTAACCTAAGGTCATGAATATTTACTCCTAAATTTTCTTCTAAGAGTTTTATAGTTTTAGTGCTTACATTTAGGTCTACGATCTATTTTGAGTTAACTTTTGTGTATGGTAAAGAAGGGGTCCAACTTTATTCTTTTGCCTGCAAATATCCAGCTGTCCGAACACCATTTGTTGAAAAGTCTATTCTTTTCCCATGGAATGGTTTTTGGAAACCTTACTGAAAAATAGTTGGCCATAAATGTAAGGGTTTATTTTTGGAATCTCAGTTCTATTCCACTGATCTGTCTATCCTTTTGCCAGCACCATGCTGCCTTGATTTGTAGTAAGTTTTGAAATTGGGAAGTGTCAGTCCTCCAACTTCTTTTTTCACTTCAAGACTGTTTGGCTATTTTGGGTCCCTTGTATTTCCATGTGATTTTCAGGATCAGCTTGTAAATTTCTGCAAAAACAGCAGCTGGGATATGGACAGAAAATATGTTGAATCTGCAGATCAGTTTGGGAGTGTACTGGCATCTTAATACTATTAAGTCTTCCAACTCATGAACATGTCTTTCCATTTAATTAGGTCTTTGTTAATTTCCTTCAATAATGTTTTGTAGTTTTCTGTGTACAAGTCTTACATTTCTTTTGTTAAATTCACTTCAAAATATTTTATTCTTTTCGATACTCTTAAATGGAATTGTTTTCTTAATTTTATTTAAAATTTTTCACTGCTAGTGTGTAGATACACCTAATTTTAATATATTGCCCTTGTATCCTTTAACCTTGCTGTACCCATTTAGTTAGTTTCTTAGTGGATTCCTTAGAATTTTCTATTTACAAGGTCATGTAATCTGCAAATAGAGATAGTTTTACTCTTCCTTTCCAATCTGGATAGTTTTTATTTCTTTTTCTTGCCTAATTGCCCTAGATAGAACCTCTTACACAATGTTAAATAGAAGTGAAGACATTCTTGTCTTCCTCTTAATTTTAGGGAGTATACCATGATTTTTAATGGCTATTTTAAAGATGTCAATGTTTCTCGAAACAATTTCTCTTACAATTCCAAAAAGAATTAGAGCTCATGTGGATGAATATACAGGTGAGAGTAGCTATAAAATCTTTGAAAAAAGAGAAATAAGTGAAAATTTCCTCTGCCCCTGTAATAAAGCATTTAAAAGGCAACAATAATTAAAACAATGGCACTGGCAAAAAGATAAAAATCTCAGTGAAACAGAATACAAAGTTCAGACTTGGGCTATAGTATATATAAGAACTTGTATGAGAAAACCAATGGCAAAGGAACAGGGTTTTGCAGTAAGTACTGGGAAACCTGGGTAGCTGTTGGGAGAGCGAGGATTAGATTTTCACCTCAAATCATTCACCGAAATGGTTTCTCAGAGAATTTAAAGAGAATGAAAGAACAAAGAAAAAGCCAACAACATCTAAACTAGAAAAATATTTGAGTGTATTTTACTGGAACTGTAAGTGTGGAAGAACTTAAGCTTGAAACAAGGAAGAAATTCAAGGGTTTGACTACATAACTTATGTCAAAACACATTTGCAATAAATATAAAAGACTGTTATTATTCTTAACATATACAGGGTTGATATAGATGAATAAGAAGTTAAGGCTTCCAAGAAAAATGGGCATAGAAAATAGACAATTCAGAAAATAGACAACTCATTAATAGAGGAAATGCAAATGATTAAAGCTGAAAAATGTTCAATTTCACCAGCAATCAAAGAAATGCAAATGAAACAACAAGGAGATACAAACTCTGCTTTCAGCAAAGATTTCTAAGATGATATCACTCATCGCTGCTTAGAGTGTGTTGAGATGACTTCTCATACTAACCTTACAGAGTGACTTCCCATTATTAGGCCCATTTTATAAATGTGGAAACAGACTCTGGGGATCAGTAATTTGCCCAAACTTATACTGCGAGTAAGTGGTGGCACTAGGACTTGAACTTGGGCTGTGTGACTCTATTACAGTGAGGCTGCCTAGAAAGCAGACTCGGGAGGGAGAGGTGAAGGCCAGGCAGAAACGCAGCTTGGAGAGCCAGGCAAATATACTTGAAGTGCCTGTGTGGAAGGCTTATGACAGTGCAGAGGGAAGCAATGAGTGGAAATTACACAAAGAACCACTCTTTTAAAGCAAGAAGTGTCCCTAACGGACTGGAGAGGCCCAGGGAGGCAGAGAGCATACCCAGCCCTGGGGAGGAAGAGGAAGCAGGAAGGTCCTCTCTCTAACACCGGACTGCAGTGGGTGAGGGGTGAGTGGTCTCATCTTCCAGAGGAGGAAACCACTCTAGTGGCCGGGACCTCACTGTCTTGAGTTTCTGCTTTTTTTTCCTCAACCACAGACAGCTGGCAGAGCTAGCCCTTTCTCCTAGGGCCAAGTGACCCGTGCATGCGGGAGCCTTGCCTGGCTGGCTTCACTGCCCTCTTAAAAGTTGTAATCCCAGGTCAGCAGGAAGCCTGAGCTTGCCAAACTATGAGGGCCCAGGTAGGAGGAAGGAGTGTAGGGGAAACACATCTGAGTTCTCTTTGCTCTTTCCTGGAGTCTTGCTACTTGATGGGGGAAGGGGAGGGAGGTAGGTGGGAGGAGACAATCCCATCCTGTTGGAGAGCTAAGAAACAGATGAAACACCACAGTTAAAGGATAGTGACAAATACATGTTTGTGGTAGCTTGGTAAAGATACCTTTATTTGCAAAGCCCTTGGGGAATCCATTTTTAAAGTGGGGGCTTCATCCTGACTCTGTAACCTTGGGCAGGTCTGCTAATCTTTTTTTACACCTCAATTTCTTCATCTGCAAAATGGGTATGACAATACTTCCTGCTTTATTGACTTCAAATGATGTAGTGCTTAGATGACCAACAAGCCGCTGTGAGGGCGGAGTACCACAGGCTGTAGAGTCCCTCAGACCCGGGTTCAAGTTCGGTCTCTGCAATTTTCCAGGTGGAAACTTGGGGAAAATTACACAAGCTGTCTCTGCTTTAGTTTCCTCCTCAGTAAAACTGATGGTAACAGTAGCACCTGCCTTAAATAGTTGTCTTCAGGGGTAAATGAGATAATACACGTAAAGTAAATGGTAGAACCAGCACTGCACAGTCCACAGCTTTAATCTTCATACTACGGTTGCATAACCATAATGCATATAAAATAACAACACATAGTACAGAGAAAAGACTGGAAAGAAATACAACAAACTATTAACAGTGTCTATTTCTGGACACTGAGATTCTACTCTATTTATAATTTATAAATAACTTATAAATCTATTTCCTTCTTCATTTTTTCCTGTATTTTCCTAATTACTTTTATAATCAGAAGAAAACTACATTTGATGTTCAGATGCCCTGAGATCGTCTGTGATAGTCTCCACTGCGTTCAAATCTTTGACAGTATTTTCTCAAGTAATCTTCTCAGCAACTGTCTGCAGTAGGAATCATCATCCCTTTTCTAGGTGAAGAAATAAGGCTGAGAGAGCTGGCTTAATCTTCACGTCTCATTGCTGTTTAGTGGCAAAGAGCCAAGATCCAAAGGCAGATCTAGCTGTCTCCAAAGCTAGGTATAAATTCCCCGGGATGTTGGGCCACGAAGCTCAGTGGCAAGGACTCCTCTACCCCAGTCTTCTGAGTACAGGGCTAAGGTGGGAGGCTGTCAGGACTGGGCCCGTGGTACGTGTGCTCCCATGGGTCTCATGTGCCTGGCGTATTGGTTTCCTAGTACCCATATCCCTGGTGGAGGACATGGCCTGGAAAGTGGAGATTCTGACATCTTCTCACAGCTTAAGAAGTCAAGCGGTACTGTGCACAGTCTCCCCAAGAAGAAATAAAGGTTTCCACTATCGAAGTATCCAAGAGAGGAATTAAAAAAAAAAGGCCTAAGTACACATAGATTGAGGGAGGGAATTGAGTATGAACTAAATCATTATCTGTCATAACAGGAAGACAATAGATAATGGCCGGTCCTGACAAATCTAGATATGGCTACGTGGCTACGTAAGCATTTCACATAGAGATACTGAGGTAACCACAGGCCTGAAACACAAGTGGCTGTAAATGGTTATCTCTAGAATGAAGGATAGAGGAGGTTTTTTTGTTTTTCATCATCAGCGTTTATGTCCTGTTTGATTTTTTTTAATTTGTGTATTACATCTTATTTTTAAAATATTACTTTTAATACAGGCTCTGAAGGTTAAAAAAAAAAAAAAAGAACAGACCTTGGGGTCATCTCTGTGGATTCACATCCCTTCTCTGCCAGATACAGATCTTGGGCAGTAGTTAGCCTCTCTAAGCTCTGATCTTATCTAGTGCAAAATAAGGATAAAAACCACACTCACCCAACAGGGTTGCTCTGGGGATAAAATGAGGTGACTCACATAAGCCACACGGGCCAGCACTCGCTGAAATTCAGCGTCTGTAACTACTAACTATTGTTACCATTATTAATAATAAACCAAGCGTGTAAGTCACACTCAGGGCTTTGCACATAGTAGGCACCTAATGGGTGGAAGTAATGTTTAAAAACCCCACCAGAGCCTATAATTTTCGCCAACTCCTGACGCACCAGCCCAAGGGTTCCGAGTGAGCACTTAAATATTGATGTGGTTACTCATTTATTCATCACTCTGCTTTCCGCCGCAGTGTCCGCCGAGGGCGAGCCCAGCTCCCTGGTCCCTCCCGCGCGCGGAGGCTGGAGGCAGGGACAGCTCACCCGCTTTCAGGTCGCCGATGCGGGGCTGTCACGTGGCGTAGCGGGAGCGCTTCTGGTTTCACGCGGCGAACAGGGGCGGGTGGGAGGACGGCGAGCGCGGCTCCAGATGAAGTGGGCAGCCGGGGTCCGCATCGCCCCTACGCGCCAGCGCCAAGGGGATGGCCTTCCCGGGAGGGGCGGGGCGGGCACCTTTAGGGCGAGGGCTTTCGGGAGGGACACCTTGAGGGAAGACTTGGGATTGGCCGGGAGACGCGGAGCGGGCATTTCGTACCCAGCCGAGGGTGTCGCGCTGCCCCCAGGCGAGGTGGGGTTTCCCTAGTGCCCCCCAGCCCGGCGCCAGACCAGCGCGGGAGCCCCGCCCCCACTCTGCGGAGGCCGCGCGCCCCGCCCCCGGCCCGCGCAGCGCGGCGCCGCGCTCGCGCTCCCGTTGGGTCTGCGGCCTCTGTGACGAGGGCGTGACGGTCAGCGTCCCCCGGCTCTCTCGCACCGTCGCGAGGGTGCGGGTCCGGGTCGCAAGTCGCGGACCGCCAGCCGCTGGGCGGGACGGGAGGCGGGGCGCTGACGTCGCGGCGCGGCCGGCGGCCGGGGAGGCGGGGAGGCCGGGAGGCGGGGAGGCGGCGGCCGGCTCGGCCCAGCCCTGCCCGCAGCTGCGGCAGCCGGGCTTGCGGGTGGCGGCGGCGCTCGGAGCCGGCTCCTGACCGCCCTCCGCCGCTGCCCAGTTTCTCATTCTGTCCTGGTGCCCACGGCCGGCTCGGTCAGCCCTCGCCCGCCGCCGCTTCCCCCGCCATGGCCCTGGTTCGGGGCGCCGAGCCGGCGGCGGGGCCCTCCCGCTGGCTACCCACGCACGTCCAGGTTACGGTTCTTCGGGCCCGCGGGCTGCGGGGCAAGAGCTCGGGCGCGGGCAGCACCAGCGACGCGTACACGGTGATCCAGGTGGGCCGCGAGAAGTACAGCACATCGGTGGTGGAGAAGACGCAGGGCTGCCCCGAGTGGCGCGAGGAGTGCTCCTTCGAGCTGCCGCCCGGCGCCCTGGACGGCCTGCTGCGGGCGCAGGAGGCCGACGCGGGCCCGGCGCCCTGGGCCGCGGGCTGCGCCGCCGCCTGCCAGCTGGTGCTCACCACCATGCACCGCTCACTCATCGGCGTGGACAAGTTCCTGGGCCAGGCCACGGTGGCGCTGGACGAGGTCTTCAGCGCAGGCCGCGCCCAGCACACGCAGTGAGTGAGGGGCGCGGGAGCGCGGAAATGGTTAAAGGCCTCGCCTGGCGGGGTTTGGGGGACGCAGAGTCCCGAACCTCCGCAGGGGCGGTGCGTCCTTTTGCCTCGAGCTCAAGGGCGTAAACTGACAAGTTGGTTCTTCTTATGTCGGGGCCCACTTCCGATCCCCAAATGTGCGCTGGGCTATGCTTGGCTGCTGATGGATCCTGGGGGAGGTGAGAATGGTGGCCTACTGTTAGTAGATTGTCCAGTAAAGTTGTAAGTGGGATCCAGAGGCTCTTGGACTGTGGGAACCTCAAGAAGGAAAATCTTGGGGCCATTCCTAGGGCCTCCGGGCCTGTCTCACTTTCCTCAAAGGGGAGGGGAGCTGCCTGCGGGCGCCTGTTCTTTGCCAGGCCCGCAAGGGAGTGGAGAGGCACCGCCTCGCCCTTGGGGGAAGGAAGATGCAGTGTTGTCCTCGAGGGGGAGATCTGCTTCTTGCCTGGTCCTCGGATGCCCTCTGCTGCTTAGAGAAGCCCGGGATTCTGCCCCTCTGTGTCCCTGGTCTGAGAACAGGAGAACTTCTAAGTAAAGGAAGGAAACACTTTGGTCAGGCTTCAAGCTCCTGCCTGAGATGGAGGCAGCACGTGGTTAATGCACAGTGGGAGATAATCTCCCAGTCACTTATACCTAGAAGGGCCAGTGAGTTTATCACTGGTTTTTTTTTTTTTTTAAATCGTTTATTTTGGCAGCATTTAACTTGCCCTGTGTTAAGATCAAGGCTTCAGACTTAGAACCTCATTTCCTGTTTTGGGTTTGGGCAGGGTCTGGAAGCCAGTCCCCAGGGCTGACAACCTGCTGTGCATCCCTCAAAGTAATTAACTGGGGTAACGCCACCCTGGGCCCAATGGGCCCTGGATGCGGAGGGTAAGGGGTTGAGGGCAGGAGTGTATCCTAGGTGGGGACAGGTTCTGGAAAGGTTTGCCCAAGTGGAATGGCATCCAACTGAGTAAATCTAGAAAGGCTTGCTGGAGAAGGATGAGCCTGGTACAGACTCAAATGAAAGCAAAATTAGGATAGAAAAGGATCTGACCTTGAATGTTTTAAAAATGTGGGTGGAGAGGGCCTTCATGGCTCTTTGTGGCCTGGGGTGGGAAGCCGGTTATCACAGGGCAGGTGTGGGCAGGGCTGTGGCCTGGCTCCATCTCCATCTCCCCCTCCCCGGCCACCTCTCCTTCCCTCATGACTTGCCCGGGTTTGGTTGCCAGGTGTGGGATCATGTGGTGTAGTCTGGCCCCTGTTTTGTTTTTTTCCTCCCCTTTTCTGTCCTCTCCCTCCTGCCTTGCTCAAGGAGCCTAAGGGGTGGGGGTGGGGCAGAAAGCTCTCCCTGGCTCTCTGAGCTCACTGTTTTATGGAGAGGCTCCTGTCCCCAAATTCATTCCACTCCTTTCTTTCCCAGTCGTTCAATCACCACCTCTCAGCTAATCTGAACAGACTCGTAAATAACACATCTGGGGCCGGGGGTGAGCTTAGGGGGGTCTAGGGGGAAGACAAAAAAAGACTAAGCTTGTGGGGAGGGGCTTCTGTGGGGCTAGTGACTTGAGGGGTTGGGGGGGTGTTCAGGAGGAGTTTGATTCTTCCACTTCCTGCTCTGACTTTCTTCTTGGCCTCTGGATTCTCCCGAGCTGAGCTGTCTGTGCCTGAAGGCCTCTGTGCGCTTGTTTTCAGTCAAGGACAGTCCCTCTTGGAGAATTTGACTTACCACCCTTTGATCTGAATGGGAGCGTTAATTTGTTTTGTAGAAGTCATCTTTTCCACCAGGATCGTCCCACACCCACCTGGCTGCCTTTTCTCTGATGCACTGACCTGGGTTATTTATAGAACCTGGAGGGGGCAGGGCACTTGTGGTGGGCAGCAGAAAAGTCTGTGAACTCAGCTTGATCTTTCAGTTTATTGGACCAAACAGCATACCCACTGACAGAGGGTGAGGGCTGCTGTCCCCACTCCATCTGCGCTTTCTACCCCAGCTCTAGTCACCACTCTTGGTGGCCCTTCCTGGAGCACCTTGGCGTGAGCTGCTAAGACAGTGAGTCTGCACATTGTCCAGTGGAGAGGGGACTAGGGTGTGCCCTCCTCAGCTCTGGATAATGGTGGAAAAGAACAGTGTCCACTCTTTAACTCCAGGAACCGGCTGTTGTGGTCTCAGGGAGAGCAGATGATGGCCCTATGTTGCCAAGACAGAGCTTGACTGGAGAAAGGCAGTTTCATGTTTTAAGAGGAGGGGCCAGTGGAATTACAGATGCCCTTCCCAGACCTGCCACCTTGTGGCCAGTCAGGTAAACTCTTAGTGCCTCAGTTTTCTCACCTGTAAAGTGGGGCTAATTTCCACCTTCACAGCGTTGCAAATGAGTATGCAGTTAAAGCATTCAGTGCAGTTCCTGGACATGGTTGGTGGTCAGTGATGGTGGAGGGAGGTTTTGGTAGCCTGGTAGCTGTGGTCTGGGAGATGTTCCTTGTCCTAGAGGACCCTCTTATGTAATGGGAGGAGATGATACAGAACTTTGAGCCTGGGAAAGCTGCAGGACTATGGGCGATAGGGTCCACACAGAGAGGTATGAGAGCTCCTGATGAAATGAGCTGGCCCTTCACAACCCTCCACCATTCTCTGTTCCTAGAGGTTTGAGAATTGGAGCTGCTCTTGGGAGGCCTCTGCATTTCTGAAGCCAGCTGCAGCTGTGTGGCAGGATAGCATAGTGTTGAAGAACGCAGAGCCTGGGGTCTCACTCCCTACTGTCGCTTACTAGCATGCAAGTTACTTAACCCTTTTCCTCATTTCTAAAAAAGTTATACATGGTAACAATCATAGAGTTGTACAAATTACATAAGACAGTGTCTATAAAAGCCTTAGTATAGTTCCAGATGCATAGCAAGCTTTCAAAATATTAGTGCTGGGTTACTCTCAGGGCTCTCCTTTCTGTGATGGTGGTGATGAAGGGGGTTGGGTGCCAGGCACCTCTACAGGCCCCGAAGCTCCTTTGTCAGTGGGGTGCTCTTTGAGGTAAGGGGTTTCACAGGAGGCGTCTGATTGAAGAGAATGTTGTCAAAACAAAATTTAATTTAATATACAAGGAAACTGATTATAACCCTCTCCCCTCAGTAAAGCCATACATGGATCATCATGAGTCTGAAAATTCCAGGAGATGCTGCTTTAGCTTCTTTAGATGTGTCCTTTCTGGTTTTTACCTCAGCACTCTTCCTAGTACTCCACAGCGGGTGCTCTGTGTGGAATAAAATGGTCCCTTCTGTAAAGAGCCCCTGTCCTAGGCCTTTTGGGTAGATGGTTAGAGCCTGGCCCCTTGGGCAAGCTGCCTGTGGGCTCAGTTTGAGTTAGGACCAGTTTCCCTTTTTTCATCACAAACATTAAGATGTAATCTTGGACAGAGCTCCCTGACAGACTCTCTCAGCCCTAGGCAGTCCTGTGCCACTGATTTTTGTGGGGGCCTCTGGGAGGCCTGTGGCTGAGGAGGAATTAGGTTGGAGATCAGAACCTTCTGCCTGGCTGGTGACAGTGGCCTGAGACCTCCTTGACGAGGGTGGGAGAGGCACCTGAGGGAAACGCAGCCTGCTGGCCCAAGGTGGGCATGGTCTTGGAGGACTTCCACCCGTCCCTTAGCCTCCAGATAGCCTGTGTTACTGTTGTGGGTAGATGGTGCATGACCCACGGCCTTCTCTCTGCTGGTTTCCAGATGTGACTGCTCCTCTGGAAGCAGCTGAGGCCTTGAGGGCCCTGGGCTCTGGCTCCTGCTCCACCCCGGACCTGGAGCGGGGGGCCTGTGGGGCTGCTGGGGAAGTCTGCTCTGGCTGCCGGGGAAGGGTGTGGTACTTAGAAGCCAGTCTTTAGGATGCAAGAGGCTCCATCTCCCATCGTTATGGGGCAGTCTTTATTTGGGATTGCTGGAGCAGCAGCATCTGCGGGAATGGGGAGGGGTAGGAAGTGACTCCCTCGTCAGACTGGGTGGCACCTTCTGGCAAGCACAGCAGCTTCCCCTTCCCTCTGCGCCTGGCCCTGTCCTCCCCTCCAGCAGGCAGCCAGGGCCAGGGCAGCTCGGCAGAGCCCCATCCCTGCGACCTTGAGGGCTGTCCCTTTCTTCTAATGAGGGCTGCCGGCCCTCTTATTGCTGCTGCCACTCTGGGGCTGTGACGTGCCCTCCAGTGATGCTGAACGGCTGGCCTGGCCTTGTCCAGATGTGTCCCAGCCCTTCCTGCTCTGCCCGGGACAGATATCGCAGTGACGGGGCTCTGTGCACTCTTGGGAATCGGTACTCTGTTTTAACCTGTGCAGGGCCAGTCCTCTGCAAAACGCTGTGGTTGTGGAGAAGCTTTGCCCTTCCCCACGGCCAGGGAATCAAAATAAGTCCACAATGCGGGCTCTTTCTGCACCTGGCAGTCCTGATGGCTTTGCTCTTACCGAGCTGGCTGAGGACCCCTTAGGTTACTTCTTCCCTCAGGAATAGGGGTGGCCGGACAAGAGGAACTGGCCTTGCAGGGCTGCTGAGGCCCGTGGGTGTGGGGCTGGGCCCAGGTCTCTCCTCAGTGAGCACAATGAGCAAGTCCATCTCCCAGGAGGCAGCAGTGCTGTGGAGTTGCCAAGAGGGGCTTTGTCCCAGGCCACCTTGACCTTCAGCTGACCCTGAGGGTGGGGAGGGGAAGCACACCCCTTAATCATGGAACTCGAAGGTCAGAGCTAGAAGGATGCTGAGACATGTGGAAACTGACTGGGGAGGGAGAGTGACAGGCTCTCAGCTGCTCAGCAATTAGGGAGGGTGGGGCTCTGTGTGGTTTCTCTTAGGCCCTGGCAGCCTGAAGAGGATTTGGGATAAAGAAGAGATGGCATTTGGGGCCCTGAGTGCATCTCACGGTTTCTGTGGAAGGGCCTGAGAGGTTTTAGTGAAAGAGGGGCATTTTGGCTGGGAAGGGGGAGGGGGCCTTGGGGCTTATCTGAGACCTGGAGGAGCAGTTTAATCCGCAGGCCTTTCTGCCTGAGCAGAGGCCGAGGGGTGCCCTCTGGCTAGGGGTTGGGGGAAGCCAAAGGAGGGGAGGACTTGGACACTGCAACCTGTGTGCCTGGAGGATGCGGTCTTGTTAGGAGGATGGACCCCCGCCTTTGGAGAAGGGCCACAGCCAGCTGTTGTATTTTGGGGCCTAGCCAGGGAGCACTGGACCTGTTCAGAGCAGACAGAACCACTGGGCTCAGCGCTGGCCAGGGAAGGCCTCCTTGAGGAGGGGACGTACGAAAACCTGTTAGGCTGGCCATTGGAGATCCTGTCTGCCACCGCACTTTCTCTGAGTTCCCATACCGACAGCAGGTAACACCCTGTTTTGGAGGATTGTCATTGCCTTGTTGGTCTAGTGTATCATTTATTAAGCCCTTTGTTGGTTGCTGGCACTGTCCTAAGGACTTGACTTATATTAGCTTATAGCGACCCCTTGAAGTGTAGGTACTGTTACTGTGTTTAACAGGTGAGGAAACAAGCACAAAGAGGTGAAGTGATTTCTCTAAAGGCACACAGTACATGGCAGTCAGGATTTGTACCCAGGCAGCCTGGCTTCAGATTCTGTGCTGTTCACCACCACACCTTACCACCCGTCTGAGTTTTCCCCTGTGTCACCTGCGATTCAGTTTTGCACGGAGCCTGGCGCTCAGCAGCTGCCCTCCTGCGGGTTCCTCTCTCCTGCCCAAAGCTGATCTCTGTGGGTAGGCTTGGGGGGGCTCTGTAAACATGACTTGCTTCTCCTGTGTGAGGCCTTGGCTGGCTGGGGTAAGTGCATTTGGTCTGCAGCTCTTGTGTCTGGTCATGTCTGTCTCAGGGGATAGGGATGTTGCCTGGTACTTCGGGAAAGAGGTTATCACTGCCACTAGATTGTCTCACAGGAGCAGGAGTGGGGGCACCTGGAAAGCTCTGCCTTGGCCCTGGGCACCCTCTACCTGGCCAGGGAGATTTGCTCCCTTTGGCTTATGCAGTACAGCAGGGCTTGGGAGCATCAACAGATACAAGACTCTCTGACCTTTCCCAAGAAATCACATGCTTGTCTTATTGTGACAGAACACTCTGAGCCATCCAGTTCCTCCTCCTACAGTCATGCAGTGCTTTGCTTCCCCCACCTTTCTTTTATTCAACACCTAGGATGCAATTACTGGGCAACTTCTGTACTTAGGTCAGGGCTTTGGAGAAAACATGAGAAAGAAAATATATAGCCTGTTTCCTAGGAGGGCAAAAATATGTTTGAGGCAAGAGTAACCACAGGAAGGGTAATTAACCTACAAAGCAGCGTATTCAAAGTATGACAGAGGGAAAGGGTCAGAGGAAGGGCCAGCCCACCAGGGTTGGAGAGATCAGGGTGGGCTTCCTGTGGAGGCAGGACCTTGAATGACAGGTGAGGCATGGTGGGGCTGGGGGAGTTTCTGGGAGGGAAGGTGAGTGTGGTGGGGCTGGGCCAGGAGTGAGAGTGGAAGGGAGCCAAGCTGTCTCCTGTGTGCTTCCCTCAGCAAAATGGCCTTTCTTTACTTATTTATTTTGAGTAGTTCACCTGGTTCAAAATTCTGAAGGCGCAGAGGGTACACAGTGAAAAGATCTCCCTCGCCCTGCCCTTGAGTCACCCAGCTCCTCTCTTCAGAGGCAGCCAACATTACCAGCTCTTGCGTAACCTTCGAAAGTTATTCCACGCTTTTAAAAGCTGATGCATGATAGATTTTCTTCTCCCCCTCCCTTTGCGTTTGCATGAGTGCAGCCTTCTGCTCACACACTGGTCTGTACCAGTGATCAGTCCGGCTTCCCCACTTAGGGAGGCTTCTGCTTGTCTCCACCTGTTACAGGCCCACTGCTCAGTTTTGTCTTCCATGACCCAGGCTCCTGGTTGGGTTGAATACATGGTTAGCAGCAAATTGGAGAGGGGAGTGCGCTTAAGTAGAAGTTCTCCCTTATTCCCCCATCTACCAAAGACCCCCTGGGAGAGGTCAGCCAGCTGGTTTTCTCCTTTCCCCTGGGCAGGGTCATTGCTCCTTGGTCCTGGGCCACCTCACTCTTTCGGGGCTGATGGCAGCCCATAAAAGGCCCTGACAGACAGTAAACCCAAATTTTTATGTGTCATTTGACCTACTTTCCAGAACGCTTTCTCAGCATCACCTCATTTCCTTCTTCCCTGAGGGCAGGCAGGGTGACCCCCATTTTTAATGATGTGGAGACTGGGGTCTCAGGAGGTGGAATGACCTGTCCAAGGTCACATGACTTGTTAGTGGCAGCCAGATTTCTGACCTCTAAGCCAGTGCTTTTTCCCTGCATTGTGTTTTCAGCTGTACAGACTTCCTGTTGCTGTGTGGTTAGACTTGTCTCCAAGCAGGCATGGATCCCTGTCCTCATCTGAGGCAAGCTGACAGTGGCGGGCCTTTACAGCAGGAGGAGAACGAGGACTGGCAAGAGTTATTTGTGCCCAGGAGGGAGGGAGGATGGACCTGGCTGGATTCTGAGGTGAGCTGAGCAAGCCATGCCCACGGAGGCAGGGGGAGCTAATGAAATGAGGTTCTGGGCTCCCAGGACTGTCAGTGCTGGACACGGAGCAAGAGTAGGGGATAAAAATCATCTGGCCTGCCCAATATAGGAGCACCTACGTACATAAAACAATTACTAACAGAGATAAAGGGGTAAATTGATGGGAATACAGTCGTTGGAGATTTTAACACCACATTAACATCACTAGACAGATCTTCCAGACAGAAAATAAATAAGGCAACAGAAATTAAATGATACAATACAAAAATTAGATTTGGTGGGTATTTTCAGAGCATTACACCCCCCAAAAATAGGATATACATTCTTTTTAGTGCACATGGAACATTTTCTAGGATTGATCATGTACTTGCACACAAAAGAAGCCTCAACAATTTTAAGAAGTTAGAAATTATCTCAAGCATCTTTACTGACCACAGTGCCATGAAACTAGAAATCAACTACAGAGAAACAAAGGAGAAAAAAGGAAAGCATGGAGATTAAACAACATGCTATTAAAAAAACCATTGGGTCAATGATGAAATCAAAATTGAAGTTAAAAAAATACCTTGAGACAAATGAAAACACAACCACACAAAATTTATGGGGCACAGCAAAGGCAGTGCTAAGAGGGAAGTTTATAGCGATACAGGTCTTCCTCAAAAAATAAGAACAATCTCAAATAAACAATCTAACCCACCAGCTGAAAGAATTAGTAAAAGAAGAGCAGAAAAACCCAAAAGCCAGCAGAAGGAAGGAAATAATAAAGATCAGGGAGGAAATAAATAAAATAGAGATTTAAAAAACAATAGAAAATATCAATCAAACCAAAAGCTGGTTTTTTGAAAAACGAAACAAAATCGACAAACCTCTGGCCAAACTCACAAAGAAGAAAAAAGAGCACAAATAAGCAAAATAAGAAAGGAAAATGGAGAAATTACAACAAATAACATAGAAATACAGAATATCATACGAGAATATTATGAAAAACTATATGGAACCAAAATGGGTAACCTAGAGGAGATGGACAAGTTTCTGGAAACATACAGTCCACCAAGACTGAATCAAGAAGAAACTGACCATTTGAACAGACCAATCACTAGAAATGAGGTCGAATTAGCAATAAAAAACTCCCTACAAATAAAAGTCCAGGACCGGATGGCTTCACCAGGGAATTCTACCAGACATACAAAGAAAGACTCATACCAGTCCTTCTCAAACTCTTCCAGAATATTGAAAAGGAAGGAATATTCCCAAACTCATTCTATGAAGCCACCATCACCCTGATACCAAAACCAGGCAAAGACACCACCAAAAAAGAGAATTACAGACCAATATCACTGATGAACATAGATGCAAAAATCCCTTACCAAAATATTAGCAAATAGAATCCAACAGCACATAAAAAAGATTATGCATCATGATCAAGTGGGGTTCATCCCAGGGACACAAGGGTAGTTCAATATACGCAAATCAATCAATGTAATACATCACATCAACAAGAGAAAGGGCAAAAACCACATGATCATCTCAAAAGATGTAGAAAAAGCACTTGATAAAATTTAACACCCATTTATTATAAAAACTCTCACCAAAGTGGGTATAGCGGGGACATATCTCAACATAATGAAAACCATATATGACAAACCTACAGCCAGCATAGTATTCAACGGTGAAAAACTCAAAAGCTTCCCACTAAAATCTGGGACAAGACAAGGCTGCCCACTATCACCACTCCTATTCAACATGATCTTGGAAGTCCTAGCCACAGCAGTCAGGCAAGAGAGAGAAATAAAAGGAATCCAAATTGGAAAAGAAGAGGTAAAAGTGTTACTATATGCAAATGGCATGATACTATATATAGAAAACCCTAAAAGGTCCACACAAAAACTACTAGAAATAATCGAAGAATTCAGCAGGGTAGCAGGTTGCAAGATTAATGTTCAAAAATCAGTTGCATTTCTTTACACTAATGATGAATCAACAGAAAAAGAAAGTAAAGAAACAATCCCCTTTAAGATAGCACCCAGAGTAATAAAATACCTAGGAATAAATCTAACCAAGGAGGTGAAAGGCTTACACACGGAAAACTATAAACCATTGATGAAGGAAATTAAAGAAGACTTAAAAAAACGGAAAGATATCCCATGCTCCTGGATTGGAAGAATCAATATTGTTAAAATGGTCACACTGCCCAAGGCAATCTACAGATTTAATGCAATCCCTATCAAATTACTCAGGACATATTTCACAGAACTAGAACAAATCATAACAAACTTTATATGGAACCATCAAAGACCTAGAATTGATAAAGGATTACTGAAGAAAAAGAAAGAGGCTGGAGGAATAACTCTCCCAGACTTCAGGCAATACTACAGAGCTACAGTCATCAAGACAGCATGGTATTGGTACAAAAACAGACATATGGACCAATGGAACAGAATAGAGAGCCCAGAAATGAACCCACAAACTTTTGGTTAACTCATCTTCGACAAAGGAGGCAAGAATATACAATGGAATAAAGACAGTCTCTTCTGCAAGTTGTGTTGGGAAAACTGGACAGCAGCATGTAAATCAGTGAAGCTAGAACACTCCCTTACACCATACACAAAAAGCAACTCAAAATGGATCAAAGACTTAAACATAAGACAAGTTACAATAAACCTCCTAGAAGAAAACCGTAGGCAAAACATTATCTGACATACATCTCAAAAATGTTCTCCTAGGGCAGTATACCCAAGGAATAGAAATAAAAGCAAGAATAAACAAATGGGACCTAATTAAACTTACAGGCTTCTGCACAGCAAAGGAAACCAAAACAAAACAAAACGCCAACCTGCGGAATGGGAGAAAATTTTTGCAAACAATGAAACCGACAAAGGCTTGATCTCCAGAATATAGAAGCAGCTCATACGATGTAATAAGAAAAAAAAAAAAAACCAATCCAATCCAAAAATGGACAGAAGACAAGCAATTCTCCAAGGAAGAAATACAAATGATCAAAAGGCACATGAAAAAAATGCTCAATATCACTAATTATCAGAGAAATGCAAATCAAAACTACAATTAGGTATCACCTCACACCAGTCAGAATGGCCGTCATTCAAAAATCCACAAATGACAAATGCTGGAGGGGCTGTGGAGGAAAGGGAACCCTCCTACACTGATGGTGGGAATGCAGTTTAGTGCAGCCACTTTGGAAAACAGTATGGAGATTCCTCAAAAGACTAGGAATAGACTTACCATATGACCCAAGAATCCCTCTCCTGGGCATACATCCAGAAGGAACCCTACTTCAGGATGACACCTGCACCCCAATGTTCATAGCAGCACTATTTACAATAGCCAAGACATGGAAACAGCCTAAATGTCCATCGACAGATGACTGGATAAAGAAGGTGTGGTATATTTATACAATGGAATACTATTCAGCCAGTAAAAGTAGTAACACCATTTGCAGCAACATGGATGTCCCTGGAGAATGTCATTCTAATTGAAGTAAGCCAGAAAGAGAAAGAAAAATTCCATATGAGATCACTCATATGTGGAATCTAAAAAAAAAAAAAAAAGAACATAAATACAAAACAGAAACAGACTCATAGACATAGAATACAAACTTGTGGTTGCCAGGGGGGTGAGGGGTGGGAAGGGACAGACTGGGAGTTCAAAATTTGTAGATACTGACAGGCATATGCAGAATAGATAAATAAGATTATACTGTATAGCAGAGAAACATATGCAAGATCTTGTGGTAGCTCACAGCAAAGAAAAAAATGTGACAATGAATATATATATGTTCATGTATAACTGAAAAATCGTGCTTTACACTGGAATTTGACACAACATTGTAAAATGACTATAACTCAATAAAAAATAGTTTACAAAAAAAGAATCATCTGGCCTGGTAAGAGGCACTGTCCTATCCTGCAGTGGTATCTGGCTTGCAGTTTTACTGTTGATACCAAATCAAAGGCAGGGTTAGGTTGTAGGTGTTGGGAGCCATAAGGGATTGGCCTGTAGCCCATCTCCTATCTGATGGTGTGAGAGGGGGACTGCTTGAGTGAGGGGTTTGGACCAGAGGGAAGGCATCTAGTTGGAAGAGCCTCTGGGGAAAAAGCTTGTCCAGCTGTCTCTCCAAACTCTGAATAGTAACAGTTTTAGCTGACATCTTTCCCTGCCCCTAATCGGCTTACTTTATCACCACCCCTCATCTTTTTACAGAGGTGGAATGGCTGGTCAAGAGCCATAAAAGTCAGGTCCAGGGCTAAAACCTAGGTCTCCTGTTTCCAGTCCTCTGGGGTTTTTCCGCTATTCCGTTAAAATCATTTTTTTTCAAAGTTATTTTTGAGACTGAAGCTAAGCCCTGCCAGTGCCATCTCATTTATCCAGCAGGTGTTAGAAGGTGTTCCATATATCAGGCCCTGTCCCTGGGTCTTGGCGGGATGAAAGGCGATTAACCTTCCGTGCTGTCAGTAAGGACTGAGGGCCCAGGAGGAGTGGCTGCTGCAGGGGGCACTCCCGGGCCCTCCTACCTGCCCCACTGCTCCTGCCCTAGTTTAGGCAATTAAAAAAAAGAAAAGTCTCCTCCTGACTGTTAGCATAGCCGCTACAGCTTTTTTATAAACCAGAATGCCAGTTTACTGATTTGTGATAAGAAATAACTGTGAGGGCACAGGGAGCTGCCCGGGTCAGCCTGGCCGTGAGACCTGCCCTGGGTCGGCCAGCTCTGTGCCAGTCTCCTCTGCCTCACCTCTCTGAGCCTTGCCCTGCCCTCCTGCACTCCTCCTGCAGCTCAGCGGCTATGGAATAAAGTCACAGCTCTTCAGCCTGATGTTTGGGGCAAACCCTTATGTGCTCCAAAGCACTGTTCTGCCATCTTCACCTATCCAGCCCTGGGCATCTTTGTATTCTGTTCCTCCCACCTGGCGCATCTCTTTACTGACCTCCTTGCCTCCCTCCTACCCACTGTTCAAGGCCTAGTATAAATACCGTGTCCTTTACCACTGCTCCCCAGATCACCTCCCTCCTCCCCTTTAACTGTCCTGTACATTTCATTTGCGCATTTTCGTGATGCTGATCACCTTCTTCTTTATCTATATGGCTGTCTTATTTCCCACCAAGATGTAAGCTTCTTGAGGACACTCCGTTTCTAGTTTGGGCAGATATTTGGGAAATGTTTTGACTCTGGCTGAGGCCTCCTCTCGTTGGATGGGATTTCACTGGCAAGTTCCCTGTGCCTCTAAGTTGTTGTGAGTGTCAGGCTGTCAGGATCTTACGTGCCAGGCCCAGAGTAGGAAGTAAGCACGAGGCTCAGGGATGTGACCAGGAGCAGGGCTTAGTCAAAGGACAGGGAGAAGAAGCCTGTGTCCTGGCTCAAGGCTACCCCCTGACCTCCACTGGGCTACTGTTAGTCTCAGGTGGGACCAAAAGGAGAGTATAGATGAGTCAGTGCTGCTGAAAGGCTTCAATATGTGTTTCCAGCCATCTCCAGCAGATACGGGGGATTTTGAAAGAACATAACCATGATGCCTGTATCACACACACAAAATCGGTAGTTCCCTAATAATCAACCAGTCGATACCCAGTCCATATTCAAATTCCTCTGATACCAGAACTCTCTCTTCATAGGTGATTTGTTGAGCCAGGATCCAAACAGGGCTCCCTCCCGTACTGGGCCTGGTTGTTAGGTCTCCCGGGGTAACAGTTCCTGCCTTGAGGGTGTGGAGAAAAGGGAACCCTCCTACACTGTTGGTGGGAAAGTAGTTTGGTGCAGGCATTATGGAAAATAGTATGGAGATTCCTCAAAAAAACTGAAAATAGACTTACCATATGATCCAGCAATCCCACTCCTGGGCATATATCTAGAGGGAACACTAATTCGAAAAGATACATGAACCCCCATTGTTCATAGCAGAACTATTTACAATAGCCAAGACATGGAAGCAACCTAAGTGTTCGTCGGCAGATAACTGGTGAAGAAGTTGTGGTACACACACACACTAGAATACTACTCAGCCAGAAAAAAGAATAAAATAATGCCATTTGTAGCAACATGGATGGACCTGGAGATCGTCATTCTAAGTGAAGTAAGCCAGAAAGAGAAAGAAAAATACCATATCATGTCACTCATATGTGGAATCTAAAAAAAGAAAAAAGAAGACACTAATAAACTCATCTACAAAACAGAAACGGACTCACAGACGTAGAAAACAAACTTATGGTTACCAGGGAAAAGGGGGTAGGAAGGGATAAATTTGGGTGTTTGAGATTTGCAAATATTAACTATTATATATATGTTTATATAAATAAAAAACAAATTTCTCTGTATAGCACAGGAAACTATATTCAATATCTTGTAATAACCTTTAATGAGAAAGAATATGAAAGTGAACACACACACACACACAACTGGGACATTGTGCTTTACACCAGAAATTGACATATTGTAACTGACTGTATACTTCAATTAAAAAAAAAAATGAACATTTCCCTCCTTCTTTGTTTTATACGCTTACCTGATGGAGGAGCTGGGTCACATGTCCTTCAGAATATCCCACTTTGTGGCTGATGGGTTTCTCATGGTGCCCTTCACCCTAATTCTCCAGCCCCCGAGTGCTAGTTGTTGGATCTGGAAGGCCTGCTCCCCAGGCCCTGCCTCCTGCAGGGAGGAGTCCTTCTGCCTGGGGAGGTGCACCTGCTGCATCTCAGCTTCAGTGAGGTTGAGATTAGCGGCAGGTTCTGGACTGTTAGTCCGGCCCAGCCGTTATGAAGTTCTCCATTCAGCCTTTCTCCTGATGGTTTTAGTATTGATGATTGTCGCCTAGGTCTCCAGTTCTGTTCTTTGTCAGCAGGAATCTGGCGTAAGGAAGAGTTTTCTCTCCCAACTATTTGGTCATTCTACAGAGGAGTGGCAGGATGGCACAGTTCACTCGGGAATAGCAGGAATGCCGATTCTTTGTTGTTATTTTTCAACTTGTGACAACCTTCAAATTAAAAATCCACCCTGCCCCACGACAGCGTGCCTGACACTAGTCATTTACGTGGCAGGAGTTTCCTGCCAAAGCAGAAATTGCAGGGCTTCGTGAGCCTGGGGAAGGGGGACAGGGTGAAATATCTCTGAAGGCACATGATTTAAAATACACAGCACTGCTTGAAGTGGCTGATAGCTGGCCTGGAGGAGCAGACTGTTATGTCCATAAGAATGTTATGGACAGATGTCTTGGCGTTTTCTCCAACATCTGCTTTTTGAGTAGCGTGTCTTCTCCCCTCTGGGACACTGCAGCCCCCCATTTGTACTAACTCCCTAGGGAAGCTCAGCGGGGAGAGTGAGGCGTGGAAGGGGAACTGGATCAGTATGTCTTTCCTTCAGGCTGCTTCTTCACTTTCCCTTCTAGAAGATTCTCCAGCCAGTACATTGGGCAGCATGACTATCTTCTTAGGTCCTCTTAGCCTCATTTGTCTTGGGGTGAGGTTCGATTCCTGCCATTGTCAGCATTGCGGGCCCCTCATCCCCAGCATAGTGGTGGCTGTTCCCTACCCTGGGGTGAGGCCTGTCTCTGAGGAGGCCAGGCTGGCGGCTGCAGCCTGAAGAGGGAAGCTGCTGCAGACCTGGTGGGCTGTAGCCATGGCAGGTGAGGCTCAGGTGAGGACCAGCATGGGGAGGGTGGAGGTTGTGGTGCTGGGGACACGAGCACAGCATGCTCCGGGAGCTGCCTGCTCGCTGGCTGGCAGGTGCACGGGGCTGTTTTTGTTTCTCTGGAGTCACCTTCATTGGCATGCAGGGTGTTTGAGGGTCAGACTGAGCACTGTGGCGTGACGCTTGGGAGCCTCAAGGCCTTTGGCCAGTTTCTTGCCCCTTACCAGGCCATGGCAAGGCCGTCTCATACCCCAGTGGGACACGAGGTGCAGTATCTGTCCTCTGCTTTGAAAGCTCAGCCTGGGTGCCGTGCGTTGGGACACGAAGGGGAAGACCTGCCCTTCTGCTTCCTGGTGCCCTCCTCCCTCCTCCAGGGCAGGTGTCTTTGCCCTTTTCCTGCCCTGGACCACTGGGTATCTGGTGAGGCCTGTGGACCCCTTCTCAGAACCAGGTCTTTAAATATATAAGCTTACAAAGTACACCAGTGATACTGAAGCACATTTATCAATATATTAAGACATGTGCTAAGGGGACATGTGCTTCATTACTGTATTAAATAAAGCCATCCGGTGGTGGTCTAATACAGGTGTCCCCTGCTTTTCAAAAGTTCGCTTGACACCACTTCGCTTTTACGAAAGACCTACATTCGTACCTGTTTTCACTAATCGAAAGAAATCCGCAGAGGATTTTTGCTTTTACGAAAAGAGGGAAAAACAGCGCTCAGCATGTTTTGCGACGAGCCTGATAGAGGCAGCACAGCCCAGGCCGTGAGAGTGGCACCGCCCAGCTCCATCTCCGGGAACTGCACTCAGCATCTCACACCAAGCCCCCGCCTCAGCTTTGACTTGTCTGTGAGCATCTGTGCTTTAGCTCGATTTGTTTTGTGCGTCCGTTAGCAAGATGTGTCCGAAGGTAATTGCTTCTTCACTTGATGCCATTCCAGCTGATTAAAGATTTCATAGGAACGCACTGCTTTTGGATGGCGGGGGAAACCTGTAACTTTAAAGTTCAAAGTAGTAATGAGTGTAAACAATATTTTGCAACATCTGCACAACTGTGATGTGGTAAGAAAATATCTGGTTTCTCTTGGTGACACATTCATAGGCACTGCTACTATACTACTGCTGTTGCGAAAATTCATAATTGGAAGAAATGTTAAATTCCAGTTAGAGATTAGGAGAAATGAAGATGTAATTTTTCTCCTGTTTAACACATATCCCCTGCTTTAGAGAGCTTCCTTGGCTGAGCGGGGACATCAGGGTTTCTGGGCGTGTGTGTGTGTGTGTGTTGTACTTGCAAAGGGAGGCAGTCCAGTGCAGTGATCAAGGTCGGGGGCTATAGAGACAGGGAGCCTGAGTTCAAATCCTGTTCCCCTATATACTAAAAATAAGTGTGTGACTTAACCAGCAGACTTCTCTGCATCCTAGTGTTTGCACCCGCAAAAATACATAAGAGCTGACACGTGTGTGGCGCTTTCTGTGTGCTAAGCCCTATTCTTAGTGCTCCGCACAAAATTTGGTTAGTCATCAGAGTGGTCTTGGGAGGGGAGCGGACATCCATCACCCCCATTTTGTAGATAGGTACAGAAGTGCGTGGAGAGATTGGGGGACCCACCGAGGTCACACAGCCGGTATGTGATGGCCTGGGGTTTCATCAGGCAGCCTGGCTCGAGCCCAGGCTGGTAGCCATTCTCAGGGTCTGCCTCCTATACCTGCCCCACAGGGCTGTTGAGAGGATTGGTAGGATCTGGTTTGGTGTGTTGACTGCCTAGTATAGGGCCTGCACACAGTGAGCGCTAAATTAGAGTTGTTAATGGTGATAAGATTAGGGACCTAGTGATGGGCTGGAGTGGGATCAACACCGACCTCCATTCAGGAGGCGGGCACTTCCTGGATCTGGTTGGTGCCTTCTCTCAGGGAAGTTCATGAGATTCTTAGCTCAGAGATGGGGGATGAAGGCTTCAGGGTTAAAGAAGGTCCCCTTTTGGAACTGTCCATCCCCATGAAGCCTGTTACGTGGTCCTTCTCAGAAGGCCCTTGTTGGGAACAGGGCGCAGGGGGCACCTTCTTTGGTCTGGGTGCCCCTTGTCTGATGGTTAAGACCTGTGGGTTTGTGGTGATACAAATATTATACAGTTGTTCAGTTGTGACAAACGAGTTCCTAGGTTAATTCCTAGATTAGTTTGTTAGTTCATTGAACAAATATTTGAATGTCCACTATTTGAGGTCTGGTGATGCAGAGATGAGCAGAATAAAGTTGCTGCTTGTAGAGCAGGGGAAGAAAGACATCAAACAGCCATGTATATGTACATCATTTCACTTTGTGGGTTACATCCACACGTGTGCATCTCAGGCAGTATTAAGTATGCTGAAGAGAGAAACAGGTAAAGCATGGATGGCAGGGAGGCAGGTAAGCAGGGAATTGCGATGCTCAGCAGGGAGTTAGTGGTGGACTGTACTGTAGGGTGACAGTGGTGAGATGGGTTGCATTCTGGATATAATTTGTAGGTAGAGCTAACAGAGTTCAAAGTTTAGATGTGGTGTGGTGAGGGGAGAAAGACAAGGATGTTTCCTGGGTTTGGGGTCAGAAGTAAATGATGTGTGGAGGCTCAGGAAGCGGCACCGTTAATTTGGGTCATAAGCTGAAATCTGGACTGAGAATGTTACCGAACCGAACTCCAGTCTGCTTACCCAACATGCAGCAAAGCCTGTCTGCTGACACCACGTTGTGGTAAAGGGAAGTGCGGTGTTTTATTTCCAGGGCCCCACGCAAGCTCATGCTCAGAAGACCTGAACTCCCTGATGGCTTTCAGGCAAGGGTTTTAAAGACAGTGTTAGGGGAGAGGGTTGCAGGATGCCTGCTCAGCTTGTGGACCTTCTGGTCGGTTCGTGGTGAAGTAACAGGGTGATTCAGGAGTCTCAGTCATCAGCCTTCTGGTTCCAGACAGTCTGGGGTCTGCGTGCTTGTGGCCAGTGCGTAGTCACCGTCCTCTGCTAGTTTGGAGGGCGGAGGGCTTACTAGCTTCTGTAGAACAGCTCAGAGATATGTATCAGATTGTTGTTTTTATTCCTTCAGGAGGAACTCAGAGTCCTGTGGGTCTGTTCTAATCATTAACTGCTTGAGTCTGCTATTTGGAACTCAGGGAAGGCCTGGGAGACTAAAGCCATTTTCTTCTACTAACAAGAAACAGGGAACATGGAGGGGCTTTTGTACCCAGGAAGGCCCCTCAGGGTCCTGCTTGGTTTCAGTTTCCTGTTCTCTTTGATCCTCCTCGATCCTAAGGTGAGCAGGGATGGGGCAAGGAAGGGAATAAGGTTTTGGATAGAGAGATTAATTATAAACTTGGCGGGGGACCTCAGTTTTGGGGGGACTTGGTTTCAATAAGAATTGGAGACAAGTCAGCTGGGCCTGGGCCTGTGGCTGTCGCGGCCCCCACCGCCCCCAGTCTGGCAGGAGCCACCCTGGCACTTACATGTGTGTGTTTGACACCTGCCCTAGGTCGGCTCTCCCAGAGTGGTGAGCTTTTCCAGTTATGCTACATGGCAACTGTCAGCCCAGCTCTGTTTATTGAGAAGTGGGTGGGGAGCTGGGTACGGTGGGCCTGGGAGCCCCACCAGCAGGAATAACTAGGGCTATAATCTTGGTAACAAGTGAGGCAGCTACCACCCCTCACCTCCAACCCCATCATTTCACCTTTGTCCTCTGCCGCTACAGAGGGTGGGGAGGGGTCCAGCAGGGGAGGAGGCTGAGGGCTGAGTCCTAAGTCCACACTGGGCCTGATGAACTTTGTCAGGCCGAGGGAGCTTGGGGGAGATTTGGTTGCTGAGCAAGGGCCCTTTTTGAGCTTTTCTGTGGTTCTGCCCCCCACCCCCTGCCCCATCACCCCAGCCCAGGAAGTCTGGGTGCTGATGGCTGCTGGAGGAGGCTGGGCTGCTCTCAGACATGGTTTTAATGGCCTGGTGACAGGGCAAAACCCCAAGGTTCCCTTCAGGGCTCTATCCTCCTGGGGTTGTGCTGACCCTTTGAAGGGGGTTCTGGTCTTCATACCCCAGCTCTGTGCCTCTTCAGGCCTCAGTGCTGTACTCGAGACCTTTTCCAGCCTCTGTCCTTTCAGAGTGGCTGGATGCCCAAGGTTTGCATTCAGCTTAATGAGAAATGCTGCCCCTTGAAGGTTAAGGACATAGGCTGGGAGTTAGGCACCTCCAAGTTCAAGTTCTGGCTGTATCACTTACTAGCTGTGTGACCTTGGGCAAGTCACAAACCTTCTCTGTAACTTAGTTGCCTCATCTACAGAATGAGAATAATGGATCTTGTCTCCTGGACCATGTGGATAGTAAAAGAGACCCAGGGTCTGGCACACAGAGAGCATGCAGTCAGCTCTGCTGATCCTCTAGCCCTGGTCACTTGTATACCCCTGCTCAGGTGTGGTCCACAGGCCAGCAGCACGAGCATCTCCTGGAAGCCGGGTGGAAATGGAGCTTCTCAGGCCCACGTGCACCCATCACATCAGAATATGCATTTTAACCAGGCTCAGAGATCCTTTTGTACTTTGCAATTTGAGAAGCACTGATATATGTCACTTCTGAAGAGCAGCGTTTATACCTCTCACATGCAAGAAATTTTCTCTTACTGCTCCTTTCCTGATGGTGTCCATCATGTCTTGGCTGCAGTCATGCCTGGGACAAGGCCCAGATCATGATCATCTTTGTCAAAGCCCGTGTTTCCTGAGCACGAGCTCCCCGGGCCTTGGACAGTTCAGGTGCCCAGCCAGCGCAGGAGTTGAGGTGGGTGCGATGCAGGTGGAGCAGTTCAGTACCTGCAGTGAAGGATGTGCCGGTTGGTGATTTACATGCTGTAGGGGCTGAGGAGCCCCGGCTTTGAGAACTGAGCAGGTGTCAGGGGAATGGTATCGGGGCAGGATCACGCCCTTCCTCCTGTCCGGGTGAGAGCCATTTCAGAAGTAGTTCCGCGGAGGCCGTGTTCATTTTAGCACTCTTTATTTATAGAAAGTACTTAATAATGCCCACCCCTCCCCCATGCGTGTGTTCCTCTGATAAACAGACAGTCTCCTCCTTGGGGAGGGATGAGCGTTTCTCGGGTCAGTCCTTTCAGAAGAGCAGGACTTGGGAAGGCAAGCCTTCGCTGGGCAGGGGAGAGTCGCAGCTTTCTTCTGGGTACAGCCTGAGTGTCCTTGACGATGCACCCAGGTGGAGGGAAGGTTGGTCTCTGATCTGTGAGGTGATGCAGAGCAGGCAGGGGACATCTTACTGTGGTTCTCACACTGGGTCTGGTGACTTCAGTCACCCGAGGAAGGACTCCCCTCCGCCTGAAAGTATAGATTTCCAGGCCTGACCCTTCTAATTCAGCAGGTTTTAGGTGGTGTCCTTGGTAGGGGAAGGTATAAAAGAAACCCCACACTGATGCGTGCGGTGCAGGTGCCACAGCCGTAGAGCTCTGAAGACAAGAACTCTGCCTGTGAGCTGCCATCCGGATGTGTTTTGAGGCCGTGGTCAACTCCTGATTGGTTTCGGCCAGGTCTCAGCTGTGGATGGGAGTGACAGGCCTTTGTCCGGGAGCTGTTGGTTGCGTGGCTTTGCCATCTCAGCCTGTGTGGGGCACACTTCTGGGAGAAGTCCTGCCGTGGCTGAGTCCTAGGGGCTCTCAAGTGCTTGGCAGGGTCCAGTCAGTTGTGTCCTGGACCAACAGGGAGACAGATGGCAACAGTGACTGGGGGTCCAGAGGCAGGTCCCCGCCCATCTCATCCTCACTCTACTCTGGGTGAGGGAATCTCAGAAAATGTTGAGGAAAGTCTTTTCTTTTCCCTCCCAGCCTCCCTGAAGAGCAGGTTCAGAGAAAGAACCCCAGTTTCCCTGGGGAGAGCAGAAGCAGAGGTGACTTTATAGGGGAGGGGGTTGGGAAGGGCAGGGGACAAGGATCCTTTGTGCCGAGGACCTGAGCCTCAGCCTGGGCTAGTGATGCATCCTTCTTCATCGAGAGGCTGGAGGGAGAGGCACGCAGCCCGTTCTGTGACTCAGGCAACTGAGGGGATAAGATCGGAACAGGAATTTTCTTTTGTCTCTTTGTCCTCTTACGACAGTAATATATGCTCCTTATAAAAAATTCAAACAGGACAAAAATAGACAATGTAGGAAGTGACAGTTCCCTGCAACCTCACCCCCAGAGATAAGCACTGTTAGTGCCGTGGTGTGTGGAGTGCACCCGGCCGGGGCTGAGGGCCCTGAGCTTTGTGCCCCCGTGCAGGATGTCTGCGCTTGCTGATTCCCGTTGCTCTGGGCTTTGTGGATCTGGGGCTGGAGGCCATATGTTTCTCTTTTGCCTCTCCTCCCAGGACCTTTCTGTTCTAAATGGGTCCCACTCCAGGTCTGGGCAAAGTGACCTGGCCTTGAAAGAGTTAAAAGGATCAGGCCCAGGGTGGGCATTGGGTTGAGAAAGCAGGGCTGTGGGGATGTTGATGCTGGCTGGTTCATCTTGCTATTAAACGTCCCCGCGTGCCCTGGACGCATCCTCACACAGCACACACATCAGTGTGTCTTAGCTCTCTTCTCTGCTCACTCCTCTCCCCACCCCGCCTCCCCCATCTCCCCCTGCACCTGCTTATTATGAGAGCACGGGAGGACTTCCTTTCAAGGTGGCGGAGTAGAAGGGGCTGGAGCGCACCTCCTCTCACAGACACACCGAGACCACGACTAACTGCAGAACAACTAGCAATAAAAAATACTGGAAACTACCAGGATCTTCTGTATGAGAGCATGGAGACACACCCCCTCTGAGCTGGCCCTCCGCCCTCCCTGCTTATGTCACCGTCTGTCCTGACCCAGCCTTTGCAGGGGCTGGTCTCTCAGGTTTGGGAAGGAAAACCAACGGCCCAGGCTCACTGCACTCAGGCCACAAGGGGTCACCAAGGAGAGGTCTGCGCATAGCCCACGATGGGCACCCACGATGGGCACACAAAGGGTTAGTCATGATGGACTTTTTCAAAGAGATGCAGTTGGAAGTGTCCCAGGAAGACTTCTTTTTTTCTTCAAAGTTACACCACCTTGCAGTGACTTAATTCTGGACATTGGGATGTATAGGGTCTTTTCACCCAGGTCTCCCTCTCCCAGCCTCTTTTATATCCATGAGAAGCTCAAGGAGCTGGTGCTGTGGGGTGGGCAGATCTTAGGGGGGAGATGACCGCCACGGCCTTGACTGACACATGTGGGATGTGCAGTGTTGGTGTGTGTGTGGTGTGGGGGCTATGTGTGTGCCGTGTGTGTGTGCACTTAGGGGACTTTGAGCCCTTTGGTGACCAGTTTGTCCATCTCCACCCGGCTTTATTCCACGTTCATGCTTGATTGGCTGGATCTAGAATTCTGTGCTAGAAAGCTTCTCCCTCAGAATTTTGAAGGCATGACTCCACATGGTGCCCACTGTTGCTAACAAGGACCTGGTGCTAGGGGTATTCTGATCCCTGAATGTATGAACCTGTGTCCCCTCTGTGGGAGCCTTTTTGTGTTCTGAAACCTCAGTGGTTCCTATTGGGTGGGTCTTCCTGTGTTCATTGTGCTTGTGGGCCCTTCTGTGCTGGAGCTGGTGTCCTTCAGTTCAGCAAACTTTCTTGTGTTATTTCTTTCATAGTTTCTTGCTCATTGTGCTCTCTGTGCTCACTGTCTCTTCTTCTTTTTTAATTAATAGAGTTCATTTTTTAGAACAATTTTAGGTTTACAGAAAAATAAGTGGAAAGTACAGAGAGCTCCCGTATTACTCCCTCACACCTGCTCCTGCTCTGGTTCCCTCTGTTATTAACACCGGACATGAGTGTGATACATTTGTTATAACTGATGAGCCAATATCGATGCATTATTATTAATTAGAGCCTCCTTCCTGGCTGCTTGTTCTTGGATGAGTTACTTTACACTGAGCTTTGGCCTCCTGATCTGTAAAATCCAAGTAGCGCGTCAGACCTCCCAGGCTTGCGGGGTGTAAATGGAAGTGAGATGAGAACCCCTGCGCTCCTTTGTAACACACGGTGCGTGCTCACAGATGAATGAGTGCCCTTTCCCGTCCCTGGGTCTCTTGCTTAAGGCCCCTTTATGCTGTCATTTCTGCTCCTCCCATCTTGCAGAGGTGTTCCTCGTAGGGCTTGGGGTGAGTCACTGAGCGAGTGAAGTGTGTGTGTATATGCACTAATGTTCCTGTGTTCCTGGCTCTGGTCCCCGGGGTGAGCTGTTCTTTCCTGGGCTCACTGGTGGCTCAGAGCAGAGCTTTGGCTGGGACTAGCCAGAGGAGATGATGTAAACAGGGGAAAATGTGGGTAGGTGTGTCTGCAGATCTGAGGCCTGGAGTCGTAGGAGTCCCTCTGAGACCCAGCCTTGCCCTTCTGGGCTTCAGAGTTTCAGATGTAGGGGGCTTGGGGTGGGGGAGGTCTCTGAGCTCCAGGGAAGGTGCCAGGGTGAGAGGGTGGCATGGCTGCCCTGCCTGGGAGTGCCAAGGAGCTTCCCCTCTCAGGATGTGGTTTCCTCCATCACGGAAAAAAGTTGTGGATAGTTTCTGAGCCATTCCTTTGGCCTAGAAGGCAGGGTCTGTGTAAGAGCAGGAGCCTTCGGGGAGAGGCAGTCATGGCTCCCAAAGCAGGGAGGGGCTCTGGGAGGTGCCTGTGACTGGACCCCCCACCTCTCCCCCTGCAGGTGGTACAAGCTGCACTCGAAGTCGGGCAAGAAGGAGAAGGAACGCGGGGAGATCCAGGTCACCATCCAGTTCACGCACAACAACCTCAGCGCCAGCATGTTCGACCTGTCCGTGAAGGACAAGCCACGGTCCCCCTTCAGCAAGATCAAGGACAAGATGAAGGGCAAGAAGAAGTTTGATCTGGAATCCGCCTCCGCCATCCTCCCGAGCAGCGCCCTGGAGGACCCCGAGCTGGGCAGCCTGGGCAAGATGGGCAAAGCCAAAGGCTTCTTCCTGCGGAACAAGCTGCGGAAGTCCTCCCTGACCCAGTCCAACACCTCGCTGGGCTCGGACAGCACCCTGTCCTCGGCCAGCGGGAGCCTGGCCTACCAGGGCCCCGGCACCGAGCTCCTCACGCGCTCGCCCAGCCGCAGCAGCTGGCTGTCCTCCGAAGGGGGTGAGCCCGCGATGGCCGTGCCTCCCTGGGGCGGGGTGGGGCGGGCGGCCTCTCCCCTCCAGGTGGGAGGGCCGGCCAGGAAGCGGGGCTCTCTTCAGGCACTAACTCCTAACTGCACGTGTGCTTCCTTTCCAGGCAGGGACTCTGTGCAGTCCCCCAAGCTGCTCACCCACAAAAGGACCTACAGCGACGAGGCCAGCCAGATGCGAGCCACTGCTCCCCGGGCCCTTCTTGATCTTCAGGGCCACCTTGATGGGGCCTCCCGCTCCTCCCTCTGTGTCAACGGGAGCCACATTTACAATGAGGAGCCCCAGGGCCCCCCGCGGCACCGCAGCTCCATCTCGGGCCCATTTCCACCCTCCAGTTCCCTGCACAGTGTCTCTTCCCGGCCCTCCGAGGAGGGGCCGCGGTCTGCAGATGACTCCTGGGGCAGGGGCAGCCGCCGCACCAGCAGCTCAGAGGCGGTGCCTGGACAGGAGGAGCTGAGCTCTCAGGCCAAAGTGTTGGCTGTTGGGGCCAGCCGCTCTACAGAGGAGGCGGGGGCCCGGCCCCCAGAGGGGAAACCAGTGCAGGTCGCCACACCCATGGTGGCCTCCTCTGAGGCTGCGTCGGAGAAGGAGGGAGTCCGGAAGGAGGAGCGGAAGCCTCGGATGGGCCTTTTCCACCATCACCACCAGGGGCTGAGTCGGAGTGAGATGGGGCGCCGAGGCTCTCTAGGGGAGAAGGGAGGTCCCAGTCTGGGGGCCTCCCCCCACCACTCGTCCAGTGGGGAGGAAAAGGCCAAAAGTAGCTGGTTTGGCTTGAGAGAAGCCAAGGAACCAACTCAGAAACCCAGGTATGTCCTTGGCAAGACCAGCTTTGATGTTTGGGAAGGATGCTGGGGCGTTTGCACTGAACCCTGGGGCAGGGAGGATGGAGCAGACGGGCCCCTGGGCAGGCTGCTGGGGCTCTGGCTTTGCATGGTTGAGCGGGGGAACCCTGCCTCTCTAAGCCAAGGCTTGTCTGCACGTGGACACAGGTGAGTTGCAAGGGCACAGGGGCCTGAGGGTCCTGCGGGCCTCACTTCCTGAGTTGGCACACCCATCCCCTGAGGGAGGGGGAGGAATAGAAGAAAAGCAAAAAAAGCCATTTGTATTAATTCTTCGCTTCCCAGCCTCCACCTCTTGCCCACTGGCCTCAAGGTCGTTAAGCTTTGGCAGGTGGAGAGGTGGGGACAGGAGACTTATCCCAGACTTCCCCCACCCTCTCTGAAGCTACATGGCTTCCCACCAGCTCTCCCCGCTGGCTCTGTGCCCTCTTCTGTCTGAGAGATGGGAGTTGAGTAACTGATGCACCCACCCCCCGGCCCACACACTCACCCCTGGTTGCACCCCTGGTTGCTCCCCTGGCCTGGTCAGAGGCCTGGTCAGGCAGCTCCTCTGAAATCTATAACCCCCGTCTCTGTCCTTGGAGGCTCTTGTGACTCTCGTGTCGCTCGGTCTTGGGTGGCGGGTGCTGATGATGGCTGCTGCATTGTGAATATTGCTGAGTCGCATCCAGGAGAGGGAGGTGGGAGTCATTCAGCCTCGGCCCTGGGCAGAACCCCTAACCCCTACTCTGGCCCTCTGGCCTCTTCCTAACTCGCAGCCAGCAGAGACTGCTGCATTGTCCAGCAGGGCCCAGGGAGGGGCTCTGGGCCTCAGCCAAGAGCAGGTGTCCCCCTGTCCCAAGGGCCTGGGGCCAGCCCTGGAAGGAGTATCTGTGACACCCCCAGCTGATGTGGCAAGGGCAGCTGTCTCCATTCTCTCAGCAAGCCTGCCCCTCCCCCTCAGTGGATATATGGGCTGGAGATGGGGTAGGAAGACTGGGCACAGTGGTAAAGGGTCAAGAGAGAGGGCAGAGGGAGGGGCTCTAAACCTCTTCCCCAGCAGAGGGGAGAGGACTTCTGAAGTCCTGGTTCTTCTCTTTCCCTGTGAAGTTCTGAGTTTGCCCAGAGGAGCGGGGAGAGAAATGTAGGGATGTTCTAGATTTGGGCCATGGCCAGCTGGCAGCCCTCCGTATAGCCTCACAGACGTGGGGGGTCAGTCTCTGGGCGATGCCTCCCCTGCTTAGGAGTGGCTTTTGTCCCTACTGCCTAGCCCCTACTCACCGGAGCCCAGGGGAGCTGCTGGCCACTGCAGCCTCGGGCAAGGTGGGGAACAAGGGGATGGGCCTTTCTCAGATGCCCAAGCTGAGCCCGGTGGCCCTGGGACAACTCAGAGACATTGTAGGTGGTCGGGTGGAGGGAGGTGGCAGGAGACCTGACGGGGCATGTGCTGGGAGGAGCCAGACCATGGGCTCCGCGCTGTTGTCCGTGGGGTGTCTCTGGGCTTTTTCCAGACGTGGGGAACATCTCCCTGTGAGGTGGTTTCTGGGCGAGTGCCAGGCTTTGGGCCCAGACCTCTGTAGGCCGTGACTGTGAGTGATGTGGGGGTTGGCCTTGCTCCTGCTTACAGCCTCCGTTTTCCTTCTCTTTCTCCATGTCTCCTGATGGCCTTTCAGAGTCAAGAGAAGTTGGGTTGCTGTGAACATAAGGAAGCTGAGGTGGTTGTCCTTCTGAGCTTGTCCTCAGCAGCTTGGAGTGCAGATGGGGCCTCCTGCCCTCCGTGGGGCCCATTTGCAGGCGGTGGCCTTGCGTCCAGGCAGGGTGGGAGGGGCTGTTGTTTGGGTAAAGCAGCCTGGGCAGCAGAGGTGTGGGACCTGGACATTGAGCTCCATCAGCATCACCCTGGCCCTGTGTACCTTGGAGGGAAGGCTGGCCTGGAGGAAGCGACCCTTGGTGCTTGCCCACGGGGCTTGCTTAGGGCTTTTGAGGTAAGAATAAGAGGTGAGCCGACTCGAGGCAGGAAGCCATAGGTTGGACACCTAGAACTGGAGTGACAGTGTGTAGCTGTGGGGTCCCCAGCTGGGCCACGGGGAGCCTGTCCACCTGCCCAGAGGTTTGGGTGCCTGTGCCCTGGGGCTGCCGCTGCCCATTGCTGGGTGTTCCTCACTAGGCAGGGCAGTGGCGCCCTCTAGTGCTCCCACATGGCACTGAGGCCCTGTGGAGAGGCTGGAAGCAGTGTGTGCTGTGCACAGAATCCAGAAAAAAGCTGTTACTATTGGAGAAGGCAGCAGCTGGAAGAGAAGGAACCAGAGTACGAGAGGCCAGGAAGATGGTCCTTCTGTTCCCCCTGACGTGGCCCTCGTCTGCCAGGTCCCGTGACT
Source organism: Camelus dromedarius (assembly GCF_036321535.1). Taxonomy (NCBI): domain Eukaryota; kingdom Metazoa; phylum Chordata; class Mammalia; order Artiodactyla; family Camelidae; genus Camelus; species Camelus dromedarius. The sequence goes on from NC_087450.1 coordinate 11,107,321, forward strand.
GTTACACCTGCCCCCACCAGTTTGTGTGCATGGAGGGGAGAGGATGGTTGACGTCTGGGCCATGGGACTCATCCCTGCTCACCAGCCCTTCTGCGACCCATCCGCCGTGAGCTGCAGCCCAGGCTACTTAGTGGGTGTTAGGACCATCAAGACCGGGTGTGTTAAACCCCCCAGGGCCAAAGTGGACTTTCTCTGTGTCTGTCCCTTTCTGACCCTTCTAGGATATGTATAAGGTCACCTCAAGCCCCTCTGTCCCCTCCCCTCACACTCACCATAGAACCTTGTGCACAGTAGCAGATCAAGTGTTGGGTACAAACATGTTTTTTCACTGGGGGTAAGTGTGGTCCAACATAGAGGGCCAGGTGTGTCATGGTGGCCTTAGCAATCTCTGCATGCACCCCAGCCCCTCACCAGGTGGCAGACAGCGAGGTCCTGATGAGCCTAGAGTGTGGGCTGGCTGCTGAGGAGCTCGTGGTCTCGGGGGCGTCTCGGTGGTGTAAATGATGCGTGTCTGGTGACTTAGAGTTAGTGTGACCGTAAGTCCTGTTTGTGTCTGTCTTCCTGGCATAGTTACTGGTGCCTCTTTACTATATTAAAAATGTTCTGGTTTGGAAAATATGGCCTCCCTATTTACAGCTTACTAAAAGGCTCCACCATGTCACCTCATTGTACCCAGATGAAGGGAGAGGATGTGTCCGGTCACGTTTCCTAGACATTGGGGCACTTCTCAGACAGATGCCAGAGATGGGGCCTTAGGAAGGCTGGCTGCAGGGCATGTTGGCTGGGGCGGGGATGCTCAAAGGCTGCCCTTGGCCTTTTGGGGGACTGCCTGGTGGAGAGCCTTTACAGAACCACGTGCCACCTCTGGGGCCAGTGTGTGGAAGTAACAGGGACACACAGCTCATCTCAGCCTAAGGGAGAGCTGTCGAGCAGCGAAACCTGGCCTCCAGGGGCGCATGAGCCAGCCATGGCTGTGTTTAAGTAGAGAGGCGCTGTCGCGCTGTCGGAGTGGAGAGGCGATTGCTGCAGTAAGTGGCAGGTTCGTCCAACTGTTCTCAGGTTCCTGCGCGCCCTGAAGTTTTTCTCCCTCTGGTTGAAGGGGCAGCGATGTTTGGACTTCTGATTTCTTTCCCCAACTTTTGGTCCTAAAAGAAAAGTCAGCATGTGTTGAAGCCTCTGCTGCTTGGTGGGGGGACGGACTGTGCTAAGCCAGCCGGTGGGTTCTGTCCTGAGTGCACCCTGCAGAGATGACCACACGTGGGAGCATGTCTCTGATCTGTGCCAGGTGGAATGGTAGGGAGGGGACTTTCTAAAGGGAGGGCCTTCAGAATGTGCACTCGGTGTGGAGCAAGGGCGAGGGAGGCGTCGGGAGAGGAGGACGTGTTCCTGGGAGAGAGGGATGGGCAGGATGCTCTCAGAGGTAGCGCTGGCCCTGGGGAGCCTGCCAGGCCTGGCACCCGGAGCATCTTCCTCCAGGGAGAGCCCTCTGCTGGTTCCATACCAACGGGGTTGTGTGCACCTCTGGGGAGCCAGCGTGGGGAGGGTTGCCAGCCGAGCCGGGGCTCCCAGCTCTTTCCCTGCCAGTCTCCTGCCCTGTGGTTCTGACAGTCAGCCAGGTTGCTGCCAGACAGCAAGGGTGAGTGGGCCCGGGCCAGGGCTGAGGGGGTGTAGAGCTATGCTTGGTGCTGTTCAATGTTGATAGAGCTGCTTCCCTCAGACTCCTCTGTCCACTTGTTGTAAAGGGGACTGGGGAGAGATGGCTAAGGGTGTCCCAGCCCTGTTCCTGGGGGCTGAGCCCTGCCAGCAGGGCTGGGCTGTGTCTGGAATGGGTGCTCCATGGTGGGGGTGGGCTGAGGGCATGGAGTTCACCCACGTGGTGGTGGTATATTGCTCTCCTTGGTCCCCAAGGGAGACATGTCTGGATGAAGGGAGAAGGGATGTTTAGATGTGTTGAGACTCTGGGCCCAGGATCCTTCTCCTTTAATTGTCTTCACCATGTCTGGCCCGTAGAGGCAGAGCCATGCTGGGAAGCCCGGGTAGGGTGGGAGAGGCCAGGACTTTTTACCTTCCCCTCCTCCGTCTCTAGGTGGGGATGTGAGACTGAGAACCCATTCTTGGACTGGGAGTTATTGTAGGGCAAAAACAGGGTCAGGAGAGTCTCTGGAAGCTGGATTCTTAAGAGAAGCTCAGAGGTTTGGGACTGGCTGTGTCCTGCCTGTGAGGCTGGGTGCGTAGACTCCAGCCTGTCTAGAAAGCCCACCTGTGCTGCTGGTTAACCTGGACTCCTTCCCATTGCCCATCTCGGTATTTGCGGACATGCTGGCCCTGCCTTTGCCCAACTCTGTGTGGGGCCTACTCCGTCTGGGCCTTGGGTTCCTGGAAGAATCCTGGCTCCAGACTTCAGAGCCTCTTTCCATAGGTGCCCGCCACCCCAGCCCTCTTCCTCGTGGGCTGACTGGTGGATCCTGGCTTCTGTGACCACAGGGCTTATCCCCAGAGCTTCCTCGTGGGAAGGAGCAGCTTGAGTGAAGAAGCTGGATGTGGAGGAGTTCCCCAGGACGTTTCCACCTGGGCAGGCAGGGGTCGAGGAATGGGGTTCTCGGGGCTTGGAGCGAAGGCCGGAAGATGGGGCCACTGAGGTCTGGGTCTGAAGGTGGGTGCAGCTGCAAGGCAGCTGCAAACCATTGTCAGGCTGCTGAAAACAGAAGTGTTGGTTGCCCCTTTTCTCCCACACAGTCTTTCTGGCCTTCTGTCTGTGTCCTGGGGAGTGTCCAGGTGGACGCCTGATAGCAGAGGTCCTTGGCCATGTCTTGTCCTGCTTGGCCAGTTATGGTACCCCTCCCAGGAGCGAGAAGGCCAGGCTCTCTCCGGTTGACACCTTGTCACGCCTGATGACAGCCCATCATTACCTCCCATTTCTGCAGGGGCTCGGGAGAACCGGGGCTGTTTCAGGAGTCAGAATGCCGGCTGCCTGCTGCGTTCCACTGGTGCTGGCTTCGTCCAGCCAAATACCTGGGCCCGGCTTTTCTCTGGTCTCTTTATCCAGTCCAAGTCAGCTGGTATTTTCTTTCCTCTGTCTGAGTCCGTAAAGGGATGTAAGGTGCTTTCTGGCTGGTTCTTCTGAAGTCAGTCTGGCCTCATGTGGTCTTCAGCATGGGGTAGTGGTTGGGGTCCCACCTGGAAAGTAGGTGTTTGCTCCTCGGGGTTGGTGGGAAGATTAAAGGAGCTGCCCAGAATCTTCCCCCTTGGGTGATGGCCTCTTCATGTTGGGGTCATCCCCGTGCCCTGGCCCAGGTCCCCAGCCCATCCCGTGTAGCACTGTGACCCCCACTTCCACAGGCACGTGGGGGGCAGGGGCGTGGTGTTCAGCAGGGGCGTTTCCAGTCTCGGCATTAACCAGGAGGCTCACGGTTTTGTCTCCCTCCACAGCCTGGACGTGTCTCCTCAGGTAGAATCTGACCCAGCTGCTCCTCCTCACCACCTCCCCTGCTCCCCCTGTGCTCCGGCCCCCCCCACTCCTGCTTCCACCACTGCTCCCATGCTAAGCACTAACCTTCCTTCAGCTGCCTCCCCCGCTGCTGCCACTGCTGCCGCTGCCACGGCCATCCCTGAAGCCACCCCAGCTGGATTCCTGGGTCTCACCAACCCGTTCCTCACCTCCCTGCAGAGCAACCCTTTCTTCGAGGAACTCATAGCCGACATAGCACTAAACTCTCCTTCACCTGCTCCCTCTCTCCCTAGTGCCTCGAGGGCCAGCCCCATCCCCCTGGCCTCCCCTGGGAAAGCCCTGACTGAGTGGGACGACACCTTCAACGTCTTTGCTGCCAGCAGGCTGCGTCCAGAGGCCAGGAGTGAGACACTGGCCCCTGCAGGAGTGGGGCTGGAGGTGACTGGGCTGCACGACCCAGACCCCGGGGCCGTGACAATGAAGGCAGCCGAGCCCCAAGGGGACCCCGGGGGAGGAGGAAGAGGTGGGAGCAGCATGTGGCTGGAGCCCAGAGCTCCTCTGGACTTGGGACTGGACCACCAGAGCACGAGTGCGGCTGACCTGGGGCCCCTCAGGTCAGAAGGGGCTGGCCTGCCCTCCTCATCAGCTCGGCTGCACCCAAGAGCCTCAGACTCCGAAGCAGACAGGGAGTTGCCGGCCCCAGGAGGGGAAGCGGAGCAGAGTCCAGCAGACAGTGCAACGTCTCTCTTTAGCTCCCCAGAAGTGATCAGTGTGTGGGAGAGGCTGCCTGGCCCAGACAGCGCCCCTGAGGACCAGGACAAGGAGGCCTCCCGAGGTGGAAGCCAGCTTTTCCACGAGCTCAGTACAGTCGATGACTCCTGGCCGTGGGATGTGGTCACCATTTCGCCTGCAGCTGAGACGTCCTCACCAGTCCTGCGGGGAGAGTCTGATGAGCTGCCTCCTCCCCAGATGCAGCCAGAGTCACCAGAACCTGTGAGCCCCAAGAGGAGCGAGGGGCTTCCCTCACTGGAGCTGGAGCCAGAGCCCAAGCCCAAACCCCAGTGGGTGCTGGGTGAGGGGCTGCAGCCCAGAACGCCACCTCCCAAGCCACCGCGTCTCTTCACACCGTCAAATTCCCAGGAAAAGGAGGAGGCGGCCACAGAGGAAGAGATGGAGAAGGCAGTGGGGGTGCTGAGTAGCAGGGGGTCAGAGATGGGAGAAGATGGCTTCCCAAGTACGCTGGTTGCTGGTCCCCACGAGGCCAAGGAGGAGGGTGCGAAGCCTGAGCTGGAGTCTGACAGCCGCCCTTCTGGAACCACGCTGGGTACAGCAGACCTGGAAGATCTAATGGAGGAAGCCAGCCGTCCTGTGTCTGGGCCCTGCCAATCTCTGCCCACCAGCTGCCCTCAGGGCCCTGCCCCCACACCCTGTTACTCAAAGAGCTTGGCTTTTCAGAATCAGCAGATCGGAGGGGCTCCAGAGAGAAAAGAAGGCCCTGAGGCTCCTGAGGCCCAGAGCCAGGAACCAGCAGGAGAGGGGCGTGGGTCCCTGCCAGGCAGCTCCCTACAGGCTGACTTGTGGGCCTCGGAGGGGGATGCCTTGAACCCCTTCTCGTCTCAGGGGAGCCAGGATCCCCCCAGTCTCCCATCTATATCTCCTCCAGGGTCCAGGGAATCTTCCATCCACTCCGGTTCAGAAGAGCTGCCCACTCCCCCAGAGCCTGCCTTTCCACCGCCCCCTCTCCCACCCTGGGCCAGCCACCGCCACGGGGGGCCCAGCCCTCCAAGCTCTCCCCTGCCTGGAGCCTGGCCCCTGACCTCTTCCTCCCAGCCCCCCGGGGAGCCAGCCTCCCCCACTAGGAGCTCCCCAACCCCACTTGGGGAGGACCACGCTGCAGTCACCCCAGCCTCCCCGCTTGCACTTCTGCCCTTGGAGACACGACCAGCTGAGGAGCCACAGCCCAGTGCCAGGTGAGCAGCCCCCGGGAAAGCACTCTCCAGGAGGAAAGGGGTGGGGGTGCAAAGCAGCCCAAGGGCTGTGCTGGTCACATTCCAGCCTCAGCCCCTCCAAGGGTGGGTGAGGGGCTCCTCCACCCCAAGGCAGGATGGTGGAAGCCTTCCGTGGTTCTGGCTTTGAGGCTGCTTCCTCTTGGGGCCTTGGACCAGCAGGTACCCCCATAAGCCAGGAGTTTGGGGATGATGCTGATGAGGTGCAGGGGGTGAGGAGTGGGGTGAGGGGAAGTGATGTGGGCCAGCAGGGGAAGGGGGATGAGAGCCCAGGCGCTCAGCCTCAGGGTGGGCTGGGGGCAGTGCAGCTCGTCAAATGGAGGCTACTCTGGGAGAGCAGGTTGTGGAAGGCAGAGAGCCGGAGGGGAGGGACTGGTACTGAGGTCAGAAGGGAGAGCCAAGGTACCTTTAGAGGACAAAGGAAAAGCTCCGGTGCTCCCCGCATACATGATCGTCAGAAAAACGTTTGTCTAGCCCCATCAGGTGCCTCACTGGTTTGCATTTGTGCCTTTCAGGGGGTGGCCCTGAAGTGTTAAGACTGTGCTCAGTGGACAATGGATGCCTGTGTGACTGTGGTCACTGTGGCATTGGTTTGTTTTGCAAAAATTATGAGGTCCTGACCTCACCAGATGGCTGGCGAAGGGTGCCCAGTGCTGAGGCCTGGAGATGCAGGTCACTCTGGGGAACGTGGGATGACTTAGCAGGGCCAGCAAAGTCCAGAGGGAGTCTAGCGCTCTAGGACCTCGGTGAGGAAGTCGGCGGTGGGGAGCAGAGGGTCTGCTGTCTGATGAGCAGGGCAGACTCCAGCACTAGCCTCTGGATGGCCAGCTCCCTGGCTCACACCTTTGGTCATCCAAGTTTCACTGAGCGTCCACTGTGTGTCAGCCGCTGAACAGGGCTGAAAGGCGCTAGCCCTGCTGTGTTCCCAAGGGCTTCCCAATCCAGTGGGGAAGAAAAAAGTGAGCCTGTGAAGGGGAGCCCCCGGGGGCGGTGCTGGTGCGTGAGAAGTGGGTGGGAGGAGTCGGGGCTGCTCCGACTGCTGTTCCAGTGGGAAGTGGGGATGCTGTTCCCAGAGGTGACGAGTGGAGGCGGTTCCAGCTTCCTTGCTCTGATGACAGCATCCTCAGCTGGCCCTGCCGCATCCCAGCACCACTTCTATTTATACTCTCCGCTTTCTGGAAGTTTTATTCTCTTCAGAGTTGGCTTCATGTGTGTACTTGGCACGTTCCTTACATCATGAGGTAGATGGGCCAAGTAGAGCTGCCCCCATTTCTCAGATGAGGAAGTGGAGGAGCCCATGAGAGCTGCAGGGTCCAGGCTCCCTCAGATGTAGGGAGGCGATCTTACTGAGAACTGAGGCCTCCTGGCTCCCCATTCAGGGTGTATTTATGCCCCACTGGTATTCCTCCCCTCCCCCGGCACAGCCCTAGGGGGCATGACAGCTGTCTTTACACCCCCATCCTTAACATGAACTCCTAGGTGGGCAGGAGTTGTGTCCTTTCTCTACTCTCCGCCCCCTGCCTGGGGTCTCTGCTGCTCCTCTCAGGGCTGTGACACTGAATCCACTGCTCTGTGCTGAGTATCAGAGCTGGCGTCTCTGGGTCTGGGTGAACCTCCCTTGGGTGGAGTTCAGGGCCTTGGGCTAAGCCATTTTACTTCCTACACATGAATGGTCCAAATCCTCGGTGAAGCAAGTGTAAATTTAAAGAGATCCCCTAGAGGCAGGTTACGTGGTTTGGAGGCTGCTGCTTGCAGTTTGGGTGCCTGTGACAGGTACAGGGTGCTGAGGGATCCCAGGGCACAGTCATCTTAGACAGCACTGGGGAATCAGGAAGGTTTCCTGGAGGAGGTGGACTTGCACAGCTTTGAAATGGGAGTAGGAGTTGGCAGGCCAGCCGGCAAAGGGGCAGTGTTCCAGACAGAGGAACAGCTCTGATAAGAACCTAAAGCTGAGAGAGCACGTTCTCCTCTGGCTGGAGTGCATGAGAAAGTAGAGGGCTGGGAGGAAAGCGCAGGGGCCAGGTTGTGTTTTCTTACCTTGATAGGGAGCTCCTGGGGAGGCTGAAATCATTATCCCACAGCAGAACGGAGGTGGGCAGGGCTGCCCCAGAGGAGCGGACTTAGCAGCCGGGTGTGGCTGGAAGGTTTAATCGGTGCTGGCTTGGAGAGGAGTGGGTGGTGTGAGAGACGGTAGCAGGGCTTAATGTTTGTCAAGGCTGAAGCAGAAGAGGAGGGTTCAGAGGGGACCCCAGGTTTTTGGCTGGAGCCATGGGAGGCTAACGGTGCCTGGCACTCACCTCGGGGGAGCACAGGAAAGGGCAGGCAGGCTGGAGAGGGGTGTGGACCCTGATGGAGCCAGGCTGCAACTCTCTGCGTGGGTCTAGAACTCAGGGGTGAGGTCTGGGCTGGAGATGGAGATCAGGGGTGGTGGGAGCTGAAGGGGTAGAGGGGGGAGAACTTCAGGGCCCACCAGCAGTTAAGACTGGGAAGGGGCTGCCAGGTGTCAGGAAACCAGGCGGAGGTCTTGGGAGAAACAAGGAAGAAGGAGAGCAGCGCAAAGGGAGGAGTGAGTGGTCCAAGGGTCAGCGCCACAGAGAGGTCAGTGAGGTGAGAACCGAGGGGCTGGTGGCCTCAGCAGGATGGGCCAGTGGGGGCCCTGTCCTACACCCTGCGGATCCCCAGTCCTGGAAGAATTAGGAAACTCAGAGGGTTGATCATCCTCCTAGAGAAATGTTACACTAGGGAAGAGGAGGGCGGGAGGGTAGATGGACGGGGCGGCTCTGGTGAAGACTGAGTGTAAGTGCAGAGGAGTTTGTATGACTGCCTCTGCTGTCCCTGTGAGGGGGGCGGTGATCTGAGGGAGTCAGGCGGGGAGGGGGCAGTGGTGGCGTGAGGAGGAGTGAGGGCAGAGGCGAGGATGGACAGCCGCCACCAGCTGGTGGGTTTCTGTCCAGCCGAGCTGCTGGCCCCACGGAGAAGGTGGCCCCCTTTTCCTTGCGTCACCCATCCCTCCCCATAACACATCTCCTGTCTGTCTTCGCAGTCCCCACCCTGTGAAGCCCCTCAGTGCTGCCCCAGTGGAGGGCAGCCCTGACAGGAAGCAGCCCCGCTCCAGTCTGAGCACAGCCCTGAGCAGCGGGCTGGAGAAACTCAAGACAGTCACATCCGGCAGCATCCAGCCTGTGGCCCTGGCCCCCCAGGTGGGCCAGACCGTGGATGCCAAGAGGCTGAAGGTGAGGCCCAGCAGGGTGCCAAGGGCGTCAGACCAGAAGCATGGTGCTGGGAAAGAGAGGTCAGGAGCAGGGTGCCGGCAGGGTGGGCCAGCCAGCAGGCCTGCTGTCCCACGCTGGAGCCTTGATGCCAGTTCAGCTGTCTCTAGCACCAGGGATGGAGGCAGCTCCGAGGGCCTGTGTGGGGAAATTGGGGTGTTGGTGGGCGGGTAGGCCTGAGGCTGCCCTGCTCACTGTCACTGCGTCTGGCCTCAGGACTCAGGGGTGCAGGACCAGTCGGCCAGATACTACCACCTGACGCACGACGAGCTTATCGGCCTGCTCCTGCAGCGGGAGCGGGAGCTGAGCCAGCGGGACGAGCACGTGCAGGAGCTGGAGAGCTACATCGACCGGCTGCTGGTGCGGATCATGGAGACCTCACCCACACTGCTGCAGATCCCCCCCGGTACCCCCAAGTAGTCCCCTTCACTCCCGTTCCTGGAAGGGGTGGCCTAGCCCCACTCCCCAACAGGGCTCACGCCATCCCTCCCTCCCGCTGAACTCACTCTCACCCGGGTCTGGGTGCAGCCTGTCCTCCGTTGTCACCCCCTCCTCCCCCTCTCTCCTGCCTCAGCTGGGCTGCTGGAAGTGGGCCCTTTGGACTCCCATTGGCAGCATCAAGTTCTGAGTACAATTTATGTGTCTTTTGGAGCCCTGGGTTTTTCCCATCTGCCTGTTTTCATACCCCTTAGCTTTGGGGGCTCCAGGGAATTGGAACAAAGAGTTTAGCCCACAGGATGGAGCAGGGGTGAGCTGCAGTTCGATGTGGTGTCTGGGACATACTTTATGACCCCCAGTTTTTCCATGGCTGAACCCTTGTCCTCTCCATCTCCCTCCAGCCTCTGGAGTGCTCCTAGTATTACTGGGGCTGTGGCAGGGACCAAGCTGCTCAGTTGTCTGTGAGTTTTGGGCAACCAGGGCACCTGCTTTTCAGCCTCATGTCTGTTCCTTCCCCCAGGAGCAGGGAGTCTGCGTGGTCTAGTCTCGTCTCTGCTGTGTCCTGACTGCTTGTTTTTCAGCTGTTTGCGGTGCGAGTGCGGGGTGGAAGGAGGGAGGTGATGTGTGTGCTCCAGGCCACTCCCCACCATCCTCTTCTGACTTTTGCATTGAGTGTCATGTGTGAATGTGTGGAGAGCTGGGACAGGTTGGCAGGAAGTGCTCCTTCACCCACCTCCAAGGGGTGGGCGCCTCTGGGCTTTGGACTGCTTATGCTTGGGGACCAAACCTCCAACTCTGTTCTGGTTGCCTGTCCAGATGCCAAAACTCTGTGCTGCTGCCGGGTTTGAACTTTTGGAAACCGATTAAAATGTGCCTTTTGTGGGTGGGGTCAAAAGCCTCTGGATATAGACCTCTCCCTCTGTGTGGTGTCCCCCTTCCCTCCTGTTGAGCACATGGGGTTGGATCTGTTCGGGTCCTGGGAATAAGAAAGGAGGATGGGGGCAGCCCCGCCACATGCTCTGCCCCTGCCTTAGAATTCATTTCCGCTAAGGTTCTGGCCAAGCTGCTGCTGCTCCCTCACCCTCCCTGCCATCTTCTCCTCCTCCCTCAGCCCCAACTGACGAGTGTCCTCGCATAAAAACTAGAGTCTAGAAGTTGGGGGGGGGGTCCCCACTCTGCCTACACTTAGCAAAAAGCCTTTGTTGCCCTCCCATCGATCCACTAGGTGCTGACCAGCCTGCCCGTTCTGCCCCATTGCCTTGCCTGGCTTGGCTACAGTGCACTTTGAAACAAAGTGCCTGTCCTTTGGCCCAGCCCCTGGTTTGCTTGAAGAAAACATGGCAGGCTTCCCTGTGGCTCCTGCAGGGAACCTTTGGTGGCTGGGGGCACTCTGCCTCAGCAGAAGTTGTTGGGGGCAGGAGGTGCTGAAGGAGGGTACTTTTGGCCCAATGAGGAGGTGAGAGCTTCCGTGAGATCCCCTCTTCATGAGATGGCCTGTGGGATCACTTGGAAAGCCTTGGAAGGGGATGTGTTCTGTGGGTGATGTCTTCCTTCTAACAGCAGGAAGCAGAGGAGTCCCACACATGGGGAAAAGCCCCTGTCATGTCATCTACCTTAAGAACCACTTGTCAAAGCTGAGGAGTGTCCACAGGTGCTCAAGACTGTGGCCATGTTTTAGGGGTCACTGGGGGTTGGATGGATGTCTCTTCACTCCTCCACTAGGTGTCCCTTTGGACTCTGTTCAGTCCCGGTCCTGACCCTGGTCTTGCACTCACCCTTGATTATGGGCCTCCAAAATGCCCAGAGCAGGGGGATGTCTTCAGAAGAGATCTGAGCTGAAGCCCAGGGTTCTTGTTGGCCGTTTCGGCTCCGGGCCGCAACTTGGTGGAGAGCTGCAGGTGGGGTGGGCAGGGAGCAGGCACAGTTCTGCTTTTGCTGTTTGTCTTCGTAGTTGTAACTCCTGTTTATAAAGAGCTTGTTCTTCATGTTTTGAGCACTTTATGAAGAATAAAAAATTAACATACTGCAGGTGGCTCTGTTGTGTTACTGTTTTGATAAGCGTATGAAGGAGGCTTCCTGGGAGAGAAGGCAGCCTTAAATCAAGATGATGGTGCATAACTGAAACCAGAAATTGACACAACTCCTCCAGCTAGGAAAAGTCCATTTCTTGTGGTTCAGCATGGATGAGGAACTGACTGCTACAGATCGTACAGTGTTCAGAAGGCATGGACATGGGCAAGCATGAGCTAACCCTGCACTTCGCCATCAGCCTAAGGAGACCCTAAGGATGGGGGTTCTCTAGAGTCAAAATCAAACATTTCTGCTGTCTTCCTGGGCAAAAACAGGCAGCTTTCCCTCTTATCCTTCCTCCAGTCTGGCTCGCTGACCAGATAATTAAGCTGGGAATCTGCTGCTCTATTTTGCATCAGTGTGTTTATTGTCCCTGCTGGTGCCTTGCTCTACAATCTGCAGTGCTCCCCTTTACCCGAAGTCCTTGTAGCTGGTACTTGTGAAGCATTTCTGAACCTCGCCTCCCAGTTCTCTTTCTACCCAGGAATTGGGCCCAGGAGAAATTTCTGATTGGCCAGGGGAAGTGGAGGCTGCCAGGGCTCTTAAACCCCTGCTGTTTAACTCCAAGGGCAATAAATATTTGAGTCCCTGCTGTCAGTCTTCTCCTGGATAGCAGTGAATCAAAAAGTCACGACTCCTGCCCTGTGGACCTCACAGTAGGAAAGGCAAATACTCAAAACCATAGATAATTAAAAATGCATGGGCTGCAAAAGGAACGTGCTGGCTGCTGTAGGAGCAGGTAGTGGATTTTGCAGAAGCAGGGCAAGGATTGGAAAATGTAGTGTTTAGGCTGAGGCCAGAAAGAGCCAGTGTCGGGCGAAGATAAAAAAGTTAAGGTCTTATGGGCGGGGAATGTTCAAGGGTCAACGGTGGCGAGAGCCCCACATGCTCCAGGAACTGTCAGAGTGGCTGGAGAGAGCAGGGCGATGGGCAGGGTGGCAACAGAGGAACCCGCATGAAGATTCTGCAGTGTAATTCCTTGTAGAAAGCTTTCCAAGGTAACCCTACTCCGTCTGGAGTCCTTGCCCATCTGGTCCAAGGGTTGGACCCACTTCAGTAGGGCTCTTTTTCTGGACAGCAGCTCCAGGAGCGACGCCCACCGCAGCAAATCAAACTTCTAAGGGCAGGTAACCAGCGAGGCGTCGCCCAGTGGCCCTCCATCGAGACCTTAGCGTCGTACGAGCACGCTGTTCCCCGACTGCCGACGCCTGCTAAACTAGCGGCGGGAACCGAGATCCGGCCTCAGAGTGCAACTCTCCGCAGTCTAGGGTTGTCGAGCTCCATGACGAGAAAACTACACTCCCCACAACCCATTGCGCCTCCAGCTCGCTGCGGTTGCTTATGGCCAATCCGGAGAGGCAGCTGTGGCGGGGGCCGAGGAGGGACGTTTTAAAAGGGCCGGGGATTGCGGGCGTCAGTGGCCATGGCGGATACAGCGACTACAGCATCGGTGGCGGCGGCTAGTGCCGCTAACGCCTCGACCGATGCACCGCCCTTCCAGCTGGGCAAACCCCGCTTCCAGCAGGTGAGGACCGGGCTGCGGTTTGAGGGTTTGTGGGTGGCATAGGGAGGACGAGCAAACTCCTCTCCAAAATCCTCTTTAGCCCTAGGGTCTCAGTCGCGCCGCCACCGGGAAGCCTGCAGCTACTGCCTTGGGGGGGGGAACCTCGGCCACAGCCGCCTCTTTCCCATTGGTCAGCGGGGAGGGCGAGGATTCCCACCTTGGTTCCCTATTGGCCGTGGGCACCGCCACTCCCCAGCTGCCCTCGCCCTCCAGCCTTTCCTGCCTGAGGCACTGTGTGATTGGCCACTGCCCACCGCGGCCCGGGATTCGGGTACCACGGTCCGAGCGGCTTCTGCAGGGTCGCTTGGGCAGTGCAGCCGCCCACTCCAGGTGGAAAGTTCGAGTCCGGCCCTGGATGAGAGTTGGCGTGGCCGAGATGCTTTCTAACTTTTCTCTGGAAGGCGGCTTTCTGAGCTGCCGGCGGAGCCGCCTTTGGGCAGCATCCGTGCCCCGCGGCCCCGCTCCCATCCCTCCACCCTAAGCCAGCTCCGCGGTGCGCGTTGGGTTAGGGCCAAGAGCCGAGGGGTGCCCGCCTCCCGGCTACCTCTGTCCCCTCCGGGAGGGGATTCGCTGACGCAGCGAGTCGGCCGGCTGGTGTCCTGCCGGATATTGAGCGAGGACGTGCGGGGAGAGCTGGGGTGCGGAGGAAACGCTGTGTCATCCCCGGGGACCGCGGGCCGCTCGGAGGGTCCACATCCCCAGGAGCCCGCTCCAGCCCCCCACCTCCGCTGCGACCTCCACGGAGGGTCTCCCTCACCTGGGCGCTGGCGCCGTCGAGTGCTTGGCTCTGTCTGACCTGGTATGAATTCCGGGCACGGTGACAGTGGTCTTTTTCCTTCGGGACCCCCGACAGGGCGTCGCTAACTCGCCCTCAGCCAAGGAGACAGAGATCGAACCCGCAGCCCAGAAGTGCGGTCGGGGTTGCAGGCTGCGAGGGGCCGTTTCCACGCAGCGGGCAGCCGCATACCCCGGTCCCCTGCTGCCTCCAGCGCCGAGGAAATGGACTTTGTTTGGAAAGGGGGCAAAGAGACTTGGCCGAAGCGAACCAGGCTTGCCTGGGATAGGGAGCAGCCGAGGCGGACAGAAAGAAGTTTGCAGGAAGAAATGAAATTGCACAAAGGTCGGTGCGGTGGTTGGTTGGTTGGTTGCTTTGACGATGGTGGGATAGGGACTGCTCCAGCAAAGTGGTGCACTGAGCCTTGCTGATAATTAAGGAGCTGCACTCCTGAGTCTTCTGAGAAAATGTCCCCACTGGTAGCTATGTGAGGCATCCTGCCAGAGAAGGGTGCCACCTCCTTCCACCTGTCAGGGATGCCTCTGCCTGGGCTTGAGTGACCCTTCATTAGCAGACCCCCTTCCCTGCCCTTCACACACATTCCACTCTCCTTCAAGACTCAGGCCTGCCTCCCAAACACTTCCCCCTGTGACTTAGCCCTTGGTGGGACCAGGTCTCAGATTCTCTCCTGCCTGCCTCTTTGGCTACCCGAAGTGGGATCCTCACAGGTCAGCCTTTACTGCAGTTGGCTGTATGGTCCTCTAACACTTCTCTGTGTGGTTACTCCAAGTAAAGACCATCTCTTCAACCCCTGTGAACCCCTCAGAGAGAGAGAAGGGTCTGATCTTGCCCTTCCCGTGTCTCCATCTTACCCTGAGGTGGGGCAAGCCACAGTAAAGTCCTGAATAAAGATTTGTGGGTTGGTTTTTTCCCAGTAGCTGTCCTGGGACACTGCATCACACAATGACCTTTGAGAAAATCTGAGTGGCTTTAATGACTGCGCACTTTGCTGTGATCACCACTCAAGCCATAAATGCACAGCTGAGGCCACTGTGTTTGGGCAGCCATTGCTGGCATCTCTTTTTGGCAGCACTTTTGAAGACAGGAAAATTGTTTGTTACATTTGCTTTTGAAGCATCCCCCCTTCAGCACAGTGACCTGCATAAAGCATGATATTCATTCATGTCGAGGAACTTCTCTTTCCTCCGAATCTGCTCCTCCCACGTGACTCCCTGGCTGTGCAAGCGGCCCAACCTGCCACCCAGTTGACTCTCAAGAAACGGAGTCACCCGTATACTTGCCTTCCTCTCCTTTACCCTCTAAATACAACCAGAGGCCCAGTGTTCTCATCTCCAACAGCTCTCAGATCCGCTCATCTCCACCTCCGGAATCCTAGACCAAGCCCCCATAATCTGTCTCCTGAGTCACAGCAGAAGCCTCCTGACCTGTCTCCCTGCTTGCCCTCTGGCCCCTTCCAATCCCTTCCACTTCCGCATGGCGGAGTCCCAACAACGCAGATCTAGCCAGGCAACTCCCCACCCTCTCCAATGCAAACACTCTTAAACACCTTCCAGTGGATTCCCCTGCTTCTGAGATAAAGACCTCTATTTTGAAGGGCCTGCATGGCCCACCCCTGCTAGCCTCTTCTTCCTCCATTGGAACCCTCCCCCAAACCCCTGAACCCTCCTTCCCACCACACTGGCTGCTTTCAGCTCCTTGACCCCTGAGTGATTCATAATCCAGGGCTCATTCCCAGGGCTCCACTCCAGGAACACCACTCTTAATCCCCAACCAGTATCAGCACTTCCTGCAAGACTGGGCATCCAGGTCTTTCCTTAACGCCTGGAGTCTCCCTAAAACCCGCTTCCTTTCATTCCTCAAAGATCTTGTGCAGGAGGGGCGCTGAGCAGTGTCAGAGGGTGGAGAAATACAGCCTGCCTTGATGGGCTCTGGTCTGCGGCCATCTTTGTCCCCATAAGATGACAATGATAGCCAAGCATCGTTCTAACTTTTCTGTGTATTGACTTCTTTCTTTGCATGACAACCCTGTGAGACAGGTACAATGATCCCTTATATTATAGCTGAGAACACTGCCACACAAACAAGTCCAGTAACTTCCTGGGCAGCCTGGTTCCGGAGTCCATGTTCATTTGTTTACAGTCAACTTTTTTATTATGGAAAATTTCAAACAGACAAAAGTGGAGACAATTGTCAATAAACCCATCACTCAGCTTCAACAATTACCAGTGTAAGGCCAGTCTCATTTCATCCATATGCCTCCCCCACCCCCAAGCAATAAATTATTTTTAAAACAAAGCCCATTATTTCATTGTACCGGCTAGTAGGTATCTCTAAAACAAATAAACACTTTTTGGGTTAGATTTTCTAAATAAACTTTTTAAATTTTGAAATAATTTTGAATGTGTGGAAGTCAGATAGCAGAATTCTGGTATAACCCTCATCCACGTTCCCCTAATATTGTCATCTCAGATTACCACGGTACATTTGTCAGAACTAAGACCCCAACACTGGAACATTCCTATTAACTACACTCCAGACCTTACTGGATTTCACTATGCTATGCACTAATGTTATTTCTCTGTTCCAGGATCTCATGTTATATTTAGTCATCATGTTTCCTTAGTCTGTCCTCTGATCTATGACAGTTTCTCAGACTTACCTTGTTTTTGGCGACCTTGACAATTTTGCAAAGTACGTGTCAGATATTTTATAGAATGTCCCTCAGTTTGGGTTTGTCTGGCGTCTTTCTCATGGTTAGGTGGTTATGGGTTTTTGGGGAGGACTACCACAGAGCACTGTGAAGTGCCTTCTTCTTCACATGGTACCAGAGGGTTTCTCATTAGTTTTAACACAACCACTACCGTCCCATTAATATACCTAAAATAATTATTTCTTAGTATCACCAAATATCATCCAACCAGTCACTATTTGTCTTAGTCGGTTTGGGCTGCTATAACAAAATACCATGGATTGGGTAGCTTATAAACAACAGAAGTTCACTTTTCACAGTTGTGGAAGCTGGAAGTCCAAGTTCAAGGCAGGGGCAGATTCGGTGTGTGATGAGAGCCTGCTTTCTGGTTTGTAGACAGTACCTCCTAGCTGTAACACAACCTGGCACAAGGGTGGAGGGACCTTTCTGGGCTCTCTTTCATAAGGGCACTAATCCCAATCATGGGGGCTCGGCCCTCTTGACCTCGTCACTTCCCAGAGGCCCTTCTTCCTAAAATAGTCACCTTGGGGGTTAGGATCGCAACATATGACTTAGGGGTGGGGGCACAAACATTCAGTCCAGTGCGCTATTAACATTTCCCTGATTGTTATAGCATTTTTAAAATAATTGGTTTGTTTCACTCAGGATCCCGCAAGTCCCATACGTTATATTGGATATAAAAGACATCTCTTTTACCTCTTTTAGTCTATTGGTTCTCATCCTTCCCTCCTTCCTTCCTTCCTTCCTTTCTTTCTCTCTTTCTTAGAAACTGGGTTGTTTGTCCTGTAGAATGTCCCTCATTCTGAACGTGGCTGTTGGCATCTCAGTGATCGTATTTAAGATGACCCTCTGTCCTCTGTTGTTCCTGTAAACTTGGAGTCCATGCTTTTAACCACTGGCCCTTGTTGCCAAGTGAAGGGAAGATGGCAGGAGTACCAGGGGGAGCTCTGGGACCTGACCGCTTCCTTCCCTCCTCCTTTTCTCTTCCTTTCCTGCGCTCCCTCTTTTCTTCCTTCAAGCCTGCCTCCGGGTTTGGCCAGTTGGGGCCCCAGGACAGGAAAGAGACACACATGATTCTTCCCACTGTGTTTCAGTCTATCCAGAAATGTTTGCTTGCTTTCTTTATTTTTTGAACTTCCTTGTTCCTTTGGAAACCAGACTTATCTGCTAAGATGACTGGGGGTATGGGTGTCCTGTGTGCGTGCTGGGGTCCGAAATCCAGAGCAGGCAGGTTTTGTAGGACACCCTCTGGACGCCGGGGAGCCTGTGGGCAGGAAAACGCACTTCTCAATTCAAGATGGAGAGGTTCATGCGGGCTAAGAGCCAGGAGGCAATGGGGAAGTTCCTCATATAATTTGCCCGAAATAAGGGCTAAAATGAAAGTGGCTTGCACTTGTAGTTATGTTTTAATCATCTGTGTCCTGTAGGCTAGAGGGTGACTGTTTCGCAGGGCTGGTCCTGGAGCTTGTTGGTGCTGTGGGCAGGGTCTACGCCTTCTAGTCCAGTGGCTCCCAACCCCTGCTGCACTTGTATCATCTGGGTAGGTTTTTAAACAGATGCTGATCCCTGGGGCCCTCTCCAGGCCAATAGACTTCAAATCCTTGGAGGTAAAGCCTGGTGTTAAGAATAGCGGGTGATTCAGCATGCAGCCTGGTTGAGGACTGCTGAGCTGGTCCAATCTTTCTGCCTCTGGGTTTACAGTTTCAGCAAGTATTTTATTCCTAATCCAGAAGATTTAGAGGTCTGTGTACAGCCGGGCTGTCTGCTTCTTTTCAGGCCTTTAGGCTCAGTGGCAGCCCCCAAGGCCTGCCATCCCGCTCTGCTATCCCTGGGCGTGGAGTCTGGAGTCTGGGAGGCAGCCTGCCCTGAGCCCCTGCTGAGAATCAGCTGACTCACCTTTCTTGTGAAGGGAAAGGGAAGAAATTACTTGGCTGTCTAGTTCTTCCAGAGAAGAAAAAGGGAAGGCAAAACATCCACCGACTGTCTGATGGGGTAAAGGTGGGGGCTGAATTTTGGAGGGAAAAAAGGCCAGACGTGTTAAAATTTCATTGAGAAAATAAAAGCTAATCAGGCTGAGAAAGCAGAAAGCTTCCCCACCGTGCATCAGGCCAGGACAGTGGACACAGGAGGGCAGCTACCAGGATGCAGCGTTCCTCCCTTGGGCCTGCTCAGTCATGAGAATCAGATGTCTTAGTTAAAGGTTTTAGCGCTTTTCCAAATCTGGGAGGGTGCGAGAATCCAGGTTCATAAACAAATTTCTCTTGAATATATTTAAGTCTCCAGAGGCCTGTTCTGCCTGTTTCCCCAGAGCACAGAGCGCCTCGTTCCTGATCTCTGCCCTGACTTCCTTTCCGGGTGTGTTGAGGGCCAACGGCTGCAGTGGCTCATGGGTCAATCCTTGTAGGACCAGGTGGCAAGTGACCTTCTTTAGCTGCCAGTAGGAATGAATCATCTCCCTTTTCATTGGTGAGTCTATGTCACTTTGACTCGGAGAATCATCCCAAATGCAGAGCTTCAAATGAGGAGTTTCTGGACACCCAATGCCACTTTATCTTAACTTTATAGTTTCCAAGAAATAAGACCTTACATCTACTTCCCAGTCCAGACACGTGGACCTCCTTCCCCAAAGCCCTGCTTTACTTTGAGCCTGTTAATGCACCACTTCATTTAAATGTTATTCTACCTTTCCCCTCAAATTTTTCCCTTTGACAAAGTGCCTCATAGTTCCTTTACTGTGTGGCCTCCCTCACTGCAGTGAGTCAGCCTGACTTTATCCCTGGTTGGGGGGCGGCCTGAAGCTGATGGGGTTAGGACATCATCATGTGTGCTTAGCATTTCCAACTTAGAACCCTATTCTTGAATCTCAGGCATACATTTTTAAATGTCTCTTGAAAAGTCACATCCGGACGGCCCTTTAAGTGTACATGGCCGATACAGAACTTTTCTTTTCCCCTCCACTGAGTCATCATGCTTCTTGCTTTCCTTATCCTGGTTAATAAGCATTAGTGTCCGACTAGAAATCTAGGCATTACCACGACTGTGTTCTTCCTCAATCCCCCGGTCCATCGACTTTGTTCTACTGCCAGGACCTAGCACAGCCTTAGACACACAGTAGGTCTGCAGCAGCTATGAATGAATGAATAAACCGCAGGAGTCTCGTGCAGTTTCTGACCTGAGCTTTCATGTCTTCGAGCTCTTGCTGACGCCCGTCTCTGCTTGGCAAACTCATCCATCCGCCCGTCCCGGCTCCTCTAGGAAGCCTCCTGACTCACTAGGAAGAAGTAACCCGTGTCCCCACTGCACGTCATGATGCCTCAGTTAGCCAGTGGCCCCAGTGTTCTGTGATTAACTGTTTACCGTCTGTCTCTCCGGATGGTCTCAGCTCCCTGCGGGCTTGTTCTTCGCGGTCTTCCCTGAGTCCAGCGGGGGTTTGTAGATACCCATGGAGCGAAACGTTTTACCTAGGACCCTCTCCCAGGGGCACTGGTGGAGAGTGACATGGAGGGCTGGCAGTGCCGGGACAGGATGAAGACCGTGACAGACCACAGGGCAAGTCAGAGGCTGCAAGGTGGCACTGGATCGTCTTTTTTTTTTTTTTTTTAATTTTTGTTTGTTTGTTTATTTTATTTAATTTATTTGGGGGGGATGTAATTAGGCTTATTTATTCATTTGTTTTAGTGGAGGTACTGGGGATTGAACCCAGGACCTCGTGCATGCTAAGCATACACTCTACCCCTGAGCTATACCCTCCCTGGCACTGGATCATCTTGAAGAAGCTGCTCCCCCAGTCCTTCCGGGGCCCTGAGCTCTGCCCCTGCTGGTCCTCCCTCTTCCCTCCTTGGGCCTCTAACTGCTGTATTCTTGTCCCGTTCAAATCCTCCCTTCCCTTCGAAGCCCAGCCCAGGCCCTCCCGCTCCAGGCAGCCTCCAGGCCATCGGTGCTCACCTGCCCACTCGCTCATTCAGCGCCTGGTTGTTTGTGGAGCCTCCTGTAGATGTAACTTGGGACCAGGAGCCAAGGAGGAGATGGAAAGAGCATCCAATAGCCCACATCCTTCAAGAGCTTATAATCGAGTAATATGCCAGATTGTATTTTAACTTAAATATATATTTTTAAAAATTGGAATATTTGTTTTGTTTTGGGGGGTGGTAGTTAGGTTTATTTCTTTATTTTTAATGGAGGTACTGGGGCTAGAACCCAGGACCCCATGCATGCTAGGCATGCACTCTCCCACGGAACTAAAACCTCCCCTAGAATATTCTTTATGTTACACATAATGCTGATTTTTTTTTTCATTTTAAAAGCAATGTAAAAGATAGGGAAATAAAAATCAACCATATGCCTATTACCCAGAGGTAATCTCTGTTAACATTTTAATATACTTTAATCTAGCTTTTTAAAAAGTATAATTTTTAACTTTCTCTTTTGAAACAGTTTCTGTCTCACAGAAAAGTAGCAAGAAGAATACAGAGGAATTCCATTTACCCTTTGCCCAGATCCCCCGGCTTTTAACATTTTGTCCCATTTCCTTTATCACTCCCTTTGTCTACAGGTGCTCATAAAGTCTGGAACCACAGCAAACATGACACCATCAAGGACATCTTCAGTCTGTAAATAGAACAATAGTACCTACATCTCCAGATTTTAGTGCCACCCTGTGTATTTACACATGTTACTTTTTCTCAACCATTTGAGAGTAGGTCATATTCATTTATTCCTTAATACTTCAGTGTATCCTTAAGAACAAGGGCATTCTCTTATGTTTCTGTCTTATTCTGTTTGGGCTGTTATAACAAAAATACTATGGACTGGGTGCCTTGTAAACGACTGGAATGAGTTTCTCCTGGTTCTGAAGGCTGGGAAGTCCAAGGCTAAGGCACCGGCAGTCTGTCTGTGGAGGGCTGATTCCTGACCACAGATGGCCAACTTTTTGCTGTGTTCTTACCTGGTGGAAATGGCATAGGAGTTCTCTGGAGCCTCCGTAAGGGCATTAATGCCACTTGTGAGGGCTCTACCCTCATATATAATCACCTCCCAAAGGCACCCCCCTCTAAATACCATCACCTGGGGGCCGAGGATTTAACATAGGAATTTTGAGGGGGCACATATTCAGTCTACAGCAGTAACCACAGTGCAGTTATTATGTTCAGTACTTTTATTAATCTACGATCCTGTTCCAGTTTTGTCCATTGTCTCAGTAATATCCTTGAGGGCATTTTCCCTTCCAGCTCGGGATTCAATCCAGGATCATGTGTTGTATTCAGTTGTCTTGTCTCTTTAGTCTCCTTTAATGTAAGACAGTTTCTCAGGCTTCCTTTGTCTTTGTGACAAGGACATATTTGGTGAGCAAGGCCAGTTTTTTTATGGAATGCTTGTCATCTTGGGTTTGTCTGATGTTTCGCACGGTTAGACTCAGTCTGTCCTGAGTACTATGTGAACCCTACTGGGAACTGCTCAGGGCATCGCATCTGGAGGCACACAGTGTCCATTTGCCCATCACTCGTCCTTTGAAGACTCCCCCACCGTTTTGGGGAGTGACACTTGGTTACTTTCTAGCACAACAACATGCGCTGGTCTCGTCCTGTCCTCTCGCTCCCCAAGCCGTGGAACCAGCCGCGTTTCTAAGGAGCCCTGGCTCGTTCTAGTGGACCAGGATCTGGGTGTCATCTTGTCCTCACTATCCATTTAACGTCCATCTAGCTCTATTATCTCCTGTCTATTAAGTTGGAATCATGCCGTTTATATGCATTTCACAAATCATCAGCAGTTTTGCATGTCACAAACATCTGAGAACATGATTTAAATGGCTGTGTAGTGTTCGATGATGTGAATGGATCATTCTTTCAAATGATTCTTTATAAATGACACAGCAGTGAGTGCCCTCAGCATTTTGCCCTGGACGTCTCTGATGGGCAGCACGCATAAGTGGGAAACCAGGTTAGGCCATCGGAGTTACAAGAGATCAGAGAAGCACTGTTCTAGTTAGGGATGTGCGGAAGCTTGATGGGTCTATGAAAGGCGGCTCCTCCAGGGGGTCGAGGTGGGGTTGGAGAGGCTGCTTCATGCACGGGTGCCTCGTGAGCAGAGAAACACAGGCGGCAGGGGGCCTGGTGTCGGCAGGGGGCCTTGAGGTGCCCTGGGGACTCTCCCACTGGCTTATTGGGAGGGGGAAGGAGCAGAAATTGGCTGCAGGGTCTGGTGTCCTAGTGAGCAAGGGAGAGAGTGCAGAGGCCGGGCCTGGAGAGCTGTGGGGCTCCAGGGAGGATCTGGGGCAGAGCCCCGAGTGGTGAGGCGTGAACCCCGAGCGTCTGCAGATTTCCGTTTTGTCCCCTAGCTCTGCGCCCTCTTTCCTCCCCTGGAGTTTGGTTTTGCCAAGCTGGCTCTGGCCCTCGGGCAGAAGGCCCAGCAGTTGCTCGGTTTCCTGTCATTGTGCTCTAATGCCTGTTGTCTGTTTAGCACAAAGCCCTCCTTTTCCAAGGCCCCTGCTCTGGGGCAAGGCCGGGGGCTGCGGGCGGGGCGGGCTGGCCCCTTGTGCTGGGCCTCACAGCAGCAATGGGGCTCTGGGGGAAGGAAGGCCTGAGGGCTGGGGGCTGGGCACTACCGTGTGAGCTCTGCCTGTGGGGAGCTTTCCCTGGGGGCAGAGCCTGGGCTGGACTTTGGGGAGGGACCCTCCCTCACTAGCGGGTAAGCCAAGCTGGGAGGCTGGGAGAGGGCGGGGGCCCACGCCTCCCCTCCAGCCTGCGTACTCAGTGGTGCTCGGGAGTGCATCTCAGGGAACGGAGCAGAGAGGGAGAGAAATGAGAAGCACGTTGAAGACACATTGGGACAATCACCGAGGGTCTTGATGGTCTGGATTGACTTTAGAAAAGCCCTTGGACCTGGAAAAGCTGCCCTTGGGTCACTGAGGAGTGAGGCCTTGTTGGCATTCATCACCCACATGGGGAGTCCTGGGGACTGGGGGACCCCGACAGTAAGGGTGAGCAGTGGGTGGGGTTCCCCAGTGTCTAGAGGATGGGGTACGGCAACTGATCTCTCCTCTCCCTCCCCTTTCTCCAGACATCCTTCTATGGTCGCTTCAGGCACTTCTTGGATATCATCGACCCCCGCACACTCTTTGTCACTGAGGTGAGTCACGGCTGTCCCTCTCAGTGGAGGCCCCTTGGCCTTCCTACCGTGTGACTTGAGAAGATCCACGGGTCATCTGTGTGTGTGTGTTCCTAATAGACATTATCTCATTCATCTGGATCTCACAACATCCCTTCAAGGTAGATGTAGACGATTATTATTATTTCAAACTTCAATAAAATTATTACCAAGTACATGAATTATATGCTCATTACAAAATTTCAAACAGTACACGTGTGTTTAAGGAGAATCCTTTGTACACTCTCCCCACCCTCCTCTGATAGGTAATGTTGGGTTTTCTGAGGTATAATTTACCTTTCCTGTGGAAGCCATCCTATGAGTTTTGACAAACATATTCAGTCAGGTGTCCACACTATATGGAAGATGTAGAACCTTTCTGTCACCCTAAGAGATTCCCTCATGCCCATTTATAATCAGTCTCCACCACCCCCTGCCGAGTCCCTGGCAACCATTCATCTGTTTTCTTTCCCTCCCGTTTTGCTGTTTCTAGAATTTGCTAGAATGCCGTATCAGTAGAGCCCTACAGGATGTAGCCTTGCGTGTCTGACTTCTTTCCCATCCCACAGTGCTTTTGAGATTCACCTGTGTTGTTGTACGTGTCAGGACTTCATCCCTCTTTATTGCTGAGTAGTATTCCATTGAAAGGATGTTCCAGAATTTGTTTATCCATCCACTTGTGGATGAACCCCTGGGCTGTTTCCACTTTTTTGGTTATTATGAATAAAACGGCTGTGTGCATTCTTTGTGTGGGTGTATGCTTTCATTTCCCTTGAATAACTTACTAGGGCTGGGGCTGCTGGCTCACGTGGTGTGGTAAGTATAGGTTTAACTTCCTAGGACACTGCCAAACTGTTGTTCGGAATTGCCGTACCTTTTACATGTTCATCCACAGTGTTCCACTGAGCTGCTCCGCATCCTCACCCACCCTTGATGCTGTCAAATTTAAATGTACTTGTTTCAGCCATCTCAGGAAGTGTGTCTTTATAGCCTTTATCCTGTACTTAGATTAGAGATGTGTACAGGAATGCATGCACACACAAAGTAGTAAGTATTTATTAAGCACTTTCTGTGAACAGGGCAGTGTTGTAAGCATTTTACATGTATTAGCTTATCAGATTAACTCAAAGCAACCCTACGAGGTAGATTCTATATGAGTTCCATTTTACAGATGAGGAAACAGCCAGACAGACAAGTTAAATCTCATGCACATGGTGCTGGCCAGTGATGGAGCCAGGGTATGAGCCAGGTAAGCTTGTATTCAGAACCTTTAATTTGGCCAGTTTGCGTTCCTGTTCGGGTAACTTGAGTTTAGGGAACTCTCCCAAGATTACTCAACTGGAAGAAGGCCTGAGCTCCTGCCCTGGGTCCCCACATACGCTGAGGCAAGTCGCTGAGCCCCTGAGTCAGCTCCCGGAGTGGGCAGCACGCTTCTCTGGGCTGAACGTTGGCTTGCTTCAGCTCTGGAATTGATCAGCTCTGGGAGGGAGAAGAAGCACGAGGCCTGCTAGGTACCTGGGCCTAGAACCGTCCCCACTGTGCCCGGGAGAGCAGCCCAGTAGTGGGAAATGTGAGAACTACCCTGATGCGTGGTTTCCTACAGCATCTCAGGAAGGATGAAGGACTTGCATATTTACCTTGTTGTACCACCTCTTAAGGGCAAGGCTATTGGACTTCTGGGCCCTGTCTGGATTCTCCTAAGGGGTAATCAATGCGATTACATAAAAATTTTGTAGAGCATCAAACTAGGGAAACTGCTTACCTAGCCTAGGTTATGTGTCTTTCTAGAAAGTTCCAGAATGGAGCAAAACTGGATAGAGTTGCAGCATAAATCCCAATGTAAATGCCACCTATTTGACAGAGGAGGCAACAGAAGCCAGTGCTTATTTCAAAAGACAGAGGTGGACTTTGAGGCACGTTGAGAGATGGCGGAGGGAGCCTCGGGAGGTCAGAAGGTATTTCAGACTATCTCCCCAGATTGTCACGAGCAGGCAGGGCCTTCGGGGATGGATGGGCACCCACAGAGCAGCATGCCGCCTGTGTTAGGGGGCCCACACCCTCCCTCCTCTCCGGCATGCACTCCTCTCATTCCCAGACCGTTTCATTTTACTACTGTTTCCTGTACCACATCTTTTTTCTTCAGTTCTTGCATTTTGAAAGGCCCTGGCATCCTTGTACATCACTAAACCATCTTTTGCCTATTTCCCCACCAGTAAATTTAAAAATCTCATTCTTTTGTTTACCATTAATTGAAATATCAAGGAAACTTAACTATTAACTGACTAGAAAGTAACCGATGTGGCAATAATTTTAGACCATTTTTCAAATTTCACGTTTCCTCGCCTCCTCAAGGATTCTCATAGGCTTCCTAGAAAGATCCACAAATCCTCTCCTTCCTGCATCCCAGTTGGGGGCTATTTCCAGTACTTCCTGCTGGCCTTTTGGAAATTGCCTGCTCACAGGAGACTTTCTAGGCCCCCCACCCAAAATCTGGAAGGCCCATGAGTGGGGCCCTTCAGGCCCTCAGTGGCTCTAGTCCAGGCAGGTGGCTTAGCAAGGCCATCTGCATGGAAGCAATGAGAAATTAGAGGCACCAAGAGGAATGAGCCTCTTACCTGAGCCCCTCCCCAGTGAACCATGGTGCTACCAGGAGGGCCAGCTTTCCTTCTGCTGGGCGCAGTCCACAGACCTCAGCTCATGTCTACAAAACACTGTTTCTCTCCCAGCACCCTTGGCCGGTGTCCTGGGAGGGAGGGTGGAGTTGTGGCTGCCCAAGTGGAGGAGATCTAGACAGGCCTGTTTGCTTGTGAGGCCTGGAGGACAGTGGAGGCCATGAGGAAGTAGCTCTGGAAGCCAGAGTTTCCTGAGGTGGAAAGATCCTGGGCAGTGTGAGCCATCCGGTGACCCGGTTCTGAGGGGCATTGGCTGAGTCGATGGACAGACTCATCTTGAGAGACTTTGGCAGCTACTTGTTTACAATTTATAACTGACCAAGCTTTAAAAAGATTGCGACCCTTGTATGTGTAATGAGGTGGAGTAAATTTTATTCACCGTAATTTCTCTTAGGAAGAAGGCTGTCTTTGTTCTAAGAATTTCTTTTGAGTAAGGCTTCAGAGAAGGAGGTTGGGCTGCTTGGCAGAATGAGAAGAATTGTGCTTTTTGAGCCTCCCAGGAGAAAGGAGAAAGAAGGAATAAGAGGGGAAAACGTGGCAAGGAGAGCAAGTAGCCACAGTGAACTGAGAGGCCAGTGGCTGGAGGCTTCTTTGACATTGGTCATACATGCTTGTTAAAGTTGTTGACAATTTGCACTATTGTCCACTCCCCCATTATTCCTGTGACACTGTCATAAAATCTGCCTGGTTCATGGAATCCCTGCAAGGGTAGGTTCTTTGGGGGGATCCTGTGGTGCTGTGAGTCTACTGTTAGGGTACAGTGTGTGCAGGATTGGGCCTGAGGAAGGAGCCCACGGGCAGAAGCCCCGGCTTTGTGCTTCTACCTAGGTCACGGAATTAGATCTAGATCTCTAAGGGCAAGGCTGTACCAACTGACACCCAAGTTACTTTTAATTATGAACCAAAGATGAAAGGGATTTGCTATTCCGAATTCAGCAGTTATTTAAGGGAATGACTGGTTGACAGATTATCATCCTGAAGGGCATAGAAAAGAAATGGAAACAGTGTTAATAACACCAGCTCATTACTAGTATTGGTGTAGTCATCTGAAACTATTTGGGGTGTTACATAGGTCAGAATAAGTAATTACACTGATGTTGGGGACTCGGGTTCTCACCATGGGAGTAGGGAGGTACAAAAATGGAGCAGAGGAAAAGACAAAGAACTGTGCGATGTATTTGACTTGAAGGTATTAATATGAACTCATGATTTACACACACACACTTATATTTCCCAGTTTGCTGGTTCTGTTTACTGAAAGGGCCTAGAAGCAATGACAGTCCAGTAACCATAAACACACTTAGCACTCAGATCTTGGTTTCTAAATACCACGACTTACTAAAAGGACCTGGGGCTTCTTGGAGAGATGCCCAAAGCTGCACCTGAGGCAAAGAGAGTTGCTACAGAAAGTAAGAAAGTGTTCATAGAATGATGGCGACACAGGAGGTGGCCGAGTCCCACGGGCCACATTTGGGACAAGTTAAGCATTAAGAAGAATAAAAGCAATGGATTATAATACATTGAAGAAGAAGAATCCATGAGTTGGTAGTAGAACTAAAAATGTGGGAGAGAGGAGCTCTTCTTCACAGAGGAATGTCAGCTAGTGTTTAAGGAAATAACCACGGTGTAATTCTCAGTGAGATAACTGATTCTGACTAGGATCATCAATGGATGCTAAAGTAAAAGGTTGCTGTGAAACAGGATATTCTTATGCTTTCAAGTAAGTATCACTCCCAAAAATTACTTAGCAATTACAAAGGGGAAAATGTACCTTTACAATGGAGAGCTTGGATGAAAAATACTGATATCGTGTGCCTCTTGATGTGATTTTGGTAGTAATCTCTAAATGCTGGAATATATGAAAGTCTAAAAAAGAAAATAAAAACTGCCCATTGTCTCATCTATAAGAAATAATCGCAATTAACATTCTGGTTTATGTATATGTACAAAATTAGGGTGGTTTGTATAATGTGTGTATATACATGTGTCTATATTTAGCTCTGTCTCTGTACAGATGGTCCCCAACTTAAGATGGTTCAATTTACAATTTATGGACTTTACAATGGTGTGAAAGCACTACACATTCAGTAGAAACCACACTTCCAATTATAGATTTTGATCATATCCTGGGCTTTGATTGGTGGCACGATCCTTTCTCCTGAATGCTGGGCCACAGCAGCCACTGTTCCCAGTCAGCCACACGATCACGGGGCAAACCACTGTTACACTTCAAGCCATTCTGTACACATACAGCCATTCTGTTCTTCACTTTCAGTACAGTATTCAATGAATTACACGAGATATTCAACACCTGATTATAAACTAGCCTCTGTGCTAGATGTGTCGCACATATATTTAAAATCATATACAATATATGTATATATGACATATATATTTTCCATGTAGCATATCATGAGCATTTTTCCTTGTCATTAAATATTGTTTCAAAATGTGTTTAATAACTCATAGTAATTCATCATGTGCTTATTCTATAACTTAATCATTTTCTCTGTTGACCATGTGGGTGGCTTCAAGTCTTTTGCCTTTATAACAAATATTTCAATAAATACCCTTGTACATAAACCTCCCCATATTTCCCTTTATTTCCTTTGGATAAATTCCTAAAAGTGGAATTTCTGAATGAAAGACATTTTAAGGCTTTTGATTTATATTGTCAAGTTTCCCTGCCAATTGTACCAACCTGTACCAACCAAGATACTATCAGTTTATGCTCTCAATAGCAGTGAGTAAGGATGTCCATTTAAATGCATTCTAGACAGTATCAGATATTCTAATTTAAAAATCTTTAATGGAATTTTTAATTAAAAAATGCCCCAAAGTCAGTACCCTTGTACACTTCAGGTTTTTGCCCTTCCGCACACATTTTTGGCATACTTATTATGAACATGGGCTTTTTATTTGCTTTTTTCATCTATTTCTGTCTTTATAATTTTAGAAAATCAAGGTTTATTGTACAAATAACCATCCCTGTCAGACTTTTAGTTGTAACAGGTAGGTTGTTTGCAACCTTTTGCTTTCCTGCAAGAAATAGTCTCAGGCATATTGTTTTTCACTTCTGCTAAATTTATTTTTTAGAAAAAATTCCCAAGAGTAAGGTATCCAGGCTGGTGACCATGATCGTGTTTACAGTTCTTGGGATAATTGGACAGTTTTATTTTCTAAAGGGTTATACCACTTGTCATGCTGCCAGAATTATATCGGTTTACCTCACATCGGTGCCCTGAAGTCAGAGGTCAGCCACAGGGAAACAGAGCCTCTCTCCCCAGGTGTCCCTGGTTTCCCCTTCCCTCGGACCTGCCAGAGGATAGCTCATGGCTGATGGGCGCCAAGAACCAATCTCAGCGCATACAGATACCCCTGTGGGTCCAGGGACTGCTGGGAGGGAACAAGAAAGGGCTTAGGAAGGCCAAGGGAAGACTCCAGAAGGGCTTGAGACTGCCGCACATTAGCTTTAGCTTTGGACCCTAAGTCCCACACCTTGGGAGCCATAAAGGAACGATTCAGGCTGTGGTTGCAGACAAGGTAAGAATTGTACGGCCCTAAGGGGGTAGGGTAGAGCGCATGCTTAGCATTCAGGAGATCCTGGGTTCAATCCCCAGTACCTCCTCTAAAAACAAATAAACTTAATTACCTCTGCCCTGACAAAATAAAAATAATTAAATAACACAATAATAAATAAGTGAAATATTTTTTTTAAAAAGAAGGGGGAAAAAAAAAAAAAGAATGCAAGGCCCAGCCTGTGGCGTAGTCAAGACTGGCCCAGGCTAGAGCAAGCAGATGCTGAGTGATGATGGATGATATGACGTAACCTGCAAGCCCCGCCCCCTACCGCCAGTCCCGCCCCTTCCTGCGCTCCCCCGCCCAGCAGCCAGTTCTTTCTTTAGGGACCATCAACACTGCTCTCACTTTTTTTCAGTTCTACAAGCTTTGGGACCCCCAAACTTTTGACTTTGCTTGAAATGCTTGTGTTTCAGTTGTATCCATTTTGACTAAACTCCAGTTTCTGTGTTAGATTGGGCTTGGGTTTGAAAGAGAATAAAGAAGCTCCTTCCTTTTCTTACCTAGGAGGCCTGGCCCCAATAGGCATCAGCTTTGGCGGGCTGCCGGCAGTGCTGTGGTTTCTCTGGGAGACCACCTTTCTCTCAGTTACTGTCATGAAGACGAGAGGCTCTTCTGTGTTCATGTGGGTGGAAATGGCCCACAGCTGGGACTGAGGGAACTTGGGGCTCCTAGGTACCACCCACCCACTCTGTGACCCTGGTACTGAAATGCCCTCCCCGCTGGGGCACCAAGTGTCTCAGAGAAAGAAATGCCTACAAGGTTCTGTGATGTACACACAGAGAGAAGTACTCTTATCCACATCCTGTGTGAACAGGACACCATCTCTTGGGATCCTGGGATTCTGTAAAACCAGCATCACCATCAAGGGACTCTGGCCTGCTGCTTTAGAACCTGGATCTCTATCCCTGACCACACCCACCACTTCCCCACAGCAGCCTCAGTCATTCATTTTTGTTAAATGCCGCTTATGTGTGGTGATGGGCTGGGGTACCCTGGGTTCTGCAAAGATACCTCAAACCAGTCCCCTGCACCCTGCACTTTGCAGTCTCTGACAGATAATATGGGCACATGGTGGTAGGGAGTCGGGGACCTCAGAGATGTGCAAGCCAAATGCTTGACTGCTCAGAGGAAAGAGGGAACATCTCTGGCAGATTTCTGGAGAAGATGGCCCTGAACCTTGAAGGATGGATGGGGATGGGGTTGGGGAGGAAGGGTGTCCTGATGAGGTGAACAGTTAGGGCAAGATCAGGAAGTGGGAACCTGCAGGGACCACCTGGAGAGTGGGTGGGTCCCTTTACCAGAAGAGGGGATGAAATATTTCCAGATGCTCCTCACATCCTGGCCGCGTGCCATCACTCCCATCATATATTTAACATATTAAATATTATTATAATAAATTGAATATTTAAATCATTTTTACATCCTCCCTTGACCAAGCAGGGAATACACTCAGTTTGCATTTAGTTTGGGGTGGGCTATGATGTCCCCACCTTCCCCTTCAAAACAATTAGCTTTGCTTCTGATGACTTTCCCCATCTTTCTTTTTTGTACATTTCCTTCCTGTGTCCCACCGTCCCCATTCCTGTCCGGCATGATCTCCTGTCCTCTCTGCCCCACCCTAACACTCCATGCCTGCCCCTTTGCTTCCTTCTTCCTCTCAGGGCCTTGAGGTGGGACCCTCAGGCCAGGATTCTCCTCCGTTCAAATTCTCTGCTGCTGGAGCAGACCTCCCAGGGGCCTGTTTCCAGAGGTACCTTCTGGAGACCACACCCCATCATGTACAAGGAGAGATCCTTGCTGTGACACTTTCTGGCCTGCAAGCCAGAGGCAGGCAGACCAGTGTGGAGTCTGGGAAGCAGCAGCCTGGGCTGTCCCACCTCCCAGCCCAGCGCTCTGGCTCCCAGGGCTGCAGCCTTGACTCCAGGCCAGCTGGGCTCCTCTCTTTGCTTTCAAGGCCTGGCTGTCTGTGTATTCCTGGTTGAAAAAACTTCCTGCAAAGTTCACCCTGCCACCAGCCAACTTCCAGCTTTCCCCATCCCTCAAGGGCCCAGGGCTCTTCCGCCAAGCCTCACAATGCAGCAGGGTGAGTGGAGGGTTTAAAGCAGAGAGACCCTCCTATCCCTGAAAATGGCCCCCTTCTCTGCAGTGACAAGACCAGCCCCCACAACAGCCAGCCCTCAGGGATGTCTCAAGACAAGGGGCCTGAGGCCTTGCCTGCCTGGGGCCCTAACCCCTCAGCCTCTGACTGAGGGGGCCAGGCTGAGGCTTAGCAAGGCCCAGAGACAGAAAAATCACATCCTAGTTTCCCTCAGTGCTGCACTGGATTTGGTTCTTTCTCAGTTCATGCCAAGATCAGGGCTCTTTGGAACTTACTTTTGTGGCAGGAGGCCTCCCTTTGATGACCGTGTCAAATGAGATGGAATCTGGCCAGATTGTTAGAGGAACTCCGGACAATCCCTGGAGTGGGAAAATAATGAACACGGGCCATTCACGATTCAGGGTAGAAAGCAGAGCATTCATTGTCGGGGCAGAGGCTGTGGCCCGGAGGAAGCCGGCTTGGGCTGGGGGAGCTTGTCTCATTACTAGGAGGCTTTGTGGGGAGGGGGTTGCAGGGACAGTGAGGGTCTGACTACACTCCGGGTTCAAATACTAAACCACGCACTTTCTATCTGTGTGACCATAAGCAAGTTAAAACAAACGGCATGAAAAACAAATGTATTAAGTCAAAAAGGAAAATCACCCTCACTTTTGCAGTGGTTATCTCAGTGGTATGTTTACAGGTGGTTAAAAAAATTTTCATCAGTTTCCAGTTTTTCTGACATTTTCTCTAAACAGGATGGATTACTAATATAACGAGAAAAAACAAAAACACAAAGCTATCTCTACTTTTGGAAACAGATTCTGGGAAGGGACTCTGGAATTCAGGGATTAATATGCATACGTTTGAAAGGGGAGGGGCAGTCGGGCCGCTCCCAAAAAGACGTTGTCATGGCCCCAGACTGCCCTGGGTTAGACCAGCGCTGGCCACAGTTATCTCACACACAGGCCCGATGGGTTAGGGTGGCCTGGCTGCCTTGTCTGGGCTGGCAGTTAGTCCTGCTGTTACAGTATAGGAAGTGGCTGTTCATTTCCCATCCTATGAGACCTCAGTCAACCAGCTCAGCAAATGCCCCGCGGGCTGCCCTCCCTGGGGCTGCATCCTGTCTTTAGTCCAGGGGCTTCTGCTGAGGTCTTTCTGCACTCCTGTCCTCAACCAGCTTTCCGTTCCTCTAGAGGAGAGGTCCAAAAAAACTATTGCTGCAATTTATGTCAAAGAGTGAATTGCCTATCTTTTCCTCTGTGAGTTTTATGGTATCTGGTTTTACATCTATGTCTTAAATCCTTTTTGAGTTTATTTTTGTATACGGTATTAGAGAATGTTCTAATTTCATTCTTTGATACAAATCCGTCCAGTTTTCCCAGCACCAATTATTGAAGAAACTTTACTCCATTGTATATTCTTGCCCCCTTTAACATAGATTCATTGACCGTAAGTGCATGGATTTGTTTCTGAGCTTTCTATCCTGTTCCATTGATCTATGTATCTGTTTTTTTTTTTTTGGTGTCAGTACCATACTGTTTTGATTACTATAGCTTTGTAGTATAGTCTGAAGGGGAAAAATCTTTTATTCTATGTTTAGAAAATATTACAAAATCACTGTTATGTGAAGACATAATCAAATGAAACCAAAAACGGTAGGGGAAAAATATTACAAAAGTATGTGAGATGGTTAGTTTTTAAAAATTGCATTATTTTCTGGATTTGAGGATTTTTTGCTGTTTGTTAACTTAAACACTTTTTTAAATTTGGGGGATAATTTTAGATTTACAGAAAGTTGACAAATATAGTACAGAGAATTAGCATGTATTTGTAACCCAGCTTCCACTAATGTTAACATTTTACAGGTACATTGGTCCAAACTGAGAAAGCAATATTTGGTACAATATCATTAACTAGACTGCAGACTTTATTCAGATTTCACCAATTTCTCCATTAACGTCATTTTTTCTGTCCCAAGTTCTAATCCAGGATCCCACATTGCATTTGGTCATTGTGTCTCCTTAGTTTCTTCCCATCTGTGATGTTTACTTGATCGTAATTCATTAAGTGACACATTTCCTTTGTATGATTTTCTGAATTTGTGTTATATTTAACAATAACAAATTTAAAATAAAAACAAAAGAATCATAATGGCTTCTCATTGCTCTTAGAATAAGGGCAGCCATCCTCATCCTGGTGAGTGAGGCCCAAATGACCTGGTGCTAGCCCACCCCTACAGCCTCTCCCTGACTTATGATGGCCTAGTCAAGCTGGCCTCCTTTCTGTCTCTTGTATTTTAGCTTGCTCCTTCCTGCCACAGGGCCTTGGCACCTGCTCTTTCCTCTACCTGGCACACTCCTCTTTGCCAAGGTAACTCTTACTCTTCTGTTACTATCATTCCAGCATCCCTCACGCAGTCCAGCGTTCCCTGACCTCCCTAGCTGGGTAGAATCTCCTTACCACAGGCTCTCCTTGCTGTCCACAAGGGCAGTGCTACACTGGTTTGGGTGGCTATATGTTTTTATGTCTCTCTAGCTAGACCATAAGCTCCAAGACAGCAGGGACTACATCTCATATGGGCCTGGCTCATCTTTGCCCTCGGCTTCCTCCAGTGCCTGGCATGTAGTAGGTGCTCAATACTATTTGTTGATTTCAGAAATGAACAAGAATCATAAAACAGGTTTTAAAGGTGGGGGGGAAGGGGGAGAGCAGAGGGAATTTCCACAGTGTCTGTAGCTTACTTATTCATTTTTCATGGAGATAGGAATGGAAAGCCAGTAGATACTGGTTGTGTGTGAAGTTGTCATTAAAATCTTCTTAGGAGGGTGGATCCTGGTAAACCAGAAGATAACCCTTTTATTTTTACTGGGCACCTGGATGGGTTCTGGATGAAGAAATTTGGCCCAGGAGCTGAGCTTGCAAGGAGAGGCTAAAGAAGCTGAGTTGCTGTGTAGAGTGAGAATTTCAAGTTTCCGGAGCTGCCGAGCCATCCGAGAGGAAGGGGCAGGTAGGAGAGATTAGAGGAGACAGCAGAGCTGGCAAAATTGCAAGAGCCATGTGCTTTTAAGTCCTACTTTTGTTATTAATTTCTAATTTTAATGTGCTATGGGCATATAACATGGTCGGTATGGTACTGATTCTATGAAATTTATTCCAACTACTTTTATGGCCAATTTAAATTTTCTAGTGCTCAGAATGTGAATTCTCTGCTGGGTGTGAAATGCTACTATATCTAATAGGTCAAATTTATTAATTGCATTGTTTAGATCTTTAATATCTCTAACTTTTGTCTTGGCATCTTGGTTTCTAGGCTTCTAAGAGGAGTGACCTTGGAATTACACAGCCCTTAGGATATATATTTAAGAGTAAAAAGATAAAGATCAATATCTAAAGATTATATATTTTTCAAATTGTTGGGCTTGAGGAAAAGCAACAAAGAAAACAGACTAGAAAGCAATTGAGGGGTAATAAGGGGGCATTAAAAAGCAGTCTGAATCTATAAAAGATGACACAACTAAATCTATCTGCATAGCAGTAATTGAATGGGAAAAACTTGCCAAATAAAAGAAAATACTTTCAGATATAGTTTTTAAAAAATGAAAACATACGCTACCAATAAAAGCTGTGACTAAAATAATGCTCGAGGAGTTTAAAAGTAAAAGAACTGAAACTCAGTGGATTTTAAAATAACCTGATGAATTGATTCTAAAGTATATTTAAAAGAGTGTGTTTAGGGGATACAAATATTTGTTGAGTGCCTATTCAGTACCAGGCATGTGTTTTAAAGCTGCAGTGATTAAAACAATATGAGGCAAAGCCAAAATAGACAAACAGAGTCAGCAGGAACAGAACAGGAAGTCTGGAAATAGCCTTACAGGTGCATAAGATTTAATCTATGATGAAGCTGGTATTTCAAATACGTAAGAAAAGGACAACTTTACTTACCACTTGTACAAATATAATAGTAATAAATATTAAATACAAAGTTAGTGTTCCAATTCATAAAAAAGGATGTCAGAGAGATTAAAGATCTAAACATAAGAACCTCACTCAAGTAACAGAATAAAATACAGAATTTTATTTTTTATATCTGGGGTTCTATCTCAGTTGCTCAAAGAATGTGATAAACGGTTCACAGCAGAAACACAACAGTTAAAGATATGGTAAAAAAAAGCTTAATCTCACTGGTTCTCAAGATTGCTTTGACTATTCAGAGTCTTCTGTGTTTCCATACAAATTTTAAAGTTTTTGGTTCCAGTTCTGTGAAAAATGCCATTGGTAATTTGATAAGGATTGCACTGAATCTGTAGTTTGCCCTAGGTAGTATGGTCACGTTAACAATATTGATTTTCTTCAACCCAAGAACATGGTATATCTTTCCATCTGTTTGTGTTGTCTTTCATTCTATCATCAGCGTCTTACAGTTTTTGAAGTACAGGTCTTTTGCTTCCTTAGATCGGTTTATTACTAGGTATTTTATTCTCATTGATGCAATGGTAAATGGGATTGTCTCCTTAATTTCTTTTTTCTGCTATTTCGTTGTCAGTGTATAGAAATGCAACAAATTTCCGTATATTAATTTTGTATCCTACAAATTTCCCAGATCCATTGATGAGCTCTGGTAGTTTTCTGGTAGCGTCTTTAGGATTTTCTGTGTATAATATCATGTCATCTGCAAACAGAGACAGTGTTGCTTCTTCCTTTCCAATTTAGATTCCTTTTATTTCTTTTTCTTCTCTGATTGCTGTGGCTAGCCTTCCAAAACTGTGTTGAGTAAAAGAGGTGAGAGTGGGCATCCTGTTTTGTTCCTGATCTTAGAGGAAATGCTTTCAGCTTCTCACCATTGAGTGTGATGACAGCTGTGGGTCTGTCATATATGGCCTCTATTATGTTGAGGTATGTTCCCTCTAAGCCCACTTTCTGGAGAGTTTTTATTATAAATGGATGTTGAATCTTATCAAAAACTTTTTCTGCATTTATTGAGATGATTTTTACTCTTCAGTTTGTTAATGTTGGTGTATCACACTGACTGATTTGTGGATATTGAAAAATCCTTGCATCCTTGAGATAAACCCCATTTGATCATAGTGTATAATCCTTCTAATGTATTGTTGGAGTTAGTTTGCTAGTATTTTATTGAGGATTTTTGCACCTATGTTCATCAGTAATATTGGCCTCTAAATTTCTTCTCTCTCTGTCTCTTTCTCTATTTTTGGTATCTTTGTCCGGGTTTGGTATCAGGGTGATGGTGGCTTCACAGAATGAGTTTGGAAGTGTTCCTTTCTCTGCGATTTTTTGGAATAGTTTCAGAAGGATAGGCATTAACTCTTCTCTAAATGTTTGGTAGAATTCACTCGTGAAGCCATCTGGTCTTGGACTTCCGCTTGTTGGGAGTTGTTAAATTACTGACTCAATTTCAGTGCTGGTAATTGGTCTGTTCATATTTTCTATTTCTTGTTCAGTCTTGGAATACTGTATCTTTCTAAGAAGTTGCCCATTTCTTCTAGGTTGTCCATTTTATTGGCATATAGTTGCTCATAGTAGTATCTCATGGTCCTTTGCATTTCTGTACTTCTAACTTCTCCTTTTTCATTTCTGATTTTATTGATTTGGGCCCTCTCCCTTTTTTTCTTGATGAGTCTGAGTTTATCAATTTTATTTTACCTTTTCAAAGAACCAGCTTTTAGTTTCATTGATCTTTTCTGTTGTTTTTTGTCTCTATTGTATTTATTTCTGCTCTGATCTTTATGATTTCTTTCCTTCTACTAACTTTGGGTTTTATTTGGTCTTCTTTCTCTAGTTGCTTTAGGTATAAGATCAGGTTGTTTATTTGAGATTTTTCTTGTTTCCTGAAATAATCTTTTATCACTATAAACTACCCTTTGAGAACTGCTTTTGCTGTCCCATAGGTTTTGAATCGTGTTTTCGTTTTTATTTGTCTGTAGGCATTTTTCAATTTCCTCTTTAATTTTTTTCAGTGATTCATT
Organism: Camelus dromedarius; assembly: GCF_036321535.1. Lineage (NCBI taxonomy): Eukaryota > Metazoa > Chordata > Mammalia > Artiodactyla > Camelidae > Camelus > Camelus dromedarius. The sequence goes on from NC_087450.1 coordinate 11,145,086, forward strand.
GGTTGTTTAATAGCGTATCGTTTAGCCTCCGCATGTTTGTGTTTTTTGCAGTTTTTCACTCTGAACTCTTTCTTGAGTAGATTGCCTGTGTCCACCAACTTAGTTGTTCTTTTGGAGTTTTATCTTGTTCCCTTATCTGGGACATATTTCTCTGTCACCTCATTTTATCTAAATTTCTATTTGTATTTTTAGATATGTGGTTACTTATGTTTCTTGACCTTGGAGGAGTGCTCCTCTGTAGGGATGTCCTGTGTGTCCCAGCAGTACACTCCCCTCTTGTCCCTCCATGGCCAGGGCCCAGCTGGTCCCAGGGTAGGTCTACCTTGCCTACCTACGGACTTAGTTCCACAGCCATGGGATCGTAGTTTTCTTGCCTCTGATGTCTGCCCCCTGGTGGGTGAGGCTGGTCTAGAGGCTTGTCCAGCTTCTTGGTGTAGAGGCTGGTGCCTGCCTACTGGTGGGTAGAGCTGGATCCTGGCCCTCTGGTGGGCAGGGCCATGTCTAGAGGCAGCTGTGGTCTCAGGAAGTCTTTAGGTAGCCTGTCTGCTGATGGATGGGGCTGTGTTCTTGCCCATCTGAGGCATCCCAGCACTGGAGCCTACAGGCTGTTGGCTGGGGCCGGGTCTTGGGGCTAATGACCCAAGCAAGATGTTAGCCTCCTGGAGAGTTCATGCAGATGAATACTCCCTGATATGTCTGCCACCAGTTTTTACGTCCCCAGAATGAGACACAGCCGCCCCCACCCCCAGCCTCCCCAGGAGACCCTCCAAGATCAGCAGGTAGGTCTGGCTCAGGTCCCAGTGCAGTTACTGCTTTTGCCCCTGGTCCTGGCGCCCATGAGATTTTATGTGCTCCATTTAAGAATGAAGTCTCTATTTCCCACAGTCCTGTGGAGCTCCTGCAGTGAAGCCCCACTGGCCTTCAAAGCCAAATGTTCCGGGGCTCCTCCTTTTGTCTCATTGTGGTTTCTTCTTTATGTCTTTTGTTGCAGAAGATCTTTTTTGGTAGGTTCTGGTCTTTTTTACTGACAATTGTTCAGCAGTTAATTGTGATTTTTGTGTGCTCGTGAGAGGAGGTGAGCTCAAGCGCCTTCTACTCTGCCATCTTGGCCTCCAGCAGTTCTGGCTTGAAATATGTTTATAGCCATGTAACCACCAGCCAGATCAAGACACTGAACATTTCCGTCATCCCACAGGGCTTCCCTTATGCCCCTTCCAAGTCAGTACTCCCCACCCAAAGGTAACACTATCATGACCTCTGCCACCATAGATACGTTTTGCCAGTTTTTGAACTTCATGTATACTTTTTGTGTGTCTGCCTTCTTTTGCTTATCATTATGTATATCAGCCTTCCGTTACTGTGCATCGAATTGCCCGGAAATATAGGGCTTGAAACAATGAGTCAGTTCTTTTGCTCACTGATGTTCAGTTTGGGCAGGGCTTAGAGGAGATGGCACATCTCTGTTCCATGCAGCATGGGCTAGGGCAGCTTGACTGAGGCTAGAAAGTCCATTTCAGGATGGCTTACTTTCATGGTGGACAAGCTGGTGCCGACCGTTAGCTAGTGGCTTAGCTGGAACTGTGGACCAGGCCCTCAGTTTTTATCCACGTGGGTCTCTTCACAGCCTGCTTGGGCTTCCTTAGAATGTAATGGCCGAGTCCCAAGACAGCGGCCATCCCAAGAGAACACGGTGGAGGTGCAAGGCATTTTTATGACCTAGCCTCAGAGGTCACATAGCCTCACCTTGGCCATACTCTACCTTTTGAGGCAGTCACAAAGTCCTGCCCAGGATCAAGGGTAGGGGACAGACGCTCATCCTCTGGATGGGGGATGTGAGAATGTTCTAGAAGAGCATGGGGGATGGGAGATATTGGGATGGTAATCTTTGGAAAATACATTCTGCCATATTATGTTTGTGCAGTTCATCCACATTATAACATGTACTTGTAGTTTGCTTTTTAAATTGCTGTGTAGTATTTCATTGTGTGACTATACCACAATTTACGTATCCAGGCTACTGCTGACATTTGAATTGTTGGCAGTTTGGGGCTACCTGAGGAGTGCCACTATGAATATTCTTATACAAATCTTTTGGTAGACAAAGGCTGCCTTCTATCACTGTTGCTGTCTCTTTAGCTTTTAAGATTTCGAAAACCATACAATTCTATCCTCTTTTGTTTATTTTTTTTTGTTCCTCCATCAGTTACTGTAGCCATATGTATTTTAGTATGTAAATCTCTGCTAGTGTTTTCTAAATGTTGAAAAGAAATTATATAAGTATTACATAAATACGTTCTCTTTATAAAAACTTTCAATATTACAACCAAGATTAAAGCTCCTTCTAACACCGCTTGCCAAGTCTGTGTCCTTTCCTCCTACTCCAGGGTAACCCCTGTCACAGTTTGATGGGTCTCCTTCTAGAGGTTTTTTTGATGCATTTACACACATAAATATTCTCATAGAAAATACTGTCTTCTCTGTGTGTGTGTGTTTTGTTTGGTACAACGAATGGCGTCATACGGCTCTGCAATTCTCTTTCTCACTTAAAAAATATTTTGGAGATACGGCCATGGAATCGCATGTAAATCCACGTTACTTCCTAAACTGCTGAGTAATGTTCCATAGTGTTATTTTGCCACTGCCATTTAGCCATTTCTCTATGAAAGGACATTTAGGTTGTAGCCTTCTTTATTGTTTTGTGCGTGTCTCATGAATCGGAGGGCAGGCTCGGTACTTGATCAATACTGATGCACCTCTACAAGGGAAAGAGTTGCTGGAGCCCTAAATCTGTGCCCCTCAATGTCCCTTTTCTTTGCCTGCAGAGACGTCTCAGAGAAGCTGTGCAGCTGTTGGAGGACTACAAGCATGGGACCCTGCGCCCGGGGGTTACCAATGAGCAGGTAACTCTACTGGAGGTGGGGAGGGGAAGGAAGGTGGCGAATTTACAACTGCTGCCCTGCAGCCAGAACCACTTCTCTGCCCTTCAGTATCCACTTCTACTGCTGCTCCATCCCCTGTGGACTTCTGTCTTTTTGGAGGGGCTCCTCAGGTCTCTCCCATAACCTGGGTCTGGTGGGAAGCATGGAGGTTGGTAAGGCTAGAGAGGCTTAAGGCAGTGGTTCAGCGGAGCTGACATGTGTATCTCTTCCCAATTCCACGTTCAGTGATATCACAGTGATTGCTTGAAATGAGCCACGATGGGAGTATTTGCACCCTGGAAATTGGTATATACTACTGTTTTCCCCAAAGAATCAATTATTAAACATTTACCAGCATACCACTACCCAAGAGCTTAGATTGAAGGTGGGAAAGATGGGGGAGCCTAGTGAGGATTAAACTAGGACACTGTAATTTCATTTTTTTAATATCATGTAGGAGCTATAATTAGGGATAATTGAAATGCTAACGATTTTGTTTGATTTGGGGGAAAGTTAGGGGGATGTAGTGTAGGTCAGTTCTAGTGACTGCAGAGCATGATGGTTAATGTGCTAAAGTTTTTCTTTTTGTTCATAATCTTCATTTTTAAAACTATTAAAATTAATTTCATACTTCTTTTTAAAGTAAAATACATACATAGTTCAAAAAGTCAAATAGTACTAAAGCACTTATAAGGGGAAATAGTATGTTTCCCCCTCCCTCCTCAATTCCCATTCCTGTTTCCCAGAAGCAAATACTGTTAGCTGTTTCTTCAGATAGAAACCTACATTTCAACTAATATGCTTATCTGTACTGCTATTGCTCAGCTAGTTCCCTTGTATTGTCTATTATGGTTGTTGAGGATTCAGCTCTCTTATTATTCACCCCTATAAACACATTTCTCTCTCTTATCACCCTTATCATCCTCCCAAAATAGTTATCATAGCTTTGGAGTTTGTGGATATCCAATATTCACATTATTACAGTTAGATGAATAACTTTAGAAGTTTGTTGTGCATGATTATGTTTCCTCTCCTTTTCAACCTTATGTTTTTTCTGGATTTATTAATTGCCTCTTTTTTTTTTCCTCATTGACATAGTTTCCTTTGTACCATCTCTAATTCTTACTGCACCTTCTAGCAGCTTTTTGATATTTTCAGTGCCTCCTTTCCCTCTGAAGACTCCTGTCCTTCAGTTCCACTTTTTCCCCTGAAAATTTCCTTTCTGGGGCCCACCTCATTCCAGCTCCAGGCCTTCCTCTTGGTGTACCCCTTCATTTTGGTGGAATACCTCTCCTACGAGCTTCCTGAAAAAAAAACAGTAAATGGGAAGAAAAACTTGAGTCCTTTTATATCTGGAAAAAAAGTTAATTTGTAATTGTAATTCTGCACTCAGCTTTAAGTGATAGTTTGGCTGAGGAGAAAATTCTAGATTGATAATCATTTTCCTTCAGAATTTTGAAGGTATTGCTCTTCTGGATTCCAGTATGGCTATTGAAAAATCCAATGCTATTTCATTCCTGACTCTTTGTGAGCAACTTGTTTTCTCTCTTTAGGAATGTTTAGGGTTTTCTCTTTATCTATATGGTTCATTTCTGAAATTCCACAATGCTATCTCTTTTAAAATTCATTACTTTGGGTTCCTGGTGACCCCTTGCAATTTGAAGACTCATGTCTCTCAGTTCTGGCAATTTTTCTTCTATTGTTTCTTTGATAAATTCTTCTCATTCTGAAACTCCTATTAGTCAAGTATTACTATCTTAGATTAACACTCAGATTTTATCTTTTTGTTTTTTTTCCTTCTATTCCATCCCTTTGTCCCCCTGTTTAGCTTTGCAGGAAATTTCCTTGAGTTTATTTTTAACATGTCTATTGAATTTTTAACTTCAGCTAGTGCAATTTTAATTTCTGAGGGCTGTTTGATTGTTTCTTTTCTTTATTCTTTTTAGTAGGATCCTCTTCCTGTTTTATAAATACAGTATTATCTCATCTGCCTGCATTCTGGAAGCCAAGTAGGAAAAGGAGTTTGGAGTCCCAGAATTCACTTTGCAGACTTTCATAAATTTCCCTGCTTTTAGCCTCACCAGCTCCTGCTCTCCACTGTGTTAGTGTTTCCAAATCTGGAGTCACTTGGATTCAGTTTTTCCAGAAGGTCGAAAAACCTCCAGTGTCTGGCGGATACAGGTGAGGGCAGTAAGAGTCACCTTGCTGTGCAGGGTAGACCTGAGGGTTCCACTGCTTTGAGTACAGATTTTCAACCAACTCTCTGTGTTAAGCCCTACAGTTAATTAACCCTTTTTTTTCCCTGGAATGCCTGGTTCCTCCAAGTCCTTAACTTTGCTGATGTCCTGGGGGTGATGTCCTGGCTTCTAAAGTGTGCCTTCTGCAGGCATTTAAGGATGGTTTCCTCCTTTCTGCTTGATCCATTATTAAAACTCTACTCATTTTCCATCCAAAACTGGTTGCTGTCCCTCCTCTTCTGTTGTCTTCTCTTCTGTTCTGTTGGTAACTTTGTGAGGCACCGCCCCTGCCTTCTTCTGACACCTTTAGGCACAAAGTCCAAGCTGAGGCCCTGTCCTGCCAGCACGACACACTGGTGCCTGGCTGAGTGTTCCTTGGGGCAGGTGGCTTAGCCATCAGCCCTCCCCAATCCATTTCATTTCACTGTATATGTATGGGGTACCTTCAGGTCAGTGTTGGTGCCAAGGCCTAGGGGAGACAGCAGGGGAGAAGCTAGAGGAGGGTCTGGCCTCGTGGACTCCCCAGAATCTAGGCAATGCTGGAAAAATATTTGATGCTGTGGGAAAGCAGAGGAAGGAGTAACCTACCCAGACTAGGGGTGCCTGAGATTTGAGTGATGAGCAGGGGCTGGTGAGGAGGAGGCACTGAGTATGAGTTGTCCAGGTGAAGAAGCACATCCTGAACACAGAGAAAACAGGACCACCCGGAGGAAGGGGCGAGCCAGTGAGCTGGGCTGCAGCCCGGATCTGGAAGGAGGGCAGAGGTGCAGGCAGAGGCAGCCCCTTGGCCGATGTCCTTGTGCGGGTCACTAGGAGTGACTGAGGTGCTGCAGTGCCTGGTTAGACAGGGTCCATCTCCAGGTGTCTGTGTCGCCTGCTGAATTGGGGGCAGCCGTCAGCAGCGAGGGCAGGCTGGGATCTCCTCGTTCCTGCGCGCGGTGCTGCTCGCTGGCTGTGGACGCCGAGGAGCCTGGGTGACGTGACCTGACATGCCCACTTCTAGGCCGAAATAGTCCTCAGATTGCGGCAGGTCCTCGTGGACTTGTCAGGGGAGGTCCAGCCTCCGAGCCCTTCCTGACCCTGTGTCTGCTCCCCGCCCAAGCTCCCCTCTAGCCCATCTTGGCCTCTTGGGACTCCTTCCAGCTTCCAGAGTTTGGGAAATGAGGCCATGTTTCCCCTCCTTGCTCCCTTCAGTAGTTTAAAGCTGCCTGTCTTGTTTTCTGGGCCTCCTTTGTTTTCTTTCCTGAAAGCCCCCATTTGCCTCTAGGGGGCTGGGAGGAGGGAAGATTGGGGAGGGAAGAGGGGAGGTTGGGGGGAGGGGGGAGGTTGGGGGGAGGGGGAGGTTGGGGGGCGGACCCTGGCACTAACTGTACTTCCTAGTTCTGGCTCCTGTTGGTGATGCCTGCAGTGTCCATCTGGAGGCTGGGTAGCACTGTGCTCTAGATGTGAGCCTGCGGCTCCCCTAACAAGCAGATTCTCCCTCTGCCTCCCTCCCCCTGCCCTCCTGGCTCCACAGAGCATCAGGCTTGGGCTCTGCTGCAGCTTTCGCAGTGCTTCCCTCCTGGGGCCTCATCAGCAGAGCCATGCCCTGCTGTGGCCTCCACAGACACAGGAAGAGGGGATGGATGATGACACACCAGCTCAGGGTTCGGGGAAGCTTCAGCGATCTGGAATTAATGAAGTCCCCGTCCCTGGTTCAGGCTGGCCCTGCTCAAGGGTCATGACCGTGCTGTCTGAAAAGGCCCAGGGTGGCTCTTGACCTCAGAATAGACAGTGGCTTTGTCTGCTCTTGGATTCTGTGCCTGCTCTGATGTCCTTTTGCAGGCTTGTGGGTCAGAAGCCTGTGGCTGTGCTTTGATACCCATGGGCCTTCTTGATGTCACGAGTACCACTGGTCACCACCAGGTATCCTGTATGCTGGTTTGTTATCTAATCTGCCCTCCAGCTACGACATCCTGCCAGGGGGTTCCTGCAAGTGGACTGATAGGTTATTCACGCCTGATGGCCTTGGCTGGTGGGTGGCTGGTACCTCCTCTGGAGACTGTTAACTTGTTGAACGGTTGCTATACCAATGAAAAAATCAGTTCTGAGAATAAACTAAAAATAAGTATAATTTATCCTTTGGGCTTGACAGGTAGATATTTGATGTGCTGGGAACCCTACTAAGACTGTAGCTGTCGGTTAAACAACAAAGCCGTAGATGAGAACAAAACATAAGGACAGGCAGCTAAGTTTCTGGATATTTGCTGTGCTGTGTGTATTTTGTCTGCCAGCGCTTTGCTGGAATGGTTCAGCGGGGATAGAGATGGGTGGGCTCAACATGGAAGACCCCCCCATGGGAATGAGCCACCGCTCACAGGGCGCTCACCGAGCCCCAGGCACTGCGCTGAGTACTGGCACTTTACATGTATTGCTTCAATGAATCTTCACAGAAACCCTGTTTGGTAGATGCCTGTCTTAACCTGATTTTACAGGCAAGAAAACTGAGGCTCAGAGAGATTACATTACTTACCTCAGGTCACATAACCCGTATGTGGTGGGACAGGGACCCGACGCTGGGCCTCTAAGAGACCATGCCCATCTTTCACCCATTATCTGAAGGTGGATTTGGAGAGGAAGGTGATACTCTGGGGAGTGGAATGTGTGTGCAAACACGGCGCAGAGTGAGTGGGTGGGGTAGGGGTGCCGCCAGAGGAGCTCGGCGGGGGGCAGGTCTCGCAGCCCCTGTTAACGCTGCCTGGGCAGGCCATGGGCATCTGCGGGGCGACCGCTGCGGGTCAGGCGCTGGCAGGTGGGCACCGGGCCGGGGGAGAAGCAGAGGCCCGGCCCTGCCCTCACACGGCCGCTCCTGTGCATCAGCCGGCGGCGGCTGGAGGCTAGGTGTGCGGAGTAAGGTAGGCAGGCGTTCTGTGGTCCTCAGACCATCCTGAGAACGCAGGTGCTGAGGAAAGGCTTCGTGGAGGGGACACAGAGGTGACGGATGGAGAACGTAGAGAGATACCCAAGTCATTGGGAGGGATACAGACAAAAGCCAAGAAGCAGAGTGGAATGAAGAAAGAGAAAGGGAGAGAAGCGGCGAGAAGAAGAGATTAGAAGAGAAAGTTGGAGAGGAAGCTGGGCAGTTACAGGCCAGCTTGTGAAAGTTTTGGAAACCCAGGTAGAGATGCTGGATGTGCTGTGTGGGGCAAGAGGAAGCAGCTGGAGCCGGAGCAGGAGAGCAGAAATGTGCTGGATCCTTCTGCCCGCGCACCAGGTCCATGGTGGGGAGGTAGGCGGGGGGGGGGGAGGGCTATTAAGTAAAGCAGTTTGGGAGCAATTGGAGTGGTCAGGAGCGAGGGGGCAGGCGTCTGGGAGCCACTGTAGGCTTCTGAGCGGTGGTTCTGAGCCATCATCCCACATTCCCCAGGGGCTGGGAGCCAGCCCACCTTATTAAGTGCCTGCTTAGCACCCAGCATACATATTACTTGCTCAGAGGCCCCATGCAGGGTGGAGTCTGCCTGCAACCCACCATGGAGTAAGGGCAGCTGGGTTGTGCGAGGTCCTGCCCGACTCCTCCTCTGGCAGAGCGCAAATGGGTCAGCTGTGTTTGGGCTTTGCTGCAAACAGCAGAGAAAATATCAGAGAGTTAAAAATGCTTGCACCCTGAATCTTCTCTGGGTATCAGCAGGTTTGTCAGAAGCAGACATTCCCCCCTTACTCTGACCCCTAGCTGCAGACTTCTGGGATCCTGATCAGCACCCTGCCCTTCTGGGCCAGCCCCAGATTGGCCCTGACCATTAGCACAGAACAGGCAAGAGATCAGTATTAGCTGAAGCACCTGTGTGGTGTGCTAGGCGTTGTGCTGGGTGCTGTAGACGGACCTCTGGGCTGGTGACTGCAGTGGCCTCCTCTGCCTATTCCCAGCACAGCACTCAGAGTGATTTGTGAAAACACACACTACATGGTTTGTCCCTCTGCTCTAGGGTTTCTCAGTCTCTGCACGATTGGCATTTGGGGCTGGATAATTCTTTGTTGTGAGGACTGTCCTGTGCACTGTAAGATGTTTAGCAGATGTATCCCAGGGTTCTACCCACTGGGTGCCAGTGGCACACCCTCCAAATTCATGACAACTAGACATTTCCAAATGTCCCCTGGGTGAAAAATTGCCCCCCTGTTAAGAGCCACTGCTCTAGTAGAAACTCAGAGTAAAAGCCACCGTCTTTAGCACAATCTGCAAAGCCCCCATCCCTCTCTGACCTTGTCTCCTGTTGCTCATTCCCTTATTCAGTCCACTTCAGTCATACTGGCCTTCTTACTGTCCCTCAAACATGCTGAGGAGGCTTACTTCTGCCTCAGGGCCTTTGTACTGGCTGTTCTTACAGCCAGAACAGTCTCCCACCAGGTCTCTGCATGGCTTACTCCCTCTTTCAAGTATTTCCTCCAATGTCACCTCAATGAAGACCACCCTGACCATCTTACTACTGTCAGGCCCTAAACATCCTGCCTGAGAATCTGTCAGGGGCAAGAAAACTCAAAGAGAGCAAGGGAAGGAGGCACTAGGGCCAGAGGCAGGACAACAGATGGAGTTTTAGGGAGTCATTGCAACTGAGGGAATTCAGAGACTAGAGGTTCTTCCTGGGGCTGGGAGGTTGTGGCCACATTGTCTCCCCATTCCCTCTCACACCCTAGCTCCAGCCCTGGCCTTTCACCCCTCTCCCCCATGACAGGAGCTGTGGCCCTGGTCATGTCATCATGTTCCTGTGTCCCCTGAATGTTCCACATCCTTCATCCCTCCTTTTGCGAGGACCCCATTAAATAATTTTTTTTTAAATCCATCCTTGCTGCCAGCACATACTCCCTATTCTTACCCTGTTCAATTTTCCCATGTTTCCTGAAGCACTCATCCTTCTAACATACCGGAACATTTACTTATGTATTATTTTTACTGCAATAAGCAATAAATTTGTCCCCACCAGTAGGTAAGCTCTACAAAAGCAGAGATTTGGAGCTTTTTTTTTTTTTTTACTGTTATGTTCTTAGTGCCTAGAGCAGTGCCCAGCACCTAATAGGTGCTCAATCAATATCTGTTGAATAAATGAATTTTCTTTAATCATCACAGTAGCCTTGAAAGTAAGCATTCATATTCCCACATTACAAGTGAGGAAGTGGAGGTGCAAAAAGGTGAAGTAAATTGCCTCAGCTCACATGGGCAGCAAGTGGGAGATCTGGAATTCCAATTCCTAGAAAAGGGTTTGATGCCAGGGTCCAGCCTCTTAGCAGAGAGAAGCTGCCTGTACCCGGAAGTAGTGACTGCTGCCCTGCGCTGTGCGGCAGAACGGGGCACAAGTTCTCTCTCCTTTCATGGAGCAGTAGAATTTGGGGGTATGGGTACCTTTATCCCACATAGATTTGCATATGTACACATTACCTGGGAGTAACCATGGCAACAAAATTAATAGTGAGGAACAATGGGATTGGCCCAAATGATAAATTAAGATTTTTTGTTGTTGTTTTATGGAGACATCCTCTGCTTTACAGAAGGGTCCCCTTCAGCCTCTATTTAATTACCTTCTGGAGGTTGTTTTGAATAGGCTCTGTCTTTGCTGCCTTCAGAGGTTTGGAGAAGCAGCCTGGATGGAGGCAGAGGGGAAGGGAAACAAACCAGAGTGGGGACAGAGCCTGGGCAGTGACTCCTCTATCTGGGTCCCGGCACTGGAGGTATACCTGCTGGGCTTCTCCTGGAGCTTGTTTGGGGCCCACCCTCTGCCCCTCCCTTGGCCTCTACACTGGGATTCTAATAGGTTCAGATGGCAGCTCAGCTGAGACTTAGGCCATTTCTGAAATCAGCAAACTTCTGCATTGTTGCAGCAGCCTGTCACCCAGACTGTGTCCCACACCCTCTATGTCCTCATTCTCCAAGTTGAGAACTCAGGAAAGGTCCAAAATCTCACATCCACACTGGTTTGTTGCTGCAGCCAGGAAGTTCCAAGGGATTGGGGATTAATGTTCAGCCAGAGGCACAGAAGGAGATGGGCTGAGCCCAGAGGAGATCAGGTCACACCGAGGAACTGTAGTTTAAAGTGGAGCTGCTTCAGTGGGGTGACAAGAAGACACGGGGGGCTCCCTGTCCTAGATTCTCCGTGTGGTTGGACTGTCCACTGCGTCTCTTTCAGCCTCCTGTCAAATGCTTTACATTCCAGGTTGGTCCTTGCTTGTAACCTGTTTGCAGGGCTGGCTTGTTAAACTTCAAGCTAGCAGCCAGCTCTTGGCTTGTGGTGGCACCTGCTGCCATTTCTGCATCGGGTGTCTGACCCATGGGTCCAGCAGGTCCCAGGGAAAGCCCAGACCCAGGGGGTCAGACCCGAGTCCTTGTCCTGCTCTCTCTGTAAGCTGGGCCTGGCATCATCAGACAGGAAGGGGCCCAGTAGAGAGTTGCTTCCACCTCCTGTACAATTAATTTAAGAACAGTTAAGGTTAAGGAGTGAGGTGACTTACACAGGAAGACCATGAGAGTTAGTGGCTGAACCAGGCCCCACATCTGTGACCCTGACTGTTGTTGCTGCAACCTGGAGGTGGGATGAGTCCAGATGTCATAAGGTCATGACTAGGAAGTTTAGTTTAAAATGGAGCTGTCCCTCCCACCTCACCCCAAACCTCCTGAGGTGGGAGCATTGCCAGATGCTGGGAGAGAAGCCTCAGCTGAGTCTTTCCTCTCTCCTCTGGGGAGGCTTCCCTTCTATCATGGGAGACAGGTTCCCAAAACCTTAGTTACCTTAGTGAGGGTTATGCTAACTGCAGTAATGAGAAGATCTCAAAATGCACCAGCTCAAATAAGATGGAAGTTTATCTCTCTCCCATGTAACAGGTCACGTTCCAGGTAGGCAGGTGGCTCTGCTCCATGGGATCATTCAGGAACGCAGGCTCCTTCCATCATGTTTCTCCACTATCTCCTCGGGTCCTCCTCTCTGTGTGGCCCAGGCTGGGCTGCAGCCACATCCTTGCTCTGGTTCACAGGCAGGTGACAGAAAGCATGGGGTGGGAGGTGCTAGCCAGGGAAAGGCACATCTCACTTCCCCTTAGATGCCACTGACTCAGTCACATGGATAAGCCTAACCGCAAAGGAGACTGGGAAATGTAATGTAGCAGGTCAGACACCTGCCCTGCAAAGGAGGCTGGGAAATGTAGTCAGCCACCTGCCGGCTACCTTTCTATTATTCTGGAAGAAAGGCACACAAATTTTGTGTGACAGTTAACAGTCTATGCCATAGAGGTCAGTAAAGGGCTTGGAAGTTGTGCATCCTATTTCTACTTTTCTAGTGGTTACTCTTAAATTTTTAACTGTTATTTTTCAGTAGGTAACACATCAACAATCTACAGAATTATAAAGGTGCCAAAAAAGTATAGAATAAAAAACAAGTTTTCCTTTCCCTGTCTCCCATTTGCCCACCTCCTCTCCCTAGAGTAACTGTGAGTTTCTTCTGTATCCTGCCAGAGATATCTGCGTGCATTTATTCTTTTTCTTTAAATCTAGATGATACAATAATGATAACTCCAGGGACACTCACTGGAGTACTGCAATAGCAAACGATGGGGCAGTCACAAGGACAAATATTGTATGCTTCTGCTTATATGAATATCTAGAGTGATCAGATTCACAGAGATGGAAAATAGAATGGTGGTCGCCATGAGCTGAGGGAAGGAGGATTGGGGAGTTAGTACTTACTTGGTAAAGAGTTTCGGTTGGGAGAGATGAAAAAGTTCCAGAGATGGATGGTCGTGATAGCGGTACGACAATGTGAATGTACTTAATGCCACTGAACTGCCACTTAAAAATGGTTAAATGGTAAATTTTTATGTTATGTATATTTTACCTCAATCAGAAAATGACGGGAAATAGCTTAAAAGTCCACTAACAGGGTGCAGTTTACAATATATCCATTCAACTTTTCTGTTAGGAAGAAAAAGGCTGCTCTCTGTGCACTGATGTGAAAAGATCTCCAGAATAGACTAGGTGCCTAAAGGGACAGGACAGTGTCCACTGGTGTGCTGGCATTTAGAGATGGGTGCACTGGGTGGTTAAGAGTGGGAATTCTGGAACCAGGTTGTTTGAGTTCAAGTCCCAGTGCTGCTGTGGGACTTTGGGCAAATCACTTAACCTCTCAGTGCCTCAGTTTTCACATCTATAAAGTGGGGGACATACCAGTCCCTGCTTCATAGGGTTGTTGAGATTAAATAAGTTAATATGTACCAAGTCCTCAGAAGGGTGTCTGACGCATAGCACTCGTTCACTAAATGTGAATGAATGAATGAATGAATGAATGAATCTGAGTCACAAGTCATGAGCTGTAGTTCTGGCTCCACCTCCAAGACCGTGGGCATGGATCTGAGCTTTGCTTTTCTCATCTCTCCTACGGCTTTCTGAGTGTGAGACTCACATGGTTAATGGGACCATTGCCTCTTATCTGTGGCACTAGCCTGCCTGGGCTGCGTGTGGGGGTGTCATCACCGGTGGGGAACACATCTGTGAGCTCTGGGCTCCTGGCCTTGCCTGCTGACACCCCTGCTGAACTTCTGCTTTGTTGCTGGGCCCATGCCTGCCTGAGTCTCCCATCACTGCTCCCTGGGTTGGGGCGGAGGAGGCAGTCCTTGACCCTGAGGGACACAGGTGTGGCCTTGGATTACAAGTGCTGCTTGGCTGGACTTGGGCAGGAGGGGAGGAATGGGTGCTGGGGAGAAGCATCTGCTGCTCGGCTGCAAAGGGAAGTTCCGGGACCTCAGATGATGTCAGCCAATCCTCCTCCTCTTCTTGTGCCTCAGACCTGGCCATCATCCTGGTCAGACCAGACATCAGTCTGTTCCAAGGCCCCTGGAGAGTAAAGGGGACACGAACCTGGAGCAAAGGAGGTCTGGGTACCCATCTCCATCCTGCCACCAGGTCCCGGGAGCCACGGCTGAGTCACTTCGTCTCTCTGAGATGAGGTGCCTTGTCTGAAAGTAGTCTGCCCACCTCATAGGCATGTTGTAAGAATAAGACAGAGATCAAGTTATTTTGAAAAATAATTAAGTCCTTTAAAAAACAAAACTGCTCATTTGAATGGCTTCCCCTCTGTATTAGGCATTTAGGGAGCATGATCTATGGGCCAAGTATTTTAGATATGCATATCTCAGTGAACCTCTGTATTGGTCAGGGTAAGCCAAGTGCTGTAACAAACAATCCTTGGATTTCAGGAATTTATACAGTAAGATGTGTTTCTTACTTGTGTCGGAGTCCAGTGCAACTCAGGGACTTGGCACATGCCATTCGTTGTCCAGGGGCCAGGCTCCTTTCACCTCATGGCTTTACCATCTCCTAGGGCCTCACTCTCCTCCACTGGATCCTCTGTGCGAGGCTTTCGGGCCAAGCCTGCAAGTGGAGAGCCCTACTTCTACCCACACAGTCCATTCACTATCACCTCGTCATGCGAGCCCACCTGACTCTGGGGAAGGCTGGAAAGTATAGGCTTAGCTGTGTGCCCAAAGGGAAACTCCAGCTGCCGGGAGCACCATGCACAGAGTCCCTCCTTACCCTTACCACAACCCATTTTACTGATGGGGAAACTGAGGCATGGAGGCAAAGCGACTTGCCCAAGGCCACACGTCCTGTAAGTAACGGGGATGCAGGCTGCCCGGTCCTAACACCTGCTCTTCACACTGTCCTCGAATGTCTTAGATCAGTGTTTCCAGCAGAATCATGAGGACATTTTTTTTCCTTTTTAAAAAAAAATTATAGGAAGAGATCTTGAGTTTTTAAAAAGTAAGTAGTTTCAGATTTGCTGTGCATATGGCTCTGTGGGAGATGCTGAGGGCCGGCACTCCAAGGCAGGGCCCTGCTTTGGGGAGCTGGGCTGTGACTCCACAGGGCGAGGGGACCTGGATCCGGACCTGGGAGACTCTGCTTTACGGTAGAGAGCGTGGGGTGTCGGGAGTCTGTGCCCAGGGCCTGGGGGCACACCTGGGACAGTGCTGTGACCTGGGGGATGCACTTCAGGAAGGCCCTTTCTGAGCAAAGAAGGATCAGCCTTTTACCATTTTTTTACCACTTTGCTGTTACACTTTCATATACCTTCTTGGGTTAACAGTGATTCTACACTTGTTTTTTCTTTCTTTAGTCCCCTCTGTCCCCCAGTTGCATTTTTTTTAATCTGCTGCTTCTAATTTTTCTGGATCTTCAGTAACAGTTAATCAAATATGTTTGAAATGTATCTAAATTGAGAGTAATTAGGCTATGAATTAGACTTGAGGGACTCTGCTCTGAGTAAAATGCAGAAACTTTAATAAAGATGGTTCTTGATTTACGATGGTTCAACTTAAAATTTGTGGACTTTATGAGAGTGTCGAGACAATATGCATTCAGTGGAAACCATATTTTGAATTGTGACTTTTGATCTTTTCGTGGCCCAGGACACAGGGTGTGATGCTGCCTGGTGATCCTGGGTGGGGCAGTGCACCGGGGCTCCAGGTCTGCCCCAGGATTACGGGGGTAAACACTTAGAGCCATTCTGTATCCAACGACCATTGTATTTTTCACTTTCACTACAGAATTCAATGAATTACTTGAGATATTCAGTACTTCCCTATAAAATAGCCTCTGTGTTAGATGATTTTGCCCAACTGCAGGTGAGTGTAAGTGTTCTGAGGTAGGCTAGGCCAAGCTTTGATGTTTGGTAGGTGAGAGGTATTAGGTGCATTTTTGACTTAACAGTAATTTCAACTTTTGATGGGTTTATTGGGACATAACTCCATTGTAAACTGAAGAAGATCCACGTATCAATTTTATAACTCTATTATTGCTGCCCAGTAGCATCCTGCAGTGTAATTTATATCCCAGATGACAACGCTGCCCTATAAATGAAGCAGAACTCTTCTACTGTAAAACTTTAGACATCAGTTCTGACCACATCTCCCCTCTTACCTCATACGGTTCTTGCTCCGTTAAAAATGCACTGGCCTGTGCTTTGCCCACAATGTAAATTTTTACTTGCCAATTTTTCTTCATTCTAAAAAGGCTACTTTATCACATTTTAACATCTCTTAAATGGGACAAGTCTTTTAAATGCTGGGTGACTTGCACTATGTCATAGTTATCTTGTAGTGTGTCTTAGGATCAGCAATGTCCTAGAGTCAATGAAATACGGTATTTTTCTTTTATCATTTGAGGGAATTGATAAATTGTTCTGTTTCTCCAGCCTGTCCCCTTGCTGTGCTGGAAAGAGAAAACCTCATCACTCATTTGAAAGCGTACAACCTTCTTATAACAACGACAAAAATAAGAACAATACATCTACAAGAGTTAGCACTTGTAAAGCAACTACTGTGTGTCCGGGGCTGCTCCAGACACTTTTCATGTACCTCTTCAACAATGTTAGAGCACGGATCTTATCCCCATTTTACAGATGGGGAAATTGAGGCTCAGAAGGTAAAAGTAGCAAATTTAGGAAGCCAAGAAGTCTGTCTAGCTCTGAAAAAATTATGCTATGCCGTCTCTAGGGATCCTGGGAGACAACTGAAGGATCTTCATTTAAATCAGGGCTCCTTACCTGGCTGTACCGCAGAATGAATGAGGGAGCTTTAGGAAAATGCTGGAAGAATTCTTTAAATAATTTTACAGTGCAACCAGAGTTGAGAACCACTGGTTTAAATGATCTGTGTGAGATTCCCCAGCTCTGCTGTTCCGGGATCACCTGCTTCCTATCCTGACGCACACCCCCCGGGGCAGCTGCCAGGCCTGGGGCAACCAGGACAGCCTGAGCCCCTTCAGCCCTTTGGAGCCAGATCCCGTGGTTAGAAAATGTGGCTTGGAGACCTTAAACTGATATGTGCTTTTAATGTTTGTTATTTTCTTTTCCTTTTTCTGTCTCTCCTTTCCTCCCAGCTCTGGAGTGCACAGAAAATCAAGCAGGTAATTTAATTTTGGATTCAGTTCCTTCCCTTCTGTTGTTGTCCAAGACCCTGCCATGGGGATCCGCGGCTGTTGCGTGCTCAGCCTCTCTCCCTACCCCCCCCCCCAGCACCCCCCCCCCGCGTTTGCCCTGGGCTGCCTCACCCCTTCTTCTTCCCCAGCACCAGCGCCTGAGTTTCTGAAGTCAACAGCTCAGGTCAGCGTGCCTTTCTCTGGGCCCCCTGAGCTCTTTCCTTGTGAGATCCTTACACAGAATCCTCAGTGAGTGCCTACTCTGTGCCCTGCATGGGGGACAGTGGACCCGCAAGGTAGACACGGTCCGCTCTGCGCTGCGTTCAGCTTTGAGCGTTAGACATGGCTAGCGTTTTGGTTTTCTCTTGCCCTGAATGGGGGGAAACGATTGACCAGCCACAAGGCAAGGCAGGATACAGCCACTGGTCACCTGAGCCTTCCTGGGGCAGCGCTCCTCTCCCTCCTCCCCCTCCGTCCTCCCCTCGTCCCTTCTCCCTCTCTGACTGACACCCTGTGCTCTGTGCCCGCCTCTTGCCAGGCTATTCTACACCCGGACACCAACGAGAAGATCTTCATGCCCTTTAGAATGTCAGGTAAGCCCTGGGGACCCTCTGCTTCTGCCCAGCCTGGGGTGCTTACTATGTTCGCAGCTCCAGGAGCGTCCAGACGTGCTGGCCTGAAGAGGGCACATGGTCACTTTGGCTCAACCGCACCAGACTCTGGCCGGGCCTCAGAATCACGCGTGGAACTTTCTAAATGTGCCTGCCTCTGCCTTTTCTGCCTGAGCAGTTGGGGTAGAGTCCTCCAGGGGTGAATCTGGTGCCCCGCCCTGGGTCACACCCTGCTCACTTAGGGATGACATCGTGGCCTACTGGGGCAAGCCCTGCCTTCCACGGGTCGCTCCTCTCTTACCAGTGCCTGTCGCGCTCCCTCCTTCCAGGCGGCGCTCCCTGCGCCCGTTTCAGGCAGTTAATCCCCAAACTAACTCCCTCATCTCTGATCTTGCTATTAACCTGCCCTTCTGAATGTAGGCACTCATTTGTACTACCTCGCACACAGGGAGGCAGATTCCCGTTCTGCGGAGGCCAGTGGGCGGGGGGGTGATGGGCCAGTGGGTATGAGATCCCTGCCCCCAGGAAGTCCCTGCCTGCGGTCACTAGAGGCATGGCACTGGATGTCTGAGCTTAATGGCCTGGAAAGCACTGGCCCTGCACGGGCTGGTTATCCTGCCTACGGTTCTGAGAGGCTGCAGGCCTTGCCCAGAGTCACACAGCAGAGGTCAGACTCACCAGACCAGTGTGCTGTTGCCTCCTCTGTGCCATTTCTCAGTGCCACGGAGTGTCCCCACCTCTGAGTTACAGAGCGGGTGGGAGGGCTGCTGCCTGCTGCCTTGGGAAGCCCTCAGGCGGTGGGAGAAAGGGTCTCTACCAGTGGGTGTTCTCAGTCCAGGAGGTTTAGTTGTGTTCCCCACCCTCAGAGAGCTTGGCCTCAGGGGGATGAGAGAATAGACACCCACGTGACATCACTGTGCAAACCGGGCAGTTAGCGCCCAGGGACCCCTTGCTTCGTCCATGAGGAACTCCAAGACAGCAGAGGCTCAGAGCATCTTGTGGCTGTAGCCCTAGGTGCTCCCCAGTGCCTGCATGGGGCCAAAGCGGGCTCTCCCCGCAAGGCTGGCTTCGCCTGCAGTTCTCCAGGCAAAGTTTGGACCTCTCCCCAGAGGGGTGCGGATCGAAGAGTGATGGCTCGTGTGTACAAGTATGCACACTCAGGACACCAACCTTTGCTTTAGATGTAACTCATACAAGCTCGGTTCTCTGTTCAGTCACCAGCTGACTGCCATAGAGTAGAGGCTGGGACAGGAGGCGGTCTACTTACAGCAGTGAGGGCAGCGGAGGGAGCCTTGCCATAGTCTGGGGGCCATGAGCAGTGGGGAGACGGCGCCCGGAGCCTTCTGGTATCTCAGTTGAGGGGTAGTGGGGGGCAGAGTCAGGTGGGATTATAAAACCTGGCTCTCTTCTCTGCCCTCTCACAGGTTACGTTCCTTTTGGGGCGACAATTGTAAGTATAACCTTCAAAGGATTTTCTTTTCTTAGTTTTTTTTTTTTAATGTATAACTTTGCATCACTTTTTATAAATATTTAACTGAGTTGTTGATTGAGGATAAATTCCTGGTAGGGGGGGAATTATTGGAGAAAATATTGTATATTTCTTTATTCCTCTTGATGTGTATTGTCAAACTTG
This sequence comes from Camelus dromedarius, assembly GCF_036321535.1. Classification (NCBI taxonomy): domain Eukaryota; kingdom Metazoa; phylum Chordata; class Mammalia; order Artiodactyla; family Camelidae; genus Camelus; species Camelus dromedarius. The sequence goes on from NC_087450.1 coordinate 11,164,414, forward strand.
TTTCCTTAGAAGGTGTGCCAATGTACACCCAAGAGAGCTGGGAAGAGCCTTCCTTCCTGCACATTTTCCATTCTGAGTATTGTCATTAATTAGGACATGCTGGTTTGGTTACAGGAAGTTTTCTCAGAAAGCTTGGAAAGTCAGAAAATAAGGGTGCCTTCCGAAAACTAAATAATTCTATTTTTGTTCAGTTTTAAAATCAGGATTATGTTTGCTCTTAATTTTGTAATATTGAAGTAAAACAAATGTACAGAAAGGTTGCATTTGTCATAAAGGTACGGCTTGATAACTTTTCACAAAGGAGATCATCTAAGTAAACATCACTTAGAGGAAGATATAGGGCATTATCAGCACCTCAGAAACCTCTCATGAACCCCTCTCAGTCACTGCCCTCACAGGGAGCCACTTTCCCGACTTTATTCTCATTTTGCCTGTTGTTGAACTTTGTACACATTGAATCATTTAGATAAGTTTAATTTTTTTTGGCTTGGCTTCTTATTCTCAAAATTTTTGGTAAGACTCATTGTATGTAGTAGTAGTAGTAGTTTGTTCTTTTTCACTGCTGCATAATATTCCATTGTTATAATTATATGGAAAATTCTTTATCCATCCTACTGTTGGTGGACATTTAGATTATTTCCAGTTTGGAGTTTATAACAAACTGTCTGCTTGGAACATGATTGTACAAGCCTTTAGATTGTACAAGCCTATATATAACTAAATGCAGTGTGTGATTCCAGAATTGGGACTGGGATCAGGGCAAGTGTATGTGTAAAATGGTATTGCGTTTTCTTATAAAGTTAAACACACACCTACAATGTGAGCCAGCAATCCTACATTTAGATATTTACTTTAAGAGAAGTGAATACATATGTCCACACAAAGATCTATCCATGAATGTTGATAGTAACTTTTTTCGTATTAACCTAAAACTGGAAACAGACAAGACTAACAGATGTTAAACACGTTAAAACCACTAAGTGAAAAGCTGGTTGGGTACAGGATATTTATAAGGGTTTTCCCTTCTGCCTGTCACTTTATTGTTTTTTTAAAACTATCAGTATGGTCTTGTGTATTTTTTGTATTCAGAGGATAAAAATTTACTTTTGTCATTATTCATTTTTATGTACAAATTGTGTCAAATTTGACCAATAGAAACCCTTTAAAGTAGTTTCTCTGTCCATTTGACGTGTCTTTTTTATTTTTTGAGTATGCACTCCAGTGCTTTCTAGCACATTATATGGATATTCCAGACTCATCTTGTAGTTTATCTGCCCCAATCTGGGAATTATCCATTTCTCCAAAGAGCCCTGGCTCCTTTTGGAGGAAAATAGATTTAGAAATACCTCTCTCCTCTCTCTCTCCATCTGGGTAGCTAGGTGTGCTCATTGTAACTAGGGTGTCATTATTTCTAGGCCATCTTAGCACACAGAACAAGGACACAACTTTTTAAAAATCGTGAGTTCATACTAATACCTCTAGCTCCAATCCAACATCTCAGTGTTCTTCCCCTCCTTCCATTACATTGTTTGCATCTTCCTTCTCCCTGAATGAGAATCCAACAACAATGTATTTATTTACTTACTAAATCTTATGCGTACAAATAAAAGAGTTTCAGAATTGCTACATTAATGCCACTCAAAATGTATTAATCCCCCCAAAAATATTTTAAGTAAAAATAAAATTTTCTTTGAAGTCCTTTTTCTCCATTAAATATATCCTAATGAGAGTATATAGTAAGAGAATTGTGTTCAAAAGTCATTTGAATTAATTATTTCCTTCTGTGTATATGTTATTTATTTGATATACAGTTAAGTTTGTTTGTTTCTGTTGCCATTCAATTTCAGATGTTTCCCGATTCTTATTGATTTATTTTTGGAAATATATAAAATATCAACATAGTTGAAAAGTCAACTCTGTGTAAAAAGACATAATAAAAGTTTCATTCCCCTCTCTGTCCCTTCTACCTTCTTCCCACCCATCTTCTCTAAGTAAATAATTTTATCCTTTCTATTTCTTTCTGTAAAAATAAGCAAATGCAAATATAGTTCCCTATGTTTCTTATTAAACCCTTTTGTGCAATGTTTTTTTTTTTTTCACTTAATGACATATCCTGGAAATCACAGTATATTGATTTATAGAGATCTTCTTCATTCTTCTTTTGAATAGCTGCATGGTAGTCCACTATGTGGAAGTACCATAGTTTATTCAGCTGACTTCCTACATACAGACATTTAGATTATTTCCATTATTTTGCCAATATGAATAATGCAAAAATAGATAGTCTTGTGCATATTTTTTGATATTGCTGGAGATATATCTTGAGGGTAAATTTCTAGCTTCTATGGAAAGATTAATTAAATAGATATTTCTATCAACATTGAGTAGGGAAAGAAAAGATGCAAATAAACAACATTAGGACAAAAAGTACAATAACTACAGATAGAAAAGAAGTTTAAAAGATCAGATACATTGAACAATCTAGGGCAGTAAATTTGAAGACTTAGAAGAAATGGACACGTTTCTGAGAAAGCATAGTTTACCAAAAACTGCCTTGCAAGATGAAATACAGAATTTGCAAAGATCTATAGAAAGAAGTTAGGTCAGTTGCTTAAAATATATGCACCAAAGAACCAACAAACAAACCAAAAATTGCCACTAGGCTCCCATGTTATTTCAGGTGCCTACACTCAAAGGAATAGCCAAACTCAACCTTTGAAAAACTCCTGAAAGAAAATAAAAAAGAGGAAATGTTCCTCAATTCATTTATTAGGCACTTTGAGACCAATAACAAAGAAGTAAGTTTAAGAAGGAAAAATTATAGGTCAATATCACGCATGAAATTACATATAAATAGTCTAAATGAACTAATAGGTTGAATCCAGAAATGTATTAAAATACATCACATAATTTTTACCAAAAATAGTAAAATTAGGGAGTATATTAATATCATTTGTCACATTAACAAATTGAAGGACAAACATGATCATCTCAGTAGATACAGAAAAATCATTTGATAAAATAAAACATAACTCCAATTTTTTAAAGAGAGAAGGTTAGTTAGGTCTAGAAGGGAGCTGAACATAATAATATCTGTCAAAAAAGATCTCAGCCCCATAGCAAGTACCATTCTAAAAGATGAAACAGATAAAGGTAAAAACCTTCATGTCTGGAAAAAGTAAGAATGCCTGATAATACTGCTTCTATCCAACACTTTCCTAGGAGATTAGCAAGTACAGTTAAGACAAGAAAAAATAAATAACTAGCATTAGGATTAGAAACAAAATCACTCGTGAGAATAGATAAACTACTATTTTAAAAGATTTCTGAGTGTTAGACAAGTATACAAAGTAATTGTTGTATGCCTATAAACCTAAAACAGACATCTAGAACATGATTTTTTTTAAAGAAAATATTTATAGTAGCAGTTAGAATGCTAAGTTACCTGAAAAATAAATTCAAGAAAGGGATGTGCAAGGTCTTTATGGAAAAATGTATAGAACTTTCTTGAAGGTCATTGGAGATCTAACTAAATGGAGAGATGGGATGGGAATACTCATTGTCATCAAGATGCCCATTTTCTTCAAATTATATTCAGCTTAATTCCAGTCAGAGTCTCAGCAGGATTCTTCATGGAATTTGACAAGCTGATACTAAAAATTATATGAACACGCCAAAGGCCAAGAACAGTGAAGACCGTTTTCGAGAACAAGGTGGTGGGACGGGACTCACCCTACCAAGGAATATGAGATGGTTTGGTCTGGGTTTTGGGCTAAGCAAATTGACCAGTGGAAAAGAATAGAAAGTTTGGAACCATGCCCAGGCCCATATGGAAGCTTGATATTTGACAAATCAATGGAGAAGAGAGACAGACCATCTCACAAATGGTGCTAGGGCAGTTGGCTACCTATATGGAAAAGAAATAAAATGAGATTTTTACCTTGTACAAAAAAAAAAAACAAAAACACACACACACACACATTTAAATGTGAAAAGAAAATATTTGCAGTACTGTTCAAAATAATAAAAAAAGGAAACCACTGAAATGTCCATCAACAAAAAAATGGATAAAATAGTGATTTTGTCATACTATGGGATGCTTCATACAGGAAAGGGAATAATGAAAGGGGCTACATTTATCAATATTGGTAAGTCTCAAAACCAATGATGAATGAAAAAAATAGAAGTAGAGTAATAATACTGTCTGATGTCATTTATGTAATATTTTAATATGCAAAGCAGTATTATATGTATTTATGCATGTATTTTTCATGGATCCCTGGAAACATTCATGGGAACAGTTGGCGACAGATTCACGATACTGCTTCCCTCTGGAGAGAGAGAGGAGGCAATGGGATTAGCTGGAGAACAGGAGGTGCTTCGTTTGTATCTGTTATGTTTCATCTTTTAAAAAGATAACATTTTCACAAAAATTTGACAAAAGGATAAGATTTGACCATAGGGGGATGTTCATTATATTACCTTCTAGACCTTTTCTATATGTTTGAAATAGTCCACTTTATGCACATATTTTAAATAGATATCAACATGTAGAGAGGTGATCATTTACATTTCGATCCTTCTGTAATTTCCTCAAAACTGCTACATTGTTCTGAAATATTCTGAGAAAGTATTATAAGTTTCCCCCAACTGTAATTGTGTAAGTTTAGTTTCCACGCATAGTTGTTGCTGTATATATTTCAGTGCAGTGGGGTTTGGTGTGTTCATGACATTTTTATCTTCTTGATGTTATTATAATCTCTACCTTCCCACTTCTCTTTCTCTCTTTTACACACACACACACACACACACACACACACACTAGCCCTGTTTCATTGAATATTGTCTGGAATTCTACTTCATCTCATAGTAATATATCTATTCCCATTTTGTTTATTTGCCTCTTGTAAATCATTGCCTACATGTTTATATCAGACTGATATTTAATTTCTGTGTCATTTTATAGATATGTCTCTTGTAGACAAAATTTAGCTGAATTGTACTTTTTTACCCAGTTTGAGAAACTCTGTCTTTAACTTTAATAATTAATATAACCCATTCATATTTATTGTGCCATTGGTTCTTATGACCACTTGTCCCAGTCATCAAGTGGTTGGTTGGTTGGTTGGTTGGTTAATCAAGCTTTGTTATTGCTTTCGTTTCTTTTCCTGATTTGTTCTAGAGTGATCATTTTGATTGGTCCTTTTAGTTTCTTAAGTAGTTTGGAAAGGGAGCATCCTTATCATCTCTAATTATCATTCACCTATAATATTTTATGGAAAGATTTCATTATATTTACCTTGTTAATATCAGTAATTGAATAATAAATATGACCTTCCCAACCCTACCCATAAAGGAAGAGACTTTTAGCATACCATTTTACTCTGTTCTCCATTTTACCATTTCATCCATACACATTTGCCAAGATTTTGGAAATAATCTGGAATCTCATCAGATTTTTGAATCCTTGCTTGACACCTATATTAAACTTCACAACTATTTAGACTGTGTGTGTGTGTGTGTTTTCTATGTTTGGCTAGAGTACATCTTTGAATAATATTAACAGTGTGTGGGCAGTACTTTCTGAGTCCTTGCGTATCTGAAATGTCTTTTCCCCTCTCATACATGAACAATAGTTGGCCTGATTCTCTTTTTCCTTATAGATAAGCCTCCTCCCTCCCCTTGGGATCCTTCGGTATCTTTTTCTTTTTATCTTTGGAGTTCAGAAACATCCTCAGGATTTAAAAAAAAAAAAATTCTCTGTATATTTCATAAAATTATACAAGTAATACATGAATATGTTCTTTGGAATTCAAAAATATCACCAAGAATTTTTTAAAGAATATTTTTAAAGTTATACAAGTAATACATGAATATGTTCTCTCAGCTCCAAATTCAAACAATACAAAAAAAAAAATTGAAGTTCCTCTGATGACCCTCAGTTCCAGATCCGCTCCCAGAAGTAACCTCTGACAGAAGTCTGGCAAGAACTTCCAGGCTTTGTTTCTGGGTATTTGCATGCATATGAATCACCACTAAAATTTTGGTCTTGTTTTGTATTTTTTTCCATTAAAATATAAAAATATACTCATTTATCTACAAATAGCTTATCACACTTAGCAGTTTGCCTAATAAAGATTTCCTCCCTCCTTTCCTTCCTTTTTCCTGTTGCGTTCTCTCCCATAGTGATAGATTTAGATTTAGGTTGTTTCTGATTATTTGCTATTAGCAGTAACAGTGCTGTGAGGAATCCTTATAAAGCCCTTTTTGTGCAAGTGTGAGAATTTCTCAAGGGCCCACTCCAGAAAGTGAGTTTGCTGTGTAAAAGGCAATACACATTTAAATTGCTTATAGCTATTGCCAAATTTCTCTTCAGAAAGGCTATATTTCACCACACCTTTGTAACACTGATATTCATCTCTTTTGTGTTTTTTGTCAGTTTGAAGAGAGAAGGGCTGCATCTCATTACGGTTTTAATTTTTATTTCCCTGAGCACCAAAAAGATTTCACTTCTTTTCCTATATTTATTGGCCATTTACATTTTCTCTTCTATGAATTAGCTGTTAATATCCATTGTCCATTTTTCCCTTGGCTGTATTTTCCTAATTAATTTGTAAGCTTTTCTTATATATTTCGGATATTAATCCTTTGAATTATATATATGGCACATCTTTTCTCTCAGTTGTTTTTCCTTTACTCTCTGGTGTCTTTGTTGTAGAAGTTTTAAATATTGATTTTTAAAATTTAATGATCTTTCCTTGGATTGATTTTTGAGTCTTTTCCCCACTTCTCACCTTTATCTCCTTTATTAAAATGACTGGATTTGTGAGAGTTGTGTCTGGGAATCAGTTCTTGGTTGTATTTAGCAATTCTTCTGTTTTCATTTTCTAATTAACTCATTTCTGCTCTTTGTTTTTTATACTATCCTTTTTCCCTCTTTTCTTTGATTTGGTTGTGGTTGGTTTTTTTTTCTTTTTCTTTTTTTTAACTTTTTGCCTTGAATTTATTCTTAATTTATTTATTCTCATTCTTTCCTTCTAATGAAACTGTTTAGGGCTCTAAATTTGCTTCTGAGTATGTTGAATACTTGGCTATGTCTAATATGTTTTCATATACAGTGATCTATGTTTTTGATTTCTAAATAAGTTTGAAATTATAGTTTGAATCCTCTTTGATGAATTAGATAATCAGAAGAATGCATTTTAAATTCCAAGTGGTTGGGTTTTAAAAATATATATTATTTTATTATTATTTTCTAGTTTATTTTATTATTATTTTCTACTTTATCTTATTATTATTTTCTAATTTATCTTATTGTCAGAGAGTGACCTCTACAGTTTTGCCATTTGAGATTTATTATGGTTTTCTTTATAATATAGTATATGATTATATCAGTTAGGAGTAGAACCATTTGCATATAACAGAAAGTTCAAAATAACAGTAGCTTAAACAAAAAAATTTATTTCTCTCTCATTTCAAAGAAGTTTGAAGGTAGGCAGAGCCCCACAGTGTCATCAGGAACCCAGACTTCCATTTTTCTGCACCATTCTCAGAGCTGGCTTCTATTGTCAGTAACCTCATAGCCCAGGATAGCTACTGAAGTTCCAGTCATCACATCCACATTCCAGAGAGGAGAAAGAAGGGAAAAGTAAAAGGATGTATCTCCTATCTGAGTCAGTTCCCTTTAAGTAGACTTCTTCAAAGTCTCAAGCAACAGTTCTGTATATATTTCATGTAGAATTTAGCTGGATGTATAGCCAACCCCCAATTATAGGGATTCTTTTAGTGAAAAAGGAGAGAAGAATAGCTATAGGTAGGAAAGAAGAATCTGTCATAATATTTTTTCATAAATATTCCATCAATCCTTTAAAAAAAAAAAGATATATCATTTGGCAGTATCATCTCTTCTAAACTAGAGAAGTTGAGTTTGGGGCTGATTCCTTATAAGAGGCCAACTGGACCCTTTCAGAATTAATGACTGCCGTCGCTGGGATAAGCTAGCCAGCGCAAGGGATGCCAGCACTGTCTCTAGTTCACAGGCGTTACTGAGGACACCACGTAGTTTCTACACTCTCCTCTTCCTATCTAAGGCAAGTCGATAAATTTGGGTCACTATGGCCTTGTAGGCATCATGGGAACTTGTGTGCTGATCCGCTCCGATGTCATTCAGGGGTTCACTGCTGAAGCAGGCGCTGTGAATGTCTCATCAGGCCCAGTCCTCTCCCAGCCTGGAGCAAACATCCCTCTGCGAATGGATGTGCAGGGTGTGAGAATAGGAAGCCCTGTCCCTGAGGTCCTGTATGAACACTGGATTGAGATGAGTGGGCAGCATGACCTGGGGTGGCCTCAGTGGCACCCAGAGCCAAGATGACAGTGCTCACCTAGCCCCACTTCCATATCCCGGGATTTAGAACAGCTGGGCCAGGGGCCAGACCCCAAGAGGAGTTACTGGTTGTGGAGAATCTGTAGTCTTCCCTCTGGGCACTGTGACATGGATAAGCAATGTGAGGACTCATTGGTCCCTCTCCCTCCCGGGGCCACTGCCTCACATAGTGTGGGAGGAGCACTGGCTGTCCCGGCCCTTCTGCCTGAGACCCGGCTCCCACCAGCCACGTCGGCTGCCCTAAGGCCTTCCTGTCACCTGGTAGCACTGAACATCCCGGCAAATACCTGGTCTGAAGGCGAGTGAAGGTTCCAGTCCGTGCCTTAGGGAAACCCCTGGTGTGATAGAATGGGTAAGAAATGTGCACATGCAGCAACCACTAAAATGCTCACCAAAATAGAAATGGAGTGCCAGCGAATGTGCTAGGAACTGGGTCCCTGAGCGATAAAGGGAAGGGCTAAGTAAGGCTGGCAGGTGCTTTGACTAAGACGCTTCCGGAAGCAACATCCGACTGCCTCCTGCCCAGGTGAACATCCCTGGCTTGACCCCCGACGCTGTTCCCGCCTTGCCTGGGAGTAGCCCTGCCCCCGTCCTGCTCACTCCCAGAGCTCGGGAGAGACGAGCTGGTTTTCTCCCAGAGGCTGGTGCCAGTTTAGTCAGCAGATTTCACAGATCTACTGGCACCCGTGTAGTGTCTTATTTTAAGCTTAACATTTGAAGATGGAAACTTTTCCCCCTTTGATGTGTGGCAAAGAGATCCCAATTTATACATAAGCATGGCGGCTAAGCCAGTGCACCAAGGCTGCTCCCGAGGCGGGTGCAGTTCGTGGCTCCCCCTTTGCAGGTACCTTCCCCAGAAGAACCTCACCAACTGTGGTCAGCTCTTTTAACTGGCATCTCTATTCCCATGTTTCCACTGAGAAGTATGCTGCCCTGTGCTTTCTGCGCACGTGTGGCTGGGGAGAGGCAGGGCCAGTGTACCGGCCCCCATCCTGCATTTCCCCAACTGCCAGCCTGTACCCTGTACCCTGAGCTACCATAATGTCTCAGGTGCCAGGAACTGAGTTTCCCTTGTGGGCCTTAGTTTCTCCCGGGTGCCCAGGTGGCATCCGTGCCTCCCTTCTCAGCCCTGAGCTCCCTGCCACCCCTGTCCCCCATCCCCTCCCCTGTCATTCTGGAACTCTCAGAAGTCAAGGCCCCCATCCCCCATATCCAGCTGGGAGACTGAGGAGGGCAGACAGGGAGCATCCTGGCAGTCAGGTTATGTCCAAACCAGATGTCCAAGACATTCAGAGCTTGGACTTTACTCTGAACCTTCTCACTTTAACACTGCAGATGATCGTGTGGCCTTAGAAACCCCGTTGCTCACAAGGTGCTGGTTTTAAGTCACTTTGTCTCTGGGGAGAAGAGGGGTGGACCACAGAGGGTTCACTTCATGTGAGGATTTGGCTGTGTCCCGGGTCCTTTCTGGTATCTCCCAACTCTTCTCACCCTACACTCTGCTTTTTCACATATTTCAATCCCAAGCCCAAAGTTCTTCCTGGCCATTTTAATCGGACACCAGTCATTGTGGCCTAATTTATACCATCCAAGAGGTGCTGCTAAATTAAGCTGGAACTGACCAGTCAGGGACAAACATTCATTGGATAAAAAGTATTTTCTTTAGCTGGCATAGATCCTTTGAACAGCAGCTCCCCTAATGCACCGAAGTGTTCCTTTTCAGATCACTAGCTGCAGAAATCAGAAGATGGAGACAAAGTAGAAGGAAAAAGCAATTTGTTGAGTACTAGGGCCTGTGGCAGGTCTTTTGAAAATGAAGAGGAACGTTTTAGATTTGAGTGAGTCAGTGTGGAGGGAGGGTACGATGCCAAAGGACTGTTGCTTTACCGCTGGGGACTCCCAGGTACGTACGAAGTGAGTGTCATATGGTTTCACTCCTCTGAAGCTTCTGGAAGCTCTCAAGGAAGACAGACTTTAAACAGATACTTACTACTGAGATGAATACTGCAAAGAAGGCAGGCAGGGTGCTGGGGGATGTATAACGGGAGGCCTGACATCATGGGGGGTCAGGGAAGGCTTCCTGGAGGAAGTGACAACTAAGTTGAAACTGGGAGGATGAGGAGGGATTAGTCAAGTGGAGATGGGATGGAGGGTGGAGGAAACAGTTTTTTCCACAATTACTTTGCCAAGCAAGATCATTTTGTACCTTGTCATCTGCCCCTGACTTAAGTTTCACCACCCAGTTGTTTTGACACACAACCTGTTTCCCCTCTGGATTTTCTGTGCTTTTAAAAAGTTTCCTTTCTCCTATTAGTTGAGCCACTTTTGCATGGGTGGCAGCCAAGGGACTCAGGGGTTGCTCAGTTCTCTCTGAGTCCCAGGATCACAGTACACTCCTCTGTCCTTGTCTTCAGCTGTTCATGTCTCACTTCTGGCTAAGCAGATTAAGATATGTGGTGGTGCCTCTCTCTCAGACTGAGGCCTCATCTCTCTGCAGAGGTTAGAGCACTCTGAAGGAGGAGGCTTGAAGTGACAATGTGATTTTTTCTTGTAAGCCAGTTGCCATATGGGTAGGATTGGCCCCATTCCTTATTCTGTCCAGATACGAGGCTCAAGCACAAACTTCCCTTCTTCCTGGACCAGCAGGGGTGGCCCCAGAGTTGGGCTAATGGTTACCAGGAGGAGTGGGTTGACAGGCTGCTAGGCTGCTCAGGAACCAACACCACTAGCAAAGATATAATTCAAGGTACATTGAATGGAACAGAATTTTGCCCAGGAAGGACAGAATATTCATTCTTCATATAATCCTTGTATCAATCAGCTATTGCAAGAATAGTGCTGTGTAACAAACATCCACAAAATTTCATTGCAGCCACAAGCACTTATTCTTAGGGATCTGTAGTTACCTGAGGTTTGGCTGGTCTAGACTGGGCTTGACTGAAGCAGTTCTGCAGGTCTGGGGTCAACTGGGAGTCAGCTCGCCAAGGCTGGACTCTGCTTCTCATGTCTTATCGCCCTTGGACCAGGACACTAGTCAGTGCATGTCTCCTCTTGGCAATGTTAGAAGCATGGAGGGCCAGTAGAGACACCTGAACCCTCCGAGGCCTGGGCTCAGAACTGGCACACTGCCACTTCCTCCCATATGACTTCGGCCAAAGCAGGTCATGTGGCCAAGGAACAGCAAGAGCGTGGGAACACATTCCTCCCCTTGCAAGGGTGTGGGTGTAGGGAGGAGTGAATAATTGGGACCCAAAACTCAATCTGCCCCTCTCTCCAAAGGCCGACACCCCCATGTGATTGGACTTAAATAAAAGGAATAAGGAAGAGATGGGCAGTGGTGGTCATTGCCACAATCCCTGGCCAAGAATTTAATGTTCTTCATAATAAATTAGCGATATTCTTCTAGTGAGTGGTGTGGGCCCAGCTTTGTGCTGAGTGCTTTGGGGCGCATCAGAAAGAAAAGCCCTGATTCTGCCAGCAGGAGTGCACCATCCTTTGAGGGATAAGCCTTGGGTTCAAAGACAAGTTGGGGACTAAATGATGCTCAGCTGTGTAATGTGGAGTTCAGAGATAGAAGGAGAGGAATGTTACTAACACCTAGTGAGCACTTGCTGTGTGCAAGACACTGTGCCAAATTCTTTCTGTCCTTTACTTCCTTTCGTGGTCATCCGGAGAGGTACCAGGATCGCCCCCATTTAACAGATTAAAAAGCTGAGGCACAAAGAGCTCAAGTAACTTGTGCATGGTCAGACGGCGGGTAAATACCAGAAGCAGGATTTAAGTCCAGCTCCTCCTGCAACCAAGGCTGAGTGTTGATCACCAGGGCCTGTGGCCGGCCACCCGAGGGGAAGGGGAAGCAAAGGTAGACAGCTGTGTGGAGAGGACAGCTGTCAGGGGCTGGGAGCTGTGGAGGGGACCCCAGTCATGTTATGAACCAAAAATGGGAGCAAAGATAGGATGTGCAATTTGGCCGAGGTCCTGCAGCAAGATAGGGTGCAGGCTGGGCTGGAAATTCTGGCTGTTGGCTCTCCTTCCACGTTCCCTGGTCCCAGCCGCATTCTGGGCGCTCTCCACCCGCTGCGCGGCCACGCCTGCAGCGTCTCCCTCTTGGAAGAGGTGCAATCCACTGGCATTGGAGCTGGTGGACTGGCTCCCTCTCTCTGCTCATCTCTTTCCTCCTTTCCCCTGCCATGTTCTGGAAAGGGCAGCGTGAGGGAATGTGGGCAGGTTGCACCAGAGATATACATCTGAGAACTGAAGGAACATTTATTTTTAATTTAGACTTAAAAAGAAAAAAAGGAAGTTATAAAATATCTGCTCTTGCTCCTGGGATTGTGCAGATGGTGCTGCGTGTTGCCTAATACGGAAGGGGGCTGGCACCCGTGTGCTTGTGGCCCCACCAGCCTGACTGTAAGACCTGCAAGGCGCGATCCCTGTTCCTTGTGCTTGGGCCTCAAATGGCTCCCTTGGGCCCCGCCTGATGTTCGTCTGCCTTCTCACCTCACCCTCCCTGGACTCCTGGCTGCGGATTTCCCGAAACTCTTCCTTCATGGAGGCCAGTCTCTCAGCTGTTCCCCCTCCCAAGAGCGCGCGCGTGCGTGTACACACACACACACACACACACACACACACACACACCCCCCTCAGCTCCACCCTACTGCCTCCCTTGGCAGATAGCCAGAGCACCCTGACCTCTCCCTTTCTGAACTCCTGTTTGGATGTTAGAATTGATCGGTTTTACACACATCTGAGTACCTGCTTAAGCCGTCTTGTCATTTTCACGCCCGGGTGTTATAAAGGACGTTCTCAGACATTTTCCTGTTTGGTCTTTGTGTTCATTGCCGTTGGGTGCTGTGTATTCCTCTCCTCCGGTGATCTCCACTGGGAGTGGTGTGCAACTTGGTGCACAGAAGATGCTCGAAAATGGGCATGGAATGTGGCTTTTCCCTTGTCCTCAGGGGGATGAGCTAGAGAAGAAACCCCTAAAATCAGAGTTGGGGACCCCAAGCCAGGAATCAGGAGACCTGACTCTTTCTCTAGTTCGCTTTGAAGCCTCGGGCAGATCACTGAATTTCTCAAAGCCTCAGTTGCCCCATTTACAAAATATGGAAAGTAATCTCTATTTTATCTGAGCCCCAGAGTTATGATAAGAATCATGGTGACATAAGGAGAAATGCTTAGCAAAATCAATCAACTGATCGGTCTCTTTAAGAAAGCGTTAAGGAGTCCAAGGTGCCCAGTGCGGATATCATGCCTCTGTTAGGGCACGAATTTGGGACAGAGGCTGGTCATGTTGGCCAACAAGGTGAAAAGATCACTGGTTACACTGTGTGAGTGTGTGTGTGTGTTACGTAGCCTGGGTACTAGTTTGGTTTAGTTTAGGGCAGTGGTTTGTTCTGGAAAAGACTCGATAGCCCATAAAAAATGCATGCCACAAATAAAAACGAGTGAAGGTAAAAATGAGACAGAAGGAAGTTTAGGGAAGGAAAGATAAAATGAAGCCAGGAGTGACATTTAAACACAAAGCACGTGCAGCGAGGTCTCTATACTTGGCAGATGTGGGCCATGGGGATGTGGCCGGAGCTCCCTGACAGTCAGTGCAAAGAGAAACATAGTTAAATGCCCAGTGTCTGCAGGACAGATGCAACCCAGATGTTCAGAAGCATACATTTCTGATCTGGAGACCAGAAAAATTTCCCCCAAGAGAATTCATAGAGGGGACCTTGTGACATAATGAGCAGCAAGTGTCCTGGACATCAGTTACACACAGTGAGTCCCATGAGCTGCATCTCATGACATTCCTGGTGGCCCAAGCACAGTTTTGGGGTGCAGTGGGGGAAGGGGGGAGAAGACAATGTCGTTCATAACACACTGGTGTTATATAAACCAGCAGATTATAGGGAGTGATGGGCTGTGTTCCCAAGAGTGGAAAACAGCTTTTATCTCCTGGGCTTTGGGAGGCAGTCAGACATGCGCACGTGTATACATACATCCGCGTGTGCTCACATGCGCACGCGCACACACACACTCACTGGCTCACAGTGTTCCCTGCTTCACTGCTCCTTAAGCTCAGCTTCTTCTCTATGATCTGGCTCCTTCCTGACGGGGGCGCTAGGAAGGGGCCCTGGGTCCCCTGGGATTACTTCTTGCTGGGCTGGTGGGGGGCAGTCCCTTTACATACAATGAGACTATCTGTATTGATTTCGCATCTACTACTTGGAACCTAAGAATAGAATTTAAACTGAGATAGCACCTCCAAAGTCAGCCCTTCACTCTATAGTAAGAAAGCTAGAACCCCAAAGGTAGGCTGTCTTCTGCTGGACAGGGACCGAGCTGAGGCTGAGGCCCACGGTCTCCTGATTCCCACTCCAGCACCCTAAGCTGTCATTGCAAAGGACAATCGAATTGAGATCTTATTTGGGGGAGAAAAATATCATAAGATAATTCCTCACTGGCGCTATGGAATGGCTTTCCGTTGTGTAATTTTATTCAAACTGATATGGGCCAATAAATATAACTGTGTGTGCGTGTTCGCTGTTTTAAAACATTTTAATGTTTAAAACATGATTTACTAATGCTGCTAAGGATGTCTAGAATTTGATTTACTGCATAGAATTGAATGTTTATACTTGCTCCTTGCAGAAATTCTTGCCAAAGAGCCATTTTATCTACAGGAATAATAAATAAGTCAATATGTAGATGGTTGTGCACATTTTTTTTCCATATGCAGTGATAGTTGGGAGATGTTATTTTGCACACAAGCACTTCAGAGGTAAACTTGGGAGGTTCACGTGGGTCCCTGAAGTCCAAGACTTGGCCAGTGTTGAGATCAGGCAATTTGTCTTGACTTCAACCAGAAAAGCAAAGTCACTGAGTGTAGGTCTTAGGTGATAATTGGGCGTTACGAATAATAGATTCTCACCTGTACAACCAGACTTGGTCATATGTGTGCATTTGTTCATTCATTCACTCATTCAACAAATACTCATTAGACATCTATGTTTAATTCAATAGCATAAACATAGTGTCAGTTTTGCTTTGTGGGGGCCCAGAGATAACATATAAATTTCCCTAACCTGTCTTTGTAAAGTACTTCAGGCCTTTGAACTGATTTTTATTTAATTCTCACAAAATTCCTATTGGCTGGATAAGATGTGAAGAAGCTGGGTTAATTGGGTGGAAGTGAAGGTGTTCCTTTTGTTTGCTGATTTTTTTTTTATTGTTTCCCCACCCACCAATGATGAAAAGACGCATGTCCACGATTAAAAAGAACACAGAAATATTTAGGAAGAATATGAGAAAGTATCGTGTTACCTGACCTCCAGGGACACCTACGTGCTGTGTTACAATTTTTTTCACGCCTGGAGATACGATTATGTATGTGTGTTTGCATATATGGATAGGTCATATGTATGGATGTGCATCATATATCAAATATATGGTGAGTTTTTTTCTTTGCAAAAATGGGCTGGTGCTGTAATACAGTTCTGCAGCTGGGTTTTTTGGCATGTAGCATCTCACTGTGGGCAGCGGTTTGCATGTACACACCGTCCACGTCCGTGGTATGGATCCAGCTCACTTTTGCTCACGGCTGTGTCGTTTTTCTTTGCAAATTGTAGGGCGTTCCTTTTGCCTTCTTCAGCCATTTCCTTCTCTCTCATAGGTGGTCGGCCTGCTCTTGCCCCACCAGAAACTGGCGTCCCCTGTCTTCTGGCTGGTAACCGTTTCCCTGCAAACAGAGGGCTCCCAACAGATGCTGATTAGAACCCCCTGTCCCAGTGTCTCCTCTCCATCCAGGCCCCCCAGAGAAAGTCACCCCTCTTCCCACTCCTCCCCTACCCAGGAGCCACTGGGAGAAACCCCAGGACTTGGGGCCCCGCTGATCAGGTCCCAGCAGCTCAAGCCTTGGGGCACTATGTGTCCTCTAACCTTCGCATGGAGGTGATGAGAGCTGGCTGGTGCCCTCACCTGGATGCTTGTCCGATGGCTGGTGACCTCGAGGCCCACTGCCTCATCGTGACATCAGCCTCCCCCGTATCTGTGGGGCAGGTTAATGCATCTTCAACCCCAAGGGAGTGAGATGGGTGGAAAAGCATCGCAGACCCTGGTCTCTGCCCTTGGAGACAGTCCGGGTTGCAGCTCTCTGAAAACAGCTGAAGCTCCGTGTGTGTCTGTGTAGAGAAAGAGAGGCAGGAAGG
This sequence comes from Camelus dromedarius, assembly GCF_036321535.1. Classification (NCBI taxonomy): domain Eukaryota; kingdom Metazoa; phylum Chordata; class Mammalia; order Artiodactyla; family Camelidae; genus Camelus; species Camelus dromedarius. Next base: position 11,180,995 of record NC_087450.1, read on the forward strand.
AAAACCTGTCTGTCTTCAGGATGAATTATCAGAGTCTTCCCTGAAAAAATCTCCTAACAGTGTCGGTGTCTGGGCACTGCTGGTGCTGCCAGACTCTGGGCTGGGGTATTTTTGAAAGATGCTCAGGGCTGTCAGCCATTCCAGGAGCCTAAGTGTCCACCTTCTGTCCAGTAAGTAATAAGGATGACATGGCAAAGGCAGCAGGGCCCATTTGGGGCATAATCGCCACAATGCCAGGGGGGTGACCGTCTCTGGATCGAGAGGAACTACTGGGCTGGGTGGGACCAGTGTGTTGGTTTGTCAAGGACTGGGGACTTTTGGTGCTAAAACCTGCCCAGTCCTGGCAAACCAGGACGGTGGGTGGGCCATGCTAACTTGTGGATGGATGGAACCACCACTAACTAGAGACCCGTGGTTTTCTGGAGGGGTGTGGCCTCCCAGGCCCAGGCCTGGCTTCCAGGGAGGTGACCACACCTCCCCTGACGACTCCTCCCCCATTGCCTTTCAGTGGCTGAACCAGAGCCACAACGCTCGTGTCGACTACGCAAACCGCAATGCTACCAAGGTGAGCACCGCAGACCGCTGCCTGTGACGGGCTTCAGGCTGGGGGAGCCTTCCCCCGACTACAGGGTGCTCAGGGCTGCCTCCTCTGGGAGACACTGCCAGGCCTTCAGGAGGGACCCCGCTGGGGAGGGGCTGAAGTGACAGTGGCCCGTAACATGGGAGTGTGGAGGAGGCAGTGAAAAGGTACAGCTCCACTGGCTTCAGAATTCTCCTGGGGCAGCTCTTATACCCGGGTCTAGGGTCAGGACAGTATCAGCCACAGGGGGACTGAATTCCCCTAAAGTTTCCTCCACGCTTGCCTGGAAGCTGCCTTGGTGCCCCAAGACTGCTGGCTGCAAAGAGAAAGGGATGCTCTTGAGGGCGAGGGTCAGAGAGGACCAGCACATCCTTCCCAAAGTCCCCTGCACCCCTGGGACGAGCTCCCAGTGGAGGCCCAGTCACCCTTCTCTTGTCTAGGAGGGGGCTGGGCACAGCTGCCTCTCCCCTCTCTCGATCCTCCCACACTTCCTTCCAAAGGCAGCAAGAGGAGAGGGGGAGTCTAAGTCCCTGGGGGGCTGTCAGTTTGGGGAGGAGAGGGTCTGGGCATTTCTCACCTTGTGGGGAGTGATGCGGGAGTTACGAGCTGGCCTGGGAGGTAGGGACTTCAAGGGCCTGATACGCTGAGGACACCCCCCTCCCCCCATATAAACCTTCAATCCACGCCTGACTCATGAGCATCTCGGCTCGGATGGCTCCCGTCCACCTTAAACCAAACATCTCCAGGATTGCTACCATAGCAGAGTTAAAGGCCAATTCCTCAGCTCTTTCTTAATTTTCTGTGTTGCACCTTGGAATCCATTTCCCCATGGAAATGTGGAACAGCTGTCGTCTGTTGGCCTGGAAGCCCAGCTTGGTTGACCTGGCTGGTGAGAGCCACCGTGACACTGCCATTTCCACCTGGAAAGAGCTCTGCGTGCCGAACTTGCAACACTTAGTCTTCCTGAACTGGATCCTCTTGCCCAGCCATAAATGACCCCTTGCTGGTTTCAATCTCCAGCCAGTGGTGTCTACCAACAACCTTTCTAGAACAGGGCAAAGTGCAGTGGGCCCTGCGGCGTCTCCCAGGACATTGCTGCCCAGTTTTCCCGTGTGCGGACTGAGCTGAGGGAGGCCTAGACCCCTCTGGCTCCCAGAGGGGCTAGCTTCTCCCCTTCTCCTCCAGGCTGGCGGGCAGGAAAGCCTCTGGTGGCTAGGGCGTTAGCAAGGGTGAGGTGTGGGAGCTTTGGGCACCCAGGGGGCCTGATATTCTGTCTCTGTCTTCCAGCCTTCGCCTATGTCCAAGTTCATCCAGGGCTACCTGGGAGCTGTCATCAGTGCCGTCTCTATCGGTGTGAGTAACCCCGCACTCCACGTCCCCCATCCTCTCCATCCGGCTGCCCTGCGGTTGCACCACCCAGCATTCTCAGACCAGACCTTGCCTGAGGGTTGGGGCCAGGCAGGGGGCCTGGGAGGCAGAGGTTTCTGTGTGGGAGCCATCACGGAAGGCTTTCTAGGCAGAGAAGAATAAACCCCAGTGACACTTTCACAGAGGGAGAGCACAAGTGGTGCTCTGGGTTTGGGAGAGCAGGCAGGGAGGGGAGGCGGTGCCCATGGGCCGTGGGAAGGGCTGCACACTCCAGCTGGGGCCTGCACCCTTCTCAAAGGAGCTGGTCTTCACGCTCAGTAAAGCGGCTGATGCAGGAGCGGAGGGGCTCAGGATCCATCCGCAAGGTTGGTCCAGATGTCAGCTCCCCTTTGCTCTTGGCCTGAGTTGCCCGGGTCCCCTCTTCGTGGCCTTGGTCATGTGGTCACATGTCCAAACCCTCCTGGCGTCCTGTGAATTCCTCAACACAAGGGCAGTAGGCTCATTCCGAATCCCACGGGGCTTCGAGGATATAGCAGATACTACGTAGGGGAGGTCTGTAGATTGTATGAGCATAAGGTTGTGTCCCGGATGAGGGCAGAGGGCAGGTGACCCAGCGAGGGGCCTGGGCCAGAGCCAGGGCAGAAGCCCAAGCTCCCAGGACCTTGGTGTGTTCATGTCACCCCCGAGCCCACCTCCGCCTCCATCCGGTACTCTCCGGATCCCAGTGGCATGTCTCCTATAGCCCACTTTGGAGGGCAAAGGTCACTGCACAACTTTGTTATTTTATTCATCACACCATAAACACAGGTAACTGGTAAGAAAAAATAATTCGGAAATGCAACATTTAAAAACATTCGCATATAACCAAAAATTTCACGTATAATAATCTTCTGGTAAAACCTACTTTTCTCACCTTTCCCACGTCCTTAAGTAAATGGAATGATTGCGCACACCTACGTACTCACGCATTGTACCTACCGCTCACCTCATGTATTTCACTGTTCTCCTGAAACGGGGCTTTGGGGCTGTTCTGGGATGGCCTCATTTACTCTGCTCTCACGTGGACCAGGTCACCTCCAAAAGGCTGTTAGGGCGGGGGGGCCCATTTGGTGCCCAAGATCACTCTGCTTCCCTGAATCCTGATGTCTTGGCCCAAGCATGAAGCAGACACTGCGGAATCTATTCAGATGCTCATCAAGAGTCTGCTGAGGGGAGGGTGCAGCTCAGTGGTAGAGCGCACGCTTAGCAGGCACGGGGTTCTGTGTTCGATCCCCAGTATCTCCATTAAAACAAACCAACCAACCTAAATTTCACCTCCCCCCACCAACGAAAAAAAAAAAAGAATCTGCTAAATAACTTCGCTCTAGTGGTCCTGCAACCCAGCATGCGACTTCATTTGAGGGCCATACAAATTGGGGATCTCTGATTCTGGGGGGTGGCTGACCAAGGTCAGGGGCTCTTGTGAGAGAGGGGAGGACTCTTGTCACCTCCTTCCTGCTCCTGTGACAAGAGGAGCTTATCACTCAGCCTATTTTAGCAGCTTGAAAATCCCATGTTCCTTCTTTGAAATTTAAAGGAAGATGCCGATGAGCCAGGAGGAGGAAGCCCTGGCCCTGGCTGGGATGGGCTCGAGGGGAGGGGTCGCTGTCCCAGTAGGACATCTTCTTCCTGCAGGCCTGCGGCTGCGGGAATGAGGACACAGCTTCTTCCCAGGCTCCGGGCTCTCTGCGTACCCAGTCCTCACTGTCCCACCCAAGGGGCCTCAGTCATTCCATCGCAACCACTTCACAAGGCCAGAGCCAGCCCAGATTGTGGGGTGGGGCGTCTGACGCCCCAGCCACAGTGTTACTGGGGGCTAGGGCCCTCCAGGGCTCTCAGAGCCAAGGTCTTACCCGCAGGGATGGGGGCCTCACACTGGGCTGCCGCGGCCCCCAGCGGGTGTATCTGTGCTGGGGACACCCTCCTCCCTCCTCCCCACCCAGCCGCAGACCCCCTCAAGGTGGTGTTCCCTGACCCGCCAGCCCCAAGTCCTAGAAACTTCTGTCCCTCCTCAGTTACACGCGTGTCCTGTCCTCTCACTGTCACACTGGATTTCAGGTTAGCCAGGGACAGGCCAGTGTCTTCCCCACAGAGGGGGCCTGGGGCTGCGGTCCATAAATACTTGTTAATTAGCTGGCTGGTCGATTGCTGGCCTGGAGGCCTCTCTGCGCTCCATCCCCGAGTGGCGGCGTCGCTCTGCCTGCCGTCTCCACACAGTGAGGGTCTAACTCTGGCAGATGGAGTGGAGTTTCTGACTTGGAAAATTTGCAGCTTTTGCTTGCTTTTCTTTTGTACGTGTAAATCACAAAACCTCCAAAGAAAGAGGCTTTCTTTTCTTTTCTTTTCGCTTGTTCTCTGGGAGCCCAGGCCCCACGGCCTCATTAACTGATCTCTGCTTCAATTAGTGACAAATCCCCCCCTGCCCAGGGGGGGCCTGTTAGGAGGAGATGACCTGCAAACAAGTGTCACGGCCCCAGTGGTTGGCCCGGCTCTGGCATTAATTAAAATGAGCCCCTACAAGCAGGCAGCGTGGATGGGGGCTGACAGGCCAAGGGCAGATCCCAGGGATTGAGGACCAGCTGTGGGGGAGGCCAGGTCCGGGGGGTCCAGCCTTCTCTCCGGGAGAGCCCTTTTCCCCTCACAGAAGAGCCCCTGACCCTGGCCAGCAGCCCCGAGAGTCAGGGGTGCCCAGCGCGCATGCCCCCTAACTGCATCTCCTGCTGGTGGCAGGGCCACTGGCGGGGGCTTAGCAGCCTTTTGGTGAACCCTCTAAATAGATTTGGCAATGTCTGGCTTCATGCTCGGGAATAAAAAAGAAATTTCGTCTTAAGTTATTTTTGAAAACTAGCAGTTTGTGTCTTTTAACAAAGGAAGCTCTGTCAGTGCTCACTGTGCTTGAGTTCGGGTGTCTGTGCTGAGCACGTCTGTGATCACCCCCCACGAGCCCTGGCTACTGGAGGGGGACCCATCACTTCCTTCGGGGGGACGTGTGTGCCAGGCACTTTGCAGGTGCTGGGGGCCCCAACGACTGTGTGTCCCCCAAGATGCCGAGACGGAAGCTGACGGCACTCTGTGGTATAACCATAATTAAGATGAAGGTAACTCTTGGGCGTGCTGGGACCAGGGGTAGGGCCCCCTCACTCACACAGGGCTGCCTCCTGTAAGGCAGACTGGAGAGAGGCAAAGGCAGGCTTGGGTGTTCCAGAAAGAGGGTACAGCACACAAAGAGGCACGTAGGAGGGGAGCATGACAGACTCCGGAAGCCGTCAGAAAATGGGTGTGGCTGCCATGTAGGGAGTGATGGTGATGAGGTGACGATGAAGCGGGGTGGGGATGGGGTCGTGAGTGCCTTGCTCAGGAGTTGGGAGAGTCATGCCAGGGACCCCTGCCTGGGCTCAGGGACCCAGGGCATTGCAGGGGGTGCAGGCAGAGGGGGGCTGGGGCAGAGGTCGTGGGGGGTTGGCAGGCCCAGAAGATGGATCAACTCGTGGACACGAGGTCCTGGATGAGAGGGGGCTGGAGAGGAAGGCTCAGGGCTAATGTCCCACGTGGACAGTCAGGCGCTGGATGGTGGAGCCAGAGTGTGGGAGTCGCTTCCTGCCTGGTCCTCAGATCTTCACCTTTAGCTGGTCCCAGCTGGCCCACGACTTTCCCTGCTGGAGAAGCACTGACCTCTTTTCCTAAAGGGCCTGGGCCCTGGAGGAGCCTTTCTGTGTAGGATGCCTTGATTATCTGTTAACCTAGACAGTGGGATGCAAGGAGGTATCCCAGGGGACCCTGGGCTGAACCCCTCCCCATCGCAGCTCCCGTTGCTTCCTGGAGCTCCAGGTCCCCATGATGGTCAGACTGGCAAATAATCATAATGGCGAACCCTTATGGGGGGTCCACAATGTGCCAGACACTGTTCAGGTGTCCATCTCCTAAAATACACCCTGAGCTAGCCCCTGGACCACAGGAAACACCAAACGAGGACACTGAGGCACAGAGGTGAAGTCGGTGACAGAACTGGGATTCAATACCAGGCTTAACCAGACACTATTCGGCTAACAAAAAGACACTTTTTCTACCTGCTCCCCTGTGCTGTCAGGAGGTGGGAAAAGCCAAGTAGTGCTCTTGGCTTCACGTTGGAGGAGCTGTTACTATGGCTTCTAGTAGACAAGTCCCGCCCCGATACCCTGAGAACAGTGGGGACTGAAAGAAAATTTTTGAGGGGCTCTTTAAGTATAACAAGAGGTTGCACCTCCACCTACCTTCGTACTTGGTTCCCAGGCGTTCTGCAGGACTGCACCTGGCTGGCCTCGTGCTTGCGGGTGTAGCTCAGGTCCGGGGTGCACCTCCGGCTGCCCTCCGTGGTCCGGGGTGCACCTCAGGCCCAGCTATTCTTCTCTGAGCCTGATGGAGGTAGGAGGCCGACAGCCTGAGGATTCAGTCCAGCCCGTGTTCTCACTGCTGTCACTCTGTGCGGCTTCCAGGTTGGAGGGCCTTTGTATGGACCCCATATCAGAATCCGCAGTGTTCTGAGGCCTGCAGATGGTGATGCTGGCAGTGGCAAGTCTGATGGGAATATTGGCCCCACATCTGTTCCGGGGAGGACAAGTTATTGTCCCTTCCTAGAGGGCAAGGGTCTGATGTAATTGGTTTTCTAGTAGGTGGTCGGCAGGTTCCTGTGGAGTGTGGTCCGGGAGTCAGGGTTGGTCACTGTTGCAGCAAAAAAAAGCCACACAGCTGCAGCCAGAGCTGACTGGCGTGTGAACCTGTGCATAGCTCTGTCTTGGCCGCCTTGACCCTTTGGTCTTGAGCCTGTTGCCAAGCAACAGGGTGGCTGGGGTTGCAGGACAGCTGACCTCCACAGAGGGTCAGGGGTCCACTTAGTTATTACCCAGAGTTTCTTCTACAATGCACGCCCTCTGGTGGGCATTTTTGGTACCTCACAGGTTCCTTGACCTGCCCCAGCCTTTGCCCCACTAGGGCCCACAAAAACCCCTGGCCATTTGATTACATTATTATCTCTCACCCAAGAGCAGATCTCAGTTCTGACCTCATGCCATCCCTCCTTCCAGACATGCCCCTTCCACTGTTCTCCAGGGCCCCTTGGACTCCCCTGTGGAAGACGCTGGTAGAGTCTGCAGGGCCAGTTACGAAGAACGTGTTATTTCATGCTCCTGAAGCCTGCCGAGTCCCCTCCCTTCTTACCTGGCTGCCTCCTGCTCTCCCTCAGGGCTCAGTTGAGCATCCCCTTTCTCAGAAGCCTCATAGCCCTGGGGGCTGCCCCCTCAAGGCCCTTCCTCCTGGCAGAGGGGATGAACCGTCCACTCAGGTGGCCTTAGACCTACGTGTGCAGCATCTGGCCCCACAGAGCTGTGTTTGCCAAGGGGGACAGCAGTGGCTGCCCAAGGCAAGTCCTCTTTGTGGCTCTTTTTTTTTTTTCCTGCCTCAGAAATCATTCCCTTGATTTATCTAGAAACATTCATTAAGGACATACTCATTTCACCAGGCATGAGACATTCAGTGAGGAATAAGAGAATGTATACAGGCCCTGTGCACAGCACTTGGGGCCTGTTGGGAGAGATGGATATTTAGTAAAGAGGCCGCAGGTAAAAATGCTTCTGTTCAATTCTGTTTTTCCTAACATGCATGCATTACTCTGATTCCCTACATGTTAAGAAGGCAAATGGAGATACTTAGGGTCTGTGCTAGGTACCTGGAATGAAGAGTTCCATGTTCTGCGAGAGGCTGCAAAATGGGAGCCCTGAGCAAAAAGGAGGCCTCTCTGTGGGCCTGACATTTAAGCTGAAAAGTGAGGAAGCCAAGGGAGGGCTTGAAGGTCATGGAGAGCGAGAAGGAGGGAGGGAGAGAAGGGAAGAGGGACCGGGCTCACTGGAGGAGCTGGGTGGTGATGAGGTGGCTGGAGCCTCGCACCCGGGCCAGGCACTCATGCAGGGCTGTGTGAGTCTTTAAGTGCAGTGAAAAGCCGCTGAAAGGCTGATGCACATTGATATCCAATTTTAGAAGACCACTCTGGCTGCTGTGTGGAGAGTGGATTAGAGGGGCCAAGGGTGCAAGCAGGGAGCCCAGGGAGGAGGTGGACGGTTGTCCAGGGAGAAGTGATGGGCACTTAAGCTAAGTGGTGGGAGCAGAGAGAGAAGTTGCTGCATTCAACATATCCAGCAGATTAGAACAGGGAGCTCTGCGTGATGCCTGGACGGGGGGCACGAGAGGCTCCCGTCCAGGTAGAATCCTAGGTTTCTGGCTTGAGGAGCTGAGCTGGGAATGGGAGAGGCAGATAGAGTGTGGGTGGAGGAGGAGCAAGTAGCCTTTGCGTGCAGGGTGTGCAGGAGGAGTGCCTGAAGCCCACCGAGACAGAGGCATCCTACAGGGGCCCGATGTGTGGGCTGGAGTGGAGGACACAGCCTTGGTGGTGCAGGCACTGCTCCAGCCGCATCCAGTGTCTCCTCGCCGGCCTTGCAGAAGCTGGGCTGCTGTTGGCTTGGAAGGACCTTCATCCTCCAGCCATCAGCCGTGTAGCTCACGATGCTGAAGGTCTCGCATCATGGAGCTCCCACCCCACCCAGTTTTTGTGCCGGTCAACGCTCATCTCCTTTGCAGGGAATTGCCAGGAAGCCGGTCTTCCCTCTTCTTCTCTGACCCTGTCAGCTGCTCATGGCAAATTCATCGGCCTGGGAGCCAGAGCTTGGAGAGAGGTGGTCAGAGGAGGTCCACTGCTTCCTCAGGCCATGGCTGGTGTCCCACTGGTCCTGGGCCCTGGCTTCTCCCAGGACCCCTGTCTGCTGGTCACACGGGGAATTCTTATGCAAAATCCACACCCTGTTTGTTTTCCCCTCCACCAAAATGGAGCCCCCTGTTTGGTTAATTTCTATTTTGTGGCTTATCTGGAGGCTGTTAAAAAAGACCCTGGGGGACCCTCAGCAGTGATTGTTTCATGTCTCATTATCTTTCCTGAACCCGATTATTAGCTCAGATTTTTCTGATCGCTAGCTGCTGTTCATGATGAGTTGTGTGCCATTAATGCCAGCTGGTTCCCTTAAACAGGACCCACCATGCCAGGGAAAGCGAGCTGGCATTCAGAGCCACCAGCCACTTGGCTTTTTAATTTTAATGGGCTCCACCAAATGTTCCAGGCCAAAGGGTACCCAAGGAACCAGAACAGACGGCTCCCAGCCCCCAGTCTGCAGCCCACCCTGGTTCCTTCCAAGGCTGAGGCCATCCTAGCTGCTGGGACAGTAAGGTCTGGATGGGGGCCTCCCCTGTATTTGTGCCTTCCTGCCACCAGACCCATCCTTGGTGAGTGGACAGGGTGACCTCTCCAGCTCCTGGCGGGCTCTCAGCTACACACATGCCCAGGCCTTTGCCCCATGTGGCTGATCCCAGCCCCTTCCTGGGGCTCAAGCTCGTTGGCCATGCACTTAGAAAAGTGTGGTGCCTAACTAAATCTCACCCGTTCGTGTTGGGGAGATGCTGGTAGGCTTCGGGGAAGGGGAGGCCAAAAGAGACCCTAGACCCAGGCATTGTTTTCTCTTTCCTCCCACCTGGGGTGGGGAAGACAGGCTGGGTCACTCACTCGGCGCTGTGGGAAGGGAAGGCTTGAGGGCCGGAGGCAAGTCTGAGTGTTTGCTCTAACCACCGGCCACTATTCCTTCCTGCCCTCCCACCACCATCCAGCCCTGCCTGCCCCCAAGAGGCTGTTGGTGGAAGGGTTCGAGTTCCCTGCTGGCTTCTTGGCGAACTCCTGCTCCGCATTCCTCCAGCCCTACCTGCATCTTTCCAAACAAATATGTCGGGTTTTGAGCCCAGGCCTGCTGTTTCCTAGCTGCCCAGGAAGAGGTGGTTCGAGGGCCTGTCTTCTCGGCCTGGAGCTGCCTTCCACTCCTCTGGGCCCCAGCTCCAAGCTGGTCTTTTCAGGGGGCTAGCTTTAAATGGCATGTCAGATGTTCCCCTTTGAGATGGAAGACAGCTGGAAAGTAAACAGCAAAGCGGTTAAGAGCAGGGCTTTGGAATTAGCAGACCGTGGGTCTGGGTCCTAGTTTTGCCTGGCTATAATAGTCTGTCCTTGGACAAAGTTACTTAACCTCCCGGAACCTGTCTGAACGTCTCTGAATCTGCAACAAGGGGCAACATGCCCCATCTACAAGCCTCGTAGTGGGGATTTAATAAAGACATTGCGATGTGCCCAGCACTTGGCCTGGTAACCCCGCAAGCCCCTTTCCTCCTCTTCTTCCTCATCACCAATGCCTGCCTGTGGGTCCTCCGGCCTTCCTCCACACTGGCAGTCTGTAGGAACATGGTCCCTGATACTTTGAGGGGCACGGGGGGACCATTTCTGAGTCCCTTGCCGCTGAGAGTGGGGAGACCTGGACTTGGTGAGTTCCATCTGCACGGCAGGGGCAGCCCTGAAGCAGGGTGTTGGGCTGTACCCCACAGGCCTGCAAGGCCTTACTTGCCCAGCCTCAAGACCAAAGAAAGAGCGCGGAGTCAGTGACAGAGACATCAGTGGTTTAATGGGTAGGGGGTCTGGCACGTCTGGAGCAAGGTCCTGGAGCACCAGCCCACTGATAAGTGGCGGACGCTGGGCAGGACATGGGGGCAGTCTTCCCTCGGGGCAGGGGGAGGTTGGCCGTCACACGGGGAATTGATGTCAGGTTGGCTCACCGGTTCCCAGGGAAACCAGCAGAGGGACACGCCCCTCGTCCCCCCTTCGATAAGAACAATCACTAGCTGGGCTGGGGGTCAGTATGTAAGAAGGCCAGTCCTGCGAGTAGGTGTGGGTAAAGCCCCCAGCCTGCCCCCGGCCCCGCCCACTGAAGTGTGTCCAAACTGCCGCGTGCCTCTCTGCCTCCCTGCCTCCCTTTGAGCAGGCTGAGAGGACAAGGGTTGGACTCAAATGGAGGCCGGGCACCTGAGAGCCCAGGCCGGGTTTGCCTGGCAGCACCCTGGCTCCGCGGGGTCCTGGGTGCCCAGGGGTTGGCGGGCTGTCCCTTCATATCCTGCCGGGTCTCACAGCTGTGGCCTGGCCTGGGCCATTCCTGCCGTGCTGGGCCCTGATTTGATGGCTGCGGGCACCATGCAGCCCTGGAGGCCTTCCCAAGGCTCTGTGTCTTCCCCAACAACCCAGGAGTTTGAGGCTAGAGCCAGGGCTGCACCAGACCCCCTCAGGCCAGGAGTCCTGCAGCGGCCTCGCTGCTTCTCCTTTGAAGAAGAATACACAGGGGAGGGCTGGCTCTCGCCTCAGCATGGGGGAGCAAAGACCTCTTCACACCCATCTTCTGGTCTGGCCACAGCATCCTCTTTTGTCTCTCCGTGCCTGTGCTCAGGCTGTTTCCTCCACCAAAGTGTCCTTCTCTCCCCAGTCTCATCCCGCCTTCCCCTCTTCCGAGAAGCCCCTCTTCCAGCTTCTGCTGATCTCTCCATCCATTCACTTGTTTGCTGTTTCTTGCATTTGTTCCTCAGCCACTGATTTCTTGAGCACATACTATGTACCATCCATTGCCCTAAGGGCTGGGTGTACAAAGGTGACGCAGGCATGGTCCCTCCCTCTCATTCTGGTGGGGGCATCAGACCCAGGAACAGTGTACTGAGCCCTGGGAAGGAGGGGCTGCTGATGGGCGAGGGAGCGACTTTCTGCCTGAGAGAGGTGACGTCATTCTCATACAGCTTCATGTATTGGGGCCCCTAATGCACCAAGCTCACACTGAACAGTTTTACAGGTAAGGAAACTGAGGCAGAGAAAGGTTAAATGACCTCTAGTGTTAGTGCCACAGCAGGTGGCGCTCAGAGGTGGGCCTTAAAGAACAATTGTGGACAGAGCAAAGGAAGGAAGGTATTTTGGGGGCAAAGGGACCAGCACGGGCAAAGACCTTGAGGTGAGAAACTCCCAAAGCACCAGTAAATAGCTGGCTAGACTCTGGAAGAGAGGACGTGGGGTGTTGGGGGAGTGGGGAAGTGAGGTTATGGAGGCGGAGACTGCTGCATGGAGGAGGCTGCACCTTCTTGCACAGGTCGTGGGGAGGAGGGGACATGGTGGACGTGATTGGACATGGAGTGTTCTAGAAAGGCGAGGGTCTGCATGGGAGATGGGCTGGAGTGGTAGTGCCCCAGGCAATGGCAAGGGGGGGCCCTGGTGTCCTGGGCTGGGTAAGGGGAGCTGGAATCTGGGTGAAGACGGACAGTGAGCCCAGGATGTCCGCTGCACCGCCATCCCGCTCCAGGCTTAGCTCTGCAGTCGCCTGTGGGTCTCCCTCTGCTGAGCCCTCCAGGTCTGGCTGGGCCCATGCCTGGGCCCACGGTGCGGCCCCAGAAAGGTGTGCTTAAGAGGCTGGGTGGGAATGAGGGGGTCCTACACTTTATTTATTCACAGGTTATATAGTTTTCTAACAGCAACCACCCCACCAACCCTTTCCTCTCCCCAGAGAGGCTGTGTGTGTGTGTGCTGTGTCTCTGTGTGTGTCTCTGTGTGTGTGTGTTCATGTCTGTGTGTGTGTGCGTGTGTCTGTGTCTGTGTGTGTGTGTGTGTGTGTGTGTGTGTGTGTGTGTGTGTGGTTAGCTGATGCTTTCCCCTCCCTCTTTCTCAGGGGTGGTTAACTGGGACAACTGGGCAGTGGCGCTTTAAATAGCCACACTCGGGCTCAGCGGCGTCAAGTGATGCTAGGATTTAGGGTCTGGGGCGCAGCTGCAGGGCAAGACGGTGCCCCTGACTCTCCGCTCTTCTCACAGCCTGCCCCTTCCTCCCACGGGCCGCGGCAGCACCACGCACTCTTTGTTTTCTCTTTCTAAGGTGAGCCTTAAGGTCCTGGTTCAGAAAGCCAACAAATTCACCCCGACCACCCACCTTCTCGTGCAGAGATTTACGCTGCTCCCCACCATAGGTAAGACTTGCACATACGGAGCGTCTGTGCTCATGCGCGCAGGCACGTGTGACCCACGTCCGGGCGCGCTGGGCTGCTGGGCTCTGGGGTAGCCGGGCGGCCCCTCCACCCCTCACTGACACGGGGGGCTGTCTCCTGGCTGGGGCAACAGGAGCAAAACGTGTAGATAGAAAAACAGGTGAGAGGGGCCCCACTTACCAGCTCTGTGCCTGAGATTCTGCTTTTGGCACAGGGATTCTTAACCTGGGGTCCCCAGATCCTCAAAGTGTCAGTGGATAGAACGCAGCTGATCGCGTGAACTTAGTTGGGGCAAATATTTATACTAACTTCTAACTGAAATTTAACATTTCCTTCTATTCTGAATGTAGGCAGCAAATCATAGTATAAGCAGGACCTGTGACTGTCACCAGTAAAAATCACAGATATTTTCATGTCACATTACAGTTGTTACTGGAATCTTAAAATATCATATGTGCTCAACACTAATTCAAAACTATGATATTGAATAGATCCACTGGTGGATCTTGCTTATGAATTCATTAGTTTAAAATCACATTTATTTCTATATCAAAATGGAAAAAATATTTGGATAGCTTACTTCAATGCAATCCCTTTGTAATCCTACATATTTTGCTTTATGCATTTAGAGGCATTATTTGGAGAGGGGTGCACAGGCCTCACCAGCCTGTCACGGGGGTTCCTGACACAGCAGTAGGTTCAAGGCTCCTGCTAGTCTAATACTCCCAGCCTCCGTGAGGTGGGCCCTTTACATTTCACGGGCCTCCAGTTATAGGCAGGTAACTGTCCTTGCACATGTGTGTGTGTGTTGGGGTGCTTTCACCTGCCTTCAGCAGAGTCTTCTGGTCTTGGGAGTCCCTGAGCTCGCCATAGATGCCCCAAGTCTGGGCCCTGGGATCCCGCAAAGCCCAGCCTGGCTCTTAAGAAACGAATGCCTTATTTGGAGATAGGGCACCACAGTGAAAGTTTTTTTAAAAAACTAAAAAAAAAATATGCAACACTGAAAGAAACACAAGGCCAATTGCAACTAATCATCAAAGGAGGGAACTATAGTTGATGTCTTGTAGTAACCTACCATGAAAATGAAAAAGAATATGAAAAGGGTATATGTGTGTATATGTGTGCCTGAACATTATGCTGTGCGCCAGAAATTGACACAACACTGTAAACTGACTATCCTTCAACTAAATAAATAAATAAATAACTGAAATTGAAAAAAAAAAAAAGAGAGAGAGAGAGAGAGAGAAGGAGAAGCAAGTGCTTAAATCATGACATTGAGTTTCCCATCTGATGCTGGAGGACAATGATGGGGCAGGCCCAGGAGGGGCATGAGGTCCCGTGGCCTCCCTGTTGCCAAGGCTCAGTCTGAAGACCCACGCTCATGGTTCCAACCTTGTTCTTCACCTCCAGGGCTCAGCTTCCCCATCTGTAAAATGGGGGCTCCAGTACCTACCTTCCTACAGCCTTGAGCTGAGGATCAGACGAGTCCACAGACCACTTCCATTCATAGGAAAGTGCTTTGAAGCACCTTAAAAGCCCCTGTGAGAAGGTGGGAGACCATTACTGAGCAGCCCCACCTCCTCATTGGCCCAGAGGCTAATGAACTCCCGGACCAACTGCCCGGCTCAGCCGACCCAGATAATTGCTATAGCAACTCCACACTTTTAATGAACTCTCAGCTATTTCTGGCATGGGCCATTAATGGAATAACTCTTTCGATCTGACTTTGTTAAGGGACCTAATTGAGTGAATACAGCTGCCGATCTCGTGTTCCTCGCCAACCCGAGCTGGTGGGTCAGATGCAGCCCGAGGTGGGGCAGCTCTCAGCTGCACTGGACTGGATCTTGGTCTCAGTCAAGATGTAATCTGTCCTTGAGCCAAACTTCAGATAACAACTCCACCAGGGCCAGGGTTCTGTTCCAGCCTTGCTCTGCCAGCTGTCTTGCTGTGTGACCTTGGAAGTGGTCTTAACCTCTCTGGGGCTCCCTCAGGAGGAGGGTCTGTGCTTTCAGGTTTGACCCTTTGTGCCACTCCCACCTGAGACTTCTGACCTGTCCCTCTTTGGGCTCCAGCCGATTCCTCTCCTGTCTTCTTGTTGGGGAGGAGGCACGGCCCCTAGCGCTGGTCCAACCACCACCAGCGCTAGGGTCTTGAGACCTGCGTATCCCTAGCCAGTGGTACAGGGTACACATGGTGAGGTTTGCAGCCCTGAGAATCTTAGCTTGCCAGGATCCTGAGAGAAGCAGGCCCCTTCTGGCTGTTTCCTCAGGCCCACTCTCCAAGCCTGGCTGTGGGCCTCCTGCCTCAGTCTCTCCGCCCAGACATGCGGGCTTCCATCTCTCTGGCCCTCAGTGTCCATCCCAGGCCCGTCTGCAAATGGGCACTTGCTGACGCCCCTGGTCGACACTAACACAGGTGTACAGGGTGAACAGGCATGGACCTCACCCTCCAATACCTTAAAAGCCCCCTGGTCCTCTCAGGCCACCGACGAGTCCCTGCACTTGGCCTCCTTGTGCCTTATCCCCAGGAGCCTCTGGCTGGATAGAACACCTGTCAGCCCCACTACATGCCGGGAGCCCTAGGTCCCACCAGGCGTCTGCCTTCTGCCCATGGCAGGTGAGCCAGGCTGTGCCAGGCCACCATTATGGCCACTGAGAAGCCTGCTCAGGACTTGCTTTACCTTGTAGAGGGTCCTTGGCCATCTGGCCCCCTGGCCTGATGGAGACACAGGACTCATGGAGCCATGAGTGCCCTGGGGAGTAGGTTGAGGCAGGTGGAAGTGATCGGATGAACCCTGGTTGCTGGGGTGGGGGATGGAGTAGGAGGGGGTCCTGAAAGGGTCTGTGTGCCCTGTGCTCAGCAACCACACCCCTCCTCCCTCTCCCCTGGGTGGGCTGGGAACTCGGGCTCTGGGAAATAAGGAGACTCCTGAGGGTCAGTTGCTTCTTCCCGCTGCTCTGCTCTTAATGGTGGCCTGGCACAGTCTGGCCTCACCTGCTGTGGGAAGCAGAGGTGGAAGCCTGGCTTCAAGACCGGGAGGTGGGAGGAGGCCTCTCTTTACTGAGCCCCACTGCTGTCCCAGAGAGAGGCCTGGGGCTCCAGGGACAGGACTCCTGGTTCCTGCACCTGATTCCGCTGCTCCCACCCATCTCTGGTCTCAGACCAGACCCTTCCCACGGGGACTTCCGTGACAGTCACTGCAGGCCTCCCCCGGGTTTGCAGAGCTGTGCATCTAGGGGCCCCACCCAGCTCTGCACATCTCCCCCAGCAGGCCTCTGTCCCCCTCAGTTCTCCTCATCCTCACTCTGGGGGGACCCTCTGGCAGAGCGAGTCATTCTCATTTCTCAGAACAGACAAATTCAGCCTTGCTGAATGTTATCCTGAGCTGGCCAAAGCCCAGGCTGTCCAGACTCAGCCCAGGGCTACTTCAAGTTCACCCAGCGAGAAACTGAGGGATGTGGTCCAGGGGCAGCTGGGGCTCCTTGGCTTCCCCCCACGAGCACTCTGCTAGTTCACCTCTGGTTTTTCAGCTGGGTTGTGTCCACGTATGTGCAACTGATGTGTGTGCATGCGTGTGTGCTGAGCACATGGGAGCCCTGCGGATGCTCACTGCAGCCAGTTCTCTCCCTCAAGGTGGTTTCAGAGTCTTGCTGTGCCCTGGTCTAGAACAGCGATCATGTGGGAAATCTCAGTTTCTATTTATACATGGAGATGTTAGGAAAGACGGTGAGCCCAGGAGCGTGTGTGCTGGCATTGGAATTGATTGGGGACTGGTAATTAATTTGTTTAGACCTTAATTAATTCTTCAGTTCTTTCTTATTTGTGGACTGTCACGCTTAATTGTGTTCAGAAGCTCAAGCTTGGAGCAGGCCCTCCATTAATTGATGTGTGGTTGCTGTGAGGTGAAAGTTAATGGTTTGGGGAGCTGGACAAACAGCG
Source organism: Camelus dromedarius (assembly GCF_036321535.1). Classification (NCBI taxonomy): domain Eukaryota; kingdom Metazoa; phylum Chordata; class Mammalia; order Artiodactyla; family Camelidae; genus Camelus; species Camelus dromedarius. The sequence goes on from NC_087450.1 coordinate 11,197,819, forward strand.
TAATTGAAGGTCAGTCGAGGAGGCACTGGAAAAATACCCCCACCCCCTGGTCCAGCCACCAGTCTCCATGAGCAGAGTCCCTTCCAGGGGAGGCAGGCTCCACAAACAGCCTTCTTATGAGGCCTTGGAGTGGGGGCTGGGATGAGTGACGGGTAGGAGAGAGTGCCAGGTCCCGGGTGCCACAGCGGGGCACCGGGGAGAGGCGTAGACTCACCTTGGGAGAAATGGGCAGGGTGGGGGCTATGACCTGGAGCTGAGAGGTGGACCCCGGGGATCACCTGGCAAGCACCCGTGTATGTGTGGGGGGGGCAGGCAGGAAGCTCTGAAGGTCACCCCCAGGCTGTCTGGCTGAATCCACAGGGAGCCGGGGACAAGCACGTTTATTAGTTGTGTGCTAAGGAAGAGCCCCATCTGGGCCCGAGCTCCCGGCTGGGGAGACCTGACCCTCAGCACCAGCCAGCTGACTCCTCGCCCTGGGACTAACCTTGCTGCGTGGACCGGAGATGGCAGCCTCATCGTGCCTTCGCCAGGAAGTGGCTTTGTCCTGTGCGGTTGGCTGCAGTCCCTTGCATTAAATGTCACAGCTTGTTTCATCACCATGAAGAAGTCTCTGTGTTCGGCAGCGAGTCCCTCCTCGGGTGTCTGGGTGTCTTTGGGAGAGGTCTTCTGTTCATTCGCACCAGTGTGCACCACATCTACCCCCAGACCATGGTGGTCTTCTGGGCACTGATCCCCCTTCATTTGACTGCTCTTCCCGGGTGCTCAGTCCAGCCTTCTTCCCTTGTCCGGGAGGTGGCCCCGCGGGGTGCCCAAGCCCAAGGGTCAGTCCCTGGCCCGCACCCCCTCCACCCCTCATCCCTGTGGTTAGAAGCCACAGGTGCTCTTGTGTCTGCTGTCTGGGCCTCGTGACTTACGCTCCCTCCATCCAGGTCAGTGATACTTCACGTGGCATCCACGGCCCTGAGGCTGTCCTGGAGGCCCTCGACTCACTTCCTTGACCTGGCCTCTGGCCTTGCTTGTACCCCATCGCACTCTGCTGAATCTTGTGACGTCCTTCCTGCCTCCCTCGCTGGGCCCCAGGGCTTTGCACATGGCCCTGCTTGCCTGGAGTGCCCGCTCTTTCCCGCTACCTCAGTCCCACCCCCTGCCTTCTCTTGGCTGCCAGGTCGTTGTTTCTCACTTCAGACACTGCCTCCTCCAGGAAGCCCTCCCTGGTAGCCCCAGTCGGGGTTAGACCACAGCACCCTGTGTGTGTCTGTGTCTATCCCGAAACTACTCATTTTGTTTCTCAGTCCGCCTCCTTTATCAGACTGTGAGCCTCCCTCAGACAGGGGCTCGATCTCATCCATCACCAACCCCCAGAGCCCCTCTGTGCTTGGCACACAGTCAGTGTTCAGCGTGGGGTTGTTCGGTGATCAAATGAGTGCTTTGGTAGAAAAGGTTTGAAATTGGGCTCCCGTAGTGAAACCCCACCCTGATGACACTGGTGAACACATTCTGCGGCTGCTTGGACATTTAGTCTGGGTTTTTTGTTTTTTGTTTTTTGTTTTTTGTTTTTCCATTTTTAAAATAGTTTTTTGAATGTTCTGTTTTCTTACATACTTTTCTTATATTCTTGTATTTCTTATATTCCTTTCTCTATCACTGTCATTCACGCAGCCGGCAGGCCTAGGGGAATGACCAGGTCATCTTGGGCACATTCTTCAGCCTTTCTGGGTTGGATCTGAATGGGTAGGTGGAACTGGGCGGGGTGCCAGAATCAGGGGCAGCCCGAGAACTGACATAGGGCCCCGGGGTATGCCAGGCCCCAAGAGGAAAGGGCCAGTGGGGCCGAGTCAACCAGAGGGGCGTCTCCAGTGGTGTGTCCTAGGGCTCTGCCTTCAGTCTTATCTGCCTCGGTCAGAGGAGGCCTATAGGTCACGTTCAAGGAACAGGGATAGCAACTTGGCAGTGGTTATGAATTCACGAGCAAGAGGACCAGGATCTGGAAAGATCTCATAAGGTTTGACATAAGGCTTGCTGTCCAAAAATGCAGCTATACAAGTAGAGAGGAGCTCAGACCTCATCTAACCAGCGTCCTTGGGACAACGACCCCGGAATTTTGTGGGCTGTACACTCAGGGAAGGTCTGCAGTGTGGAGTGTGGCTCTGATGAGGCTCCCCCCGATTGCAGCTGCCTTGTTAGAGACAGAGAGGCCAGAGTAGAGGAGCCTGGTTAGTTCTGGACCCCACACATCCAGAATAGCAAGGGTAAGTGGGGCCAGACAAGAGTAGTGAGGTCCTCTGAAAAACTGACAGTCTGTTATTAGAATGAGCTGACTGACGCCTGGGTTGGGGAAGTGTCCGAGTTGCCACCTGATCCAAGAACCTGAGAGGGGCACTCATGTGACCAAGTCACCTGTATCTGGGCAGCTTGCATACAGTAGGCGCTCAGTGATTGCTTACTGAGTGAATGGCCTTCCAGTTCAGATATCTTATAATTCCTGAAATCCAGAAGGCAGAGAAGTGCAGAGGCAGAGAAGGGGGAGAAGCATGAGGCAGGGGAGGAGGGGTTGTGGGTGCGGGAAGACGGGGTCTGGTTGGGACGGGACGGGCCGGGCCTGTGGCGGAAGGGGAAGGGGACACGGCATACTGGGGCCTTAAATATTAGCTGAGAGTAAGAGCTTTTTCTGATGATGACTGGGGAGCCATTGAAGAACCCCCAGCTAGGGAGCAGCTGCGATCAAAGGGTACATTGCAGCAGGAACCTTTGATTAGGAGGTCCCAAACCTCAGGGTCAGCCTTCGCCTAAATTTATAGGCTGATTTTTCTAATCCAGAAATCCCCAGTCCTGAGTTTGTGACACTTCAGTACAGGTTGTGAAAGTCTCCCCCAATTCTCAAGATATTTAAAGGAAGATCTGTGCCTTATAGCCCTGCCTCTCAGGCAGAATGGTGGCGAATATCATGAAATCAAGCAAATATTAGGGTGTAAATCCTCTTACTCCCCTAAAGACCGAGGGGCCGTAGTCTGGTGCGATTGGAGTGAGTGTGCATATGTGTGTGTGTGTACACACATGTCTGCTTGCAAATACATAGACTGTGTGTGGCAGGGACATGAGAACCTGGCTACAGTGGTTGCCTCTGGGGATGGGAGTGACGCTAAAGGTTATTATTTACCCTTTCACGTGGTATGGATGGTTTACTGGGTGTACTTGTTACCTACAAAATAAAAGAGAGAGAGGAAGTAGAGCTTGGAGATCTTTGTCCAATGTCAATGTGGAGCCAAGATGGGGGCTCAAGTCTCCCGGTTGCCTCTGGAGTGTTTATGTTTTAATAAAAAAGAATTTTTTTTCTGATAATACATGATGGCTGTAGAAGTTAAACAATCCCCAGAGATGAGTTTCATAGATACCCCTCCAAATTCAAACAAGCATCTACAAGTGTAGCCATCTCTGCCTGTTTATTGCACCTATATAAACAGAAATATGCCTTTATAAATATATATTTAATACAAATGAGCTCATACTATGTATAAATCATTTATTAACCTCATGATAAATGTTAAATGTCTTTTGATGACAGTCATAAAATTCCAACGTATCCTTTTAACAGCCACAATAATTCATTCTGTGACTTTTTAAAATTATGAAATATTATTTCAAACACATAGAATATTATAGGAAATAGAGAAATAAAATATCAGAGGCGCCCGCAGCCTTCTGTGCCCTCTGCCTTTCTGATTCTGGTTTCCTCCTTCTCTCTCTCGGGGGCGGTTGTTGACGTGCATCCTCCCCATCTGTACTTTTACGTTGTATCATATACGCATATATCATAAACCAGAAATTGTATTGTCTGTGCGTTAAGTTTACATGAACCGGGTCGCACTGTACATGTCCCTTTAAATTTGCTCTTCGTTGTGGTTTTGAGATTTATTTATGTTAATACCTGTGCGTTCATTTCAGCTGCTGTAGGCTGTGTGACTCTTCCGCAGACTGACTGGGGACATCCAGGTTGTCTCCAGTTTCTCGCTAGTGTACACAGTGCTGCACCGGACAGCCTTGCACACATGTCCACGTGCACATGAGTAGGAGCTTCTCCAGGCCACAGGTTTTCCAACAAACACCTGGGGAGCTCTAAAAAGAAATGCAGACATCCGGGTCCTACTTGGGATTTGGTTTCAGTTGTGCAGCGAGTGTTGAGAATACCAGTCTAGGGTCTGTACCTCGATGTGGAATGACCATGTCAGAGGGATTGCCGGTCTCTGCTTCCTCCTTTTACTCCACCTGCAAGGTTTGAATTTTTGTCCCCCTACATCCTCTTCAACATTTTGGTGTCATCCATCTCCGAAACAGTTGTCCGTTGGAAATGGTTCTTTTCTCATTTTAATGTGTATTTTCCAATTCCTGGTGTGGTTGAGAATCTTTTCTTAACTTAAGTATTTCTTTTATGAATTTTCACTCGAGTGTTTTTCGGTAATTTTGCTCACTGTATCTTTTTCTTAATAATCGTTAAAGCTCTTTATACATTTTGATGGATATTTTTGGCTGAAAGTAACAGAAACCCTCAACTCAAGCCGGCTTAAATAAAAAAGGGATTTATTACTTTGCAGAGGTCGAGTCTCCGTCGAGGCATCCGGGGTCATTCCTACCATCCCTCTGCTCTGGCAGGGGCTTCATCCTCAGGCTAGCTCCCTTTGTGGTTGTGAAGTGGAAGCAGCAATTCCACACATCACATCCAAACCCACCACTGCCCAGAGGACCGGAGGCTCTGCCTGCCACCTCTTCTTAAGTGGGAGAAGACCTTTCTCAGAAGCCCCCGCAGACGTCCCTCTTTGGCTAGGATTGGTCACGTGTCCCTTCCTAAATCATCCACTGGCAAGGAAGGGGTTATTACAATTAGTTTAGTCTGGTCTTTTGGGGTTAGAATAGCTACGGGGAGTCAGTCACCATGACCCTCCATAGATTAATATCGGTAGTCCTTCGTCATGTTTAATAAATACGTTTTCCCAGTTCCCCATTCCTTACAACATGGCTCTTAAATAGATCTCAAAGGCCATGTTTCTCAGTTCTTAGATGCCTCGGTCATAAGAGGCATTAATGTAATAGCCTTCCAGAAGAGGAGAGGGTTATATTTCATGTTCATCTGAAGGAATAAACAAGCATTCACTACACATTCAATCCAATTCCACAGACTCTGAGTCTCTGCCTTTTTCACATTCTCCGATTCTCTGTTGGACATTGATTGTTAAACACAGCATCACGGCCACCACTGCTTTTTGTAATCCCTGCCTCTAATCTTGACCCTTTTAGCCCCTTTTAACTTGACAGGATAATTTCAAAGCGTATAAAAGATTATTGGGTTTTTTTTTTTTCATTCCCTATTTGGTTATACTTGTGGTTGCATTTTTTTTTTCTTTACTTGAAGGAAAAAATATTCTTGAAGTTCATCAGCTTCTTTGGGAAGTTTCTGACGTATAGATGCCGAAGTGTAAAACCCATGAATAGGTCACACCAACCCCTGCTGGTTTAAACATTTTTCCAGTCTACTTCAAGAAATTTGGCATTTTCTTTTCAATTTTTAGACACGTAAAACATGATTACATTCCCATTGTAAAAATGCAAACAGCATAGAAAAATTTAGGGTTAAAAAAAAGTGGAAGTCCTTCAATAACCTCTAATTCCCAAATTTAGTTCTCCTCCCCAAGGGGATGACTCGGTGAGGTGTGAACCTTCCAGAACATTACCCAGGGATTTATGCACACGTGTGTGTGTGTGTGTATCAGTTACAGGGTTTTGCAGTCAGTAAATCATCCTGCACATATTCAGTAACTTTGTTCATGTAAGTTTGCTTTGGCCATCTTCCCATGTGAGTTCCCTAATGGTGGACATTTAGGTTGTTTCTAATTATTTGCTGTTACAAACACAGCTATAATTAACATCCTTGTAAATGTCTCTTTGTGCATATGGGCAAGCATTTCTTTAGGGGAGCTATCTATGGTTTGGCAATTTCTGCTGCCTTTAATTGCATTGCCTGGTATCTGGCAGACGATCTTGTGCATGTACAATAACTTTTCATGTCCATGCTCCATTATAGTGTAAGTTTTAAAAAGATGTTTTAGGCAACAATTAGGAATCTAAGTTTAAGTTCAAATTCTGTGTGGATTGCTGTGGGCAGCTGACGTGGCACTTGCATGAACAGATACCTCTACACGTGGCTGATTTCACCTATGCACAGGCAGTTGTGATGGAGAAAGGGTAAGTTCCCCCCTGCAACACACACTGTAAGGCACATGGTGATTTTTATAATGTTAAATATGAGTAGATGCCTCTTAGAACAGAGGAGTTATGGCTTTTGATTTTCCCTAGATGAATAGCCCATTGCTCCACTCCCATATTTGAATGGTCCTTTCCATGGGAGTGGATACAGCTGCACTGACGCAGTTCATCTCCTCTACAGGTGGGGGTGTTTCTGGACTATTAACTCCATGGATCAATGCATCTGTTCCGGTGCGGGTTCAGGGGGCAAGCTCCCCTGCAGTCTTCTTTTTGAGACTTTTCTTGCACACTTGTCTTTCTGTCTGACTGCGCTTTCTTCCTCCCAACACTGTCCCTTTCACACGGGCACTTCATTAGCCGTTCACAATCTGCATGATTTTGCATCACGTTGGGTCTGATGTGAGAACATCTGTAGCAGTCAAGAGCATATTTTCCTCAGGACTTGGCATCAGCTTGGCATCAGCACGAAGCAACCTCTCCCCCCCCCCCTCATTCTTTCCCTCTCCCTTTCTCTCATCCCATGACATCTCCCGGCATCACTGCTCCAACATCAGTTATGCCTGAGTCTTGAATGGTGTCAATCTGAGATGAAAATGTGCCAGCTTTCTTAACATTGTCACTAACAGACTGCTTAATTAACCTGCTGATACCGTCAATAATAGATCTTTTTGGTGTGCTTGAAAGGAGACCCATAGCCCCTGGTTGGTCTCTCTCTCTCTTTTTCATTTGCTCAGTCTCTCAGTGTCTGTGTCTCCACAGCTGGACTTCCCTGGAGTGTGATGGGAGGGATCTGGGAAGGTTTGAAAGGAAAACAGCAGACCTGAAAGTTCTCGAAGGGATCATGTAAGTGAAACCCCTGAAACAGACTGGCGCTCTCATTGCTCAAAGGCTAGTAACCAGTGCATACAGCAGGTGCTCAATAAATGGCCAACCGTTATACACAGTCAACAGAAGAGATTGCAGGGCATGCACCACTGGAGTAGGCAGTAAGAACTGTGGGTGTTCCAAGGGAGAAGCCTGGGGTTGCCATCATTCTGGCTTTTAGGGTTTTCTCTGTCTTTTCCCCATCTGGGCAGCTTAGATGAGAAGTGGGCTCCGTCATCCCCAAATGTCCTGGAGGGGAGAGAGACTGGGTCCTCACTCCCTTTCATGCCTTGTCCTTCATCTCAAGTGGTATTGTGTTTGAACCAAAGGCCTGCTCTGTCCTGCTGAGGCCACATCGCATATCCAGAAACTTCAGAGAGCAGGAGATGCCACCACAAGCCTGGGACAGCTCCATCACCTCCAAAACCACACTCTCTCTTCTCTTTGTCTCCTACACACACACACACACACACGCAAACACACACGCACACACACGCACACACACACGCACACACACACGCACAATTGGGCTAGACGTGTCTCCGTCGTCCCTGGCTTCTCTCTCCCTGGCCAGCCTGTGAGCTCAGCCAGCACCCGGAGATCCCTTGGTGACACTAAGTGCAGCCCCTCCTTTTACACCCAGGCAGAGGGTGGAGTTCGCAGAGTGAGCTGGTGGCTTCTGGCTTTAGGTAGATGCTCCTCTCCAGGACCACATTCCTGTGGCCTTGTCTTTACTGAGATGGTGTTGATGTTGGTGTTGGTGTGGTGGCGGTGGAAGAGGTTCTCAGAGGGCAGAGACTGATGCCTTTCAGGGCAGAAAACCCCAATATCCTCTCCAGTGGTTTTGTTGGGTCTCCTGGGTACCACGGACCTGGCAGTCCCAGGGGTGTGATGAATGCAGTACATCCACGCCACCACTAGAGGGCGTGTCACTAACACAGGCCAGGTGCCCCATCCCAAGGCCTCTCTAGGGGCCCTTCTGAACCTTGAGCACTGGGGGGCCCTGGGGCTGTCAGGAGCTCACCTCTGAGGATGAGGAGGGGGAGACACAGGACGAGGATTCAACCCCAAACCCAGCTGGCCCGAAACCCAGGCTCCCATTCTCTCTTCCTTTACTTCAAATTCACCTGTTAGTCTCTGAATGTGTGTAAGTCTTGGGTTTTTCAACATCAGCATTGCTGACATGTTGGGCCAGATAATTCTTTGTTTTGGGGACTGTCCTGTGCATTGTAGGAAGTTTAGCAGCATCTCTGGTCTAGATGCTGGTAGCAAGGTACCCCCTGCTCTGCCCCGCCCCCGGTTGTGATCACCAGGAATGTCTCCAAACATTGCCAAATGTCTCCTAAAATTGGCCCCAGTTGACAGCCCCTGTTTGAGACAGGAGAGCATGCCTGCTGTGGAGACAGGAGGGATCAGTGCCGAAAAGGTCTGCCCGTGGTTCCCACTGCGACTGTGTCGTGTGGAAACATGAGAGCTGCTCGGAGATGGCATATGTGCTGTAAATCCATTTGAAATTGTATTTGGTCTCCTGCTTTTCTTCTCCAAAGACTGCAGAGCATCTCAGTCTTCCCCTCTGTTTATTCCACCTCCCCACTTTATTGAAACAGGAGACTGAGGCTCCGAGAACCCCAGGACCTCAAGCCGCCCCTCACCTGCAGAGCCCTGTCCCCCAGCTGCAAGGGCCCTGGACTGCTCTGCTCCCCAGGGTTGGCTTGGGCACCAGGAGCATCTGCGGTCCTCCTCCCTCTCCACCTGCCCACTAGGCCCTGCCGCCCTCCAGCTCCCCAAACCCTGGTGCTCCCCCCTCCACTGGAGGGAGTGGGGAAGCAGCAGGTGTTGATGCTAATCAGCGTTCACAGCCCAGAACTGCAGTCGCTCCCAGGCTCACACACTCCCCAAAATTAAACACTCATTATACAAAATTAATTGACATTAATTAGCAAAAATTAAAACTTTAAACACAGCAAGGCGCTTTGGGGGGAGGAGTGAAGCAGGCGGGCTCCACATTTGTCACCCCCCCAACTCCCCACCCTCCCACCACCCCTGAGTCCCCCCACTTCCATCTTGGAGCAGGGCCGGAGGAGTTCAGGTGAGGTCAGCACTCGCACAGCGCCCTGGGCTCTGGCCCAGCCGTGTGAAGCCCAAGGGAGAGGAGCCGAAAGAGGCTCCCTGTGCTAGTCACCAACTGATGGGAGCCCCCCCCAACTCTGGCATTCTGTGCTTAACTAAGGAGCCAGGAGCCCTCCCCTCAGTCCAGGTACCCATGATCTTAGCTGCGATGGGGAGGCGTGGCCAAAGGAGGAAACCCACCCATCGGAAGTAAGAACGCAGAAGGTATGCCTTTACTGTGCCTGACCCCCACCCCCCTCTCCTGCCCCAAGACCTTCCATTTGTGTATCCAAAGGATTAGGTACTGTAGCCTTTCAGCTCGGTCCTACTTCATTGCGTGACCTCAGATAAGTCACCCCCCCCTCCTCCGAGCCTCAGTTTTCCATCCATATGATGAGGGGGTGGTGCTGGGTGAGCACTGAGGTTCCTGCCTGCTCTGGCACCTGCTGTCAGGAAAGCAAATCTCTGGGAACTTGATCCACTCTGAGGAGCGAGGGGCTAAATGTAGGGGGCTGGCATTTCAAGAGGATGCCCAGAAAGGCAGCCCTAGGGACTGAGGTGCTGACAGTGGAACATCAGACACCAGTGGAGGATGCATCTTCAGGCCAGAGCGCCTCCCAGAGAGGCCTCCACTTTGCCTGCCTGTGGGGCTGCCCCTGAGGAGTGGAAGGCAGGTTCCTTCATAACCGCCGCTCTCAGCCCCGAACAGTTTCCCCCTCCTCTCCGACACTGGTCATTTTCCACCTTTGCTCACCAGGTTCCCAAAGGCCCCTCACCAGGCTGATAGGCAAGCGGGCAACAGAACCACACCTTCAAGGACTGTGTCTGAACACAGACTCGGCGTTGATTCAACACCTTTGTTGCTTGCTGCGGGAGGAGCCCAGTGGTCTTCACAGGGTAGAATGCCACCCTCCCCGCTCATTCCTGCTCCCCTGTCTCTCTCCAGCCAGTGCCAATATCTGCAACTTGGTCCTGATACGGGGAGCTGGAGGAGGGGATTGATGTCCTGGACGGTGATGGCAACTGCGTGGGCTCCTCCAGGATCGCAGCCAGACATGTGGGTTTTCCCAGGGGTCAGGGGGCAGGCCGGGGGGGGGGGGGCTCTGGTTGATTTTTCCTGAGCATTTTCATTCCACAGGGCTTCCATCCACAGCGCCCTTGCTTCGTCCTCGTGATCGCTACTCCTCACTCCGCCCCTATCCCATGTGTATGAGCCCAGGGCCTCAGGTCTGGCCCCAGCCACACCTGCCCCTTGATCATCCTTTCTTCTCTCTAATGGCCTTCTCATCACCGCTGTGAAATGTGCCCATCTCTTGTCCCAGCCCCTCAGGAAGAGGTTTCTCTGATCTGTTAATTGGTGAGGGCAGAGGAGACCCCCCCAGAGCTTTCTTTCCCTTCCCCGGGACCTAGGGCCCTGCTCCTGGGACCTTCATGTCCTCCTGGGTAAGAAGAGGATGCTGGGCAGCGAATGCTTTGTGGTTTTGTGCTAATTGGCACTCCTGCAGGTGATGCGTCACTAGGGAGTTAGTGTGGCCGAGGTGCAGGGATTTTGGGCTTGCAGGAAGCCACAGGGTGGTTTAGGGAAGAATATTTTGTTACAAGAAGGCCCTCTTTCACTTCTGGTTTCCCCAGCCTCACCCACTCTAGCAGTTGTAATTAAAAAAAAAAAAAAATCCAGTCTGTTAGTGCCTCTCCCTGTGCTTTCCAGCCTTCATCTTCATGGCTATTGGTGGCTCGTCCTGCTCTGGCCTCCAATTGCTGGGACAGGGCGGTCACCTGTGAGGTAGCTGAACATTCATCTCTGCTCCAGCCTCTGTCCTGCCTCAGCTCCCTCGTGGGGCCCCGAGACTCACTCTTCAGTGACGGAAGAGTCCTCTTGGTCCTGGTCCTTCCCTCCCCACTGATCTCAGGGAAAGTGAGGGCCCGTCCAAGGCTTGTGAGGGCCAAGGGGCTCGGGGGTGCCAAAGCCAACACTGCGTCCTCTGCTCCCTGCACTGCTCTGGGGCCCCCGGTCATTCTCGCACCTGTTCCAGAGACTGGAGGGACCCTCTCCCAGGCCTTCTTGAGGCTGATCATGAAGGACTCAAGTTCCTGGGAGAAATATTCAGCCCTGAGCCCATCATCAGAGAGGATTTGGCCTCAATTTCTGGCCTGACCCTGGCCTCCTATCCCACCCTGTCCTCTTCCCGGACTTGCTGTGAGGGAGGGCGACCATGATCAGGCCTCCTCGTGGTCCGAACAGCAGGCAACCAAGCTCTTCTGCGGCCCTGGGCTTCCCTTGTCCTGGCCCTGTCAGCCCTGGCTGTCTGGGGAAAGACTCCAGGGACCCGTGGGTTACAAGACATTCCTGGAGCCTTCTCTGAGGGCCGGGAGCCCATGGGGTTAAAGAACTTCTTACCATGATGGTCAGAGTGCAGATCTGCCACTGAGCTTTGCCTTGACCGAGCCCTGCCCACCCAGGAATCCCGAGGGAGCCCCCAGAGCCAGGCCCCGGGAAGACAGCAGACCCTCAGCAGAAGAATTTCCCCCTTTGAAAGCCGACCTCTTGTCACTCAGGAAGACTCTCATCCAGAGCCAAGAGATGCCAGATCCTCTAAATCTTTGTTTTCAGGGGATGTCAAAAAGAAAAAAGTAAATCCCAGAATTTCTGTTCTCCCTGGGCCCCGGGAGCCTCACGCTCCCCAACTGTTTGTTCGGGTCCTTGCGATGCCTGCTTTGTTTTCAGAGCATCTCAAGTCCTCCATGTGCTTCCTCCCCAGCCCCTGCACCCCGCCACCCACCCCGCCCAGGGCACCTCCCTGGGCGCAGGCCCCATCCTGGGGGCACTTCTGCTCTGCCACCCCTCCCTCGTATGTGGCAGGTGACGGGGATCTGCTCTTTTCAGATGAACGTGCTGGGAAGACGGGGTGGCTTTTTTTCTATTGTTCAGAATACAGCTTTGTGAGCAAGTCCATGAATTATTCTGCTCAGCCAGATGTGCTTAGCAGTGGTACACACACCTAGGGGCTCCGGTGCAGGATTTGCTGCCAGGAGGCTGTCCCACCCCTAGAAACTCCCCCCCCCCCCCCACTGCTCACCACAGCCTCTGCTTGCCCCTCAGGCCCTGCTGGAGACGGCGCTGACGCAAGTGGTCCTCCCCATGCCCGTCCTGGTGGTACCCCCAATCATCCTGTCCATGCTGGAGAAGTGAGTGGGGGCCCAGGACAGAGGGCCAAGGGCAGGGGAAGGGGGGCCTGCTGGCCCAGGTCAAGGGGCCTGGTTTGTTCAGACTCCCCCAACAGGGCTGCTGGAATTATTCTGTGTGCTGGAGCCTACGCTAGGTGCTAGGAAGGATGTCCAGACGGACAAGGTGGGCCCTGCCTAGGAGCCGTCGGTTCCGGGGTGTGCTTGCATGTGTGTGCGTGTGCGTGTGTGTGTGTGCATGTGCTCTGCTGGTGCAGAGCGTGGGACCAGTTGTGAGGACAGAATCTGAGGACTGTGGTGGGAGGACCAGACTTGGGGACTGTGCGCCCCTTTCAGGCGTCTGCCATGAGGCAAGCCACCTCACTGAGCCTCAGTTTCTCCATTTATAAAATAATAGTGCTAACCGCCCTGCCTGCCTCAGAGGGCTGTTCCGAGAACACACATTTGTCCTGACTGTAAAGAAATCAGGGGATACGACAGTTAGAACAAGGATAGAGTGATTCTGTTAATTAATGAGCGTGGAATTGAATCATGAAGATGGAAATGCTGCTGAAAGGAGAGGCTGAGGAGAGGAGGAGGGAGCAAGGTTTGGGCAGGAACTGAGGCCTCGGGTAAGTCTAGCAGGAAGAGACAGGAGGGAGCGAGGAAGGGTTCCAGGCTGGGGGCAGAAAGATGAGCAGAAGCCTGGAGGGCTGGTGCAGGTAAAAGCGAGGAGGGGATCGCCCCCTTCCCCCGGGGGTCCAGCCTGGGAGGGGGCACCTCAAGGCAGGCTTTGGACTTGGGGGCTGTGTAGGATAAGGACGGGGTTGGGGACACTCCATCTGGGGTTCTGGGGCAGGGGCTTCTGCCCAGTTTGGGGACCTTCTTAGTCCCACAAAACCAATTACAATAACAGCTAATACTTATGAAGCACTTGCTACATCACCCAGTCCTCTCTCAGTCAGGTCTCTGCCTGAATGCCGTCTCCTCGAGATGTTCCCTGACCACCCCATCGAGAATACGGCCACTGTGACTCCCTCCCCACTTACACTGCCTTATTTTTACTCACAGCATTTATCAATATCTGAGGGTCTTTATCTAGCTGCCTGCTCCATTAGAATGTTACCTCCACGGAGGCAGGTAAATTCCTTTTTTTCCTGCCCTGTGCAGCATCTAGCGTAGTTCTTGGCACATAGCGGATGCTCAGTACGTGTTTGTTGAATGAATAAATGATCTCATTAAACGTTTGCAATGTTGCAATGGGGTGAGTATGGTAACCCCATTTTACAGATGAGGGAAGGAAGGCAAGGAGAGATTATAGCACCTGCTTCCAGTCATACACTAGGAAGTGGCAGAGCCAGAGTGGCTCAGGAATATGGCTGCAAAGCTGCTCTTCCTACCACACTGGCTGCCTCTTGGGTTTTCAGATCACATCACATAATCAGCATGTCTGTGGAACCCACCCTGCATGGAGATGCAGGAGGAGCAGATTTGGGGGCATAGCCTGAGAAAGCCTGGTTCTGGTAAGGGTGTGACCCACACGCAGGTCAGCTGCAGGACCCGGCAGTGTGTGCACAGGGTGAAGGTGACCTTGAGGGGAGGGAGCATTATGGGCTCAGAAGCAGGTAGGATGTTCCAGAGGAAAGGGGCTGCAGCTGGTTCTGAGAGCAAGACAGGATTTGGGTGGAAGAGAGGGCTTTCTGGGCAAGGGGTGGGCCTGTTGTGTGGACGTCATTGTCGAAGAGCCCAGCCCAGCAGAAACAAAGCACGCTTGTCGAAGCCAGCTGGGGGGGGTGATCGCTTTCTCCCTTTACAAGAATGGGGAGGTGCAGGGTCGCGGTGGGCACCTGATCAGGGGATGGCATGTTGAATATTGAAATTTAAGAAAATTAATCTCCTTCGGAAATTGCAAAAATAAACAAACCCTGGGAAGCAATAGCTTTTGTGCCCCTGAGCCTTGTAGACACAGCTCCTTGGTGAACCGAGTCTGTCCCCGAATGCCAGTGACTGTAAGTGCACATGAGGAGACCACCGAGCAAATTAGGAAGGGAGGGTTTCTGTCCTCAAGGCTCTTGACTTCTGAACCTTGGAATTTGCTTGGGGAAAATGTGGTCTGTGATGCCTTTCTTGTGGCATCTGTGTTGGGTTTGCAGAAAATTGGAGTGATGGTTAGTGTACCTTTGGTTTGAGTACTTAAACTTGGCTTTGGGAGGCATGGGAGTTGAGGCGGGATTGTTCTGGTCCCAGCCTGGAATCTGCCTGGAGCCCAGGCACCCAGTCAGACACTCCCTGAGTGTCTGGCTCAGCTCAGGGTCCAAGGAAGCCCTCGGGTAAGTAGAGGCGGGTTAGCTGCTGGGTCTCCTGCCAGACTTGTGTTTGGTCGATCTGTCCCCGAAGCTAGAACTTGGCACTTCGCACCGTCCAGCAGGCCCCTGGCTCTTGGCTGGGCCCCCACGGAGCACCCGCTAGCCTTCCCAGGCAGGGAGGTATGCTGATGGTAGGGCGTCTGCTCAAGAAGCTGATGGGGGAGGCAGCCCCCTGGACCCTCAGGGAGCCCCGGTTGGGTGAGGGAGTCAGGACAGCCAGGGAAAAAAGACAAAAGAACACTTACAAAGCAGCCTACTTGCAAATTAATGGAGTGCAAAATGAAACCCGCTCCAAGTGCTGAGGGAATGCGCAGCAATGGGGAGACAAGCTGTTGTGTGGCGGTTGCGGCTGGGCCGGCTGGCTTCCCGGCCTCAGTTTCTCCTCCTCTTGGGAGGATCTCTCAGCATGAGGTCCCTGGGTTTCCTGCTAGGACAGGAGAGGTGGGAGGGTGTGTTCAGGTGTCCCTGGCTCCCCGACGGAAAGGAAGAGTCTCAAGTTAGAAGCCCAAGGATCCTGCAACCCCCACCCTATCCTCCCCAGTCTACAGGGAGGGCCTCCCTCTGGGGGGCTGCACACACGGAACCTCCCCTCACTCTCCCCGCAGGCCGAGGGCTCACACTCCAGCTCCAACATCCTGAGGAGGAAGCTGGTTTTAGACTCAGGGCTCGGAGAGCAGCCCCCACAACATGATCCCCCCAACTAAGAGGCAGGTGGGGAGCTCTCTTTCCCCACAGCCCTGCATCCCTGGCCCTGGCCCTGGAGCTCACCGGCCCTACCCCCAAGGTGGGTCTCAGCGGGGTCGAGGTTCAGGCCACGCCCTCCACGGTGGTTCCTGAGGCCGCTCCCCAGCCTCCCTCATTCCCTGGCATCCGGGTCTTTCCTCTCTCCCAGGCATTCGCACATCTCTCCATCTGCATATTTTAACTCCCCCAGCTGCCTTTCCAATCCCTCCCTGCCATCTCCCTCTGCTCCTCCCCTCCCCCGTCCTGCTGTGTTCACTCTCCCGCCTGGGCGGGACTTCAGAGGCTCCTGTTTGGCTGCTGTCTGAACCCACCTCCTTCCTGAGTGGGGAGCACAGGCCTGGGGCTTCCTGGGTCCCCTTCACAGTGGGGGCTTCAGCCAGCCACCCGGGGAGAGGAGCCAAAGTCCCAGCTCCACGTGGAGGAGCTCTGTCCAGTGTCCCCACGGAATGAGCCCCTGGCCTGCCCCTCACCAGCCAGGGAGGGAACCTCCCTCCGGGACCCTCGAGACTGTACCTTCAGGGACTCCACACCCTCCTTTCCCCTCCATTCCCAGTGTGCTGGTCCCCCTCACTGCCACTGGGGCAGGAGTACTCATCTCCTAGTCCTGCTGGAGAAGTTGACCTGAGTTGAAACCCATCTCAGGACCCATCTCAGCCTTACTCCAAACCCCTGCATGACTCCCGTGGCAGCCCAGAAGGCCTCAGGCTGAGTCCATGGGGAGGGGGGCGTGAGGCTCACCTGGAAGATGATGGGGCATCTGGACCACGGGAGAGGGGAGGTCAGAAGGGCCTAAGCTTGATTTAGGCACCTTTGTCCCTCTGCTCTTAGTCCTGTGCAAGACCCCCCGCCCCCAGTAGCTCAGTTCAGGCCTAATTCAACAGCTGGACAGATCTTGGGGTCTGGGCCAGCAGGGAGGGCTTCAGGACAGCCCAGCCACCAGGATCCGCCCTCCTACATGCCCGTAACAACAGCAACACTAACACACAGTTACTGAGCACTAACTGTGTCCAGGCCTTTCACTTGAACAGAATTTACAAGTAATTGGATCTTATTGTTACCTTAGGAGGAACATCCCAGCCCAGAGTTTTGAAGAAGTGTGGTCTGGGGTCACCTGTTTTAGACTCACAGAAGGTTCCCAGGTGTAGTACCACCAGAATCGGCATCTCACAGGGGTAAAGGATTCTGCATTTTAACCAGCTGCCTAGATACTGAAGTTTGAGAACTGCTGCTCCAAATTTTGCTGTCTGCTTAGAGCCAGTTGCTCTTGGGGTTCATGTCCCAGGAGGTGAAGGTGTTGCGGGATTTGCCAGCCCCCAACCCCACTAAGGCCCTGTCCCCGGAAGGGGAGGGGGCAAGAGCCCCGGTTGTACCGTCTTCACACCAGGAGCCAGTCCCATGAAGGCTGACGCTTACGGAGGGCACATTTAGTGCCCGCCCAACGTGCCTTGGCAAATCCATCAAACCAAGTGCAATGCCTGGTGGTCTTGACCAGGGCTCGATGGATTACACAGAATGAAAAGCTCTGATGGACAACACAGTGAAGGCGGACTTGCCAGCTGCTGTGGCCTCCCCTCTGCCTGGAGAGCCGCTTTTATCATGGGGCTGGGGGACCCAGGGTCCCGGGGGGAGGCTTTCAGACCTCTCTCTCCTGCCCAGGAATCCTACCCGTGATGCTCGCCACGGGGAGGGGTGCCCGCTGTGAGCTGGTGATGAAGCTGGCAAAGGGTCCGTAAGGCAGGAGCTGGAGCAGCTCAGTGACAGTGCTCGTTGGGAGTCAGGAGTCCAGGTGGCAGCCCCGCCTGCCTCCTACAGACTTGACCCTGGCCTTGGGCAAGTCACTGCCCCTCTCCATGGCTCATGGATAGAAACTGACCAGGTGGTCAGTGGGGTGTGTTCTGTTCCCATACCCAGAAGAGGATCATCCCCTCCTGGCTGTGTACGTGTGTGCATGTGTGTGCGTGAATGTGTGTGTGGTCTGTTCACTATTTCAATATGTGCTGCCTTCAAGGACCATCTTCCCCGGCTGTGTCGCCGCCCCCCCGTGGTCTTCCCCACATGTGGCCTTCTTTGCACAGGGCTCGACACCAAGTTGGGTGGGTGCCCCGCAAGTGCTCATTGATGATTTATGGTTGAGATTTCAACCAGCGGTAGCCTTCAGGGCAGGGCCTGGGGAGTGGGACGCCCACAGGGGAAGGTACCAAAGACAGAATTCCTCCACAAATATTTAGCTACGGGCTGGCACTGGCCCTTGGACTCAGTGGGACCCAGCGTGGTGGCTAGCGGCCAGTCACCCTGTCTTTGGGTCTCACGGGCTCCCCTCTTCTCTCCCCCGCAGGACGGCTCTCCTGCAGGCGCGCCCCTGGCTGCTCCTCCCCGTGCAAAGCCTCCTGTGCCTGGCAGCCTGCGGCCTGGCCCTGCTGCTGGCCATCAGCCTCTTCCCACAGATGTCAGAGGTCAGTGGAGGGAGGGGCTTAAGGGCAGGACAGGGAGGGTTGCGGTTTGGTCGTTTATGAGCAAATACTTACTTACTCAGCGCTGATTCCTTAGCCCTGGGCGAGGCACGGGGGTTAGAACTGTGAAAGAGATGGGCCCATGCTCTGGCCTCTCAGAGTTGCGGGTCAAGCAGTGAACACAGCCACGAAACAGGGACCAGCAAGAGAAGGGTGAGGAGTGGCAGGATGGGAGAAGTTCGGCTGGGCGTGGGAGGGAACAGTAAGGAGCCTAAACGGAGCCTGGAGGGAAGCGGCATTTCATGGGGCCTGAAGGATTGGCCAGGTGTGTAAGGGCTAAGGGGACATGTAGGCTGAGGTCACCTGGTGTGAAGGTTCTGAGGGGAGGTGTCATACAGCTGCCCTCAGAGGAAAGTCTGCGTCTTGAGCAGAGAGTAAGATGAGGTGGGCCAGGTAAGGGGGCCTGGGGCACTCGGTGCTGGGATCTTGGAAGCCAACGCAGAGACGGTGAACGTCACCAGGAGGGCTGTGCAAAGCAGGACTGCAGATTCCTGATTCTGAAGGGTCCCCGTGGCTGCCTCGTGAGGCCGCGTTGGAGCTCTGGAGGAGAAGGAGCCATCAGGAGGCAGTGATGGGCGTCCAGTGAGAGACGATGGCGGCTTGGACCAGGCTGTTAGCAGTGGGCATGGAGAAGAGTGGGTCCTTTAAGGGAGAGTTAGGCAGCAGCTCCATCCGGATTTGATGAAGAGCCGCGTGTGGTGGGAGGACCGGGAGTCGGCAGGATGTGCGCCGGCTTTCTGGTTTGGAGCAACCAGGCAGATGTAGGTACTGCTTAACAAGATGGAGGCAAGGAGGGGCCAGTGTGAGGGAGGAGCCTGTGGAATGTGCCCTGTGGGGGACTGGCTTTGGGTTGAGAGTCCAGGAGAGAGGCCTTGGCTGGAGGGACAGAAGTAGGGTCCGCCAGCATGAAACAGTGATGGAAGCCAGGACCAAGGGTGGGACCAGCCAAGGATCCTGTGGAGAACAGAGGCCCAGGGAGGGGGGTGGGCTGCCCGAGGACAAGTGGCCAGGGAAGTAAGGACAGAGCCAAGTGGAACTGGACTAGGGAGGGTGTCCACCGGGTCAGATCCTCCCAAGAGGTCAAGCTCCGGGAGGTTGAAGAGTGTGCATTGATGTCTCAGGCAGCGAAGGCAAACCCCATCCTGAGGGCTGGGGTCCAGCTGAGGGGTGAGGAAACGGGGTGGCAGGCTGACCGCGTGGGCTAGGGCTTGGCGCTGGGGAGAAAAGGAGAGCAGACCCACAGCTGGGATGAGATGGGGGATCAAGAGAGGCTTTTATTTGTTTATTTTCACACTTTTTAAGTGGGACAGACTGGCATTGCATAAATGCAAAGGGAAGGCATCAGGAGAGAAGGACATTGGAAGAGAGGAATGGAGAGCAAAGTCCATGAGGTGGGGGCGGCAGAGAACAGACGAGGGGTTCAAAGGATTCCCCAGGGTCGGGGAGACCCCCCCACTTTAGTAGGGGAGGCAGATGTAGTAGGGGGTGCAGTTCCAGGATGGGGAGGTTATGGATGCTGTTCTGATAGCCCCTGTGTTAAGCAGAGAGGAAGGAGGAGGGTGGGAAGGGGAGGTCACAGGCTGGAGGACTAGGGAGAAGGTTGGAGACATTCAGATGGGAGAAGGGAGAAACAGCAGACCAAGGAAGTCAGGGTGCCTAGTGGGCAGCGCCAGGGGTCAGGCGAGGGAGGACACAGCTCTGTGGTGTGGGGCCTGTCTACCCAGGTGCTGGGGTCTGCTCCAGTTTTGTCTGGCTGGGTGAGGCATTCAGGGGGCTGGTAAGAGTTCAGGAGGAGCAGAATACCCCAGAGTCTTAGCTGGGTGGGGATGAAGAGGCGCAAGCAAACTGACTGGGAAAAGCAAGGTTTGGTGCAGAGACAGACCCAAGGAGGTCAAAGAATGACCACGGTGTTTGGAGTCACTGAACTCATGGGAAGATGGAGGCTGCGGCTGCAGGCAGGCATTTCTAAATTTGTGACTGCAGGACTGACCCTGCTCAGCAGAGGTGGTGGGAAGGGGGCAGGTTCCTCCAAGGAAGTCAGAGAAGGTGAAAATAAGGGGCCTGGGGTGTTAGATCTGGACTGTGAGGACTGGAGACCCAGGGTCTTAGAGCAGGAGGTAGTGACCCAGCCTCCAGGCCCTGGTCTTAGGAGAGTGAAGACTGGAGTCACCTTCCTCCACTGAGCCCGAGTTTAGGGAGAAACTGTAATGGGATGGGGCTCCTGTCTTGGGGCCAAGCCAAGGCACACTGGGATGGGAAGCCTGCTGTGTGATATGTGCCAGCAGAATCCTCACACCCCTAGGGCCCAGCCTTGCCCCGAAGCCAGGGGTACCCCTCCCCATCCATCCCCTCACCCCCAGAGCTGAACAGCTGTATCCTGATGCTTGGGGACTCCAAATGGAGCTGAGGGCTCCAGGTTGCCTGGAAAGTCTGAAGATGGGATGGAGAGCACTTCACTCTGGTCCTGGCATCCCCCTCCCCAAAGCCACGGCATCTCTTTGTACCATCAGGCTGAGTCTGCAGTTCTAGGCGAGAGTCAGAGCACGCCATGTTCCCGTAGGCATCACTGTGATCTGAAGCTTCGGGTAGCTCTCTTAGCTCTGCCTGTCTGCACAGGGGAAGGACCTGGGGCAGAGAAACCCCAGGACAGAATCGGAGTCTGTTCTGTTGGAAGGATTTTCAGGGTCGTCCAGTTTACCACCCTCTTGGCTCTTTTGAGGAAGTAGGGGCCCAGAGCAGCCAAGGGTCCAGCCCAAAGGCACAGAAGCCAGATGCTGATACGGGAGGAAAGCGCTGAGGCCCACTCCCAGTCCACAGCTCCCAGGAAATGCTGCATCGGCTTGCTCTGCGGGACTTTTCTCTTCTTACTCAACCACCTCGCCCAGCCTGGAGCAGCGGAGGGAGGAGGAAGCTGGGGCCTCCCTGGGGTGGGACAGAGTCTAGGAGCTCCCGTGTTCCTCTGGGTCAAATAATGGAGGCATGGCCGCAGCCCACTGACTTGGGCGTCCAGCTGTGGCAGCAGAGAGGCGGTCTAAGCGAGCAGCCCGGGCCTAAGTGAGTCAGCGTGCAGGCTCTTCCCTCCCCACTGCCTGCCTCAAACAGACGGTTAGTTCTTCTTTGGTTAGCTTAGTCTAACCGACGTCCCTCTCGCTGCAACTCAAGCCTTTCTCGAGAATGGACGAATACAGTGATCTTGTAATAAGCCTGTTCTCTGGGAAAGGAGGGTCGGAACGTGCTTTTCAGAGCCCCTTCCTCACTTACATCGACCCCAGCAGGATACAGGCAGGCCTGGGTATTATGGGGTGTTTTGAGGCCTGTCTGTGACCCCCGGCACCAAGGCCATCAGCCAGTTGGCTGAAAGGACCTCGTTCCCCCATTCTACCTCCCAATTAATTATCTCTAACGAGGCGCTGCTTCTGCCACGTGGGGATCATGTCTCACATCCCAGAAGCCAGTGGGATTTGCCACAATAAGCCTGGACTTGCTTGGCCTGACCCAATCTTGCCAGGTGCCACCAAGGTTGTCAACAGGAGTAATCGCTGGAACACTAATTAATTAATTAGGTGACTTGGAGATAGAGTTTAGGAACTGGTTCCTAGAATGGCTGGCCTGCAGTGGTTGGCGTGGGGTTTCCAGCCCACTAACCCCAGAGGTTGAAGGAAGAACTCCAGTCCCCTCTTCAATCCCCAGGGGAGAATTTTGTCTGCTCTTTTCAAATTGGTCTTTCTGTCTGTTAAAATAGTGCTAATTTGAAAATTGAAATTGCAAATAATAATAATAAGTACCATTTGCGAACGATCTAGCAGGCCAGGCGGCGTGCTGGGAACCCCGCGTGCCTTGTATTAAATCCTCCTGAAGCCCCTCAAGTCCAGGGTGCTACTGACTATCAAGGGGCATTGCCTAGACAGGGTGATGTGTGTGTCTCTGGCTCTGGGGAGAGATCATGGCTGGGGACATGGAACCTTCGGAGCGTGGGGGGAACTGAAGCCAAGGAGGGGTTGCGGTTGTCGTGGGAGGAAGAAAAGCTGTCAAGAAAGGGCAGAAGCAGTGGCCGGGAACCCCACTGAGTAGTCAATAACACCCTGGACTTGAGGTACCAAAATGACTTCCTGTTTACAAATGACAAAACTGGGGCACATCGAGGTTAAGTATCTTGCCCAAGGTCCAGAGTTGGTAATGATGGAGTGGGCTCTGTACCCACAGAAGAGTTCCATAACTCTCCCCAGCCCACCCCCACCGCACTGTGAAATGAGACGGCCCAAGTCTCAGCCCCAGGTGGCTCCTTGCTAATTCATCAGTAGGAACATTCCAGTGCCCTCACGCAGCCCTCGTCCTTCACGAGGAGCTCACGTCCATATTCACAGGGACCTTCTGAGGTGGGTGTTTGTGCCTCGATCTCTAACCCAGAGCTGAGGTTGGGGATGGTGGGGGTGTGTAGTGGGCCAGCAGTTTGAGTAGGCAGCTCCCTTAAGAACTTGGGTGTGAGGACAGGGGGCACCCCAGACACTGGGGTACTTTCCCCTTTTGCTTGTACCTGAGGGGGTCAAGTCACAGTCCCCTGGTCTCAGGGAGCCTCGGTTCTGGTGGGACAGACAGAAACCCAATAAACAAGAAATGTCAGGGGATGGATGGTGCAGTCATGATGGAAATAAAGCAATGGGCTGTGCTTTAGTTCACACAGGGCTGCACGGGGTCAGGTGGGTTGTAGGGGCCTCCTGGTGGCATGTGGGGCCTGATTTGTGGTGACTTTTCTGGCCCTGTCCTCTCTGGAGATTGGGGCTCTGGGTTCTAGGTCAATGGTGGTCATCTCTGTCCTCCCCCAGACACACACATAGACACACACACACACACACACACACACACACACACACACACACACACACACACACACACACACGCTGGTGCTTCAGGTCCCTCGAGGGAGATGTCCAGGGTCCAGAGTCTGGGCCCATGGGCTTGGCTGACACAGGAGGCCAGACCAGGGGATGGGGGATGCCCCTCCTGCTCTGACAGCCAGTGTTCCCCACCTGAGAGCGCTTCCAATCCCACTTAATGAACCTTATGTCTCCCCAGAGCAAGAAACAGTACCTTGGCCAAGTACCCTGCCCGTGCCCCTGCCCGTCTCTTCCCTCCCTCTCTCTTTGTGCCTCTTTCTCCCTCGATTCCTCTCGGGCTCTCCCCCACCCCATCCCCTCCCTCTCCCCCTCGATTCCCCCCGGGAGCTCAGGGGCTGGGGGACCGGGCTGCACATACAAGCCGGAGCCATTGTTCGACAATCTGTTTTTGTCTTCATC
Source organism: Camelus dromedarius (assembly GCF_036321535.1). Taxonomy (NCBI): domain Eukaryota; kingdom Metazoa; phylum Chordata; class Mammalia; order Artiodactyla; family Camelidae; genus Camelus; species Camelus dromedarius. Next base: position 11,221,123 of record NC_087450.1, read on the forward strand.
TTGTTGGCAGGCGGCAGGAGAGGAGCAAAAGGTTAATGAGACACTGTGCAGCGGGATTACCGCGCGAGCGGCGAGCGGCGGGCGGGCGAGCCAGCCGTGGTGACAGGGAACTAATTAGGAGCAGTTTAACAGGAGGAAAAAGTGAAATCTCCTCTTCACCAACTGTCAATAATTAGCTGATTTGGTGAGGCTGAAATGTGTCCACGGGAAAGGGTGGGGCTTTTCTGTGGATGAGTGAGGCATGGGGCGGTGGGGGCCACTTGGGGGCTCTGCCTTGTCCCTCCGTGGGGTTGAGGCCAGGGGCCACCCCATGTCCCCCAGTCTGCCCTCCTCCCCTTTGACTGGCATCCTCCAGCCTCAACTCTCTGTATGACCTTGGTCTTCACCTCAAGGACCTCAGTTTCTCCTGCCATAAGGTGAGGTGTTGCAAGGAGGCTTTTTCCTGGTTCTGCCCATTAGGATTCTGGAAAGCGTGAGACCAGGGCCTGGTACGGGGGTAGGGAGAGCTGATGACGGGCTGTGTGACCTCAAGTCAGACGCTGACCCTTGGGTGTCTCTCCGGCGGCACGGGTGTGCCCTCTGAGAGCGGCCCCCTGGGGCCGGGCATGGCTGTGAATGGTGCCAAGAACTTCACCTTGCTCGGAATGTGCCTGGTAGCCGCTGTCCCCTCACTCAGCAAATCTGTCCTCCCAGCAGCAATAGGGGCTGCAGTGGGGGCACAGGAAAGACGGGGCTGCCTCTGTAGGGCTGGGGACTCCTCACTGTGTCTCCCTCCCCTGCACCAGCTTTGCAGGGGCCGAGTCGGGGCAAAGGAGTCGGGTTCACTAGCAGCGAGGGTTGTTCCCTGCGGGGCCTGTTTGCTCCGTCCGCCAGCCCTGCGGTTGTGGTTCCGGTTGTCGGTATTGGTTTGCTGGCCTCTGGCCTTTGGCCTTCCCTGGCCCTTCAGCAGGGGACCCCCTCCTCTCCCTCCCTCTGCCCCTCCAGCTTCCGCCAAACACTTTGACTGGAAGAAAAGACATCATCTGAGCCGCCCAGGGCTTCCTGCTCAGAGCCTCCCTGTCCCTGCAAACCCCGCCAACCCCCTCCCTCTCAGCCTAGCCCCTCCTACCTCAGCCCTGGAGGGTCTAGGGCATCAGAAGGCCAGGCCCTCCTCATGTCCTCGCACCATTCACCCTGGCCCCAGAGGCTGGCTCTTAGAGGTCACCCGCATGCTGTAGGTGAGGGGCCTGCAGGTCAAGTTCAGCCACCACCCTCCTCATTCCCTTACCCCTTCCAACTACCCCTTCCAGCTTTCACAGTTAAAAAACAAAGAGGCACAGCCTTCCAGTATGGGGAAGGAATGTGGGTGCGCTCAGTGGGTACCAGAAGCTCCACCATCTCTCTTTCCATCACCAGCCCTGGAGAAAGTGGTAGTTTTGATGAGCCAGCTTGGCTGGGAGCTGTGACCTACCAGAAGCAAATCTCTCCCCCAGCTTGCCTCCCTTTCTCTGAGAAAGCATGTAAACTCCCAACCAATAATAAGCAAGAGTTGGGAATGAGTTGAGGTCCACATTCAAGCTGTTCTAGAAGTGGCTTCTCCAGGGAGTCCTCCCAGATGAGCCCCACTAGGATCTGTCTCACCCCAGACATGTAGACTCTGGTTGCATGTGTTTCCTGCATCTCATCCCCCTCCCCAGGACAACAGTCCTTTCTCCGCCCCGTGACTCACAGGGTGTCCCCAAGGCTGAGAACTGGCGCTCTTTAGCAACACTGAATACAGAGCATGGGTCATCTGGGCCCACGCTGACTTTCACACTTCCTGTTTCTCCCACTCCTCCAGGGCTGATATGAGGCCAGAGGCAATGTCTAGGGGGTCTTGTGTCCCTCTTGCATCCACAGAGGTACCTCCTCCCCTCCAGTCTCGGACCCATCTCCTACTTTGCTTGGAGATGTTTGTTTGGGGCGCTTCTCCTGTTCTGCTTTAATCAGTCCCTATTGAACTCCAAAGTGGGCTATTTTTGCCATCAGAAATCTGCCGCCTCCCCGCCCGCTGCTTTCTTGGAGTTTGCCCACAGGACCCCCCAGGAGGGACGGATGGGAAAGGCAAAGCTGCTTGGAGCCCAGGAACGCCAACGCCACCTGTCATGTTGCCTGTTCCCCACCCCCCACCTCAAACCTGCGCGTGCCCGCGGGCCCACGTATGAGCACAGTCACGAACAGGCACGTGCGTGCCCCAGTGACAGGCTGCTGCAGGGCCACCTCTCAGCCCGTCCCTCCCCAGTTCTCTCTAGGACCTTCTAGAACACCTAGCTGAATAGAGGACAGGGAGAGAGGGGGCTCGATTGTGCAAAGCTTCTGCTGAGAGGATTAAAAGCATCAGTATGTGTCAAGTGTTTAGAACATGCCTGGCCCGCAGCCGGTGAGCCGTGAAGAGACACAGGCGAGCCAGACCCGGGCCGGTGGTGAGATAACTGCGGAGTCCTGGTTTCCTTAAGCAGCGTCACGTAGGTTTTCTAAGCCGCCAAAGACTCTCTCATCCCTTTCTTGGTATTATCCTCATCCCAGCCCCAAGAGTAGAAAATCTTCCCACTGTACAGATGGGGAAACTGAGGCCTTGAGGGTGAGAAGATGGAGGATGGAGAATGGTTCTGAGACTGCCCACCAGAGGGCACCCAGGAATGGTGCAAAGCTGCAAAATGAGGAGGGGGTCGAAGCATTCCCTGGGTACACATTACACAGGGGAGATGGACAGTATAAGGTAGGGCCCCTGCCCTTGGGGAATTCAGTTCAGTTTGATTCAACTTTTACGGAGGACTGGCTAAGCCCACGGCACAGGGACACTTGAGCTGCCTCAAGTGGCTCACACTGGGGTAGGGGACCCTGTGTTCAAAACTGGCCCGAGTACAAATCAGCCTGTGACTAGGGATGTGATGGGGATGAAAACAAATGCTGAGGGCACCAGAGGCAGCAGCAATGGATTTGGTCTGAGATCAGGGGAGGCTTCCTGGAGGAAGCAGCCATAGCGGATTAAGCCTCAAAGCCTAAACATAAAATTTACCGGAAATGGAGTGCAGCTGGTGGGTGAGGAAGCTGGAGAAGGTCCCAGAAGGCCTTGAGTGTCCAGCCAAGGAGTCTGACATTCATTGAGAAGGCAGTGGGAGCCCAGAGCCAGCACCAGAGGCCTGACCCAGAGATCTAGGCCCAGGCTTCAGCTGCTCCCCAGCCCCAGCCGAACACGCCTGCCCTCCAAGGACACTCGGGAAAACACTCAGGCCTGGATATGAGTATCTGAGCAGGGCCTGAGCCCTACCCAGCCCTGGTGAGAGAGGGTGGGATGTGACTGCCCAGTAGGCAAGTTGGTTCCAGGCCTGGCAGAGGCCTCGGGCACACAGGGTCAGCCAGGTGCCGGCCTGGGCTTTGGACCTGTGTCAATGTCACCACCACCTGTGGACCCTCAGAGGCCCAGACCTCTGGCCAGGAGCAGGAGGCAGCTTTGAGCTATGTCACAGGGTCACACACAACACCCAACCCCCCCCCCCCCACCTCAGCCCTAGGCCTTTGAAAAGGAGGCGGAAAAGCCACCAGAAGAAAGGCAAGGAGGAGGAACTTCTTTGTAGTAGGTAAAAGCCCCTGAGAATGGGGCACAGGCCAGGGATCCAGTTTCCTGTTTATGTCTCGGCACCTTAGCTCCAGGTTCAAATATGTAAACTATCCTGCTGGCTGCTGGCTGCAGGTGTGTGTGCTCTGAGGCTGCAGAGGCAGAGGTGGCCCCAAATGCATTCCTGACTCTGGCCGCCCACCCCACTCGAGATGGGCCAGGAGACAGAGGCAAATAGCTCAGGGTTAACCCTTCCCGTGCCACAAAGGAAGCCATCAGGCTGCTCTAGGGGGCTCTGGGGCCAGCTGGGTCTTGGGGGTGCTCCAGGGAGGCTGGGTACTGGGCATGGTGCTTGTGTTTGCTGCCTCTGGCCTTAGATGCAACTGGAAGTCAGGGCTACCTGCTGGATCTGGAGGCGGGAGTCGGGGTTCTGATGAGGACAGCAGGGAGGCTGTCTGGGCGCCAGGGTGCAGGTTCTCCCTCAGAGTCAGGGCGTGTGAGCAGGGCAACACCGCTCATCATCTGGGAGCAGAGCAGGCCTGCTCCCAGCAGTTCCATGTCTACTTGGCACCCCCAGTTCTGGCGCAGAGCTACCGTCAGCCAGTGCTGATTGAGAACTTCGGTCAAGGCTCTGGCTTCCCATCCCGGACACCCGCTTCCCTCCCGGGCCCCTGCTGACTGGCCATCAGGTACCCAGGGAGGAGTTCACCAGATGAGTGGACAGACCCCTCTCAGGTCCCTGCTGCCCCCCCCCCCCACTGTCTGCCTGGACTGGGTCACCCCTTCTCCCTGTGTCCACCCCTTGCCCAGCCTTCTTTCTCCTTGTCACCTTCTCCCCAGAGGAGGCCCCTCAGAGCTTATCTGTGGTCAGAACTAAGCCCTGGCCCTGGGCCCACTATGCTGGGGCTCTAGCCTTTCCTGGGCTGATGCTAGTGGCCCCTCCTGGATGCAGCCTCTCTCTCACTGGGCCTTGGCACCTCCCACCCTCCATAACCCACCCATGAGCCACTGTGGCCATCACACTGACATGGCACACGAAGCCAGTTTCTGCTTCGTCCCTTACTCCAAGCAGCAGGGGACCTCAGGAGAACAGCATACCCTTGTCCCTACCCCCGGGACCCTGGAACTGGTTAGTTGCCCTCCCTCGGTACCTGAATCCCACTCATTTACCAGCACAGCCCTGGATGTGACTTCTGTGGAGGGGACTCAGGCCCCCCATATCTCAGAGGGGTGATCATCAAGGGGGAGGCAACACAGGCGTCCCCAGCCTCCCCTTCTGAGCCTGATGGTGAGGACCCCCATGGTCCCGACATCCATGGGACCCCAAGATAGTGGGCTGTTGGCTCAACCTCCGGCTATGGCCAGAGAGCTGGAGAGGTCTTGATAAACGACCCGTTGAGTTGACCCAGGATGGAAGTGAGACGCTGTGACCAGGGTCAGCACTGAGTAGGGGTTAGGGAATCGGGACTCCAGGATGTCTCCAAATCCCACTGCCAAGACCAAAGCCTCTCAGCCCTCATCAGGACCATTTGGGAAAGTCTCCGTTTGCCTGTTGTCTGTGGTGCCATCCGGCACTGCTTCCGCCCCTTGAGCTGCTCCCCCAAGGCCGCCATCACGGGCCTGTTCCCTGCACCCACCCCTCAAATGTGCCTGTTCCCCAGGCCTGGCGCCCTCCCCTGCCATCTGCTCTTCTGGGCAGCTGCTCCGCTCCGGGGCCCGGCTGTGCTCACACATCTCAGGCTTACTCTCCTGCCCAGGCCCTGCCCAGAGCTCTGCACCCAGGACCTGTCTGCCTCCCAGGCCTCCCCACCTGGGGGACCTGAGCCTGTCACCCTCCCACCCTGACCCGTCCCCCTCCCATATTCCTCTGCCTCTGAGAATGGCGTCACCAGCCACCCCGGCTCCGGAGCTAGAATTAGGAATCATCCAACGCACAGTCATCCTCACCACCTCCCTCTCACCCCCGCATGGAGTTGGTCATCAACTCCCATGGATTTTGTCTTCAGAAAGGCTCCCCAGTGCACTGTCCTGTCATCCCCCACCAGCAGCATAGCAGGGTAGAACCTGCAACTCTCTCTGATTCCTGCAGCTGCCCCTTCCTCTCCCCCTCTGACCCGCCCTCCACCCCTGCTCAGAATCCTTCCATGGATCCCCATTGCCCTTAGATAACATGCTGACACCTTCATGTGGCCTCCAAGGACTTGCCTGTCCCAGCCCCACGTCCATTTCCTGCCACATACCCAACCTGCCCAGAACTGCCCACCGCAAACAGGCCATGCTGGCCAGCTTCATGCTTGTCCCTTTCTCAGCAAGCTTTTCCGGCCCTCTCTTATCAAAATCCCCATTTCTCCCTGGCCTCCCTCCTCTGAGAAGTCTTCCTTCCTTGTTCTTTCATCAATGCGTGGTAACCCCCACCCCCTCCCCAGTTTCCATGGCACTTCATTTGTCTCTCTGGGATCCATCTGCTTTCATATCTGACTCCTCCCCTAGACTTGGAGCTTCTCAAGGGCACGGGCTGGTCTTGTCCATCTCGGTGTGCCCAGCCCTGGTGTATGGAGTTGGCAGCCGTAAACATCTGACTTGAGGGCCAATTGAATTGAAATGAGAGAAGCCTTGGATGCCAGCTCTGTCCCTGAGCGCCTGCTCTTGAGTTGAGGACCTCAACCACCACCCTCCCCCGCAGCCTCCCCATTGCCTTCGTCTCCCCCCGCTTCCCTCCTACCTGCTGCCCTCAGCATGGCGGGGAGTCTGGGGGGAGCCTGGGTCTGCGACAGCCCCACCGGGAGGGTGAGGCCTCGGTCTGAACCCAGGCCAGTGCTCTCCAGGGAACGGGCCGAGGAGGCCGTGGCCCTGGCCTGTGGTCCTCCACCGCGGTGGTGAGCAGCCTCTCCGATTTTAATGCAAGCCTCAGTGCTTCAGTGAAAGCCGGCATGGGAAGTTGCTAATAATGGCACTAAAATAAAATATGCTACATCTGTTATGGGTAGCAGAACAAAATTAGCTGCTCACACCTCTGACATCCAAGATGTCTTAACTTAAAATACTCCTTGGCTTACTTTACATCATTTACTGATTATATTTAAAAGAAATACAATTTTGCAATTACTGTTCTTTCCAGCGTGATATCTATGCATCATTTTCCTTTTATGTTTATATATTTCTCCTTCATTAGTGCAGTCTGAAGGGTGATTAGGATTCTTCAAACATTTTACAGAGGTTAAACGTTGATTAAGATTTAATTATTACTGTAAATAGCTTGGAATGACATATGGTGCAAAAGCCTGACATATGTGCATTTGAATAAATGAAGTGCTATTTCCCAGGATGCCTCAGTAGCTGTTTAACAGCTTTCCCGAAGGGTTATGTTACACCTCATGGTAAGATTGCTGGGATGTTATATTTTGTTGGTTTTTGCAGCTGAAAGCTAAGAACAGTTTTCCAGTTTTTTAAAAACATTGAATATTTTAAATACCTAAATTGTTTTGCACAAATTTTTGCTAATTTGTCTAACTAGGTTAAACATTTTCAAAAGCATTGAGATTTTTAAGCGTGGGCGCTGTGCATTGTGTCAGTGGCGGCGTGGGGACGAGGGTAGCCGGTGGGGTGGAGGGGACTCGGAGGCCGGCAGGGGTGTGGAGGGAGGAGCTGGTTTGAGGAGAGGGGGTGGGGAAGAGGCCTGGGCCCTGAGCCTAGCTCTTGTCTCTTTGGCCCTCTCAAGTGGCCTGGGTATTGGGGTACCAGGGACTACAGGGAAAGGGCCCCCTTCTCCGGGAACTTCACCGTGCCTACCAGCTCTGGTCCACCCCGAATTCCCTCTTGTCTGGCCTTGGACCTGTGTGGCTGGGTAGGACTGAGTTCTCTGAAGACTGGGCCAGTCTGTGTCACCTTCTGCCTACTCCCCAGGGTCGCCACGTCTTGCCATATAGCAGGTACTTGGGCCCAAGTTCAGTCGAGCAGAGTTATGAAGGCCTGGTGCTTCCTTGACTCTGCCCGGGGCAGATGCCAGCCTGGGGCTACTCACGGAGGTAGCTCTTCCCTTCCAGCTCCCTCAGGTTTGGGGGCTCAAGCATCCCCCCGACCCGGTCCCTGGAGGTGCAGATCAACATCGGGGCTGCTGTGGCACCTCCAGGGGGGGGCCCCATCCTCCTACTGCCTTCTGCTTCTCTTTTTTCCACTCAGCTATTCAATACTTAAGAACACCCTTAGTCTACTGGCCCTAGGCCTCAAGGATGCGGTGGGGTGGGGGGGCCAAGACCCCACGCTCGCTGCCTCAGGGAGCTTGTGATCTAACGTGGAGAAGGGGGGATGAGTGAACTGTCGGCCTCAAACCACGTGCTACAACGGGTACCTGAAGTGCCGGGGGTTGTGGGGCTGGAGAGGTGGCCACACCCCGCTTGGATGAGGGAAGATGTCTAAAGCTAAGGCCTGGAAAAGAAGCCGAAGTCCAGGGAAATCAGGGCGGGGGAGGAGGAAAGGAAGTGGCTGAGGGAGGGGCCAGCTCAGGCAAAGACTCGGGATGGGAATAGCCCAGTGTCCCTATGGCCCGGTGACAGGTAGGTGCGCCATATGTCTCCCGCCCAAGGGGCAGGGTAGTTAGGAGTAGGCAGGGGCTGCATCTCGAGGGAGCTAGACTGGGTCCCTGAGGGCAGTGGGGTCACTGAGCCATCTTATAACAAAGAGAGTCATGATCAGACTTGCAGCTGAGAAGGCTGGAGCTGGCTGAGGCGGGGGATGGACTGGCACGGGAGAGACTTGAGGGGAGGGAAGGAAAGTGGAGGTCAGGAGGCCTGAGGGTCTTCCACTAGAGAACCATTAGGTGGCTGGGGTGGGTAGCCGCGGTGGGTAGCCGTGGTGGGGCCGAAGGATATGAATTCAGTTCTGTCTGAGACATGTTGAATTTAAGTACTTGTGGGGTGTGTGCAGGGAAGAGGGCCTAGCCAGACAGAACCCAGGGACCCCGCGAAGTGTCCCAGAGGGTGTCACAAAAAGGCAGCTGACAGTGACCTTGGAGAAAAAGAGTTTTGTGGAGTGTGGTGGGAGCAGAAGCCAGATGTGCTGTGGGTTGGAAAGTCAGTGGGAGGTGAGCAGGTGGAGCTGGCCAGTGTGGACAATTCTTAAAAGAAATTCAGTTGTTGGGGAGGAGAGAGCCCAGGTAGTAGCTGGAGCATGATGGGGGGCAAAGGGGAGGCTTTGTCAGATGGAAGGTTCTACATCTGTGTTGAGATACTGATAAGCAGGAGTCTGAAGAGAGTAAATACGCGGGAAGAAGGAGGTCAGCCCAGGAGTGCTCTCCCCGGATGGGCAGGGGGAAGGTGGAGCTCAGGGTGGGGTCTGCCTTCGTGGGGAGGGATGGCCACAGTGGGCCAGCAGGAGGGCAGGCCTGGAGCAGAGTGATGATGAGAAGCTGAGGGGTTCCTTCTGATGCCTTCTGTCCTCACCCCGAGGTGGGAAGATGAGTGGGGAGCTGGGGGTGGGGTGGCTGAGGAGAGCAGAGGAGGCTCAAGGTGGCCTCTGTGGAGAATGGGAGATGGAATTGACTGGCCGTGTCCCCAGGGTTGGGGGGCTTCCAACCAAGCCAAAGTCAGAGACAACGGTCTCTACTAGGTGGTCAGGTTCAAGTGGGAAGAGGTGGATGCTTCTGCCAGTCAGGCTGGAGGGGCTGAAGTGATGGCCCCTGGGGTCCAGGTTGGGGAGGATGTAAAGACAGCTGTAGGGAGTCTGGGGCCTGAGATCTCAGTGGTCAGAACACAGATAGTGGGAGTGAGGGGGCACTGGAGGGACAGGGACTTGGGGGAGGGGTGGTCCAAGAGGGGAGGGTTTGGATTGAAGGAGCCTGGGTGGAGCAGCCCTGGGCGGGGACCAGGTCCAGGGTGTGGCCTGGGAATTGGTTTATGCAGCATGCTGGACAAGGTCCATGGAGAGAAGGGAGACACAGAACTCAGAGGCCGGAGGGCAGGACGCTTACCTACGTGGCCACGCTGGCCGAGGAAGAGGCAAGACCTGGGCCAGAAGGGGCACCGCGAGCCCCTTGGCAGAAGGGCAGGAAAGACGGAAGATGTGTCATTAAATGGTGGCGCATGTGGGCCCTGGGCTGGGGTGCCGCCGGAGGCGGGGGAGAAGTCTGGGCACTAGGGAGGTCCTGACTGCTGCTCCCAGCCCCCATGCACCCCCTTCCCTCCCATCCCCCTCACCTTTCCTCTCTCTGCTCTCACTCTCTCCTCAGATCGAAACCAGCCAGCTAGAGCCTGAGATTGCCCGGGCCACGAGCAGCCCGACAGTGGTGTACAACAAAGGGCTGTGAGGGGCCGGCCGGCCGGCCTGGGGACGCGGTGTTGTCCGGGCCGGGAGGTGGGAGCAGCGAAGGAGTCGGAAGGGCTGCCCCTGCAGGGAGGGGCAAGCTGAGCCCCCCAATCCTGGGCCACCTGGGGGAGCACCCCCCACCCCCACAGGGGCAGGGAGACTAATCTATTCACGCGTTAACATAAGGGAGAGGAATTCTGACACATTTACTACAAAAATAATCAAGTGCATTTCTGGGCCTTACGTGGGGTTGTCAAAACTCTACTCAGCACAATTATGTGTGAAGCTGAAAAACTGTAGAGTGCCCACAGGGTAGGATTAGGATCTTTTTCTACTTTGATTTCTTTTTTATTTTTATTTTTTATCCGAATCAAGCCTTGGTCGCAGCTGCCCAGAGGCAGCAGGTGGCCAGCAGTGGGAGTAGGCGTAGGCCTGGGAGCTGGGTGGTTTGGTGGCTGGGCTGGTAGATTTAAGATCTACTGGGCTGGGCTGGGCTGGGGAGGGGAGGGGAGGCAGTCTACACCTCACAGGATGAACCAGCTCTATCTGAGTTTCTCAGGAGGTGGCCCAGAAAGTCACTGGAGGCCTCTGGAAGATTCCTTGGGCAGCTGGCTCTGAGGATGGCCAGCCTTCATTCATGCCACACCTGCATGAAGCCCAGTGACAGACTGGGGCTGGTGTCACCCTTCATGGAGCCCTGATCCATTTCAGGCCCCTGAGATGACCCCAGCTCCAGACAGAAAGCCCTAAGAAGGACCAATGTTTGGCAGGAACTGTGGGCCTCCACTCTGGCCCTTGCGGGAAGACCTTTCTTCCAGGCATAGCCTGGGAGCCAGGTAGTAGGGTCAAGGGTGGGACTGGAGCCAGGGTGACTGCCATCCTTTCCAGCCACCAGGGCCACCTGCTCCATCCCATCATCTCCTGAGTTGGGGGATCTCTTGCAAGAGAATGCAGAGGCCAGATCTCTAGGCATCTACCTGAAAGCATCAATCTAGGAATGACAGGCCCTGTCTTGGCTGTGTGATCTTGAGCAAGTCCACTCCCTTCTCTGAGCCTCCACTCCCTGTCTGGAACCAGAGGATTGGATTGAAGGGTTCCTACCTGCTCTTCCAGCGAGACTTCATCTTTGCCTGTCCTGCTCAGATGCTGGGCAACCCAGGCATATCTCCAACGTGAACAGTGGACTGGGAATGGGGCAGGATCCTTTGGGAATGGCCAGCTGTTGGCCTCAGAACCTGGGCCTTGCCTTTCTGTATGTGAACACACCTCCTGGGAGCACTTGACCTTTGCCAAACACTTCACAGTTCTGAAGGAGGAGATAGCGCGCCTGCCCGGGCCTGAGTGTGGGCCCACACATTTATGCCGCCGCCTCTGACCCTGCACGGCCACTGAGGCCCCTTGCCACTGGCTCTGTCTCCTTCCCATTTGAGGGCCAGGAGAGGGGAGGGCTCTGCTGGAGTTTTGCAGGGGAAGGCAGGGCCTGAGGTGGGGGTGAACAGGTAACCCCTTATCTAAAGGGCCCAAACAAAGAGGAAGCCTGGTCCTCAAACTCCCCTCCCCTGACCCCAACTGGAATGGAGCCCTCCGTGTGCAGCCAAAGGGCTCTGCTCCCCTGGTGACTCTGCCTGGGGAGAGACCTGGCTGGAGATGAGACCTGGCTGGAGCAGTTGTGGGAAGGCCTAGTGCAGGGCAGCAAGGTGGTGGCCACGGGGGGTCCTGCCATCCTTAGGGCAGGGGAGCTGTGGTGAGGTGGGCCTTCCACGGGCACTGACCCCCCAGAATCCCCCAGCCCGGCCCTGTGCCCCAAGCCAGCTCTGCAGGATGCTGCCCTGAAAGCTCCCCACTCTCCTGCGGAGCAGCCCACCCATCAGGAGGGGGAGGAGGCAGAGACAAGCATGGAGGACAAAACAGTAGAGTGGGTACCACAGTGGGGGGGCACAGGGAGTTTTTAGCTAATCCCGCCATAATGTGAATGTGCCATGACTGGGGGCTGGGCATGTCTGGTCCTCTTTTGAAAAGCTCATTTCGAGCTCACCTTGCCCCACCTCTCACAGGGTCTTGTTCTTGTGCATTTCACCTTGGGACCAATACTGCCCATCACCTCCAGGGACCTGGCCGGGATGGGATCTTTCCAACTCTGCCTCTGTGCTGGCTGCCCTCGCCCAGCCCGACCCCTGCCCCAACCCTGTGAGCCCTGTGGCCTCAGCATCTCATAACCTACTTACTTTTTCTCCCGGATGATTTCCGGTCATGCTCCCAGTGCAATTTCACGTGAGCTAAGGGGGCTTTTCCTGAGGGAGTGGGCAGCAAAGGATCCTTATAGCTCAGGGTACTGGTGACAGGGTTTCAGCAGGCCATGTTGCTAAATCCTGGTCTGGCTGCAAAAAGTACCATGAGGGGAAATTTTTGGCCACCATCCATCCTCCACTCTGCTGAGACCAGGGAAAGGGAGGCCTTGTGGGCAGATTGGTTCCTAACTGAGGGGGAGGCTGAGCTGGGACCCAGAGGCTGGAGCCTGGTCCAGCTGTGCCAGAGTACAAGGCGTCCCTGCAACTGGTTCTCCAGCCCTGGTGTACCTGCCGACCCTCCTCCGTTCACGCCAAACATCCCTCGGTTGTGGGGACGCCCTTCTCTCATTTCCAGAGAGCAATCTGAAAGCACAGGGACTAAAAGCCCAAGATGTCAAGATGGCCAGCAGACTCCTTTCCAGTTCCTGACTTCCAGTTCCTGAGCCAGCTGCTTTCCTGTCCTGGGCCTCTAGCCCGGGAGCAAGGAGACATCCTGAGAGGAGGAGGGCCAGCGGGTGGAGGCAGGGTGGTTTTCCACCTGGAGTGAGGTACCAGCACACACGCCTTGGCCACACCCAGGGGACTTGGCGATGTCTTTTTAGCCTTCTCAGAAAATTTCTCAATCTCTGTGATTTATGTAACACTAATGTGCTGTGGGCAATAAATGATTGATTTAAAACATCAGGGCTCAGCTTTGTGAATTGTGGTGGGGAGAGGAGAGATTAGGGATTTTGTGGAAAGGCCCCCGAGGAAGGCGCTGACCAGGAGGGGTCAGGCCCACTGGGAGGCCCAGGTGGAAAAGGAGAGGAAAGGACAGAAGAACATGTGAGAACAGGAAACTGGACAAAGAGGGTGAGTTGAAACTCTGCCGAAGGACCCCCTTTACAGTGGTTGCTGAGTAGAGCACCTACTAAGGGTCCCACTGCAAAAGATTGAGTAGATGAGGGATTTTGGTAGATTCTCCCACGCTGCTGAGGTCCAGGGGACAGGGAGGAGGTGTGGGAAGGGGAGGGGGATTCTGAACTGCCTGGAGGCCAGGAGGGGCTTCATAGGAGGAGGTCTGAGCCAAGTGGAAAGCTACCTGATGTTGGCCATTGTACCTGGCACCATCCCTGGGAACTCTGCCCCCTCCTAGCTCCTCCACAGTCCCCCAGGGCCAGGCCTCGGCCACCTCCTCACAGCTCTGGCTCCTCCAATTCCAGGCAGCCCCCGGGTTCCTGAAGGAGGGAGGCCTGGCCTCTTCTCTGGGACCTCCAGCATCCCCAGCCCTGCAGGGAGAAGATGATGGCCTCCCATGCCAGGGGGACCATGTAGCGGAGGTGGGGTTCATGGCTAGGATCAGGAAGACCCACGTTCCAGTCCCAGTTTAGCCCCAGCATGACCGTGACTTCTAGCCCGTCCCTTTCTTTATTCACTGGTTTGTTCAGTCAGATGTTTTATGAAACATTCTCCCCAGCAGAGCCTAGTGTCCTCGGCTCTAATATGTCAAGACCAGCATTGCTCGCTGGACCGGGGTAAGGACTGGATAGACCAGGTGAGGAACACACGCAGACTTCTCTCAGGCCTCCCCGGTGTCACGGGGGCTGCTGCCTCCCCTTGCCTGGGCGCTGGGCCTCTCTAGGAGGGTGGAAGGAGGGAAAGGGGTGGGGGAGGGATTGTAACCAAGCAGGACCCGATGGGGCCTTCCAGGGACAGACCCCTCCCCCATATCCTCTGCTGTATTTCCTCTCTGAAGTACCCAGATAATTGTAACCAAAAAATGGCTTCCCTCCTGCTAAAGCACAGAGGTCGGGATTCGGCAACAGGGTCTGGCCTCAGAGTGATACTTCTAGGTCAGGGGGCTTCTGGTCTCTGGGGAATTTCTTTGCCAAGAGCCTCACTGGCCACAGCCCCCACCTGGACGGAAATCCTTGCCTCTCAGGACTGACACAAATCCCTCCTGGGAGCTGTTTGTTGTTTTTAGCTGGTTTGGGGGCTCAGCTCCTGCCCAGCCCGGAGATCATTAACACTCCAGGAATGCGGCTTCTCTTGGCCCCATCCCCACCCACTGGCCCCTAGGGCCTCCCTCCTCCCACTCAGCCCAGGGTTAGAAGGAGAGTCAGAATGCTAGGGGATGAGGGCAGTGATGAGTGACCCTCTCCCCAGGCCCTGGGGAGCCCGACCTCATTTTCAGAATGGAGCTTCCCCCAGCCCCCCAGAGCTGCCGCTGCTCCTGCCACCTCACCCCTCCTGCTGCCTCTAGTTAGCCCCCAAAACAGGAAGGTCTTGGCCACTCCCTGCAAGGCCTAACCCCCCCGCAGGCCCATGCTCCCCTGCAGTACCAGGTGTCTCTCTCAGGGCGGTGCCCAGAAGTGCTCATTCTCCATGTCCCACTCTGAGGTAGCTGTCAGAGCTTGGCTCCTTTCCGACAGGCTCCTCCTCAGCCAGAGCAAGAATCTGGAGGCCCACCACACCCCAGTTCCCTCGGCCTTGTGATGGGGTAGAGAGAAGGAAGGAGAGAACAAAATGGGGAAAGAGAAGGTGCACAAAAGGGCTGACAGAGGCACCAGACGCCCCCAGACCCCAGGCAGGCCCAGTGGGGATGTGAAGGATCCCCAGCCACCTGGGCTGGCTCTCCTCCTCGTCACATGTGAGCACGGCCAAGGGAGGGACAGTACAGCAGGGCCCTCAGTCCCTCCAGAGGTGAGCTGCAAGAAGCCCGGTGCTGTTACAGAACAAGGGCAAAACACTGGGGACGTCAGTGAGCCAGCTGCGGCAGGGCCAGGTCAGCTGGGAGCCACTGGAGGCCTTACTGACATAGTGGCATCATCTTTCAACAGAGTGGAGTGGAGTGTGAACAGGCAAGACCGCTGGGGAGACCAGGGAAGAGGCCATGGTGGCAGTCGAAGTGAGGGAAGATGGGGCCTGGGCCAGGATGGGGATGGACAGAAGTGAAGGGATGCAGGACTGACCGGCTCTTGGTGATTGATTGCAGAAAGGATGGCAGAGAAAAGTCAAAGATGGCCCTGGTTCCTGGCTTAGGCAGCTGAGGAGATACATGGTGATACCATTTCTCAGCACTAAGGAACAGAGAAGGAAGGACAAATGTGCAGAGACGATGATGCGTTCTGTTCTGCAGGTTATTAGAGGTTACTATGAGATCACCAAGTTCAGATGTCAGGAGACAATTGGGGGTGTTTGTCTGGAGCTCGGGAGGCAGGTCGGGATTGGATATGCAGACTGGCAAGTTATCCATTTATTGAGAGCACCTGAAGCTAAAGGACCAGTGGCAACCATCTGGGGGGTGGGGTATATGGGGTAAGAAGAGGAAGACCTGGGTTGGAACCTCGAGGAGTCCTTATCTGTGAGGCCTGGGTAGAGGCAGGGAGGCTGGTCTGCCAAGAAGCTCAGCCACAAGAAATGTGTTATGAGCTGAATTATGTCCCACCAAATTCATATGTTGAAGTCCCAACACGCAGTACCTCAGAATGTAACTGTATTTGGAGGTAGAGTCTTTAAAGAGGTAATTAAGTTAAAATGAGGTCATGAGGGTGGGCCCTAATCCGGTATGACTGGTGTCCTTAAGAGGAAGTTTGGACACAGACAGGCAAGGAGGGAGAACACCACGTGAACATGAAGACAGCCATCTGCAAGCCTAGGACGGAGACCTCAGAAGTCAGCAACCCTGCTGGCACTTCGATCTCGGACTTTCAGCTTCTAGAACTGGGGGAAAACACATTTCTGTGTGTAAGCCACCCAGTGTGCGGTGCTGGCCATGGCAGCCCCAGCAGACTGATACAGGAACGGAAGATAAGCAGAGAGTGGTATCCCGGAGGACAAGGGAAGAGAACGCTTCAAGTCAGACAGGGTGTCCACAAATTTATCAGGCGCTGAGAGCTGAAGGAAGATGATGACCAAGGTGTGTTTCTTAAAAGGACCTGGAGAGAATGATCTCAGTGGAGTGTGGTCGGGGCAAAAGCCAGATCTCCGTGGGTTAAGTTAGCCGGACTCTCACTGACTGCCAGTGTAGCTAATTCCTTACAGAAGTTTGGTTGTGAGTTGGGCAGAGAAACATGACGTGGCTGAAGCATGACATGGGGCAAAGGGAGGGCTTTAGAACGGAGACTCCTGGGCACTTTGAAACTGATGCACAAGAGTGAAAGGGACCGTAAAGGCGGGAAAGCAGAAGCACCACCCAGGAGCGAGGAGGGCCTTCCCTGGCCAGAAGGAGGGAAGGGTCTTGGGTGATGACAGGAGGCAAGTGGAGAGAATGGGTTGGATGCAGGCGGTGTGGGTCCGGGGGTGGGAAGCCGGGTAAGAGGCTAGAGCTCCCTGGCCCCTCCAGATCCACCCCGCAACCTTCTCCACCCACTGCCCTCTCAGCTTCTGGGTAACTGCTCCCGCCCTTGGCCTCTTCAGGCCTAAGGGCCATGTGGATTCCCCACGGTTGCCAGCCCTGGGGTACTGCAACTTCTCTTGGTTTTCCAGAATTTGTTAATTGTTCCTTTATTCAACTCTCCTCAAAGCGCTCCATTTGAAGAGACCCTCTCTTTCCACCAGGCCCCTGACTGACATGAAGGTGTTCCTTTTTAGTGCTTCTTTTTCCCCTCTGAAGGGGAAGTGAGGCCCTCTGCCGAGGGTAAGGGAGGAGAGAGGTTTGGGGGAGAAGCTTGTGGGGGAGGATGGAGACACCTGTGGAGAACGGGAGTGGGCTTATTCACAGGGTGAGACCTCAGCTGAGGCTGGGACCTCGGACTTCGAGGGGTGCCAACCAGAGCGCTTGCCTGATGTCCTCAGACTCAGCTGCAAGGGCAGATGGGAAAACAGGCCCAAGCAAGTTTGTGATTCTGCCAGGCAGGTGCAACTAGGGGACAGGGACAGGGTGATGTCAGGGAGATAACAGAGGAGTGTGAGAGGTCAAAGCATGGATGTAGAGGGAAATGTGTGAGTGCGAGGGCAGGACGTGCGGTCGGAGAGGAAAGGACATCTGAACATGTGATTTGAAAGAAGGCGCAATTCTGGGTCCTGATACCTCCTGGGGGTGGGTGGAGATGAGGAAAGAAGGGGATGAGAGGCTGAGGTGCTGGTGGGTTGTCCGCGTGGACCCCCAGGTCGTGGGGAGACAGAAGGACCAAGAGCTGGTAGCCACAGTTTTAGACAAATGAGGGGGCTGACCGGGACATGCAGCCGCACACCCACACACACCCACATGGTCACACTCACATACGCACGCCCACAGCCCTCCCAGACACTCCCAGACACCCTCACATGCACTCACCCTCACACACACCCCAGACAGCAGATGGGGCGCTCGGGTAATTGGTTAAACCTGTTCCCGATGTCTGGCTCCGCATCGGCAGCGCCTGTCTGACAGGAAAGCTGGCTGGGCCTGCACCGCTCAGCCTGCGGGCCTCCCTGCCCCTCCCGCTGTGCGGCTGCCCCCCGGGGCCAGGACCGGCCTGGCTCCCTCGGGGACAGAACCCAGGTCACGAGGAGGGAGGGCTCCATGAAGCACCCCCGGAAGCAGTCATAGAACCGGTGAGGAGGCACTGGTGTAAACCAAGTGTAGGGATGCCAAGGGCGGGAGCCATGCTGCTGCGGAGGCCAGAGGGACTGACCCCGAAGAGCTCCGCGGACAACTGGATGAGTAAAGACCACGCCCTGAAGGTGAGGCACGCGGCTTGGGCCACCAGAGATGAGGACAGCTCCCTGCGTTCCCTCCACATCAGTCACCCGCAACCTGGGGTTCTCACAGGTGCTCAGTAGTCACTCAGCCCATGGGAATCTGCCGGGCCCGGGGGCGGGGGGCCAGCCCAAATGAGGGGACGTGACGGAGTCGGGCTGGCCCAGGGAAGATCTGCTGAGCAGCCTGTCCACCGTCCTCACCTCTGCAGGGCTTGATCTCCAGGGGGAGGAGCGCTCGGGGGAGGGAGGGGAGCACCATTCCTCGGCTTCCTCTCCCCTTCCCGTCTGCATCTGTGTCTCTTCGAGAGAGACTTTGGTTTGTTCCCTGGAGAGGGCCCAAAATCTCCCAAATTAGCAAACCTGGCAAGCCCGCAGCTCAGAAAATAGTTCATCCTGATTCCATGTTTTTCAGGCTCACAGAAGCCTTTATTAATGAAGTCACAACACCAATATTTACTGTCTGTGGGGAGAGGCACAACATGGGGGCACGGATGGGAGTGCGATGGGGACTCCCGCCCCGCCCCTTGCGGGCCCGGCCTAGGAAGATTGGCAGGTTTCCTTGGGTCCTTTCCAGCCCTTTATCTGGATGACAGGGGTGCTCTGCTGTGATCTTCCTGCACCTCCCCCTCCACTGAGTGAGAGAATCTGGAGTGTACGCATTCCTCTGCCCCCTGTTGGTGCCAAAAAGATGCCTCCTCTTCTTACCGTCACCCCACCCGTGCGTACACGCTCCCCAGAGGTTATCCCCCACGTCTGGCAGTGAGAGCCCACCGTGAGGTTCAACTTGGACTTACCCAGGTTGGGACTTTCAAGATGTGAGGGATGCGTTTTCCTGGTTGATGGCCCGGTGGCAGGGGTGGGGGGCGGGTTGGGATGGGGTTCAGCCCTTTGGTTTCTAGCCTTGACTGGGCCCAGGAGAGACACTGACAACCCCAGCAGCAGGACCTTCTGTGCTTGGATCCCTGTGTGTGCCCCCAGGCAACAAGGCTGGGCCTTTGACATCCTTGACATCTTTCCAACGACTTCAACATTGATCAACGCCCCACCCCAGGACATTCTAGGCACCAAGAATAGGATAAGTAAAGGCACAGCGCAGGCAAAAGCCATGGTTCACTGGGGGACAAAGGTGACGTGGGTGAGACCGAACCAGAGGGCACCAGCAGCGAGGTAGGAGATGCCAAGGGTGGGAAAGAAGGGAGCGTCTGTGGGGCTTAGAAGGGGTGATGGGGTCCTGTTTGGGCTTAGGGAAGAGAACCCTGGCCGCAGCATGGAGGCCCTCCTTTGAAGTGGGCCTCAGCCTTGACGTCCGCACAGACCTCTTTATGCCTCCCACTCCTCCATTCCCCTCCCAAATCCCAGGATCCATGTTCACCATTTCCCAAGGCAGAAGAAACCTTGGCTGTTTGTGAAGGTGGGCAGTCCGGGAGAACAGGTGGAGCGATGAGTCAGCTGTGAACAGTCGGGTCTGAGGAGCTGGGGGGCATGGAGTGCAGCAGGCAGCCAGCTTGGGGGGGGGGGGGCTGCAGTTCAGCAAAGGTCGGCTGGAGGCGTCGGCTGGGAACAAAGAGCAGTCCTGGAAGTGGCGGGTGCAGTGAGGGAGGCCAGAGGAGCCAGGGCTGACCCTGGGGTGGACAGAGGCGACGGGACACGGACAAGCCTGGGGAGGACTTAGAAAGGCTGGGAGAGGTGTCAGCGGTACTGGAGTGAAGGTGGGGAAGGGTGGGGGAGTCCAGGAGGGAATGGTCAGAAGATGGGGAGCAGTCAAGCCAGATGGGAGGCGGTTGGGTTTGGCCACAAGGGGGTGGCGGTAACCCTGGTTGGGGACTGTCATCAGCATCCACCCAGTGGTGAGGCAGAGGTGGAAGAGCAGAGGGCTGGGGAGCACATGGGAGACCAAGAAGTAGAGGCAGGTCTTGTAAGGAACAGGGTGCTAGGAGAACACCCCCTGCTTCTTAGGATGAAGGAGAACTTGATGTGTGACAAGCAGGAAAAGCAAGTGGACAAACTGGAGGCAGATGAGCCAGACAGCTTAGTGGGCCCTGCCTAGTAGCTCTTCCCCGGGCTGGGAGGCCCTGAGTCCTCGGGAACTGATGGCAAGCTCAGCTTCAAACCCTGTCTCTGAAGCTTTCATCTGTCCAGGGGGGCTCTCCAGGGACAGGTGAGCATCCTGGTGGGGCCAGGCCTTGGGGCAAGGACTGTCAGCTTCTGTGAATGGTGCCCCCTCCACCCAGCCCACAATACTCCCTGTTTCCTGTTTTTCCCTCAAAGAGAGAGGCCGTCAGGGCTCTAAGCATGGGGAAGCACAGTTGCTCTCTCCTCTCCTGACCCACCTGGGCCTGATTCCCACGGCTCATTAAGCCTGGAAAGGCTTGAACATTGCCACCCTCAAGACACAGGGTGGTCCTTCTCTATGTCCCACCTCAGTTTCTCTTGCTGTGGAGTTGGAGCTAGAGACAAGGGTCAACCACCAACAAAGGAGAAGGGTTAACGGATTGAGTCTCCAAGGTCCCACCCCAAGCTCCCAGGCCCTGAACACGCTTGTTCTGCCAGATCCCACTGGCCCTCAGAGTCAGAATCCACCACCCGAGGCTCACAGGCTCTGGGCTGGAGCTGGATGCCCGTGTTGTTAAGAGAGAGACTTTTATTATTCCCATAGGGAGACACAAGGGGATCACTAAGAACTACAGAGGGCGCCTGGAAAATAAATTAAAACAGGAACGCATCAAAACAAAAATGAGATAAGAGAAATGCAGAGTGGCTGGGAGGCTGCAGTGGCCGACAGCCTGCCCAGGCAGGCAGGCTCTCCAAGGAGAAGGTAGAGCCGTCCAGGGCCTCAGCCAGCCCATTCCTTGTCCCTCTGTCGGTGGTGCCCCAGGCTCCAAGCCCCCTGGAGCCGTGACCGAGGCCTCCACACAGCCCGGCCAAGGGGTGGCCAGAGTCCTGCTGGGCCCAGCGGGGAGCCTGGCAGCAGTGAGCAGCACTCTGCCCTCGCGGGTTCGTGGCTGCCCGCCCTAGTCATTGGAGGTGACGTCGATGTCCTCCCCGTTGGCCTGCTTCGTGGCGATGCGCCACCGGTTGATGTGGTGGGAGCCCTTCTTCTTCTGCTCCGACTCGGGCCCCTCCTCCTCCAGCTTCTGCCGCTTGTACTTTGTCCTCCGGTTCTGGAACCACACCTTCACCTGGGCCAGGGAGGGAGGGGCACAGGTGAGAAACACCCAGGAGGCCCCCAGAGCGGCCCTCAGGGCCTCAGCACTCAGGCTGAGCTGGGAGCCAGATGGGGAAACCGAGGCCAGGGTCCTCTCCTCTGGCAGGTGCCACCTGCCGGGTCTGGAGGCCTGCCCTTCCAGACACAAAGGAGAGGGGGCCACGGGGAGGGCACAGCGGGCCAGAGAGGACTGTTTTCCTGTCCCTCTCAGCAGAGGAGGGGATCTTGCAGCTGCCGAGCAGCCTGGTTCCTGTAGCCACAGTAAAGGAAAGAGACTTGGGTCCCTACGGGTTTTAAGAGAAGAGATTGATAATTGCTTCTTCACAGAGTTGATGTGAACGTAAATGAGGGAACATACGAAAAGCCATCACAGCGGTCCTGATGGGCTCCCTGGTGGGCTCCCTGATGGCCAGGTGTTAGCAACACCCTCTGGGCCACCCTGTGCCCTTTGTGGCACAAAGAAACAGAGTGGACGTGACTCGATAACCAGGAGGCTGTGGCCACACCAAGAGCAGTGCCCGGGGCAGCCAGAGCACTCCTAGGGTCCTGGACCCCTCCGCTCCAGGCTCTAACATCTCAGGCCATCTAGGTCTGTTTCACCAGGGGGTGCTGTCTTAGTGACCTCAGGAGGAACTCCCCCACCCCACAACAGAGGCAGAGCTGGGTGAGTGGGGAGTCCTGGCCCCTTGTGTGCCAGCCCCTCAGAGGAGTCTGAAATCCACCAATGAGGCCTCACCCTCCTTAGACATAGGGGTGTCTGCAGCCCCACCCAGGGCAGTGTTCTGGCTTCCTGCCCCCGTAACACTGGCCCTGGCAGCCTATCCAGATGTGGAAACAGGTCACACAAGGAACAGTCAGGAGAAATCCCAGGGGACAGAAGTGAGCTCCTCTTTAAACACAGACAGCCTCCCACTTCTGTGACAGGCAGTGAGAGCCCTGACAAGGGTTGGGGTCAGAGACCAGACAACCATCCTTTGTGATGAGGAGGTGGGGGGGGCGGGGCAGGAAGGCAAGTGCAGGTCTACGACACTAAGCCCATCTCCTCCAGGAAGCCTCCCCAGATTTAGTCTCATCTGTGATCGTCCATCCCTTCTCCCAACTCCTTCAGCATTTGCTTAGTGTCCAGGACACAGACAGCCTTTAACATCTTTTCGTGCAAAATCTGGGAGGATCATCCTGGTTCCCAATTAGTCTTAGGTCTTGACGAATGTGGAGAAAGCCTTGGTCTGTCAACTCCTCCTGACTACAGTCCTTTAATCAGCCTTGCAGAACCAGGCCAGACCAGATCAGCCGCAGAGTTAGCAGGAGGGGCCTGGGTGCTGCTACATTCCCTCCCCTCTCTGGACTTGAGACCCTCACCCATAGGTGAGATGTTTTCTGGGGCCCTTGCAGCGCCAGGGCACCTCCTAGGCTTTTGTTCCAGAGGGTCCCTGCAGGAGGTGATGCAGACGGGTTGGGTTACAAGGCATGGATGGTTTCCTGGAAATGATAGCACACTTAAAAAGCAAGTAGGTGCTGCCAACTGCAGCTGGAGTGATCGACCCGTGGTGCCCATGCAGCTGGGGAGTGGTAAGTCGTGTGTGGAAGGACAAGAGCACCCTGCTTTTGGCAGCAGCAGTGACTGCTGAGGGGAGATGCTTGATTCCTGGGTGGGGTTAAGGGCAATCCTCAGAAACACCACCCAGTTCTGCCCCTGCTCCCCGAGAATGGGTGAAAAGCTTAGGAATTAGCCATAAAGCCAGGCAGAGGCAGCCAAAGCAGGCCTGGCATCTGGGCCCTGGGAGCAGCTCCTGCCCAGGGTGGTCCACCCTCACACTTCCCAGACACTCCCCTCGGTCCCCTCCATGGAGCCCACCCAACCCAGGGCTCCCCCTAGCTGCCCCTCCCCAGGGTTTCCATGGCACCACCTGCCCTGCCCCTTGATTTTAGAGCACTAGGAGGGGAGTGAGGGCAGCCAGTGATCGGTGCTCCGCAGAGCAGTCAGCCAGGGACAGGAGGAGATGAAGTGGCTGGTATCTGTGGACGGAGTGGGGGAGGGCCTTCTTCCCTTCCTTCCAGGGCAGCATTCAAAACCACTGCCTGCACGTCCCACCTCAGGTAGATAGGGATGATGGTGGATGCTCTAGGCACAGGGCTTCTGGATTCCATGGCCACCTGTCCTCGGGCACAGGGTGGGCTGGGCCCTAGGTGGCTCTCGGCACACCCATTTGGCAGCCAGCCTGGCCCCTGCCCCCGGCCCTGGAGCCCACTGTGGCTGTGCCAGCCCGGAGGCGGGTGAGCTCGCCCAGCCTCCTGTGCAAGGCGTGTGTGTGTGTGACCCAGGCCTGGATGCAGGGCTGGGGCGGTGTTCCTGAGAGCCCCAAGGGCTAAGCGTGGCCAGCCTGGTCACAGGTGACTCGGGGCAGCCCTGCGCATCACCGGGGACAGAGAGCCCCTTTCTGCACCTTTTTTCTCCCACACACACTCTCAAGTCTCCTACCAGAAAGAAGACTCCCCTCTAGTGGGATGGACCCAGTTGGCTACCCTTACCCAGCATCACCAGCCCAAAGAAGGAACGCATCGGGGTGGAAATTCAGGCACAGGGTGTGTTTTCACACCAGGGGCAGCTTCTTGGCACACTCAAATGAAAAGTGATTCTGAATATTCTCTCCGTGAATACTACTAGGTCAAGAAGGCAGCTCTCTAGAAACAGGGACGAAAACTCTCCCCAGGCAGCCTGGCTATCTTCCTGAGAACAGCCTTGGGCTGAGTGTCCAGATGCTGTTTACAAAGACTGTAATGACAAGGGGATGCTTATGACTTAGTAATATCAGTGAAAACGGCAGGATGCACAGTTTGGGCACAGCGTGATCACAACCATGGCAAAACAGAGCCGAGGCATGGGGAAAAAAAGACTAGAAGGAAGTGGACCCCAAGTGTGGGTGACTTCTCTTTTTTGTCTCCACTTTTCTGACTTTTCTTTAGTGCATTATTGATAACAATTAATAGTAATTCTTTTATTTGGATAAAGAAAAGGAACTGGGCTCTGAGTGCAGTAAGAGACAAGAAGACACCCCATGAGCACTCTCATGCAGTCATGAGACTCTGGGGTCACCCCGGAGCCACTCCCCTAGAAGACAAGGACCTCGAAAGGAACCAGATTACACAGCGTGGCTACCAGCTTGGGGTCGGGGGGCGGCCTCAGGAGGCTGCTTATTCTGCACCTGCCTTCCCCCAGCCCGGCACACCACTCACCTTTCTTCAAGCCCCCAGGGCACAACTGGGGCATTGGCTAGAGGAACCCCTCACCCATCTCTGAGCCCTTTGGGTTTGGGGAGTGGTTCCTTGTGGCCTCTGAAGTCCTCACCTCACTCAATGCCTCTTAGTTTTTCATATAAGGGAGATCCTGCCAAGAGCCTCCACTTTTGTCTGAGTTACACCACCTGGAATACTCTTACTTAGCCTTCAAAACCCTGCTCACATGTTCCTGGTCTGGATGTGCCCCATCACCCGTCTGTACTTAGTACTTTTCTCTTTCTTAGTAACAGTGACCCCAGCAATGCATTAATTTATTTGCTTAAAACTCTGCCTCCACATCAGTCTGTGGGAACCTGGAGAACCCAAGGGGTGTGTGAGCCGGCCTTGGAGCACCAGCAGGCATGTTCCAGGTATGTTCAGCCAGCAGGGCAGAAGTGAAGTGACCTAGCCCTATGCTCTAGACAAGAGGTGCTTGGGCCAACCTGGAAAATCGGAGAAAATCAATGGCAGAGGGGATGAGGTCTAATTGAAAAAGAAGTTTGGGAAGTGCTAACTGCTGGAGAGATGGAGTCCTCTTTTGGCTTAGCCTAGTGGACACTTCTACAAGAAGATCAATTCTTGATTCTCCATGCTGTGGATTAGATTGCCCTTTTCTAAGGGGAAAGCTTCAGAGGAAGATCCATTGTTGAGGGGACAAGGGTCAGCGTGAGTCAGGCAGGATAAAGAAGGTGAAATGGCTGTGGTTGAATGAATGAATGAATGAAAGCATTAATGCGTTAGCAGATTGATCACGGTGAGCATTAATGAATGAAGGCGTGCATGAGTGAATGGACAAATGAACTTACAGACAAGGGAACTATAGCTCCGGGCAATATTTCAGACTTTGCCTTCAGATGGACCAGGTCTGGATCCCTTCTTTTCCACCACTCCTCAACCTTAGCCCATCCCCAGTGGGCGTCTGTGGCTCCTGGCCCCTGCATACTTTCAGGTGGAAGCCTGTCCTTTCCTCAAGGAGTTCAAATGCCTCTTTCAAGGAGTTTTTGAGTCTTGTAACTGATACAAGAAGTTCCTCCTTATGTCTTATTGTTATCTCTTCTGTGTCCTCCTATTCTGTCACCCTCAGACACAGAGGAAGTCCTCAGACTAGGCAGAGGCTTGGAGACATCAACCAGACCACTCCTCAGCCTGCCTCCTCCCTGCCCTCTCCCCTGGGATCCATTTCCTAACATTTGATCATGTGAGCTGCTCCCACTCTCAAGGTCAAGCCCAATGCCATGCAAAGCTCTACCCTCACCCCACCAAACTGAGGTCACCTCTGACTCCCCATCAACCAGAGCCCGAACCCTTCCTAAGCCTTCTCATCTCCTCTCATATCACCCTGGATGCTTGCCCTCATTCTCAGGGAGACATCACAAGATTCGTCTGCCTCCTCAGGACCATGACCTTAGAGAAGCACTCCAGTCTCCCTTAACTCCCCTGCCCTCTCCTGCCTCCCACTGGACTCCTGGGGCTTCAGAGGTGCAGAAGTTCTTAAAGAAGAGCCAAGACTTAGAGAAGGAATGAGTCTGTCTCAGAACACACAGTGAGCTAGTAACAAAGGCCTCTTGACCTTTCCCTAAAATTCACATCACTCAGATCTTTCCCTCTCGTCCAACCCCCAAAAGGCAGAGTATTCTGAGCAGAAAGTCTTCTTACCATGCCTCTGGGGGAAAAAAATCCATAGGTAGGTGGCCACACACACCTGCCTCCTAAGACCTCCCCGCTTGCTCTCTAGCCCCAAGACAGTAACCAGACTTGACAGCTCCTGCTCCATCTTAACCTCAAACCCTCCCCTTCCTCCCCACCAGTCTAGAATCCTACACATTCCTCCAAGCCTTCTATGTCTGCGGCCTTCCAGGAGCCTTCCACCCACGCAACTCTCCCCTGACCCCCTGAGTCTACAGCTGTGACGTCAAGGGGACTCCAGTCACCCATCCCGTGCACACCCCACAAGTATACACATTTTGCATTTAGGCCCCAGCACTGAATGAGGGCTCTCCAAAGCCAAGAACCACATTTCTGCACCCTTTCCCCTCACAGCTCAGCTAAATTCAGCCAGGGTAGGTCAAGAAACACCTCCTGAACTATTCAGAGCAGAAGGAGCACCTGGAAACACTAACCAATGGGTCAGCCTAGAGCAATAAAATGCTTTTTCTCACTCCGCCTAAAATTAACATGCCCTCCCCCCACGTACACAGAAGCACACAGATGCACACCAGGCTATGTGCATAGATCATAGCACCTGACCTTTGGGCAGCAATCACACTAAGCCCACATGTGCCCCACATTGTGGGCGCACACACATGCTACTCACACCCATTACACACACACATTCACTCGCGCTTGAGGTTCTGATCTGACCCAGGCCAGAGTCTGCCCCACCAGCCACCAAGACTAAAGTTTAGGTGGGCTTCACCGTGGTCAGACCCCCGGGCTGTGCCACAGCAGTGATGAGCAAATAATTAGAGCCAGAAGGGAGAACTAGCCCTTGCCCAGGGCCCCTCTCTCCACCACCTGGATTAACCCATGGCCATCCCAGCACAAACAGCCCGCTCCTAACCAAACTAAAGCCCCACCTGCAACAGAGACGCTTAGGATTCCCATCTCCCAACACCCCAAGCTAGAGCTTTGGGCATACAGACACCCCTGAACTCTGGATTAAGGCCCACACACTGATCTGCCTAAGCCTTCCAGAAGTTTTCCCCATGAATTGGTAAATAAAACTCGATCATCTAGATCAACAGTCAGCTATGAAAGTGTAAGGGAAAGACAGAAGGAGAGGGACAGGGAGGGAGCAGTGACGGCAGAGAGCGAAGGAAATAACTGATAAAGTTAACATATGGATAAGTGTACAACCATGAGAAATTGGCCCATTCATTCAACATGTTTATGGAGCATCTGCTCCTTGCTGGTCACTGAGCTGGGCCCTGGGGCACAGTGAGTAGGAAGGCTCGGCCTCTGCCTCCCAGAGCCGAGATGCTCAGACCCATTATTCATCAGAATCGCCTACAGAGATGCTTTTAAAACTTTCCTGGGTCCCACCCTGGAACTCCTAAGAGAATCTCCTTAGCAGGGCCCAGGAATCTGCATGTTAAGATATCTTTGAGAGACAGATGCAACCGGTGCACAGATTGACATTGGGACATGGCAGATTATTAAACAACAGCAAAGTCCTATATGTATTATGATATATGGGAAGTATGCCGTGACTTCTGAGAGCCTGGAGGAGGGATTATAAACAGAAATACAGAGAAGTAGAAAACAGATGAGCTGGAAGCTCAGGGCTGAAAAGGACCCTGGAGTTCGTTTCATTCAATCTTACAGATACAGCAACTGAGGCTCAGAAGACAAAGCCAGGGCCAGTGAGATAACCATTAGCAGACATTGCATATACTATCTGCCAGCTGCAGAGATGGAAGTTTGAGAGGGATAGTGGATACACAGAAGATAAAACAGAGTAGATCATAAAGAGATAATCAACAGTTTGGTAAATAGGAGTTATTGTTGGGAAGAAGAAGAGAATAGAAAATAAGAAATATAAATTAACCAGCTTTGGGGAGGCAGTTTAATGAGAGCAAACAGAAGTACATGGCTAGATATAAAGTAGCGACTGTGAGGGACAGATTAGAGAGCTCTGAGAGACAAATATACATATTGACAGTAGAAATAGATGGCAGTGGGCTGGTGAGAGTGACTGATGCTTGACAAAGAGCTGGTAGCTAGAAATGACAGGTAAGCTTGCCCGGCAAATACTGAGGGATAGATAACTAGTTAATTACACAGCCTAGATCCAAATGATAGTTATGAGAGGGACAGAAGGACAGCTCTCTTGATGAAGAAGACTGAACTAAGAGTCAGGAAGCCCAGGTTTGGGTCTTATTATAACACTAACTTGACATATTACTTTAAACAAAGGGAAGGGAAGCATTGGGGATGAGAATTAATATTACCTGCCTTTAATCCTTAAACAACCTATTTTCTGGATGATGAAACCAGAACTCAGGGTTGTTGAGTAACTGGCCCAAGGTCACACAGTCAGTTAGCAGGGAGGTAGATACTGGAATCCCACCTACCTGCCTGGGGAGCTCTGCCCAGTTCATGTCTCCATCTCAGAGGCCTCACCTGGAAACACAGGCCACCACAAGGAAGTATCTCAGGCTCAAACCTCCCATAGCTTTATTATTATTATTATTACTACTACTACTATTATTATTATATTATTATTATTATTACTTATTTCATATGCTTAAACCAGCTCATTTATAGATGGAACAAGATTAGCCACGAGTTTTGATAGTTAGTGAAGCTGGATATTTCCTGCCTGGTTTTGTTTTAAATATATGTTTAAGCATCTTATAATTAAAAACAAAAAAAAATCGTTAGGTTTACTAACTGGCATTGTTAGGAGCAAATATTGACAGGCAACCAGGTTCAGTTGAAAGAAAATCTATTCAAAATGCTCTTACAGAGCTAAAAAACTGAAAGTTTAAAAACAATGACATTATTTCAACAAGTGTTCATCTGTGGGCGGTGGGCTTATAAACTGTTTTGTTTTCTTACACTTCTGCAATTAAAATTTAATAACTATTACTTTTTAAATGAAGTTAACTATAAACATCATTCTTAAATTGACACCCTGTTTTAAACAACAGTTTTAAAATACTGTTCACCAAGAAGGGAATGGGGGTATTATTTTTATTAACTTGGTTTTTTAAAAACGTATCTTTCTTTAAAATGTTTTAAAAATTAATTCCGTTGTTTTGTAAGCTTTACTCTGCAGTTCGAATAGCCCAGCTAGCAAGTCTGAAACAGCGTGGGTCCTGTGACAGACAGGGGAGCAATGCGCTGATGAAACAGGGCATCTTATAGATAGGACAATAGATACCGAAATGCGCAGGGAGCAGGAAAGAGTGAGGTCGGGCCGCAGGGAGCTGGAGACGCAGTTTGGGTTTGGACTTCCCCACTAAACCTTCCATGTAGCCTCGCTGCTCCCCAGGAGATCCCAGGCTGCGCACACACATACTCCCGCCAACAGCCTGACGCCTTCCTACAGTCCGGGACTAGGGTGGAGGATGGTGGTATAGGTGGGGGCGAAGCGAGCAGAAAGCGGTGCAGAAAATGAAATGCCGGCGGGCTCGAGCTGCTAGGCCAAGTAAGCTGAACTCTCTCCTTGCAGATCTGGGAACTGACGGGGACAGAAGGGAGTTAAGGTCTTCCGAAGCCCATCTAGATACTGAAATCCGCCTCCAGTCCAGCACGCTGGGCTCCCGGCCGACCAAGAGCTTCCAGACAGCATTTATTCATTGTAAAGTCTTTACTTACAGTAAACCCAAATCTGCCTCCCTATAATTCCCATTTAGTTCTTAAATTTTTTCTTAATTATGAAACATACTACGCGGTACTTGTAATATCACCCAGTTCAAACCCCTTCAACGCCGCTGCAGTTTACTCCCTCCCCGACTCAACAACACTTCAAGTGGCTGAAAACAGGCCCTGAGTACCAGAATCGCCTTTTCCACCACTACCAGGCCCCCCAGATGTCCGCGCACGCACACACCGCAGTTTCAAAGCCCCGGCAGCCGGCCCGGAAAGAGATCAGAGCCCCGCTCGGACCCCCAGCAGGACTGCCCGCTCCCTGGCTAAGCCCTCTGCTTCAGATGTTTATAGCCCGAGGACACGTGGGCTCTCTCAGCACAGCCGCTGGTGGGCGGCCGAGGCCTGCGCCCGCTTTGCCCTGCACGGCAGCGAAGCCAGAGAGGGACAGGCCTGGGCACCCCCGCACACCCCTAAGCGCCCCCAGAACAGCGGCGGGAGAAGGGCTGCAGGAGCCGCGGGCCTGAGACAGCTCCAGAGGGCCCTGGGGGGCCCGGAGTGGCCGTGGGGTGGGCTCTCCGCGCTCGGCGGGTTCCCCAGGCCGCCCGCCGCCTCCTGGTAACCGGCAGCTCCTATGGGCTGTGGGAGCGGGGTCGGAATAAGGTTTGATCCCAACCTCCTAGGAGGTTCTTAGCGTTTCATAAAAGTCCTGTGGCCTCCTGGAGGCTGAAGGCAGTCGGAGGGAAGGGGTTCTAAAGACAGGCTTGGCGGGGGCGCCGCAGGGGCGGCGGGAGAAGCAGGGGGAGGCTGGGGGCGAGGCTGGCCGGTCCCTCACCCGCCCGCCCCACCTCCACCTGCCTCCCCCCACCGCCACCCCGGGCGGAGCGCGGACTATTTATTACCTGCGTCTCGGAAAGGCTGAGGCTGCCGGCCAGCTGCTTCCGCTCGGCGCCCACCACGTAGTGGTTCTTCTCGAAGGCACGCTCCAGTCGCAGCAGCTGCGAGGGCGAGAAGGCCGTGCGGATCCGCTTGGGCTTGCGCGCGAAGGGGCCGTGCAGAAGCAGCCCGTCCTGGGGCACGTCGCTCGCTGCGGCCGCGCCGCCGACGGCAACACACGCAGATACAGACAGAGAGAAGCGCGCGGTGAGCCGCCCGCGGGAGCCGGCCAGGCTCGGGCCTGGCGCCGCGCTCGCACGCGCCCCCGGAGCGATCGGCTGCCCTCTCCAATCCTCGACACCCAACCCCCATCCCAAATTCTCCCCTTTCCCTTTTGCCGCCCCTTCCTTCAGTCCACTCTCCTCCCCAACACCTCCCCGCTGAGAGCTCCCAGGTCGAGGCCCGGGGAATCACAGCGCTGGGGATCACTGTTGGGCCAGAAGCTGGGCCCAGGCCTGGTGAGGCGCCGACCGGCCCAAATCCACAGTGTCTGGAGCAACGGAAGAGGCCAAGGAGTGGGGAGCTATCTTTGTCCACTTGCCCCATCAATTCTCCTTCAGAGTGGACCAAGAGTAGAGACGAGGCTGGGTGTCAGGAAGGTGGTAAGGGGAACAGCCAGGCTGTTAGGCATCCCAATACCAAACACAGATCCAGGAACTAGAGGCTACCCAAGGAACTCGCCCCTCACTCCTGCTTGAGCCAGCCTTGCAGCTAGATGCTCAGGCTACTAGGTGGTGGAAAATTCCTGCCAACAAGCCCCGGCTCTACCTTGCAAGTGGTAAAAATAGGCCAGGGAGTAAGTCAACATCCAGGCAGCACCTGGAGGTCTAAAGTCAGGTTTCTTCTTCCCTTTTCCCCACCTCTCTTCCCACAGACCTTCAGGTAAACTCTCCCCACAGGAGACTTACTGCTCTCTCGTGGGAAAAGGCCTTGCTTCATCCCTGAATAGTCCCACATTGAAGAAATATGTGTGTAAATATCTAGATGTCATCTTTCTGTCTAATATATATAGATATAGGTATATTGGTTTCTGCATGGGCGTGTGTGAATATATGCTCCAGCCTCCCTACTGGCTTTTTCTTCTATTTACCATACAGGATTTCGAAAGAGTGTAACTGTCCCTGGCAAATGTTGGCCATCATGGGGACTGAGCTCCTACATGCCAGAGGAGGGGCTGACAGGAGCTGGCTGAGGCTGGTGTGGTAGGGTCAGGAACCACAAGAGCCAAAACAAGCTTCCACCCACAGCCTCAGTCTCCATGACCCATCTCCCTCCTTAGACTCTCACACAACCTCTGGCTTGGTTGCACATGCTAACAGACTGGAAACAGGCTCTGACACCACCCATGGCTTCTCATACAGCGGCACATAACAGTACCCCTGACCCACCACCAATGCAGAGAGCTAGATGAAATGTTTTGACAGAGTTAGCTGCTGAGATTGACTGATCCAATTAATTTCTTCAGAAATGGCCACTGGTTTGACTCAATTTGAATTGTTGTTTTGTTCTTAAGACAATTGTTTGGATAATTTGGTTGAGATCTCCCATCTCTGGAAATATCTCTGCCAGTGAAGCAAGGGCACATAACTGAGCTGCTGTTGCTAAAACTCTCCAGGTAACTGTTCATGTCCCTCTGCTGGTGGAAACTGCCTGACATTACTTTCTCCAAGCCCATGGGCTTTGGACACGCAGGCAAACTCTATTGCTGGGGTTTTCTGTGAAACAGCATAAAATTTGCCTAGGAATGAGAGTCTAGCACCTGGGGGGAGACAGAGCCTCCCGACAGGGTGAAGTCACTAACTTCCAGTCACCTTACCTGTTTCAAGTGGCTGAATCTGTGCTGCCACGAAAGGGGGTGAAATCACATTACAGGAAGATAGAGGGGGGACACCCTGCCCATTGAGCCCTTCAAGGTGGGGGCAGACCCAGGGCTCTGAGGGTTGACAGAAGGAAGAGAGGTTTAGCTTGTGATGGCGGAAGAGACAGATGATCAGGGGAGGTGGTCTGACAGAGAGGGGTTAGAGAGAAAGGAGGATGATCCAGGTAGGAATAAGGATTAAAGCTGCAAGTGGGGGCCAGAGTGATCAGCCAGAGAAAAGTGGGAGAGGTGGGTGAGAAGCAAACACTTCTTGTTGACATTAAAATAAATTGTTTCAAAAAAATCAGTGTTCCAAGCTCAAGTCAAATACCAACAGTGGTTTCCTCTGGACAAATGACCAGGAGAGGGAGAGAGAAAGCTCAGCACACCTCCATGATCCCAAGGTTTAGCCTCATCAGGTTGACTGTGGCTGGTCAGAAGTGAGGTGGCAGCATGGAGAGACCCCGCAGTTGTGAGTGAACGGGATGCGAGGTGTGAAGGGCAGTGTGGGGCTGAGAAAGCAGCACTGCAACCTCAGTGTGTGTGATTTGCCGGCTGTTTTGTAATTCCCTGGTGTGTGTTGATCACCTGTTTGGTAGAGTTCTCTGTGTTTGTCTTTATCCAAAGTGGAGGATGAAAGCAACAAGCTTCTCTGTCCTGACATTCATGTACCTCTTTGCCCAAAGTCCGGCTATTTTAGGGGAAAGTTCGGTTACTTGCAATCTCTCTCAATTGGGGACAGAATGGCCCTAGTTCACTGTAATATTCTGTCAGGACAGATAGCATGTGTCCCGCAGTCTGTGTGTGCTTGTACAGAAACATAGGGGCCCTTCTGACCCAACCAAGAAGAAGCAGAGGCCAGGAAAATTATTCAAGATGCTGATAAGTGATGACAGATTTGATTTCAAAAGAAGCAGGGCTTTTCCTTGTAAGGAAAAGTATGTTTAGTACAAAACTAACCATCCCAAGAAACTGATCAATAGCTACATGTTTCTATGAGGAGCAGGATGCTGCCAGGTGCCTATGTGCTTGCGCCCCTCTCATTCTGACCTATCAGAATTAGGCCTCAACCATCCCTACCAAGGCTTCAGTTTCCCTTAACTGGACAAGCGCAGAACAAGCTTGGGACTGGGGTGCGATGTGGCCTGTTGTGATGCAGTAATTCTGGGCTGTGAGAGTGGGCTGTCAGTTTCAGACAAGGAGGGGTGGAAAAGTGGAAAGGGGCTGGCTTGGCCTTCCCTGAAGCTAGTTCACTGAACCCCACTCCTCCGCATTTTCCTCCAGCCTCCCTCTGAGGGCCCCTTTAAGGCAATGGCTGGGAACTAGCAATAGAGGTTCCCAGGACTGAGGCGTCAGGAGGTGGGAGCCAGCGATTCGGTGGCCCAGGGCTCAGGCTGCAGTCCCTCCTGGAGAGGCCGTGTCAGGCTGGGGACTCTAGGCCGGATGGTGGGGCGGAGGGGCCTGGGGCTAAGAGAGGGAGAGGCCCGCCCGGCAGCAGAGATAACCTCTTTCCCCCGCCTCCCGCCGGAACAAAGGCGCCCTTTGAAGCACCGGCCCATTACCACCACCAGTCCCACAGGGCTGCGTCTCCCACGGCCCCCTCCCGACCCTGCTCCCCGGCCTGGAAAGTTCCTGCTGTCCGGGGAAATAGCATCCAAGTGTAGCTAACTCCGGTGCCCGCCAACTCCTCCCCTTCTGGCCTCGAAAGCTGCCCCCGACTTCGGGGTCCCTCCGCGTGGTCCCGAGCATCCCGCGCTGGCTTTTCCTCTTCCATCGCCTTGCTCAGCGGAGAAGCCGCTTCCCTGCGCGCCGGCACCGCGCTGCTGGAGAGCGCTGCGCACAGAGCGCAGACGTGTTCCTTTTCGTTCGTGTAGGGTTTCGCTTCTTGCATTAAAACGGGGCTGAAATGAGCATCGCAGAGACCCGGTTCTCTAGAAAACGCGGCGCCGGAGGGCCTGAAATGGCTTGGCTCGCAGGCCCGAGGGGCCCGCGGGACCGCAAGACGCAAGGGCGCCCGGGCTGCAGGGGTCTGCCCGGAAGATGACCAGCCCCGAAGCCAAAACGTCTCAAAGTTCAAAAAATCCTTCAGTGCCCAACGGATTTCCGTGTTCAAAAATGCGGCCACATTTGGCTCCATCTCCGCGTCCAGACACAGTTCTTGAGAGAAAAATGCAACCGTTTTTGCAACTCGACAACGAGCCCGCCGGGACTGATGGCTCAGGGAGCCGCGGCAATTTCCGAGAGGTTTTTGCGAAGGCTTTATCCGGCCTCGTCTGACTGGGGATGCTCAGAGCCAGAGCTGGATCTCACGCGAGGCGCCCCCGACACTTGGAGGCCCGGCCCTCGCGCCCCAAGCTCGTGCCGGCAAGGCCAGAAGCGGGAAAGGTGGCGCGGAGGGCGTGGGGGTGCGGGGTCCAAAGCCGAGGGCGTCCCCAGGGAGGCCATCTCAGCATAAGCAGAGAGCACAGGGGTCAGGACCGGCTCTGACCTGAGCCCGTGTCCCTCTACCAGCCTCCTAACGCCGGTGCCTCAGCTGCCTTGGGCCCGAAGGTTCACAAACAGCCGCAACTCAAACTGGCGCACGGTCACCAGGTCTAAAGACCCAGGCCAGGGACCCAGCCCATGGAGCACTGAGGTGGTTTGCTCATTTTAAAATAAAACTTTATTCTATCAGTAAACATTGATTTTAATTGACAGGTTTCTTGTCCGTAGTGGCCAACAACATACGCATTTTTTCCTCCGGATAATTTGGGCACATCTTTGAAATCCCCAGGGCAGACAAGTCTGCCCACAAAGATTCTTGCTCAAGCAATTACATTTTCTTCTTTTGTGGGATCTGCTGGGTGAGTATCTACTGGGCAGATGAGACTGAGAAAATTGTCTGACAAATCAGGACCCGGGAAAGCAGCTTTCCGTGAAACAGTTAAGCAGCTATACCCAAAGCTTCAAGAGATCATTTTTCTTCTCTTACGTTGATAATTGTACCAGACATTCAGTTAATTTTCACAGTGTAGACTTGATTTATCGTCAGGTTAGCCCCAGGAGCAGGAGGTCTAGCCCTGTGCTTTTCGTTTGTTTCGCTGAAAGCCGGGTTACCTAGCCCTGAGTCATGGAGCCTCATGAGGCTAACTCTCGTCTACACTAGCAAAATAAAACCGGAAGCTAAAACAATTACTGCATAGATTAAATCAGAAGGAGGAGGAGGGGAGGGAGGAGGAGGAGGAGGAGGAGGAGAAGAAGAAGAAGAAGAAGAAGAAGAAGAAGAAGAGGAGGAGGAGGAGGAGGAGGAGGAGGAAGAGGAGGAAGAGGAAGAGGAAGAAGGAGAAATAGGAAGAGGAGGAGGAGAAAAGAAGGAAGGAAGAAAAAAAGAAGAAAAACTCCAACAAATTCAAGGAAGAAAAAGAACTCCAACTAATGCAACTCTTTCCTTCGGGAAAGAACGTGAGAGAGAGGGGGAGAGGAAGAGACAGAAACAGAGAGACTGACCAGTGGGGTATCTTCTTTGGCAAACCCATTGCCCAGTGCAGACTAGAAGGCTAGACTGCCTACGACCTTCAAAGCCCTCTGCCCCCGCCCCCTGCCTGGGAGGACTGCCGTCAGTCCCCGAGTAGCCGGGTGGGTTCCCCAAGTCGGCGAGCGGCGGAGGAAGCCGATTTGCTACTGCAAATCTTCCCCACCCTGGGTCCGACAGGCACGTGTGACTTGGCGAAGTCGGGTCGAGATTGCTGAGAAACATCCCAAGACAGCGGAGCACTCAACATTGAACATTAACTCTCTAGTTTGCCCTCCCCTCTGCCCCTTCTTCCTACAGACCCGGGGCACGCAGGTGGACTTTCCCCTGCCTTCCCGCGCCAGCGAGGACGGATCCCTGGGAGTTGGTAGTGGAAGTGCGAGAGAAGTATGGTCCCGGGTCCAGCCGGGTCCGCGGGAGGGCGGCGGGCGCTGAGCTCTGGTGTGGGAATGGCTCAGCCAGAAGAGATTAATGCAGGCCTCGGGGAAGACCAGGAGAAGCTCCGAGGATGTGCCCGGGCTTGACGTCCGACAGGCATAGTTCTTGGGAAAGCCTGGAGGTCCCAACCTGGTTCTCTGGGAGGGAACCCAACGCAGTAAAAGCGCGGATGGATCTGGCGCGGCTCTTCCCTGCCTAGGATCGGCCTCTGTGGACCCGCAGCCTTCTCAGCAACAACTTCTGAACAGCCCCGCACGCCCCCGAGCCTCCCCCGCGCCACTGCAGCTCCGGCGCCGGCCGGCCGCCGAAGCGGGCACAGCGTGGGCACTCACCCTGGAAGCGGTGGCCGAAGAAGCGGTTCCGCAGGACCCAGGGGTAGAAGTGCAGAGGGTCCCGATGCTGGGCGCCGAAGAAGGAGTGCGGGGGCTGCAGCGGGGAGGCGCCCAGCTGGTGCGCCGGGTGCACGGTCAGCGCGGGATGGTTCATGGCCTCGGGGAACACGAGCTCGGGCCCTCCGTAGAGCGAGCGGCCGGCGCCCGCGGTGGCTGGGAAGCCGCTCACGAAGGCCGCTTCGGCCGCGCCGGGGTGAGGATAATTGAGCGCCGTGGGCCGGAGCGGCTCCTCCGAAGCTGCCGCCGCCAGGGGATGGGAGCCC
This sequence comes from Camelus dromedarius, assembly GCF_036321535.1. NCBI lineage: Eukaryota > Metazoa > Chordata > Mammalia > Artiodactyla > Camelidae > Camelus > Camelus dromedarius. The sequence goes on from NC_087450.1 coordinate 11,258,144, forward strand.
GCGCCCCCGCCGCCAGTGCCCCCGCCGGTACCGCCGTCCTTGGCCACCAAAGACTCGATGGTAAAGCCGCGCTTGGCTGTGGGCTGGAACATGGTCGCGGCCGCCAGAGCCGAGCCAGGCAGCCGGGCTCTGGGGAGCGCTCCGCGTCCTGGCTCCGCCGCCGTGCGGGGTGTGCACCCAGCCAGGCACATGCACACACACCAGCACCCCTCACCTCCCCCGCCCGCCCGCCCGCGCTCAGCCCCTGCGGACGAGCCAGGCGCGGAGCGGCGAGGGGCGTGCGAGCCAGAGAACGCGGAGTCGGGCCACCGCGCGCAGCTAGGCGCGCCGGCCTCTGCGGCCGAGCGGGCAGCTCCGGCGCCGGTACTGGCGCGGGCTCCGCGCGATGCTGCGAGCTGCCTCTACGGCCTGGAGGCTGAGCCCGGTCCCCTCCCTCCCGAGTCCAGCCAGGACCGACCCCCACCCCCGGTCCTCCCAGCACTGTCCAGCCCGGCCTCGTCCACCGCGCTGCGAAGCGAGAGTTAGCGGGCACCTGCCCCGCGCTCGCCCATTGGCCGCCGCTCACCTGCCCCAAGGTGGGGGGCGGGGCGGGGCGGGGCGAGGGACGGCGGGTGGGGAAACGAGCCAGCAGTCGGAGGCAAAAGCCGGACTGGAGCTTGTGCGAGGCGCTCTAGGCCTCCTTCCCATCTCACGTCTTCTCGCGTCTCGGCTCTTCAGCTGAGTCTGGCGGCCGCCGCAACCGTCTCAACACACGCGTGAGCCGAAGGAGGCGTACGAGGGTCCTGGGGCTTGGGGGAAACTCCAACCCCACTTTTCAGTGTGTAAATCAGTTGAACCCTCTCCAATTCGTCTCGGGATGTCGTTTCAGTTTTCAGTTAACTGGGATCCGAGTGGAAAGTAGGTGTTTGGGGGGTGCAACAAATAGGTTCTCCCGAGAACCAGTTCTCTACTCCCCTGGCCTCGAAGACCCTCTCGATCACCCACCACCGGTCACCTGGGTCACGGCCTGAAGCCTCGGCCTTGTTCCTGAGGTTTCGCTTTTTGTGGGTGTTATTGGGGACAGCTCCGGAAAGGGACGCTCAATTCTTTTCACAAGGGGGCCAGGCCGCGGACAGTGCGAGAGGAGCTATCGGAGCAATCACCCTGCAGTCCTCAAGCTGCAGTTCGCAGGGCTCGGAAGCAGCTCCTTGGCCCAGTCAGGGGCACCGCAGCCGGCTCGCACCAGGACGGCTGGCCTCGGCTCAGGAAGATCTGCTTTCCTCGGCTTCCGTCTTCTCTGGTCGTGGGGCAGGTGGGTCAGACCAGGCCAAGGCCTTGGGGACACTGTCTTGAATTGGAGGTGGCCGAGCAGCCTAAGCCCATCCCCAAAAATACACACCGGCCGTCCTGGGAACGTAGCTGCGGCCTCGCCTACCCCGACCACCTTCCACTCGCACCGCCCGCAGAGCAGCGGCCGACTCTGCTCCAGCCAATTTCCATTTCGTGCACCAATTCCCTGGGGGTGAGAGGGCAGTTGGGAAGGAGAACCAACACTCTGCAAACTTTTTCACCCGGGCTTCCAGGTCGCAGGAAAACACCGCATTCAGGCCTAGGAGGGCGCTAGGCGGTGGTGGGGAGGTCGGGACACGGACCTTGCCAGTGCACTGAGAGAAGGGGACCGCAGGGCGTTCCGCTCCCTCGGCGCTGTCGGGGTCAGTCAGAGCGGCCTGGCCGCGCGCGGGTGCGTGGATCCGGGCTGGGCCTCCCGTCGCCCCGAGACCAGGGGGTCCGCGGGCCGCCTGACTCTACAAAAACTCCAGGCCGGGTCTTGGGAGCGGCCCGCCTGAGCGCCCGGAGCCCTGGTCCCGGAGAGCGCTCCGGGCGCCCTTGTTGCCACAAAGCGGGTTAAAGTCTATTTTCCACTCGACTGCTCCGAAAAGCCCCCGCGCGCCGAAGCCGTTCCGGCCCCCTTGGGCGAGGTGGGGAGGGGACGGCGAGAGGATGGGGGTGAGACTACCGCACCCTGCAGCCGCTCGCGTCCGGGGCAGACCCGGGCAGAGCACCTCAGAGACGCCCCAGAAATGCCTGCGGAAGGAATCCTTACCGAATCCGTAGCGAGCGCCTGTGTCTCTTTTGCTGGCCTCTCCGGTTCTTTCTGTGCTGGTCTCTCCCTCTCTCTGATTTCTGTCTCAGGCTCTCTGTCACTCCCCAACCCCCCGCCTACCCCCCCCCCCATTTTCCTCCATTTCTTACCCCTCTCCCTTTGCGCCATCCTCAGTCGTAGATTAGAGGAAGCTCCGCCGAGTGGGGACAAGGACCTAAGCAGGTCGTATCGCTAGGGTGGCGAGGGTGCGGAGCTGGGCAAAGGCACAGAACGAGATTTTCGTTCTAATATAAAGGAGACAGAAGGGGATTTTGTTGGAGCAAGGTCCCCGCAGGAACGCAGGTTTAGTTGGATAAGCATTGCCTGGGCCTGTGCTCTGTGGCGACAGACCAAGTACTTGGCCTGTGACAGAGAAGTCAGGAGCTGGAGCAAGTTGAACTCGCCCCAGAGCTTTCTGCCCCTAGAGGAGATGGACCCCACCTGTCCAGCGGCAGGCCTCTACCTCCTACCCCACCACGAGGCTGGACCTTAACCCGGAACTCGCTAAACTGGGCTGGCAGGTTGAAGAGCTTGGAATTTACTGGCCATTCCTAGACTTACACCTACACACGGGCAACATGTGCGTTCATTCGTGTGGCTCTAGGTCTACATCTTTGTGTGTAAATCCATAGACCTTTATGATAATGACTCCTTGTGGTGGTGCTTTCCAAATGCTTTGACATCCAGCTGTCTGTCATCAACCCCGTTTACAGATGAAGAAACAGACTGCACAGGATAAGTGACTTGAGTCTGGTTATGGTCTGCGTTGAGGTGGGACAGCTCATTGGTCCTGGCCTGGCTGAAGTTCCACCCCCTTCCACCTCCATACCGGCGCTGTAGCCCACCCTCCCAAGATCACACCTGTTCACAGGGTTAGGGATGGGGTTGGAGGGGGTGCGCTGGGTGATAGGAATTCTACCTTTATTTTTCCTCTCCTTACTCTCTCCCCACACGCCTTTCTCTCACTTTCCTTTCCTGTAATTCCATAATTTCCCTCCTTCCCTTTTCTCCCTCTGCAGACATTTATCCCTTACCCGGTTTCCTCTATTTCCTTTCCTCTTAGGGCCTCTTTCCCTGTTGTAGCTGACCCCGCAGTAGGTTAAGAGAAGAATTTGTCACCCTCAGGATGTCTCTAAGCCTATCACTGTGTTCTGGATCCAGCATCAGCGCTCCCACCACGCCCCAATCTTTTCTTGTGGCACATCCCAGCTCAGTCTCTGATAAGTTCTCACACCTCTCCCAATATGACCCCTCCCCAAAACAGCTGACCGTGTGCATGCCTCCTCTCCTCACCTGTGGACAGCCGGCCACCTTAACCAAATTCTGTGCCCCTCTCCCCTCCACCTCTGTCCCCCAGCCTTTCCTCTCCACCTTACTGTCCTCCCTCTCAGGCTGCTGGGTTCTGCCAGATCCCCTAGGTTGATCATGCCTCCCTCATGCTGGAGCACCCTACAGCCCCACACATCTGTGGGCTGCTTACCTTTTATTCTGCAGCTGCCTGAAATCCAGCCCCTTCCCTGGGTTCCCATCTCCCCGAATCCAGCGCTTTGCTTTCTTCAGAGGAACCTGATGCCTACTTGGAGGACGAGACCCTGACTGTCTGTCCTGGCTCTGGCCCCACATCAACTTTTCTCCTCCCTCCTTCCATCTCTGAAATAACCTGGGCTCAAATCCTAACTCAGTTTACTAATGGTGAGACCTGGGGCCAGCAATCTTGCCTCAGCTTGTACATCTGTGAAATGGTGAGCATTATGTGGGACCTCTGTGAGGACTGAGTGAGAGAAGTTTGTGATGCCCAGGACCAATGCCTGACTCCAGAAAGGCGCTGGGTAAACGTGACCCTCTCTGCCTTTGCCCGTGCAGGAAACTGGGGAATCCTCAAATCCCCATTCTCCCTCATCCTCCTCATCCAACTCATCACCAGGTCTGGTAGTCAAGAACTTCTCAAGTCTGTAACCTCTCCTCCTTTGCTTCTTTGCTAGCTAACTTCATTCTTCACAACTCAGGTCAACTCCTCCCAGGAAACCATCCCCCTTGCCCCAACCTCTTACCATTCTGTCATAGCATTCACCTGCAGGATGGAGTTGTCTGTGTCTGCATCTGTTTCCCTCACTGGGCTACAATCCCCACCCACACCCCCACCCCCAGCTGGGAAGCCGTGGTGTACTCATGTCATGGCCCCCAGCACAGGCTAGGCAATGTTTATCCCTGCCTAACCGCCCCCCCACCCCCACTCTTGTGGAGGGATTAGTTGAAAACATCCTCAGCCATTTCCCTTTTACCTTCCCTCTTTTCCTCTTTCCTCTTCAGCCTCCTTTATCTTCATGTCTCCCTGTCCTCATGTTTCCCTTACTCTGGTAACTTTTCTTCTTTACCACCACACTTCTCGAATAACTTTTAGTCTCTCTCCAGCTCCCTCACTTCCCCTTGATTCGGTAAGTCTTTGCAGCCTGCCTTCCATCCCATCCTTTTAGGAAAATAGCTTGCAGAAGCTCTGAAACTTCTATTATGGTGTTATTACAACACTAACATGTGCTTACGGAGACAAGAATAGGAACAACAATCTTACGGCGTTACTGTGAGCTTGAATGAGTTATAATCCCTACCCAGTGGACTTACAGCAGTGCCTAACATGTGGTAAGCACTTGGTAAGTTTTAGCTATTATCTTATAGAGCTGTGCTGTCCAATATGGAAGGCAGGGGTGGCCTGAACTGAGATATTCTGTAAATGTAAACTGCACAGCAGATTTGGAAGGCTGAGGGTTAAAAAATGTAAAATATCATTACTATTTTCTGTGTTGATAACATGTTACAGTGATACTATTTGGGATATTTGGGGGTTAAAGAAAAGATATTATTAAGAAACTGATAAGTAGTTGTTTTTTTTTACTTTTAAAATGTAGTTACTAGAACATTAAAATTACTTATGTGGGGGCTCACAATATATTTCTATTGGACAGAGATGTTATAGAAAATATAAATACTCTGAAAGAGGGAGGGAAGATAAATGGATGCGGGGGAAGGGAAAACAGAGGTCTTAGAATTGTCCAATCCCACCACCCAGAAACAGCATCATGAAATTCTTGCTGTGCATCCTTCCAGCTCTTTGTCTCTATATGTGCCTCCCTTAAAAAGAGGGAAGTCATACTGAACCCAGTTTTGTAACCTGCTTCTTTATTTTTATAACCATCACAAGCAACTTTGTATCCATTAAATATTCTCTATTGTTGGACATTTATGGTGTTTACCAATTTTCATTATTTTACACAAAATTTTGACCAGTGCCTCATGGCTATATCTTACTGCACATCCATGAGGATTACTTTTCTCTGTAAGTTTCTAGAAGTATAATTTCTAGAAGTATAATTTTCAGATAGACAATATTTTAATTCTTTTGGTCCACATTGCCAGTTTGGCTCTGGAAATGTTGTACCTATTTATTCTCCTATGAGAGAGTTTAAGGGTTTCTCTTCATCCTCTGAAATGTGCATCCCTATTCCTTATTTTCAAATCCCAGTCTTCCTGGTCATAATTATCTGTGGGCTCTTATCTTCAACTCCATTTTCTTCTGGAAACTCTCTTTTCCCTTCATTTTCCTAACAAGGTACTTGCCTAGATCTGTAGCCTCTGCGATTTGTTCCTTCATGGGCTCCCCTTTCTTCCCCTAATTGTGGTTGTCCACTAAGTATTGTTGTCTATCCCAACCTACCTTCCTTCCTTCCTTCCTTCCTTCCTTCCTTCCTTCCTTCCTTCCTTCCTTCCTTCCTTCCTTCCTTCCTTCCTGTCTATCTATCTATCTATCTATCTATCTATCTATCTATCTATCTACTATTATTTACTCCCACAGCTTCAACCAAAACTGGATGTAGACCCCTTTACAGGTCTGTAACCCCAACTCTATTTTCCCCCAGATCAGGTAACTAATTTTCAAATGCTTATGAGATGCCTTTGCACAGGCTCCTTAGATACTCACAGTACCCCTACATTGAGCTCGACATCTTCCCTAGCAAATTTGTGCCTCTCCCTGGCTCAGACCTCTTCTGAAATGGGCCCACCTTTCTCCAGTTCACCCAGAGCTAAGAGGCATCTGTGGTATCTTCGTCTTGGTCACCACTCTGCACATCCAGGCTTTGCCTCCAATCCTTTCTTTCCGTCCCCCCCCGCCACTGGCCTACTGCAGGCTCTTGTTACCTTTCCCTGGTGATGCTCTTACAATAACTGTTTGTGGTCTCTCCTTCATCTCACATCTTGGAAGATTTCTTCTGCAGAGCCTCCTACTGATGGGAAACGAAACCTAGACACTTTGGACTTGAACCCTGCCCAGTAATTGTCTAAACTCTTGAGTAGGGAGGACTCTAAATTTAAAATTTCCTGTGTGTCTCTATATTTTAAAATGTGTCAACTTGAAGCAAATATCTCTTTCTTCTGGGAAGACCACTTCAACGGATGCCTTGTTTTTGCAAAGACAAACCAAAGACTTAATTCTTAAATGGAGCAATTAGAGATCCCATGGCTCAGTGTTCAGCATAATATAAATGTCTTCTTTCTAATAAGATGCTGTCTTTGCAGGTTACTATTACTTCAGGTCAGGGAAATGTTTCTTTTCAACATTTGGGTCTAGGCTGCCCTGACTCTGAAGATTAAAGCTCTTTCTCAGAGGTGTGGATGTGTTCTTTTTCAAATAGCTCTTCCATAGAACTGGAAAATGAAGGGCAAGGAGACCTCTCTCTTAATTCCCACTGGTAGAAAGGGTCTTGGCCAGAGGTGCCAAAGCTCACCCTGAGCTACTGTGTCGGCTGAATACCCACTCAGAGTTTCAGTCCAGAAGGACTTTCCAGGCTTTCGGAAATGTACTCACGTTAGATGATTGTATAGTGGTGGATTATATATTGACCCAGTGGGGCTCCCGGGAGTTGCAGAATGGCATGATGTCTCACAGGCATCTTGCTAGGCAGCAGAATGGGCTGGAATGGGAGGACTTAGAGAGCAGGGGAGGAGATAATATCCCCTCCCTAAAACTAAAGAGATTTGACCTATGAAAGGGGATGCTAGATCCTGCTACTATATGGCTGGGACTGTCAACCAATAAACATCTGGCTCATGCAATGAAAAACCAAGTCCTTTGGTACAGCTCAATGTCAAGATGCTTTAGCAGGTCCATCTCTACCTGACTTGATGTCCTGCCAATCTGCTCACATTCTCACCTTCCCCAATAGTCCATTCACACAAATTTGCTTATTCGTACCTGGATCTGAACAGCTTTGCATGTCTCAGTACACACATTTCTTGCTCTCCTTCAGTGTTCAACAATTTGGCCAGGGTCATTTGTAGGTTCTTTCTTTAAAGTGCAATCATTGAATATAATGTCAATTTTTTTCCTAATGAAATGGTAGACTAGATGTCTAGAGACCCTCCCCAATACAGAACACTTATGAAACCTTTCTGCTATATTTTGACTTTTTATTATGAAAATTTGCAAACATACACAAAAGTAGATAAATCAGTGTAATGTCCACCCATATATCCTGTCATCTAGATTCTACAGTTACTAACATTTTCCCATTTTGGTCATCCTTTTTCCTCTGAAGTGTTTTAGAGTAAATTATAGCCATCATGATGGCTAAATACAGCCCCTAAACATCTCATGAATTTCTATGGGGAATTCTTTTTTTAAAAAAATCAAGACTTTATATTATGTCCAATTTCAAACATATTTTGTACAGAGAATGGTATAATGAATCTCCACATGTTTATCATTCAACTTCAATTATCAATCGTTTTCCAGGCTTAAAAACATCTTCTTGAATGATGGCTGAGTTGGCACAAAAATAAGGAAAAACCCTTAATAGAAAGCTTGATTGAGACACGAAAGTGAGTTCTGAAGCTGGAGTTTGTGTTGGAACAAATCCCAATTAACTGGTGGTCCAGAAATTGGGCTTTAAAGGGCCACAAGTGACAGGGACAGGGGCCAAAGAATGGAACAGGAAGTCAGGTCAGAGACTCCTGAAATGTGACATCTTTACTAAGTGAATGAGAAAAAAATCTACCCCTAGGTAGTGGACATATGTATCTGGCTTAGCGTTGGCTCTGTGTGGAAGGGGATAAAAAGAAAATATGCTTTCTTGAGAGTTCCTAACCACAGCCCTACTTTACCTGGATTTGAGGCCAAAAATTTTAGGAGGCCCTAAAAGATTCCAAGCTAAAAATGTAGTATCCACTGGCAGAAGCAAACAAGCATATCTATCCTCTTCTTTAGAGGAATATACTTTAAAGCCAAACTTTAAATAACTTCCTCAGACAAAATTCCAAGAAAGATAAACTCACAATCAAAAATCACAAAATACACAAGGAAATAAACTACCATGAGAGTTATCCAATACCACAAACTACAAAATCAGACATGTAGAGACAGCTATTTAGAATGATCAGAAAGAGAATATAAAATAATTATGTTTAATTTGTTTGAAAAATAGAAGAGTGTATTAAAGAGGAAGTAAAAAATACTCAGCATGGATGTGAAAAATGGTACAACTTCGGAAAATTATTTGGCAATTTTAAATAAAATTAAAATATTAATTTATTATATAATAAATACATATTTATATATAATATAAATTAATTTTAATAAAAATAAAAATAAAATAAAATTCAGCCATTCTACCCCTGGGTATATACCCAAGAGAAATGAGTTCACATGTCCACAAAGGACTTTATTCATAATCACCAAAACCTTGAAGCAATCTACATGCCTATCAACAGTAGGATGAATGAATAAATTATTAGATTCATGCAATGGGAATGCAATAAAAATGAACAATGAGTATATTCAACAACATGGATACATCTCAGAAACTTTATTGAGTTGATAGAAGTCAGAATAATGATTACCTGTGACAGATTACTGACTGCAAAGTGACACAGTGGAACATTCTGAGGTCCTAGAAATATTCTATATTTTACCCCTGGTGGTGTTTACATAGATGTACACATATGTAAAAATTCATCATGAAGTACACTTAAGATTTATGCATTTTACAATATGTAAAGTATACCTCAGTATAAAGAAAAGGGGTCCAGACAATTTGGAAAAGTACCAAGGAGAAATATAAACCATAATCACTGAATTTAGAAACTCAATTTGTAAGAAATTAGCAGATTAGACATAGCAGAAGAGATAAGTCATGAACTGAATGACCTGAAGAGCTGAAGAAATACAGCACAAGGAGAGACAAAGATGTAAAAATTATTGAGAAGTTAAGAGATATGAAGGGTTGTCCATGAAAGATTGTATCTAATCAAGATTCCAGAAGTAGAGAATAGAGGTAATGGGGCAGACCCTTCATTTGAGGAGCTAATGGCTAAGAATTTTTCAGAATCGATGAATCACACCAATCCTTGGATTGGAGAAGTCCATCAAATCTCTACAAGATAAATGAAAGGAATAGATAATGTAATTGCAGAACACATAGGAAAAGAGATCTTTAAAGTAGTAAGAGAGCAAAGACAGATTATTACAAAGTAACGACAACAGGGCTGACAAGCGACTCTTAACAGTGGATGGATGCCAGGAGACAGTAGAATACATTTTCAAAGCACTGAGAGAAAATAATTTACACTCCAGAATTGTGTCTTTAGCAAAAATGGTATCTCAAAAGTAAGAGTGAAATAAAGACATATTCAAGGAAATCAAAAATGAAAATTTCTACCAAGCAACCCACACTGAAGGAATTTCAGGCAGAAGGAAAATTACTGCAGAAGGAAAGTCTGAGAGGAAAGGATTAATGGTGAGCAAAGTTAATACAACAAATACTGACTGATTCAAAAACGGGCAGAGACTTGGAGGAGGGTATAGCTCAAGTGGTAGAGTACATGCTTAGCACACATGAGGTCCTGGGTTCAATCCCCAGTACCTCCTACAAACACTAATAAATAAATAAGCCTAATTACCTCCCCCTTCCAAAAAACAAACAAACAAAAAAGAATAGACAACTTTAAAGCAACAGAATACCTATCAGCGAGACTGAAGGCTAAACAAAAATGGGCAAAGACTTGAATAGACATTTCTCCAAAGAAGATATACAAATGGACAATGAGCACATGAAAAGATGCTTAACATCACTAATCATTAGGGAAAATGCAAACGAGAAGTACAAGACACTACCTTATACCCATTAGGATGGCTACTATCAACAAAACGGAAACCAACAAGTGATGGCAAGGATGTGAAGAAATTGGAAGGCTTGTGCACTGTTGGTAAGAATGTAAAATGGGGTCACCACTGCCGAAAACAGCATAGCAGTTCCTCAAAAACTTAAACATATAGAAATAAAAGCAAGAATAAACAAATGGGACCTAGTTAAACTTACAAGCTTCTGCACAGCAAAGGAAACCATAAGTAAAACAAAACAACCACCTACGGAATGGGAGAAAATTTGCAAACAATGAAACTGACAAAGGCTTTATCTCCAGAATATATAAGCAGCTCATACGACTTAATAAGAAAGAAACAAACAACCCAATCCAAAAATGTGCAGAAGACCTAAACAAGCAGTTCTCCAAGGGAGACATACAAATGATCAATAGGCACATGAAAAAATGTTCAATATCACTAATTATCAGAGAAATGCAAATCAAAACTACAATTAGGTATCACCTCACACCAGTCAGAATGGCCATCATTCAAAAGTTCACAAATGACAAATGTTGGAGAGGTCGTGGAGAAAAGGGAACCCTCCTACACTGCTGGTAGGAATGCAGTTTGGTGCAGCCACTGTGGAAAACAGTATGGAGATTCCTCAAAAGACTAGGAATAGACTTACCATGTGACCCAGGAATCCCGCTCCTGGGCATATATCCAGAAGGAACCCCACTTCAAAAAGTCACCTGCACCCCAGTGTTCATAGCAGCACTATTTACAATAGCCAAGACATGGAAACAGCCTAAATGTCCATCAACAGATGACTGGATAAAGAAGATGTGGTATATTTATACAATGGAATATTATTCAGCCATAAAAACCGACAACATAACGCCATTTGCAGCAACATGAATGTTTCTGAAGAATGTCATTTTAAGTGAAGTAAGCCAGAAAGAGAAAGAAAAATACCATATGAGATCACTCATATGTGGAATCTGAAAAAAAAAAGAACATAAATACAAAACAGAAACAGACTCATAGACATAGAATACAAACTTGTGGTTGCCAAGGGGGCAGGGGGTGGGAAGGAACAGACTGGGATTTCAAAATGTAGAATAGATAAACAAGATTATACTGTATAGCACAGGGAAATATATACAAGATCTTGTGGTAGCTCACAGCAAAAAAAAAAATGTGACAATGAATATATGTATGTTCATGTAAAACTGAAAAATTGTGCTCTACACTGGAATTTTTCACAACATTGTAAAATGATTATAACTCAATAAGAAAATGTTAAAAAAAAAAAACAAAGCAACTTAAGAATAGAGGCACCATATGATCCAGCAATTCTACTTCTGGGTATATACCCTGAAAGAATTGAAAGCAGAGTTTTGAAGACTTATTTTTACACCCATATTGATCGCAGCATTATTCACAACAGCTAAAATGTGGAAGCAATTCAAGTAACCATCAATGGATGAATGAATAAGCAAAATGTGGTATATACATACAATGGAATAGTATTCAGCCTTAAAAATGAGGGCCATTTTGCAATATGCTAAGACGTGAATGAACTTTGAGGACATTATGCGAAATGAAATAAACCAATCACCAATAGCTAAGTGCTGTATGATTCCACTTAGATGGAAGTACTTAGAATAGTCAGAATCATAGAGACAGAAAACAGAATGGTGGTTGCCAGGGACTCGGGGGAGGGGAAAATGGGGAGTTATTGTTTGATGGGTATAGAGTTTTATTTTTGCAAGATGAAAAGAGTTTTGGAGATGGATGGTGGTGATGGTTGGACAACAATATGAATGTACTTAATACCGTTGAACTGTACACTTAAAAAATGGTTAAGATGGTAAATCTTATGTCATGTATATTTCACCACAATAAAAATAATTTTTAAAGTAAATACATAAATAATAAATAAACAAATAAATAAGATGATGCAATAGCAACTAGTGTGTGTGTCTTAAAATCTATCTTTGTGGCAAAATAAAAACTTAGGCAACATACCCTTCTAAAATATAAATATTGGCTATAAAACATTAAGGTTCCTGTATAATATGTAGGACTGAAAAAAAAACCCTAAATATTGAACAATAGCACATAAGCTGGGGTGGAGTGGTGACCAATTAATGCATATTGGGATCAAGTATTTTTCTGAAGGAAGGTAAAGATAGTGATTAACTTTAGATTTTTGGAAACTACATATGCCTGATAAAATATCAAAGGAACAGAAACAGGGTATTATTTACAAATTAATAAAAGAGGGAAAAATAGAATTTTTAAAAATCTGGAATGAAAGATAATTAAACGACAAAACAGAGCCTTAATCCAAACTCGTCAGTGGGAAAATCTTAAACCCATGGTTTCTAGGCTATCGCAGGAGTATGCCACTAGGCTGAAAGCGCCCTGCTTTGGGACATTAATCTGGTTAGAAAATAACTGAGAAAACATGGAAAGTGTCATAACAAGAAGTGTGAGAGAATCTGTCATTGGCATTCTCTTCTTGGAGATGGAACACAATCACTGAGCAATTCTAAATAAATACTTAAATCACAGGAATTCAAAAAGTGATGTCAAAACAAAAGTTTGAGTTTCTATTTTTCACAAAAATTTCCAAGAGTTCACCATCAAATTATGATGCCAACAGTACTGTGACGAGTAATCACGTTTCTCACCATCAAGAGTTAATCAGGGCTGACGTGAGGATTGGTAGAGAGTAACACATTTCAAGCCAAGATTCTGTACATGGTTTGAAATTTATGAAAGCAAGTAATAGGCCTTATCAATCCGAAACTACCTACAAAGTATAAAAACTTCAAGGAGAATTAAAATGTTCTTTTTAAAACTTTGTATTTGGATTGTGGATGGATGTGCTTTTTTTTTTTTTAACCCATTCTGTGGAATGAGAGTTTTGTTGTTCTGCTAACAAAAATTCAGGAATGAAAGAACAATTAAATCTTGAAAAAGATTACCTGAAATTTGAGACAACCAGAAACAACACGAAATACACTTATACTGGTGTAGTTTTTTGTAAAGATCTACTTTTTGGTGGCATTGTCCTTCTAAACTATGATGTGATTAACTGAAACTTAATGAGGAAAGTAGGAAGTCTCTAAAGTTGAAAATGAAAACTGTGCCTATTAAGGAGATAGGAAATCTAATTTGTGAACAAAAGGAAGTACTTTGAGTTGGAAACCAAAGAGAAATAGCAACTAATTTAAGTTGGTTTCTACAAATTGTCCACACTTATTATGAAACTTAAGCAAGTTGCTTAATCTTTCAGCACCAGTGTCCTTTTTTTAAAAATGAGAATAAATAGAGCCTTCCTTAGAGTTGGTTGGGAGGATTCAATGTGTAATAAATGCAAAGCACATGGAAGAGTGTCCAGCACATAGCAAGTATTCAGAATTATTAATAAAATAACAAAGATGGACATTTTTTCCTTAAATTACTCATGAGATACAGTAAGACAACTGATGTTGTAATGATGCTAAACTCCCAACCTATGCAAGTTTCCTGCAGAAAATGTCCCAGACCATCTACATTGAGCAGACGTCCACGGGCACCATGAATGAGTCACTGGGAGGCTCTTATATTGGATTATTATAGAAGCTGATTTTAATCAAACGCATGGATATATCTACATGGGGGCTGCTGACACAAGTGAAAGATTTAATGTTGTTGCTACAGCGTTTACGGAGGACGAGCCAAGAGCTTTATACACACATTGTCATGCACATCTTGGGGGTTTAATGGTGTTGAGGTTTGTTGGGATATGAAAGAACTCCACAGTGATCTCAGTACTGTCAATTCTTTGTATGATACTATTCATGCATCTCTGAAGAGTTGGCAAATTTTCAAAACATTTGTAAGCGGAGTGAAGGCATAACATACAGGAAGCTCCAAGGTTGTTGAAAACATGTTGGATTGTTGGTTGTGACTGAGCGACTTCTGCAGATTTTTCAAAAGCAGGAAGTCGTATCAAGCTATTCTTGAAATGCGCAGGTGGCTGGTGCAGTGAGGTCTTGACTGACTTTGGTTTCCAAGTATGAATTCACCTTTTGTTTACAAATTTTAACAAATTTCAAACACTGGGATAAGCATTGCAGGCTTTTTTTTTTTTCCTAAAGAGCTTCTAATGAAACTGTAGACATTTTTCTCTTTGCCGTCAAAGTTAGAAGCAAAATTTCATGGTTTATCATCTGACAGAAGTGACAAACATTTCAAAACCATTTGGGACAGAACAGAGAAATTATGCCAAAAAGTAAACCCCAAGGGTTTCAAGGTGGGAAAAACTATTCTAAGGAAATAAAGTTCATGGTAATTCAGGCAAGACATTGCCCCTACTACATAAAAAATTATGATAAATGTTTATTGCTAATAAATACTCATTATACTGCTAAATTTGTCTTTTCAAAGATCAGTAATAGCAAAATGAAAGATATTTCAGAAACATTGTTTTGTGGAACAGTATATTAAATGAACAAACAGTTAAACAGGTACAAGAATTTTCAGGGTGCCTGCCCGCCACACCCACACCTCCACATACCCCACTGTCCTGGGTGAGCCACATGGCCCTCCTCCTGGCCACAGCTGATGGACTGAGGCTTCACCATGAACTTGTTGCTGATCCTGACTTGGGGCTTAGCTCAAACAACGAGACTCTCTCCCAGGCATTTGAGCTAAGTGACTCAGAGGAAAATGAGACTTGGTAGTGGGCACAGGGGCAGAGAGTGTAGCAAACCAGGGAGGTGCGGGCTGTGCCTGGAGCCCCTGAGAGCTGGGCTCCAAATGAGCCCAGGGCAGCAGCCCCTGCAGAAAGGCCAACCTGGCTTCAGTCTGAAGGTCTACTGAACTCAAGGTCAGGAGCACAGCCTTTCTCGTGGAACTGCTCCTCCCAGGTCTGTCTCCACTGAGCAACTCTGAAGTCTTTGAGAGCGGTCCTTACATTTTGTTATCTCACGTCCTCCTATGGTATATGTTTGCCAGGCGTCTTGGGAAATGGATTAATTAGGATAAGAGAACAGTTGGGAAATCCACTGGGTGAGGGATGTGTGGTAGATACTGCAGGAGAGGACCCCTGATCTCTTACTGGATCCCCTGGAAGGGGGCTGGAGTGTTGGTGGCATCAGTGGCTGGGGAGGGCTCCAGAAGAAGATGGTGAGACAGCCTGGAGAAGTCTCAGGAGCCTGGTGTTGAGGACAGGCTAATTTGTGAACAAAAGGATGTATTTTGAGTTGGAAACCAAAGAGAAATAGCAACTGATTTAAGTTGGTTTCTACAAATTGTCCACACTTATTATGAAACTTAGGCAAGTTGCTTAATCGTTCAGCACCAGTTTCCTTATCAGGGGCTGATAATATAGATGCTCTTCCCCGGGAGGGCAGCCCTGCGTGAGCCCAGGGCCTCAGAACCAGTGCTTCAAAGACACCTGCCATCTGGCCTCATCTGCTCCTCTCTGACTGACCCCAGGCCACCCAGCCAGCTGGTGTCCCTGTCCCCACACACCATGCCCATCCCTGCTCAGTGCCTGTGCCTTCCACCTCCCTGCCAAGGCCAACCCTGCTCAACCTTCAAGGCCTGTTCTAAACTCACTTCTTCCAGGCAACCTTCCCCACCCTCCTCCTGTTCGGTGCCCTTTAAGTCTCCAGTCCTCCACTTATACCTGCATTTGTTTAACTTAGGAAAGGCATGCGGCAGGAACCCAGGACTCCCCAGGGCCATAGCATAAAAGGAACAAAACAGCCACTGCCTTTGATTCCTATACCAAAAATTTAGGCCCTCCGCACCCCCTTTTTGTCTCATCCCACGGCCTGTCCTCCAGTGAGAAAGGAAAGACAGAAGTTCTTTACTCCCACATGCATGTCTAGGGTTCCGGTCCTCTTCCTCCCATGTCCAGGGAGCCTCTGGTTTCAGCTTTTCTCTCTCCTTGTGCCTCTGCAAAGGCACCAGATGCTTCTCCCTGCTGCAGCCCATCCACTCACCTCTATCCAGCCCCAGGACACCCTTGTCTCTCCTCCAGGCTGTAGCATCAGTCCGGGCCCAGCCCAGCACCTGGCAGCCAACTGTCCTTGAATGGGCACATTAGCACTCATGTGTGGCCAGCCCAGGATTCTCAGTAAGCAGGGACAAGCCTCTTGTTATCCTAATGAGCTGGCTGGCAGCTCTTCTGGAGACCCCCCCTCCCCTCTTCCTCCAGGTGTCACAGACTTTGTCCCCTCATTACACCCCTGGGTCTGCACTGCCCTTCCCACCCTGCCTCCACCTGCAGCTCAGGCCTCCATTTCCCATAGTCTGGGAGCCTGAATCTGAGTCTTGACTTGTCTGGTGTCCTCAATGCTGACATTGTCATTGGTGGAATTTCTGGTTGCTTAGACATGAACCACAGAAAAGGCCAGGACAGGCTAAGCTGAGCTCTCTCTTGCAGTGGAAGCCCCCTCTCACTTCCTTCAGTGCCATTTGCTCTTCCTCCAGGAAGCCTCTCTTACCACTCTAAATCTAACTCACCCGGGTCACCAGTTCTCTCCAAAGAAGTCTGACGCTCACCAATGGTGTTATAACCTGGGTTCACCTTTTGCATCTGTATAAGAACTTTGTAAGTATATAGAATGTTGTGATTCTGCACTTTCCCCAATACTCAACAGATATTTACCCACCACATACTACGTGCCAAGCAGTGTACTTGGTGCTGAGGATACAGCAGTGAGCAAAACAAAGCATGGTTGCCCCGGTCATGGAGCTTAACGCGTCGCACATTGGGTGGAACACAGCGAGCAACCGGACACTGATGGGACAGTGTGAGCCGTGCTGAGTGAGCGGCAGCAGGAATTTTGGGAGCAAAATGGCAGAAGCCCAACATCAAGGATGCCAACCATTTCTTGTTCTACCCAAACTGCCATCTAAGGAAACTCTGGCCCAAATAGTCAAATTCCATGCCATGTGAGCCCCACACCCCCAGAACGAAAGAGGCCTGAGGAGACAGGCCCCAAGGCCAAGCTTAAGCGAGGAGTGGGCTAGGCCAAGGGAGGGCGCTGGGGATGTGAAGGCTTAGGAAGACTTAGCTACCCAGGAGAGGAGGGGGGGTAGTTTCCTGGAGGTAAGAGTGTTTGTCATGGTGTAAGTAAGACCTCCAGGGGGCATGGGCCCCGCATCTGTGCTCACCACGGCATCAGCAAAACAGTGGAAATTTAACAGAATCTTCAAACAGCAGAGCTACATTTGCTTTGAGCAGAATCAGTGCTTCCTCCCTTCCTTTCTTCCCTTCTTTCCTTCTTTCTCTGTCTCTGTTTCTTCTCTGTCTCTTTCTTTCTTACTACATTTTCTTCTTCTTTCCAAGAAAATGCATTTTGACTATGGAAATTTTTCAATACACAGTAAAGCAAAAAGAACTACACAGAAATTCTTCAAAATTCCACCACTCAGATACGGTGTTTATAAAAATATTGTTAATATTAATAATACCTAATAGCCACTGAGCTCTGTCTAGTTACGAGGCACTGGGCTAGGACCTCCCATGCATTATTTTATTTGATTCTCACGATGCTAATAAATGGGTCCTCTTTATTTTTTCATTTTTCAGTGTTATTAGGTAGAATTGTTACAGTTTGACTGCACATATATAATATATTGCATATAAATACATATACACAATATACCGCACATTTAAAAAACTTGCATATATGTACTGTTCATTGTTTCTAAGAACATTTAGAGCTTCAGCTTTTTAAACTTACAAAGTTATCAAAGGAATAAAGCCAACCACAAAATAAGAATTAACTCAAAAAGATACACACACCCTGCTATTAACAGCAACACTTTATAATTGCCAAGATACGGAAGCATCCTAAGTGCACATCAATACTTGAACAGATAAGGAAGATGCAGCACATATATGTCATGGGATACAGCTCACCCGTAAGAAAGAAGGCTATTTTGCCATTTATGGCCCTCCACTCCCTTTCAGATGGGTCCTCTTTTTAACTCAACCCCACAGGCGAGGAAACGGAGACACAGTTTAAGAAGGAGACAGAACTGCACCTTGAATCCAGGCAGGCGAGAAGCAACTTGAACGATAAACAATGTTAAATTTTTGTTGTACATATTCACATCTTTTAAGAAAGATCATAAACTAATGACTCCTTTTCTTTTTCTTTTTACAAATATACTTTGAACAAATTTCAAGGAGCATGTAGTTGCACTTAATATACAGTTCAAGTAATCTATTTGTGCTGGACAAAGGAAAACATACAGATGATTGTAACCAGGAAAATAAAAATCATTTGTGATCCTCACACCCGGAAGACCACTGTTTACATTTAGGTTCTAGCCTCCATTCCTGGAATGAATTTAGGATTAGACATATAGCTGCAGCAACTAAACCAGGCAACGTCACCCAGGGAGTCTTTTAATGAGCTGGGAAGCCACGTGAGCGTTCAGCAGTGGGGCGCACACTGGAGGATGTGAATTATGTTGGAGACCCTGCAGAACGCTTCGTCTGATGAGGATGAGTATGTTATAGGCGGTAAGGTTAAACGCTGCACAAGGTCTTTATAAACACGTTGATTGTAGTGGAAAGAGAGCCGGGCCAGGGTCAACCAAGCCGGACTCTCCTCCGGAAATGCTTGAGCTGGAGAAGTCACTTCCTGTCTGAGCCTCAGTTTCCCCATCTGTACAATGAGCATCTGTCTTTCCAGGACTGAGTCAAGTCAGCGGAGTTTCATTTCTGGGTTATCTGCCGCTGTGTTTTGGACGATTCCTGACACAGTTCCCACCCAGCTCTGGCATGAAACACAAGAGGGGCCGGTATTATGAAAGAAGCTGGGGTCAGGGAACACCAAAGGCTTACGGATGCCCAGAGGAGGGTGTGAGCCCCATTTCCCTGGAGGGCTGGGCCAGCCAAGCCGATTAGGGGCCCGGAGCAGCTGTGGGCAGAGGGAGGCCGCTGGGAGCGAGGGGATTCAAACAGCTCTTTCCCACCCTCTCCCCCACCAGCCTGCTCTGTGTAAAAATTCCAAACTCCCAATCAAACCCCCATCTCTTTTCTTCTTTCATTCACCTGCCCATCTTCCTCTCCTCTTCTCTCCTTTTCTATCCAAACTCATAATTAATCGCTCAAGGCAAAAGTAATGAATGTTAATTGGCCATCTGTAGGAAGACTAATTAAAATCTACCACGCTGGGGTTTCAAACATACCTATAGCAACGGAGTGAATCGGGAATGAGGCGAGGAGGGACTGAGGTAACAGCTGAAAGACTGCAAAACACCATTGGGCTTAGGTGTGAGGGAACGACGCCAGAGAGGGGCTGAGATGCTGCGGAGAGAGGGAGAGAGAGAGAGGGAGAGAGAGAGACCCACTTGGTTTACTTTTACCACCGCAGGACCTGGCATCTCCTTGCTTTCTGTTTTGCATTTAGCAAACACATTCATACATTCCCCTCTCACTGGACATGGCTTAAGGGGTGGCTGGAGTTTGTCAGCACACAATTTTTGTCCCTCAGTCACAGGCCCGAACACACCCTTTATTTGAGAACACCTGCACCATGTCAAAATCACACACACACACACACACACACGTGCTAGTTAAATCTCATGCACAGCTTTTCACAAGTTCAGTCTTGCAAGGCCATACCCTGTCACATGGAAATACGTGCACACCCAGGGATAAACTGAGACAACCCAGGGACACAACATGTGGTTACACACAATCACACGCAATCACGTCTGTATCCTGTGGTTTAAATATACACGCTGACTGTATGCAAATGTAAATGCGGGTCCTTACAGTAGTTTATATTTACACTCACATTCACAGAACCCTCCTCTAGGTAAGGGCAGTTAGACACCCAAACCACATTTTCATGCACACACTGTTATCCGGCAAGCTTCACATCAAAGTGCTTACACGCAATACACACACAATTACAAAAGTCCCCCAGGTCAGGGGGGGGTCTGCCAGCCTGAGGAATGGGTGGCAGGCCCTTAGAGCTCAGTATCTTGACAGGGTCCGTTCCCTGGCTCTGGGGAGGCTTCTACATTGGGTGGGCTTGACCCAGGGGCTGGGTCCATTCGACCAGGGTCCCTGTTTTCTTGTACTTAGAGCGAGAAGGCTGCCTTCCTTTCTGAACAGTTTCTGAGGCCTCTTCCTCATGGCTGTAAAATCCCTTTATGGTAAGTTTAGATGAGAGCAGGAGGAAGTGCAAACACCAAAAAGTACTTCCTGGCACATGGGGCTGGGGGATGGAAACCTGGGAAGGGTCACCAGAGAGAAAGGAGACAGGGTTCCACCCGGGGGTCCTCACAAGAAAGGGCAGAGCATCCACGGGCTTTGTGTCAGCTCTCGCTGCTCAGGATCCCAGGTTCTCAGCTCAGTGTCCAAGCTCATCCCCACGCCCAGCAGGGGAAGCAGCTGGGGGGAGAGCAGGCCCGAGGAGGGCAATGGCCTCAGTGCTCCCAGAGGGACCTGCACGCCAGGTGCATCCCTGGAGGTCAGGAGTCAGCCACAGAAGGAATCCCCAGCTGTAATAAGCAGGCAGAAAAGAATCCCTGATGTCCCAGGAGTGACCAACATGCATGAAGCCAGGCAGTCATCACCACCCCTCTGGGACCCAGGGGGCTTGGCTACTTTATTCCCACCTGACACGTGAGGATGCCCAGCTGCTCCGATTATGCAGGGCCACGTGGCTGTAAGAGGCCAAGCCAGGCCACAGAAGCCAGGCCCGGTGCTGGCCCTCTCCCTGTGCAGGACGGGAAGGAGCGGGGCCCGCCTGCCCGCCTGTGGAATTTCCGGAGAGCTGCAGGCCCTTGGGGATCTCCCTCTGCCAGGCTAAGGCCTCAGGGTGCTCTGGGAGGAACAGGCGTGCACACGCGCACACACACACGCACACACACAGGCTCTCACACGCACGCTCACACACACCACCCTATGACAGCTTCTACATTTGGAGCTGACAGATGTGCTAGGTAACAGCTCGGCACTGCCTGTGCAGCTGAGGCCCCGCATCGGAGTGGGATTATTTCCAGCAAGGCTCAGGGTGGCTGCGTGAGCGCAGGCCCGGGTGTGTGTGAGTGTGTGAGTTTGTGTGAGAGAAAGAGAGAGTGTGAGCGTGCGTGCTTCTCTTGATCTCTGTCCCTCTATCTGAATCTGCCTTACTATGTTTCACATCTTTCTGCCCATTTCCCTCCCTGTTTCCCCATCTTCCTCTTCTTGTCCTGCCCACTCTGTGTGTGATTTTTGTCGTCTTGGCCTTGAAAGCTCCAGAAAGGAGAGAAGACTTGCCTCCCTGCCACACCCTCACTTTGCCCTGGTCCCTTTCCTGTCACACACAGGCAGGCCTCAAGGCTGGACTCAGAGGAAGCCCATTTTGTTCCAGATAACGATGCAGCTGTCCCTGCCCTGTGCACAGGGGACGGGGTGGGGGAATCTGGGGCTGTCCAGGGGCCAGCTCCCCACCTCCTCGCCTTGGTCACTGTCTGCAGGCTTGGCCTCTTCTCCTGCTGGGCCAGCTAACTCTGACACTCAGCATTGATGTGCAGCCCTCTTCTGCCTCCCAAAGTTCTCTACTTCTCTCTTGTCCCTCCCAACTCCCAGCACAAGCTAAGCCTAGTCACGGCCCTGTGCTGACCCCGAATCTGGTTTCACAGTGACCCTCGCCTTGGCCATCAGACTATCCCTGACCCTTAAGCCTGACTCTGTCCCATCCCCTTCCCCTTCTCTGCCTCTGTTGATCTCTGCCAGTACCACCTGGACATGCAAGGTTCACAGCTCGCTTTTTAAATGAATTATTTTCCACAGTGCACTTTGTAATGCTCTAGTGCAAGTGAGGACATACGTAGGTCCGCGAAGGAAGACCAACGGGAGAAAGTGTGTGTGTGTTTTCTTAAACACCCCAGGTGGTTCTGACACAGGCCAGCCCTACCCACTTCCACAATCCACACATGTGGGCTTTCCCTTAGGGATTGCAAGGGGGAATCCAAGGCAGGTTTGAACCCCCACACAGGGATACCTGGGCTGGGCTGGGGCTTATCTGCAGGGACCAGACTCCCAGGCACCAGTCATCACACCCAAGCCCTTTGTTTTTTTTTTTGGTTTTTTTTGGTGGTGGGAGGTAATTAGGTTTATTTATTTATTCCTGAAGGAGGTACTGGGGATTGAACCTAGGACCTCATGCATGCTAAGCATGCGCTCTACCACTGAGCTATACCTTCCCCAACACCCAAGCCCTTTCAGATGCCTCTCTATACACCTGGCAGTGGGTCACTACAGCTTGCCCTCCTCACTTGTCCATTCATTCATTCCTCATCAAACACTCAACGAGGCCTCAGTGGATTGGGTCTGGGTAAGATCTGTGGGATACACACCACCCTCTGGAGCCTGAAATCTTGGACCCCTGGGGTCAAGCTGGGGCTTGGAAGGACAGGGCCTGGGCAGGAAAGGCCTCTGCAGCAGCTGGACCAAGACCTGAACCAGAGTATAGGCCAGACGGACTCCTGCGGCCCCAAGAGGAGGCACCAGGCCTGGAAAGTGGGAGGGGACCCCTCCCTTCCCTTGCCCTGGGGTTGGGATGGGGGCCTGTGAGCTTGCAGGTCAGTCAGCTGAGGAATCGCCTTGAGCGGGGTGGGGGTGGGGGGTGTCAGCAGGGAGTGGGCCTGAGAGGTGGATTCCCCCAAAGGAAGAAAAGAACTTCCTTCTCCCTTCCTCCTTTTCCCCAGCCCTTCCTGAAAATCAAGGGCCAGGGCTCTCCCCCGTTGCACTAAGGGCAGTCAGGGCTGAGGGGATGGGTGAAATGGGAGACAAAGCAGGTGGCAGGGGAGTCTTGCGGGAAGTAAAGTGATCCTGGGTGGGAAACGGGAGGTGGGCTGTACTGCGCAAGTCTGAGGGAACGTCCAGCGTTCAGCCTGCCTCCCAGCACTCAGGATGGGGGCACTCCTTCCTCTCTCCAGCCACCCCTGAGCCCTCCCCTAGCTGGCCCCAGAGGCTCAGAGTGACTCCTCTGCTCACTGCCCTGCAGGCTGCCTGCTGGCTTCAGGTCCACTCCCCTCTGCCCGGGTCACCGCGAGATGCTGTGGGGGCCCCACCTCGGCGACCGGAAGTGCTCTTCACCCACCTCGCTGTCACCACACGGGACCCCAGAGGTGAGAGAGCGCGGCTGGGCACTATGGAGTGGGAATCACCGCACACACGTTAGCGCTCGGGCTGAGATCTGTGGTGAAGGGCCACGTTCTGTGAGGGAGGGAGGTACCCCGGAGCCCAGCTCTCCGAGGTGAGGCATGGGGAGATGCTGGGAGACCACATCCCTGAGGAGCGGTCCTGAGTAGAAAGGTAGGAGCAGCTTCAGCTAACAGTCGGTTCTGGCACCAGCCTGCATTGTATTCACGGGACGAAGGACAGGAACTGGGGGTGGGGAGGGAGCTTCTGATCAGCCGGGTCCCAGCTGGTCACGCTCACGGACCGCGGTGCTGGAGCTCCCTGGGGTGGGCCTGGAATATTCCCCCCACTCCACTGGTCCTCACGGGCCAGCTGCTGGCTTCCAGCTCAGGGGTATTAAACACACCACTGAAAAACTACCCAGCTTGTTTGCACCGCAGACAAAGAGAAACCTTGTTTGTCTTTTGGCTAATCCGAGGCCAGCAGCTGAGCTCTGGGCACGTGCAGGCATGTATGGTGTGTGTGCTAGCGTGTGCTCATGTATGTGGTGGCCGAGGCCAGGCCGTGCACTCTGAGAACACACGTGGTTAGCCCCTGGAGCCCGCCCTGGCGGTGGGGGAGCTGGGGAAGCTGAGTGCAGGCCAAGAAGCAAAGCTTGGGAAATCCCTGTGGCCAGAGTCCATGGACCACTAAGGAGGCCGAGGGGCGGCTGGGAAGACTGATTCTGGCTCTTTCTGCCTCCCCAGCCCTCTAGGGTCCCCTGAAAGTCCAGAATCATAGAATACAGGGAAAAGAGACAGGTCTACAGTCCTTTCCAAGGCTCTTAAATCCCCGAGCTCAGCGAGGACAAGTGTCAGGTGTGGGAGGGCCTCGCCACCTTGTGGGGACATGCGGTACTCCTCGCTCAGTCCTGGCCAACCAGCCCCGTGGGGAGGGAGAAAACCCCATGGGGCATCGACTTGGCTCGTGCTGTGTGGACAGCCCTTATATTCCCACAGGAGCAAGGAGCCTGGTGGGGAATCTATCCCACTCACACCAGACAGATGGGGCAGTCCAGGCTGGCCCAGGCCCACCTGCACAGGCAAATCTGATGCCCTTGGATGCAGCCTGACCACATTTGAAGCACCTTAGAGAAAGGTTTGCAGGGAAGAAACTTGGAGCTCATCTGTTCCAAGGAAACTGAAGCCCAGAGAGGGAGGGGGGCCCTGCTGGAGACCCCACAGCTTCTCCATCACAGAAAGAAGCGGGATTGAGGGTCCTGACTCCAAGGCTCACGCATTTTCCCGAGGGTCCAGGGTCTAAGACAAGCTGTCCAGACTGAAACCCAGCCCAGCTGGGACCCAGAGCAGAGGCAGTGCAGTGAGAGTTCTTGCCACAGGTCAGCAGGGGGAGGAGATCTGGGCCATATGGAGATGAGGCTGCAAATGGGGCTCTAGGATGATCTGATTTTGATATTGAAAAGCAAATAATGGAGGGGGAGGGTATGCTTAGCATGCACGAGGTCCTGGGTTCAATCCCCAGTACCTCTATAACAAACATTTTTTAAAAATAAAAACTAATTACTCCACCTTCCCCAAATAAATGAATAAAAAATAAAACTCATCTCAAAAAAAGAATACCCATGAAAAACATTTAAAGGCAAATATTATTAGCATCTTCAGGCACTAACTTCAATGCTAGCACTGTGCTGAACATTCATAAACATTAGGTCATTTAGTACTCACAATGCCCCTTTGAGGGAGACACTATTATAATCCACTTTTTTCAGATAAGGAAGCTGAAGCAGAAGAGGGAAGCAACTTGCCCTGGGTTACCAGCAAGTGGCAGAGCAGGGATCTGAGCACAGAGATTTCCAATCTGTTGAGGGCAAAGGCTCTGCTGTGCAAAGAAAAGAGCTTGAGTTGCTCACTCCCTCCAGCTCTGACCCCAGCCTGCCTCAGGCGACAGGAGCTGCCGCTGGCTCTCCAGGAGGCGCGGCCTCGGTGCACCCTCTGCTGTGCACGAGGAGCAAAGAGAGTTCCGTCCGAGTCCTGAAGATGGCTGGCAGGGACCGTGGCCTCTCCTCCCCAATAAGGAACAGGGTCACTGGGCTGGCTGGCTGGCTGTAGACCACCACTGCAGAGCACACATCTGCTGAGCTGCAGAAGGATGGGTTTGGTCACACCCCTGGTTTCTCAGGACTTCTTCCTCTTAGAAGCTCCTCCACCTCCCTCAAAGTCATGTTCATCCCAGGTCCACCCCACTGAGGACCAGGACCATGGGCTGGATGGGCGCTACCAGGAGTGACCATGACCGGCCCCCTTAAGAGCTGGGATCCATGCTCATTCAGAGCACTGCCACGTGGGTAAAAGGCAGAATTGGGAATCCAAGCGATCTGGGAAAAGGACCCCTCCCCAAGGGCCGGGATGGCTGGCTGTGAGTCGGGCAGTGAGGCTGGATACTCTGAACAGGTCAAGGGTGTGGAAAGGGGAATAAAGGCTAGGGTAAGGATAGGCAAATGCATGAAGGAGGAACAGGTGTCCGGGCATGTTCATCCAGGCCAAGTTTGTTTGAACCGGGGCTTGCTACTGGGTGGGGCTCAGTGAGAAGAGAAACAGCCCCAGGACAACTCCTCAGGAAATAAGGGGGCACCCCAAGTCTGAGTTAATTGCCTCAGGTACATTTCTGGGCCCAGAAGAGGGAGTTAGTCATAGGACCTATATCAGAGGAGAAAGCAGGTGAAAAAAAGGCCAATCCACATTTTATTTGTATCTGTCTTGAACGTGTACATAAATTCTCAGGACCCACTCCCCCATGTTGGGGATGGATGGTAGGTTCTGGAGGGAAGAAGCATCCGATTGAGGACATGAAATTTAACAGAAGGTCCTGCCACCCTGAGCAAGGGGCATCCCTGTGGGCCGGGACTTGCACTGTCCTCCCTCCCCTCCCGGCCATCTGTGAATCCTCATGGGCCCTGCTATTTGACACTAGCTCAGCCCCCTCCTCCGCATGGACTGGCCATGGGCAGGAGACCCAACCTCCTCTCTTCAGTGTTTTAGCTTCTTCTGCTTTTCTCATCCCTAAAATTCTACTCCTGGGGTGGGAAAACACCAAAACCCACAACATGTCTCTCCCAAGCCTACTCCTAACTCAGGGTGGTCAAACCAGACTCCTGAGATTAGAAACTTCAGCCACCGGGGCCCTCACAGCTGGCTGGATCTGAGGGCAGGGTTGGCAGTGGCACTGTGGCAGGATGTGGGGAGGTGCAGGGCTCCTGGGTGTGCCTGAAAGAGGGAAAGAAAGCCCCCCAGGAAGCCAAGGACATGGGCTTATTCGTCGTAGAAGTCAACATGGGCTCCAGACTTGAACTTGTCCTTCTGCAGCAAGCTCAGCAGTTTCTGGGCTGACACCCTGCAATCCACAAGCTTCCCCTTTGTCTTCAACTCCTGCAGCTTTTCTCGCAGGTCTGGGTCCACGGAGGTCTCCCGGGCTAGCTGCTGCATGTCTGTGTCCAGGGGACCTAGAGGATGAGGAGCAGAAGACAAGGGAACACGGCTGAGGCAGGGGCCCCTGCTGTGTGTGGGGGGTGGGGTGGAGTCACATCTGGCCAGAAGGTGACACCTCATCTTGGCTGACACCTGTCATCAGGATCATCAAAAGCTCCACACTGTCACTGCTGAGCTCCAGACTCAAATTCCAATGTCCTCTGAACATGGTCCCTCGAGACCACCGAGTCTGCACTTCCTGCCCAACCAGCACCTCCCCTGACTTTCCCACGAAGTACCCCTCTCCCAGACTCAAACCTTCCTCTCCCCACCCCCTCTGCCCCCACAGCCAATCAGTCAGTCACCAGGTAGGACCCTTGGCTTCTGCCAAACTGCCAACCAGGCCCCTTATGCAACACTGGTTCCCTCCCTGCTTCAACTCCTCCTGTAGACCTCTGCTACAGTCATCTTGCTAAAACATCACTGGGGTCGGCAAAACGACAATTTCTAGCTGTGCCCCCATAAAAACATCAATTTGGACAACTAAATGCATATGGAATTATTTTCAAAAGAGCCAAGGATTCCAGGTGAGGAATTACGCCACCTGAGTTGAAGCACAGAAATAAGAAAAGACCCACCGAGGAAGGTAGGAAAGACAAATTCACATACCCTACCACCCCTTGCCCAAGCCCCGGCAGCCCAGTGTGGGGACGGACATGCTCCCTGTGGGAAGAGAGTGAAGTGAGCACCCATCTTCCCTGGGGGCTCCAGAGTCAGCTTGTCCCAGCACCCGGCCAACTCCTGTGGCCCCAGATGGCTCCCTGTGGGCTGTCATGAACCAGGCCCCCAGCTCACCCCAGCACCCGCCAGCTCCAGTGGTCCCACAGCCCTAGGCAGCTCCCAGGGGGCACCTGTGAAGCCAGGCCCCTGATCTATTCCAGCACCAGCTGGCTCCTGGGCCTGGGCAGCTCCTGGGAACCCAGGCTTCTGGCACATCCCAGCACTAGCCAACTCCTGTGCCCCTAGATGGCTCCTGTGGGCCCAGGCTTCTGATCAGGGTCTGTGAATGTACCCACAAACCAGGCTCCCAGCTAGGCCTAGTGCCAGGCTGACTACCACAGACACATGAATTTGGACCCACCCCAGCAATAGGTGCCTAAGGACTCTAGTAGCAAGCCTGCTATGGACATCACCAGATGGCCCACCCAGAATCACTGGATGGCTTGACTGGTGCAGAGCTTTTCCTGCTGAACTCAGTCTATAAAGACTAGAAGAGGTGCCTACTTCCTCAAAGGCACAGACACCAACACAAGGCCATAAGGATCATAAATAATCAAAGAAACATGACACCACTGAAGGAATCTAATACAACCCTGATGACTGACCATAAAGGTGAGATCTACGAACTGTGTGACAAAGAATTCAGAATAATCCTCTTAAAGAAATTCAGTGAACTATAAGCAAACACAGATAGGCACCTAAATGAAATTAGGAAAACAATGTGTGAACAAAATGAGAAGTCCAACAAAGAAATAGAAACCATCTGGAGAAAAAAAAAAAAAAACCCAAACTGTAATCCTAGAAGAATACAATGACTGAACTGAAGAATTAGAGAATTTAACAGAAGACTTGGCCAAGCAGAAAAAAATCTGTGTACTAGAAGAAAGGTCATTTGAAATCATCTAGTCAGAGAAGCAAAAGAAAAAAGAAGTGAAAAAAGCCTACACGAATTAAGGGTTACATTTAAAAGAAACAATCTATGTATTATTGGAGTCCCAGAAAAAAAAAAAAAGGAACAGGAAGCTTATTTAAAGAAATAATGTCTGAGAACTTCCTAAATCTGGGGAGAGATTTGTACATCCAAGTTTATGAAGCTAATATTTCAACCCCAAAATACCTTCTCCAAGACACCAAGACTAGATGGTTTCACTAGTAAATTATGTCTTTTTTTAATGACAACATCATATTATTTTGATCACTGTAGCTTTGTAATAGGGTTTTGAATCAGAGAGTATGATGCTGGAGAGTTTTGTTCCTCTTTCTCAAGATTGCTTTGGCTATTCAGGGTCTTTTGTGATTCTATATGTATTTTAGAATTATTTGCTTTATTTCTGTGAAAAATGCCATTGGAATTTTGATAGGGATTGCATTAAATCTGTAGGCTGCTTTGGGTAGTATGGACATTTTAACAATATTAATCCTTCCAATCCATGAGCACGGCATCTTTCCATTTATTTTGTACCTTCAACTATAATGCCTTATAGTTTTCAGTGTACAAGTCTTTTACCTCGTTAAATTTATTCCTAGGCATTTTATTCTTCTTGAGGCAACTGTAAATGGGACTGCTGTCTTAAGTTTCTCTTTCTGATAGTTCATTACTAATGTATAGAAATGCAATTGATTTTGTATCCTGCAACTTTACTGAATTTGTTAGTTCTAATAGTTTTTTGGTAAAGTTTTTAGGGTTTCTTATGTGTAATATGTCATGTGCAAATAGAGATAGTTTTACCTCTTCCTTTCCAATTTGGATGCCTTTGATTTTTCTTGCCTAATTGCTCTGGCTAGGACTTCCAATATTATGTTGAATAAAAGTAGTAAGAATAGCTTCCTTGGGGGGCGGGGGGTGGGAAGGGACAGACTGGGATTTCAAAATGTAGAATAGATAAACAAGATTATACTGTATAGCACAGGGAAATATATACAAGATCTTATGGTAGCTCATAGAGAAAAAAATGTGACAATGAATATATGTATGTTCATGTATAACTGAAAAATCGTGCTCTACACTAGAATTTGACACAACATTGTAAAATTATTATAAATCAATAAAAATGTTAAAAAAAAAAATAGCTTCCTTGTCTTGTTCCTGATCTTAGATGAAAAGGTTTTATCTTTTCATCATTAAGTACATTAGCTGTGAGCTTGTCATATATGGCCTTGCTTATATTTAGGTACATTCCCTCTATCCCCACTTTGCTGAGTCTTTTAAATCGTTAAGTGGGTGTTGAATTTTGTCAAATGCTTCTTCTGCACTTATTAAGATGATCATATAAATTTTACCCTTCATTTTGTTAATGTGGTGTATTGCACTGACTGACTTGCAGATGTTGAACCATCTTTGCACCCCTAGAATAAATCCCACCTGATCATGGTATATGATCCTCTTAATGTATTGTTGAATTTGGTTTGCTAATAATTTTGAGGATTTCTGCATCTATATTCATCGAGTATATTGGCCTGTAATTTTCTTTTCTTGTAGTGTCCGTGTCTGGTTTTGGTATGAGGGCAATGTTGGCCTCATAAAATGAGTCTGGAGAGTTTTCCCACCTTTGCACGCAGGATGCCTTACACCTGCTGATATGGAAGCAGTCCTCAAGGTCAATGTCCAGTTCAGCCACCTCCAATTAAGCCATCTGGTCACCCCACCAGACAGGAATTGCTTCTTTCTTGAACCCTTATAGACACTTTCTATTCTTTATATAGGAGCCACAGCACCCAAGAATTTGGAGTTAATGGATCTCATGGGCAGAAAATCAAGGAAACTCAGGCTTGGAAGGAGAATCACCCCTCTGATCCTCAAACATCTTTCAATCACTCATGCATCCCTGGTAAGTAGGGACTTGCTACCTTTCCAAACAACCCACTCCATCTTTGGACACTTGTTAGAACATTCTTCCAGAGACTGAAACAAAAACCTAATTGGTCTCAGTCTTCATTCAGGCCCTGGGAGCCTCACAAAAAGTTCAACTTCCTCATAATGCCCATGGCAGCCCCCTGAGACGTAACCCAGTCGCATGGAATTCCGGAGTCTGCTCTGCTCCTGACTGTGGTTTCCATTTGCTCACTGTTGACTGAGTAAATCCTAGGCTGAGCTCAGACTGAGTGCTGGGTTGAATGTTGGCTGTAAGAGTAACTGTATACGTGAGGGAGGGAGGGAGGATTGGGTACTAAAGAACATGAAGAAGTAGACACGGCACTGATTATGAACTTGGACGCAAGGTTTGATCCTGGCTCTGCCCCATCTGGACTTTGGTCAGGTCAATCCACCTCTTTGCTCCTAGGGTTCCAAGGGGAATAAGCTACTGGATCTCTACGTTGCTCAGACATTATATAACAGCTATGTCACCACCTTCTAATTTCAGCAACCTCAAGCCTAGAATAGAAGCCTCACTTTTAAGAATGGGGTACAGTGGCATTATGGTAAGGTGATGAGAAGCCAGATCAAGGGTCACAAGACCCTCTACCCTTTAACTTTCCTGAGGATGGGACCCTATCTTATTTATCCCAGCATCCCCCAGAATTCCAGCACTGTTCAGTCTGGGATGGTCAGTATTCAACAATGTCGGTCTGCTCATCATTCAGCTCACATTTACTGCAGACTGGCTCAGTGGGATGCTTTGCTAGGTGCTGGGGACAATGGACAGTCCCTGCGCAGAAAGAGATGTAAAGAAGTATACATATGAACATAATACAGTGTGGTAAGTCCTATCTAACAATTAGAAATGCTAACAATCAGATAGCACTTCACAGTTAGGAATCACTTTCACATGCATGACATCATTCAGTCCTCCAAACTGCTCTGTCAAGACAGGTAGCATCTTCCCTATTTTACATGAAGAAATGAGGTACAGGCCTGTTATTTAAATCCTAATCATCTCTCAAAGTCTAATCTTTCAGACTTTTTGGCCCCACCCTCAAGTCCAGGCAGCTCAATCGGTACCCTCTAACTAAAGCTGCCTGCCCCTGCCAACACTAAACTTCCTTGGAGCCTGTGTTTCCCTTAAGGAGTGATGGGTCATGATTCAGGGACAATATATTCTATGGACCTTTCCTGAGGGGGACAGAGGAGGCTCCTTGCTCAGTCCCCAGAAGGTAACCGGCCAATTCCGGGCACAGGGACAGCAGTAATGCTTCACCTACCTGGGGCATAGCTCAGCACCCTCACACTCGGATCCTCTGCGGCCAGGACCTGGAACAGCATGTCACGAGCAGCCTTCCCTGCACAGTACAGTGCCCAGCCCTTGAAGGGCTGCAGCGCACAGAGGGATGAGATGTTAACCACAGTCCTGCTGAGGCCAGGACTCTTCGGGAAGGCCTTCAGGATGCTGGAAGTCAGGCAGAGCATGGAGGTCAGGTTCAGAGCCCAGTAGTTGTTCACTTCAGCTGAGTCAGCCAGGTCCACGAAGCCTTTGGACACATCCCCAAGAGTGGCTGAAAAACCAGACCTTAGGAATCACTCAATTTATTCCAGAAATCCCCTTCCCATCCAGACCTAGAGGAGTTTCCCTAGTGCTTCGGAAGACGCCTCCATCTTCTTAGCTCTGCAGATGGATATACCTGGGGGAACCCACACCTGAAGCTGCAGACTAGCTTTGCTCCGGGACAGGAGGCGGGGTACGGGGGAGGGGCGGGGGTGGTGGTGGTGGTGGAGGGGAGCGGAACTCTGGGGGCCAATTGGAGAAATGGGGGAATTTACTTCTATTGGGAACCCCCCTATCCTAACTCACGCCTCCGCCAGAGGGCGCCGAGCAAGATGATTAGGAAAGTTCTACAGGCGTTCTGAAAAACTTGGCGTTGAATCCGGAAGGGGAGAATGGGGGGGAGGTGGCGGAAAAAAGGGGAGGTGGGGGGCAAAAAGGGCAGGTGGGGGCAAGATGAGCTTCCGTGACAGCATCGGGTCTTCCTCGCACATCGCATAAACTAGGTCTTTCGGGAGTCTTTTCTGACTCCTAGGAGACACCTTTAAAGTTCCAAGTGGTGGGGGAAGTGAGAACAGAAAGGGACACTAAGCTGTACCCCCGAAGCGCTCGCACAGGTGGAGTCCGGCCCCGCCCGCGGGGGTCTTACCCGCGTTGTTGATGAGCATCATTCGCTGTAGGCCCTCGGGCCTGGGGAGCTCGCGCACGGCGGCGAGCAGCCGCTGTAAGTCTGCCTCGGCGCCCAGGTCGGCGGGCACCCACACCAGGCGCAGGCCCGGCCGCCCGGAGCCCAGCTCGGCCTCCAGCTGCCGCAGCGCCTCGTCGTTGCGGGCGCTTAGGACCAGCACGGAGCCAGGCGACAGCAGCGGGACCAGGAGCTGGGCCAGCGTCCGGCCGAAGCCGCGGGAGGCCCCGGTCAGCACGCATACGGCGCGCCCCAGGCTGCCCACCTTGCCGGCGCCCGCCTCCATGCCTCCGATCTCCGCGAGCTGAGGCCGGAACCTGAGACCCGGCAGGGGACCGGGCGGCCGCGGTGGGCGGGGCGGCGTCGGGGAGTGGGCGGGGCCCCGCCCGGCGTGGGCGGGAACCTGAAGCTGCGGGCGGAGAGCAGCCGGCGCCGGTTTCCGTGGTAGTGGAAATGGAGGTAACTGGGAAGTCGAAGTGAGCTCCGGGGGGCTAAACTGGAAGGGCAGGAGGCGCGGCCTCCACAGGAAGCCCTAACCGTTTGCGGAGCGTAGCTTCACCCTTCGCCCTGCACCCCACGCGTTTCAGTCACCCGCTGGGAAGCATTCTCTTCCCAAGTCCGGGCCCAACTTGCTTGCACAAGTGACTCCCTCCAGGTCAGGCCACCTTGCTCAATGCTGAGCATCCCTGCACGTGGCCTATGCCAGTTCAGGGATTCGGGTCCCTTCTGGGCTCAGGGAACTCACCCTCCCCGATGGGGGGCGGTGGTAAGAGCAGCTACCTCCTGGTGAACAAAGCGCTCTTCCATTCGTTGTAAGAACCTTCTCCCGCTCTAGGCTGATTGCTGGCGCTGGTTCCCCTACCTCTTTGAGGTTTCTGACTCTGCCCCTAAAGATCTGAGTTCCCTGGGATCCTGCACCCACTCATGCTGCCCTCTTCCTAGTAGCCAATTCCTTCTCCTCCCATCTGCGTTTTCGCACATGATCGTCCAAGTCTACTTCCAGGCCTGTGCTTCAGAAAACCCACATTTTCCATTTTTTTTTTTCCCAAGAGAAAGAGGGAAAAGTTGGCAGACTGCTACAGATCTCCTTGAAAAGGAGTCGCTTTTGAGAAATTTAGCAAGGATCTTAAGTAACCTAACCCCCACAGCTCAGTCCCAGTCCTCACTGGGCTGTTCTCTGCCCTGGGGACAAATAGCAAAACTGCCTTTCAGGGCTCCTGGGGAATTGCATTTTGCTTCCCTGTTTTGCGGGCTGTCATTATCAACATCAAAATAGTTTGGGGGAAGCTTTTCACTTTCCACGTAGGTGCCTTTACCACAAAATTTTTATAAAATATACAGCCCAGACTGTAGATTACAGTGGAATATGTTCTAAGAACAAATAAAACTGCCAAGAAACCTTAAACTTCATTTAGTAGATGTATTTGTTATTGTGCATAGTATTATTTTGAAACTATTTTGTGCAAAATAGGACAAAGAAAATAAGTAATTATGCTAACTCTTGTTAGGAGCCAAGATTTTCAGTGTTAGAGAAAAGAGACCAAGAATAAATTCAAGGAAGTTAAGAGAACAATCTGTAAAGTTGAATTTGAATTGGAAACCAGAAAATTGTAGAATTTATTGCAGTTGCTTTACTTTTATACAATAACACCAAGAACAGTTTTCTCCTCTGTTGTTTTGTTCTCCAATACCTGTGACTAACCTTTTTAAGAGTTCTCCCTGCAACAATGGCAGAGATAAAAGTGGTGCCCAGATGAAGTCTGCGTTTGTATTTTGTGTGGCCCACATAGGGCTTTTTTTTTTTCTTTTTAAATTTGAGGAGATGTTTCTGAAGTGGGAGATTTTACATCATATCAGGATTTCCAGCTTTTTTTTTTTTTTTTTTTTTTTGAGCAACAGGAAGGTCTGGCAAACCGGGCTGTAACTGAGGTGAGCAGTGGTGCCTCGTGGGGAGG
The DNA here is from genome assembly GCF_036321535.1 of Camelus dromedarius. Classification (NCBI taxonomy): domain Eukaryota; kingdom Metazoa; phylum Chordata; class Mammalia; order Artiodactyla; family Camelidae; genus Camelus; species Camelus dromedarius. Next base: position 11,292,867 of record NC_087450.1, read on the forward strand.
AGGCTGTGTGCTCCAGTTTGCCAGGACTTCCATCACTCACAGGTGTAGGCACTTCTGTTTCCCACTGTTGATGCATAGCTGAATTCTTACCCAGTGGTGATGCTCAAAATGTTTAACAGCCAGGGCGTTGCTGGATTGTGAAGAGGTGGGCCTCTGGAGGGGTGAGGAGGCTTTTGGTAATTCAACACCAGTAGGAAGGACTCTGTGTACCTGTACACCGTTGAAATTGTCCTGCTTTTTAACTTGCCCATTAAGGATGGAAGATAAAGATCTTCAATCTGATTGCTCCAAAGCTAAACTCTTCTGAACTGGCCCAAAGACCTTCTCCTTTAAATACATTTTAATAGCTTTTCCCTGCTCTCCAGGCCTCAGAAAACAGGTTGGTGAATTCATAGTCCCATCCATTCATTCATTTGGCATTCATTGACTTTCTACTGTGTGCCAGGCTTTGGAGAAAGGAGGGCACAATGAAGGGATGGGTACAAGTCAAACCGAGCCTCTTCTAAACCTGGCAGCTTCTAGGAGGAACCATTTGGAAATAGTCCCCAAGGAAAGTGGTTTGCCTCATGGGAGAAAGCCTGGAAAATTATTATTCTTTTCTGAGGACGACAATTATTTGCTATCTACTTCCCCTCACTGTCAGTCTTATTTCAAGTAATATTTCAGTAATTTATGAATAATATTTCAGGGGCAACACAACTCTTAGAATTCCTTATACCATAATGGTTCCCAAATTTGTCTGCACTTTGGAGTCACTGAGAAATTTCAAAACACTGATGCCTCTGTCCCGTAGGCCTGGACTTAAGAAATTTGTATTCAGTTTATTTAAACTAAAACACACACACACACACACAAACACAAACACACAGAAACACAAACAGTTCACCCATTTCTCCCACTCCCACCTCTTACAACCACCAATCTCTTCTCTGTATCTATCAGCTTGGGGGTTTTTTTGTTTCACCTTTTTTTTTTTTTTTTTTTTTAGATTTCACATGCCAGCTAAAAATTGGCACTTGCCATCTACCTCTGCTTGGATTAAATCATGAGCCGCTGTAGCTGTTGATCTCCAGCACACCCTGAAATGAGTCCAGGGCTGAGATCAGGAATGAGACGCTCTGTGCTCTGGGAAAACTGGCTGAACAGGCCTTCAGATAGTTAGATATTTTCAGGAGAAGATTTTATAAGTCCAAATTCTTGCGTCTCCTCATATCTAGAAAAGCACTAAAACCATTAATGGTGACATCTGCTCCTTGTGACTAGCAGCAGCCTCTGCCTAAGTGTGTGCTTGACTGCACATACCTCCCCTCACTGAAATCACATATAATACTGAGTTTCCCCCCTGCCTCTTTGGAAGAGTTTCTCAGAGCTTTCTGGGATGCTGTCTCCCGGGCTGTAGTCCTCATTTTGCCCCAGATAAAACTTAACCCACAACTCTCACATTGTGTGATTTTGTTTCAGTTGACACACATAAGAGATCATATGGTATTTATCTTTGTCTGACTAATTTCACTTAGCATAATGCCCCCAAGGTCCATCCATGTTGTCAAAAATGGCAAGATTTAATTCTTTTTTTAAATAGCTGAATCATATTCCATTGTATATGTATACACAACAATTTTTGTTTCCTTTCATCCATCCTTGGATACCTAGGTTGTTTTTATATCTTGACTATTGTAAATGATGCTGCAGTGAACATGGGGTGTGTGTGTATCTTTTCAGTTCTATTTTTAATATTTTGAGGAACCTCTATATTGTTTTCTATAGTGGTTGCACCAGTTTACATTCCTACCAACAGTGCACAAGTGTTCCCTGTTCTCCGCATCCTCACCAACACTTGTTGTTTCTTATCTTTTTAATAATAACAGTTCTGACAGGTATGAGGTGATGTCTCACTGTGGTTTTGGTTTCCGTTTCCCTGATGATTAGTGATGTAGAGCATCTTTTCATAAGTCTGTGTCCATCTGTATGTCTTTAGGAAAAATGTCTATTTAGATCTTCTGTCCCTTTTTTAACTGGAATGTTTGGTTTTTTGCTTTTGAGTTGTATGATATTGTTTGTTTTGATATTAGCCCCTTATCAGATACATAATTTGAAGTTATTTTCTCCCATTCAGTAGGTTGCCTTTTCGGTTTGTTGATGGTTTCCTTTGCTGTATAGATGCTTTTTAGTTTGATATAGTCTCCTTGTTTATTTTTACTTTTGTTACTTTTGCTCTTGGTGTCAGATTCAAACAACCATCACCAAGACCAATGTCAAGGAGCTTACTGCCTATGTTTTCTTCTAGGAGTTTCTTGGTTTGGGGTCTTACATTCAAGTCTTTAATCCATTTTGAGTTATTTTTTTGTCCCTAATGTAAGTGAATGGTTCAGTTTCACTCTTTTGTGTATGGCTGTCCAATTTTCCTAGCATCATTTATTGAAGAGACTGTCGTGAAGAAAAAAAAAAAAAGGAAAAAAAGAAATTGTCCTCTCCCTGTTGTGTATTTTTTGGCTACTTTGTCATAAATTAATTAACCAAGTGAGTGGGTTTATTTCTGGGCTCACTGTTCTGTTCATTGATCTATGTGGTTTTATCCAATGCCAATACTGTTTTAATTACCATAGCTTTGTAATATGGTTTGAAATCAGGGAGAATGATGACTTCAGCTTTGTTCTTTCTTCTCAAGAATTTTCTCTAGGAATTTTTAAAGTTCTCCAGGTGATTCTAATGTTCAAACTAGCTTGGAAACTACTGCAGTAGCCAATAGCAGTGATTTTTTTTTAAGGGTACAAATGCCTGAAATGTAAGGGATATGTTAAAATAGATTTAAAAGCCTAAACCTGATAAAGGACTTTAGAAGAAAACTTGATGAAATTTGAATAATATTGTATTATTTCCTGATTTTGACCATCAAACTATTGTTATGTAAGAGAATGTCCTTCTTTTGTAAATATACCAGAGTATTTAGAGGTAAAGGGCATCTCGTCTGCAACTTACTCTCAAACGTTTCAGGACAAAAATAGAATGAATAAAGCAAGCATGGTAAAAGGTTAACATTTAGGAAATCTGAGTTAAAAGTATGCAGTTCTTAATACTATTTCTGCAACTTTTTAAAGATCTGAAATTGTTTCTAAATAACAAATTTTTTTAAAATTAACAGTACTTACAACTCAATAGTAAAAAGATAATTAAAATTGAAGAAGAAATTAAGAAAGCAGGAAAATCCAGAATGAGAGACTTTCTGCAGAACATTGATCAGTTTCTTTGAGTAAATGACGTGAAGAAAAGGTGGGAGGGATAGCTTTATATTAAAAAGACATGACAACTCAATAAAAGTATGGATCTTTCTTGTTTGGATTCTGATTCAAACAAACCAATGTAAAAATACATTTTTCTTAGATAATTGAGGACATTTCAATATGGACTTGGTATTAGGTGATCTCAATTATGATGTATTAGATGATCTATTGTTAATTTTTTAGGTGTAATAATGGCATATGGTTATATAAAATAATGATGACTTCTTTAGTCAAAGTGATACAAAGTCCAGGATATGCTTCAGAGCACTTAAACATCAAAGAAGAAGGAGACAAAGGGGGACAGGGAGGGAAAGGAAGCAGGGATAGATTAAGCCAGGGTGGCAAAATCTTGATAATTACTGAATCTGGATTATGGGTGTATTAAGGTCCATTATGTTATTCTCACTCTTTTGTGTATGTTTGAACACTTTTACAATTAAAAGAATATATTAAGCCCTGGAAACTGGTAAAAGGACTGGAACTTTCTGCATTTTAACAGATATTGCCCAAAACATCTCTTAAAAAGGCTAGAGCAATTCTATTCTCCAGCAGATAGCATATATATATTTCCATTTCACCATGCTAATTTTCACTCAGTTCTTCAGTTTTTATTAAGATTTTGTTTTTATTTTATTTCTGTGGATTGTTTGGTCATGCTCTTTGCCCATTTTTCTATTAGGCTTCCTATTTCTGTACTTCTTTGTGGTTTCTTTTTATTTTATTTTTTCTTTACTCAGGTTTTCTTTGTTCCACTTTTCCCCCTATTGATTTGGAAGTTATAGATCCTATTTTTGGTCTACCAGTGGTTACTTTTGAAATAAAATTATAAATGTGTGAAATTTTATTTTTCTATCCATATTAAAAAACAAACCATTATACTTTGGGGAAAACAGTGTGACTGTGCATTTTGGAGGCAAACAGGCCTGACTGGAAACCTGCCTGTACCTCCCACTGTGCCAGCTTGGCCAGGTCACGGGGCATCTTTAAACCTTGGTTACTTAATAGGCTTGTTTATTCAATGTTGCACAAATATTAGCTGAGTGCCAAACATGAGCCAGGAAATGGACTTAGGCTCTGGAGATTTAATGATGCACAACTCAGACAATCCCTAACTCATAATGGGCGGAATAAGGCAGCTAAATATAAAGCACTTAGTGTATTGCTTTATAATGCAATAAATAGTAGATATTATTGTTATTATTGCACCTCCATATTATGAGAGATTTAAGATATTTTAATTCCTTCTTCCACACCTTCCCACACACCAGCTTTTTAAAAAATATAGCCTTTAGATTCAACCTAATATTTGATTTTATACATTATGTCTTCTCCTTCAGGAATTATTTTGAATATCTTTACTGTTTTATTAGCATGGAAACGAAGTATTTAAACACTAACTTGTGTTTTCTGGACTTCAGGTTATATATTTTTATCATATCACATCTTCCATATGCTTGCATTCTTTATTTTGACTCATTTCTCAGTCACCTGGAGTACGTCTTTGAATTTATTTGGGTTTTTTTAAGAGAAGATATATAAATTGTTTACTTTTTGAGCCCTTGAATATATAAAAGTATCTTTCTGTTACCCTGTCTTATGAACAAGACTTTAATAGGGCATAGAATTATTGACTCATAATATTTTTAACTTGCTAATCTGAAATGATGCTCTGTCACCTTTCTAATATTTAGTGTTACCCCAAAAAGAAGTCTGATGTTATGTTTTTCATTTTGTGAGTAACCCATTTTGTTTCTGACTGGGTCAAATAAGATTATTTATTTATGCTTAACACTTTGAGCCTACTTGGTATGTCTAGCTGTAGGTCTCATTTTTACCATTTATTAGTCCATTATATGAAGATTTATTGGGCATCTACCATGCTTTCGTGGTAGTTTAGTAGGCTCTTTTGTTAGGAAGACTTCTTCTGTAACTCGTTATAATCTCTTCAAGTAGAATTCCCACTATTAGTTAATTTGATCTCTTGGATCTATTCCCGAGTCTTATATGTTTTCACGTACCATCATATTAGTCTCTTTATCCTTTTCATATGAATGCCATAAGTATTTCTCGAACCAGCCTTTTAAATCACTGTAGCACCAATCTGTAAGTCATTGTCTCCATAGGTTTACTTTGTTGAATATAGGGATCCAGATGGCTGTAAGGTATAAGGATGGAGCTCTGTGTAACAGTCAAATTCAGCACTTTGCAGAATGGAGCCTTTTCACCTGCTCCATGGGTGGGAAGATTCTGAGTTATATAAGAACGTGATGCAGTCTGTGTGTGTCTAGGAGGTGGTCTCTAGGTTGTTTTTGTTGGCCATGGAGAGAAGATACTGATTACTTGCAAAGGCATCTGGTCCAAGCACTCCAGAAACCTTAATAGCAAATGCAGAACCTACAGCTACAACACATACAAAGAAGCATTCCAAACCTCTGAACAAAGATTAAACACACATTTGAAACATTGCTAAAACTATAATAAAGTTTCGTTACTGTTTTTTTTTAAAGATACAAACATACTTGAATTGAGAGATGGGAGAGGAGCTAATAACTTGGAGGCTAGAAATAACGTGGATGATTTAAGAGACCCAAGGAAGCCAAATTGTTGGTAGCAATGGGGAGAGCTGAAATCCAACCTAATGTACTGGCAGAATTCTAAAAAGGATCAGGAATTGGCAACACTAACTATCTCTAGATTGTAGGTAGTGAGGCAGTCTATGATAACAAATGGGTAAAGATTATTTAAAAGCCGGTGGAATCCTGAATCTCCTCCCTCACTCCACACCTATGGCTGACTAATTCTCCCATGCCCCAGATAAAAATTGTTACAGACTGAATATTTCCCCCTAAAATTCATATGCTGAAATCCCAGCTGCCAATATGAGGGCATTAAGAAGTGGGACCTTTGGGAGGTAATTAGGTCATGAGGGTGGAGCCCTTATGAACAGGATTAGTGCCCTTATAGGAAGAAACTTGCTCTCTGCCATGTGAGATTCAATGAGAGGATGGCTGCATGCAAACCAAAAGGGGGGCCCTCACCAGACACTGGATCTGCTGGCTCCTTGATCCTGGATTTCCCAGCCTCCTGAACTGTGAGAAATGAATGCTTGTTGTTTAAGCCACCCAGCCTATGGTAATTTTTTATAGGAGCCTGAACTGACTAAGACAAAGAATAAAGTTTTACTTTCTGGAAAGAGAGAAACGTAAGATCTCTAGGCTAGAGAATACCAAGTACAGTTGAGGGCACGAACACCCCAATAAATGGGGAGGAAGGCAGAAAGAGGCAGGGCTAAGTGAACAAATGACCACCAGCCTTCTTTCCCCACTGAGCTCTGAGAATGATGGCAGCCAAGCCTTGATTTTCCACACTGCAGATTGGAAGAATCTTCCTTCCAATCTGACCATCCCAAGAACAAAGACCTAATGTCAGGAGTTCACCAACAAATGGCCTCGCCAGATCACCTTATAATGAAGTTCAGAGTCAGCAAGCCCCATTCACTTACTCAGGGCTTTCAAATACATTTTTAGTTCCCTTACCCCAAATAAAAAATTATCCTATGATTGAAACAAGAACAAAATCATTATTTTGAGCACTGAAAAAGTTGTTCGAAATTTAAAATACGATAGCAGAATTGTTGCAAAAAATTAATATATTGGTAGGAAGATAAACTTGAGAGCATTTTCCAGACAGTAGAGCAAAACAGATACGCCAAAAAGAAAACAAGAATGTTAGTGGGCCAAGACAGGAGATCCAAAATCTGAATGATAGGAATTTTATAAAGAGAGGAAGAGAAGAAAAAAAAAAATAGGAGGAAGGAAATCATCAATGAAATAATTCAAGAAAAATGTCCAGAATTAAAAGGCATGAATTTCTGTGGAGGACTCAGCCCAAGGGATGAAAATAGGCCACAGGAAGCTTATCAATAAATTAGGAATAATGGAGGTAAAGGAAAGATCCTACAAGCTTCTAGAGAGAGAGGTAAAAATAAAAAGAAACATCCTGTAGAAACAAAGGACTGCGATCAGAACGTCTTAGGACTTCTGGACAGCCACGCCAGAAATTCTGGAGGAAAATGATTCCTAACCTTGAGTTCTGTACCCACACAAACCATTAATTATGCATGAGGGTAAGAGTAAAATGCCTTTCCAGATGTACAGGTCTCAAAATATTTCACTTAACATACTCTTGATAAAGAAGTTCCCTGAGGGTGTGTGCCACTAAAATAAGATAAACCAAAAGAAAGAGAAGCCATACCACAGGTGAAGGACTTAGTTGTAAAGGAAATCAGAATATTGTTTTGAACTACAGATGCTTTAAAAAAAAAAAAAAAGCAAAAACAAATCAAACAAACCCCCTAAAAAAGCAGGTGCAAGAAGGGAGTGCGGACTTTTTTCCTTTTTCTTCTTGGAAGCAGGAGGTAACATATCCATCCCCCGGCCCCACCCTTGATGGAAGACGTCCTCCCTCTGCTGGCAGGAGAGTGACATTGTTTTCCAAAATACTTTGTTGTGGAGACTGACTTGTCCCCCATTGAATGGTCTTTGCACCCTTGTCAAAAATCAATTGACTGTAAATGGGAGGATTTCTTTCTGGGCTCTCAATTTTATTCCATTGGTCTATGTTGTCTGTCTTTATGCTAGTACCACACTGTTTTGATAACTATAGCTTTGTAGTAAGTTTTTGAAATTGGGAACTCGGAGTCCTTAAACTTTGTTCATCTTCAAGATTGTTTTGGCTATTCAGGGTCCTTCGAAATTCCATATGAGTTTTAGGATGGACTTCCCTCTTCCTGAAAGAAAAAAAGACAAAAATAAACTCTTATTTAAGCCTTCTTTAATTTCAGCAATGTTTTGTAATTTTTAGTATATAGTCTTGTGCCTCCATAGTTAACTTTATTCCTAACTATTTTCTTTTTGATACCATTTTAAATGAAATTGTTTTCTTAATTTCCTTTTTGGACTTTCATTGCTGGAATATAGAAATGCAAGTTATTTTTATGTGTAAATCTTGTATCTTGCAATTTTGCTGAATTTGTTTATTAGCTCTAACGCTTGTGTTTCTGTGTGGTGTGTATATTCTTGAGTTTTCTACAGATAAGATCATACCATCTGTGTAAAGAGATAAGTTTACTTTTCTATTCCAATTTGTATGCCTTTTATTTTATTTTATTTTTTAACAGAGAAGAACAAATCTGACTTTGTTGGATTGGATCTATTGGATCTATTCATTTAGATCTCACCTTTGTTGAGGAGACTTGAATGGTCTTTGCACCTTTGTCAAAAATCGGTTGGCTGCAGATGTGAGGATTTATTTCTGGGCTCTCAATTTTATTCCTTTAGCTCTATTGGAACTATTCCTTTAGCTCTAAATTTTGTGCTCTGTTGCCTATACTTAGCCATGCTGGCTCTGCACCTTCTTAAAAGAATGTTGCCTATAGCCTGAAATATACATGTTAGCCCATTCTCGAGGCTCTTTTTTCCCAGGGTTGACCTTTAAAAGTATAACACTTTTCTACGCATATAGTGATAAAAAGTCGCAAAACAGAAAATAACAATTGTCTTGTTGGAGGTTTATAGGAACGTTGTGACCAGGCCTACCTAGTCACACTCCCTCCTCTTTTAATATGAAAGAAGCCTGAATTCTAACTCAGTTAAGGTGGTTCTTTGGGACACTAGTCCACCATCTTTTCAGTCTGCTGGCTTTCTGAATAAAGCTGCTATTTCTTGCCCCAATTCCTTGTCTGTCAATTTAGTGGCCTATTGTCCAATGAGCTGTATGAGCTTGGACTTGGTAACATTTTCTTGCCTAAATGCTCTAGCTAGAACTTCCAGTACAACGTTGAAGAGAAGTGGTAAAAACAGACATCTTTGGGTTTTTTCTGATGTTAAGGAAAAGCTTTCAGTCTTTTACATTGGGTTTTTTTGTATGTGGCCATTATCATGTTGAATAAATTCCCTTCTATTCCTATTTTGTTTTGAGTGTTTTTATCTTGAAAGAATGTTGGATTTTGGCACGTAATTTTTCTGCATCTATTGAAATGATCATGTTGTTTCTTCCCCCTTCATTCTATTAAATTGTTTAATTTTAAATGTTGAACCAACCTTTCATTCCTGGGATAAAACCCACTTAGTAATGATTATAATCCTTTTATATTCATAAAGGGATATTGGTCTGTAGGTTTCTTGTAATGTCTTTGCCTGGCTTTGGTATCAGGGTAATAATAAAGGAGATTTGAACAACTCAGTTACAGGTTTGACTTAAAAGATATATACTGTGTGCTTCTGTGTGTGTGTGTGTGTGTGTGTGTGTGTGTGTGTGCGCACATGTGTGCAGAGAGAATATTTTGTATCCACAAGTAGACAATACCAAGCTTTGCCAAAGAACATTCATAAAAATTCATCATGTACATAAAGATCTCTATAAATCCCCCCCAAAGTCTCTTAATATAACAAAATGAAAAAATAGCAATAAAATGATTTTCAAAAAATTAACTTGAATTTCTAAAACCATCTTTTCGGTGGGGAAAGTATAGTTCAAGTGGTGGAGCACAGGCTTAGCATGCACAAGGTACTGGGTTCAATCCCCAGCACCTCCTCTAAAATAAACAAATAGATAAGTAAACCTAATTACCTCCCCCTGCCAAAAAAGTGAAATTTTTTTTTAAAAATTGAAAAAAAAATAAAACCATCGTTTCAGATAACTCAGTTCAAAGAAGAAATAAAAAATCTATTCAGAAGCAAATAACAATGAGAATACTACTTTGTATACCAGCAAAATATACATATAAAAATATACCAGTATACCACTTCTCAGAGGAAAATGTATATTACTAATTTTTTTTTTATTAGAAAGGAAAAAAGACAGAAAAGAAATGAATGAAGTATTCACCCTGTGTGAGTTACGGATCTTTGCAAAAACAAAAAACAAAAACAAAAACATAAGAACTCAAGACAAAATAAAACAGAAAAAAATGCATTTTTGGTTTAGCTCACAGCACTGAGAGAGAAAGCTATAAACTCAGGTCTGCGAAGGGCAGAAACCCAGGTAGCTCTGGGGCTGCCTGAACCCGGATATACAAAGCAGTGATTCAGTAAGTGATGAATCAGCGACCGCTCTTCTCAATCTCACCGTTTTGCTTAAGATTTAGTTACTATGGAGAGAGCATAAAATTAGCCTAGTCAAGTTTCATGTCTATTTTTTTAATCTAGAAAAGTTCAGTGCATGCTCATTGATGGGGTTACCAAACAGTCCCCAACAGGGAAAGGTTAGTTCCCCAAGAAGAACTGGGGTAGTGTTATCAGAGGAAGGAGCAGTAAGTACGGGGTGGCAAAAGCAACAAATTGTCCATTACACACCCTTAGAAGCTAGATTTATGCTAGGGTGTTCACTACTGCATTTATTTACAGCACCACAAAGTTACGAGTACTCAGTATTAAGTGAATGGTTAAATGAAATAAAATATATTTAAGATGGTCTGCAATGCAGCCATTATAACTGTTTTGGATTAGTATTTAAAGAATTAAAAAAAAAACTCACTATGGAAAAACAGAATAAAATCTGTTTAGAGTCTACAAATTAATCTTAAACCTTTAACTTTTGCATATAACCAATACCTGAAAAAAAAATGTGAATTGTGTGTGTGTCCACAACCTAACACGTGAATCTTATTTGAAAAAAAGGGTTTTTGTAGATGTAAATATTATTAAATTAAGAATCTTGAGATGAAATCTTCCTGGATTATCCTTATGACCTAAATCCAATGACGAGTGTCCTTAAAAGAGAAGAGAAGTGATAGACACAGGGAAGGCCATGGTCATGTGAAGACGGAGATTAGAGTAATGCGCCACAAGCCAAGGAATGCCTGGAGCCACCAGAAGCTGGAAGGAGGAAGAAACTATTCTCTTCACTCTTGAAGGGAGTGCAGCCCTGCTATACACTGAAAAAGAAAGGAAGGAAGGAAGGAAGGAAAGAAAGAAAGAAAGAAAGAGGAGGGGAGGGAGGGAGGGAAGGGGAGGGAAGGAGAAAGAGAAAGAGAAAGAAAGAAAAAAGAAAAACAAAAACCCCAAACTGCACAACCTAAAAGTTTCAAGTTATGTTTTATTTGCAGACTTTACTGGGAACTATAGCCCGGAAAGGCAGCCTCCAAGGTATCTCTGAGGAACTGCACCCAAGAGGAAAGGGAGGAACCAGAATACATGGGTCTTTGCTGAAAAAAAGAATGTAGTTGTATGTCAAAATATTACTGCTAATCACAGAAAAACAGACATCTCAAGTTAACAATTTTAGAGCTTTTCTGTGTATGGGAAGATGCAAAGAATCTAGGCTTACTGAAATTATTCCTTTGATGTGCTTCTTAACTGTCTAGGGTTCAGTATCCTGTTTTTTTCCATCCTGAATTCCCCTCAGGGTGCACCGTCAGGGCAGCAGCAGCGCTGATAGCTTGATGGCAGGTAACATTCTTTATTTATTGAAACGGTAGGCAAGATATTTTGTCCACAATATTTTCTCTTGGTCATAAATTCAAGCAAGGTTTGGGAAGCATTTCATGAGCAATTTGTCCCATGGCGCTAGGCAGACTTATTCCTAGATCAGGCGAGGATTCTGTTGATAGGCCACTCAATGTGTTAATGTTTGGATTAGACCCTGTTGATAACCGAAAATTTTCTGGATCACCTGTCTTACTAGTCTATGATGATTCAGGAAATGTTTCCCTTGTTGCTTCTTCCCATGTCTAGAGTTGCGCTATCACAATTGCTCAATGCAGAGTTGCCGTCATATGTAGTTGGTACCCTAAGGTATACCACCTTTCCAGATTGGCTTCTTTCAGGGAGTAATATGCATTTAAGGTGCCCCACCTGTCTCCTGTGGCTCCATATCTCTCTCATTTCTTTTCAGTGCCGAGGAACATTCTGTTGCATGGATGTAGCCCAGTCTATGTGTCCATTCACCTCCTGAAGAACATCTTGGTTGCTTCCAAGTTCTGGCAGGTATGACTAAAGCTGCCATAAATGTCCTGGTGCAGGTTTCTGTGTAGATGTGAACATTTGGGTCCATTGATATCAAAGAGTTTGAGGGCTGGTTCATATGGTAAGAATGTGTTTCACCTTGAAAGACACAGCCCATGTTCACAGAGTTTTTGAAGATGGTAGCTGAGAGCATGTGGGCATTACTGAAGAATCAAGCCAAGGAAGGAGGCAGAATTCAAAGATGCCAGCAAGAAAGGTGTCGCCGAGGCAAAACTGTACCTCTACCCTCTTAGAGTTGACAGCTGGTCCTGAGAATTAAATGGACAGGAGACAGATTCACAGGGTGAAGCATACACATTTATATCCCCTAATTTGCACATGACACAGGGAGCCCTCCTTAGGAAATGAAGAAAGGCCCAGAGAAGTGGCAAAGCCTGAATGCTTTTCCATTGGGTTGAACAAAGAGAGGCGACTGTGGAGAAAGAACTATGCTGTGTGGGGAGGCTAAGGAGGACAAGAATTGTATTTAACAAGGTCTGGGTGTACAGAATTCTCCCATTCTCAACTTTGTGCCCCCAGTGATAACCATCACTCTCCTGCCGGCAGGGGGAGCACGTCTTCCTTCGGCAGTGGGGCTGGGGGATGGCTATGTTACCTCCTGCTTCCAGGAAGAAAAAGGAGAAAGGTCTGCATGGCCTTTTGGCACCTGCTGTTTTAGGGGGTTTGTTTTGTTTGTTTTTGCTTTTTTTAAGAAAGCATCTATCGTTCAAAACAATATTCTGGTTTCCTTTACATCTAAGTCCTCTACCTGTGGTTTGGCTCCTGACAAGGGGAGGGACACATTTTTCTGACATCATGGGGCCAGGCAGGCAGAGAAGGATACGATGGATGTGGACCGTGCCTATTCTTTTCTCATGTGTTGGGAGGATGATTCTGCTCTTGCCAGATGGGATCTAATTTCTCCAGGAATGAGCTAGCCAAGTATCAGCTGAAAAAAGGAAGAACAAAGGTCAGAAGACCATGGAGAATATGGATGATAGATGCTGGGGTCTCCTGAGCAAAGATTTCATCAGAGGAACATGCACATCCCTGGTGTCTGGGCCATGTTTATGGCCAATTTGGTGTGTAGGTCACTTTGATTGTATGGTGCTACCATCGGGCCACTTTTGTGAACTGTCTCCAGCCCACTGGAGCAGTTCCGTCGTTCACCCAGGCCTCCCGAGGGCTGAGGGGTATGCTGAGTTGGTGTCACTGTGCATGGACGTGGCATGAGGTGGGGGTGAGCAGTCAGCAGCCCAGAGGGGTCCTGGGGGGAGCTTTGTGTAAGGAGGAAGCTGGGTAAGGGGACCCCAGGAAGTGACCTCACTTCCCTGGCCAGAGAGCCCAACAGAAAAGGAGGGGTCTCCAGATCCAGGGCCCAGAGATGAACGGGGAAGGCCTCCTGCCAGGGCACTACCCAGGCCCCTCCCCAGGGTCCTGTCCCGGGCTGATGGGCAGCTCAGCACACCCGGCTTCAAAGTGGAGCACTGTGTCAACCTTCCCTTGAGTCAGCTGGAGGACCTGCAGCCCACCAAGCCAGAGCCCGAAGATAAGAAGGTCGGGGTGTGTGCGTGTTGGGGGGGGGTAATGAGTGCCGGGCCACCCAAGGAGGAGTCCCCAGAGCACTTCCACAAGGCTTTACAGCTGTCTCTACCTCCAACATCTATATATTCAGAGAAGTTACATGTAGGTGCAGATGCCTGGGAAAAAAAATAAAGGAAGACCCAGATCCCAAGGAATATCCTGCAGGAGATGCAGAGCCAGTTAAGAATCCACCACCCCTGCAGGGAGAACGTGCACTTGCTTTTGCAGGAGACCCAGAGCCAGGTCGAATTTCACCACCCAATCAGGGGGAACCTGCTCCTGCTCCTGCTTCTGCTCCTGCACCTGTAGGAGGCCCACAGCCATTTCAGGATTTGCCACCCCCACGGGCAGAGCCTCCTCAGCAGCCACCATCACTGTCAGCTCCAGATCCTCACCGTCAGCCATCACTGTCAGCTCCAGATCCTCGCCGTCAACCCGCTTCCCTACCCGAACTTTACTTCCCTTCCCTGCCGTTGTTTTTCTTTGGGTTTAAATTACAGTATTTTTTTTCTTTCACATTATTTACAGCATCCTGTATTTTGTGTTTGAAGTTTATAATAAAATTTAACCTTTATCAATTTTAAATTGTGCAGTTCAGGAGAATTAGGTGCATTCACAATGCTGTGCAGCCATCACCACTGTCTAGTTTTAGACTATTTCATTCCTCAAAGTAAAACCCTGTATTCAGAGCATGCACTCCCCTTCCTAATAAAACAGCTGTTTATACTGAGTGCTGTGTAAAATTTACCGATATAGAAGTTTCTTCAATTTAAAGGATCTACTGTCTGGCCATGAATAGTGACTCAAACCAATAAGATGCAATAGGCATCCTCACAGGAGGGTGCAAAGGATGCCTTCACAAGATCTAGAAAGTTTACTCCTACAGAGAGTCTAAGAAAGTAAAGGACTTTCATTGTACAGGCAGATACAACAAGGGTTAGGATGACAATGGCCCCTGAAAGTTGGCACAGCCAGACTGAAAGATTGCTCAGAATCCCAGTCTATTTGACTGGCTACCAAATGTACACTGAATGTGCACCTCTGTGAATGAAAAATACTGCCTGCCACACCAGTAAACAAAGGATGCTGTGGCCACCAAGTCAGCAGCCACTATCACCACCCTTGATAGTGAGCTGGAGGGAACTCAGGATGGAGACAAGCAGGCAGCCCACCCTCCACCACGACCCCCAGTGGCGCCCCCTGAGGGAACTCAGGATGTGGAAGAGCAGGAGACTGGCCCTAGCCAGGTGCATATCAAAGGAATGGTTTCAATGAGCCCAGACTTCTGCACCTTCCCATATATAGAAAAATGCTGAATTTACTACCTTGAGATTTTTGGTTTTCTTTAATTAACAGGAATCTTTTGATGTCCCAACTACCTTGTCTTTGTCGCGAAAATGACTGTATATCCTAACTCCTCCCCTGGCTCTTCAGAGCAGGGGTCTCGGAGGGATCTGAGAGACCTCAGCCCAGGTTTCAGTCCTCAGGAATGTCTGCCAAATAAAACATAACGCTCAACTTTTAGGTTGTGCGTTTCTTTTCAGTTGACACTTCCCAACTGACAAAGACCAAGCTCTCAAAACACAGGGGTGAAAAAAAAAAAGGCCCAAGACCAGGTAGAACAGTTACATCTCAAAGATACAGGAAAAGAAGTGCAAGTTCCCTCTACAAGAGTTTTTTGTTGCTGTTGTTCCTTTAACATCAGAATTCTGAAAAGATGTTTTATGAAGTTGGCTTTTTCTAGCTGTGCACACACAAAAAATTAATTTTGGAGTGTCAAAAGACTCCCAATTTGGCTCTCTTTAGGGAGATATTTCCTTTAATTCCCAATTAAGCAAATACTCATAAGTGTAAGTTCTGCACATACATGATAAAAGCTTCCCAGTGTCTTTCAACTAGGATAACCCAGGTACTTCTTCTTGAAACTAAGTTTCAAGGAAAACCTGCTCCTCCAGTGAGATGTTTAATACCACCAAAAAAAACCTTACGATCATCAGTCAATAACAGAAGATCCAAGACCATGACACTTCAGATCCAGACTAAATAAGGACAAAAAATCCCTCCTCCCTTTGGGAAGGTGGAGTTGGGATGATAATCAGGGAATACGACCCCAAACCCTTCCCTCCCGAATGAATATTCGGCCCATTCATTTTTACACCCTATGTAGCTAACTTGCCAAAGAAACTCAGGGCAGCTGCTCCCCTGAGCCTGCCCGCTCTCCCCGTGAGAGTGTACTATCCATCCTTTAATAAATCCTCACTTTACTTCTTTAACTACTACATCTTGTCTCTGAATTCTTTCTGGGACGGGACAAGAACCTGGAACACTAGTTGCATCCACCGGCGACAGACGTAGATGGCCCCAAGAGGCCTCTGCTGGTATCAAAGCTCTGGTTCCTCGCAGAGTTCCAGCGAAGGAGAGAAGTCTGCTCTGGGCTCCTCAGTGGTCAACAGAACTATCAACCAGAAAAAAAAAAAAAAAAAAAGTTGTACAACATAAAATTCGCAAGTCATGTTTCATTCAGGACCTAATTGAGACTATGGCCCAGGAAGGCAACCTCTCAGACATATTGACTGAAAAAAAAAAAAAACCGCACAACTTAAAAGTTGAGAATTGTGTTTTATTTGGTAGACTTGCTGAGGACTTAAGCCTGAGAGACATCCTCTCAGATAGCTCTGAGAGAGTGTTCCAAAGAGATAAGGGAGGGGCCAGGATATATAGGGGTTTCTGGGAAAAAAAAGAAAAGAAAAAGAAAAAAAAAGCACAACCAGATAGTTGGAACATCAGAAGATTACTGTTAAAGAAAAAGCAGACATCTCAAGTTAATGAATTTAGTACTTTTCTGTATATGGGAAGATGCAAGAGTCTGGGCTCATTGAAATCATTCCTTTGATGTGCACCTGGCTGTCTAGGGCCAGTATCCTGTGTTTTCCATCCTGAATGCCCTCGGATGCTCCATAGGAGGGGCAGCTTCAGTGGCTGATGACTTGAAGGCCACAACATCCTTTATTTACTGATGTGGAAAGTGACATCATTTGTCCACAGATAGCTCTGAGGAACTGTTCCCAGGAAGTAAGGGAGGAGCCAGGATGTATGAGTCTTTGCTGAAAAAAAAAAAAAAATGCAGCCGTATGTCAAAAGATTACTGCTAATCACAAAATACAGACATCTCAAGTTAATGACTTTAGTGCTATGTATGGGAAGATGCAAGAGTCTAGGCTCCTTGAAATTATCCCTCTGATATGCATCTTAACTATCAAGGACCAGTATCCAGTTTGTCTCCATCCTGAATTCCCCTCAGGGTGCACTGCAGTGGCTGATGGCCTGATGGCTGATGGCTTGATGGCAGGCAATGTTCTTTGTTTACTGAAATGACAAGCAACATTTTTTTGTCCATACTGCTGACACCTTGATTTTAGACTTTTGCCTACCACAACTTGGAGACGACAAATTTCTGTTGTTTTAAGCTACCCAGCTTGCAGTCACTTGTCACTGCAGCTCTAGGAAATTCATTAAAAATATATATTCATATAATAGTAATATTGCAAAATATAGATAGAGAGATAGGAAGAGAAATACACAAAATATATTTTCCCCAAATTTCCACATTTTTTCACAATAAAGTTTATTGTTTTTTAATGTAGGTATAAAGAAAGCTAGCAAATTTTGTCAGACCAAATAAAATGTAAGCAAAAAATTAAATGTGCCTATATCCTCGTGGACAATTCCCTATGAGAAAGCTGGCCACTGTGACTCAGGGAGCCCCTCCAGCCCTGTCTCCTGTTTGCGGCTTTGAAAGCTGGGGCCCTTACCCTGTCCTCGGGTATCTGTTTCTCCCTCCCACCTCCTTCCCTTCCGTGTTCAAGGCTGGCTGGGCGGTCTGGTTGGGGTTGGGTCTCTCTCCTCTCTCCGCTGCCTTGGTTCCTGCGATCCCTACTTGTCTGGAAACGGGGAATCAGACATTTACAAGGATGGGCTGTTACCGTCTTTCCAGTGCCCATAGCACGTGTGGAGGGATGATGAGCAAAACCCAACAGTGACCCTTCCGCACCACCGTGTGAATTCCGTCGCAGCGCCATGTGGTGACGGTTTTCTGTTCTCTAAGGGCTGAGGTGGGGATTAAAGTTATCTTTTGTTGGTAGTGTAGGGGGAAGGCCAAGTGATGAATACGCAGCCCACTTTTTTTGGGGGGGAACTGGACTTCCTCAGTATTCTTGCTGCCCGGTGTGCCCACATCACCCAACGGAGCAGGAGCCATCTAACTGGGCGGATTCTGGGAAGACCGTAGCTCTCCCGGGTGTCCCAGGCAGGTAGAGAGGATCACTCAACAGCACCCTCATCCCAAGCCGGGTTTAAGCCCGGTCTGCCACACCACCACCAGGTGGCGCCAAAGCGCAACCAGACCTGGTGGATCGGGATCCCGCAGCCTCTAATTAGAGACGTCGGGAAAGCAAGAGAATCAGACGCTGCTTAGGTCTCTGGAGAAAGGGCCCACCCTGCCCTCTGCGCTTTATCTCCAGGGTAGACATTCCCCTTAAGGGGATATGAACACCGCCAGCCCCGAATTAGGGTTGTGAGATCCCAAAGTGGAGATTCTCTGGGGAGAACAGGGAGGCAGCAAGCCTTGCATAAGTGAACTCACCACAGCAGCCTGGCAAGGTATCAAGATTGTCAAAGGACGAGAGAACCTGAGTCTGAAAAGGTTCCACGAAGGTGGCTGGGACAGGGCTGGCAGAGTGGAAGTGGCCTTGAAATCTGGGCCAGTAGCCCATATACCAGAACTTCAGAGCGTGGGAAAGAGGCCACTAAGCTGAAGTCTGCATGGTCTGTGGCAGGTGATAAGCCTGGGAAGGGAAGTTGACGTACATCTCAAGGGATGCCAGGGTGGGCAGGCGACGACCGCAGAACATTCAGATCTCCCTCCCTTACTGCTGCAAAAGTTCCTCCTGACTTAGGTGCAACCTCCTGTAAGAGGCTGGGAAATTATAATTGACTTGGAAAATCCTGAAAAACCAGAAATGGCTGAGTTTACCTGGAAGTGGCTAACATTTGTGTGTGCTTGGTGGGTTTTATTTCTTTAGTGGCCTTTAGGAGAAATACTCAAAATAGAGGAAAAGTTTTGTAACTGAAAAATAAAGTTACATTTTGTTTTGCCAAACCTGGGTCTGTGGCCTGTGAGATGTACATCACTTACAAATATTCATAAAAATGGATTGCATATAAGAAACCTTAATACGTTCCCAAAGCAGAAATTGTATAGATTCCATTTTTAGTCGCATTTTAACCAGGAAATATGTTAAAACCAAACAAGAAAACCTAGCCACTTGGAAATCATAAAAGGGGAAAAATTATCCTAAATAGCACTAGAGTCATAGAGAAATCAAGATTGCAATAACAAATTCTTTAGAGAAAGAATAAGAAAGAAAACACAACATATAAAGTCTAATACACATGGGCCAAGTTGTATTTTAGATATAGATTTGTAGTTTTAAATGCTTTTGTTAGCTGAGAGAATTAATCAACTAAATATTCCACTTAGAATTAAAAAAAAAAACCCAAAAGTCCTTTAAAAATGAGTAA
Source organism: Camelus dromedarius (assembly GCF_036321535.1). NCBI lineage: Eukaryota > Metazoa > Chordata > Mammalia > Artiodactyla > Camelidae > Camelus > Camelus dromedarius. Next base: position 11,312,317 of record NC_087450.1, read on the forward strand.
AGAAATAACTATGGAAATAAGTTAGAAAAAAAGAGCAGAGTTATTTTCAAAAAACTAGCAGACAAAGTCCACTAAGAGAAAATGCAAAACACACACCTCTTACTTGCGTTGTCCTTCAAAAAGCTCTAAGCCTTTCCATCCCTTCGATTTACCCACTATGTCCCTTGAAGGAGAGTCACAATACGCCATTCCTTGTGAGTTAGCGCTCACTCCCACAAGATCTAAAGTAATCTTTAAAATCCCAAAGTTCCCACACCCACGTAGCCCAGCTGAGACAGGGAACGGTCCTCCTGCAGGACCAGAACAAGACAATAAGATTTCCAGGTGGAAAGTGCTCACACCTTTATGTGTGTGTACATGTGGGTGTGCCTTGTTTTCTTTCAATCCTAGAAGTATTCTAAATTGTTGAATCCAGATAGTCTCTAAGCATCCAATCCCAACACAGAAGTATAGTGTTACGTGTCCCATGACCAGTGATGAACACACGTTATAAACCAAGCATTTTGATTAATTCAAATTGTGCACTTAAAAAAAAAAAGACTACCAAAGAGGAACTACCCTGATTTCTCTGTCCTTATGTGTCAATATTCTGTAACAACTAAGCACCATATACCAAGGACTCAGGGCCAATCATCATCTCAGTTCACCTCTTATTGTGCTGGAGAAACAATTATTATTCCCATCCAATGCGTAGGGCTCACTGAGGGGTTATAGAGACTTCTCTGTGTCACATAGCCAGCCCAGTGCTGGGCCTAAATGAGGTTTGTATGGCTCCAAAGATACTGGTCTTATCATCATGCTATAAAAGTATTATAAGTATTTTTATAAGAAGGAGGGTATAGCTCAGTGGTAGAGTGCCTGCTTGCATGCACAAGGTCCTCAGTTCAATCTTCAGTTCCACCATGAAAGAAAGAAAGAAAAAGAAAGAAAGAAAGAAGAAAGAAAGAAAGAAAGAAAGAAAGAAAGAAAGAAAGAAAGAAAGAAAGAAAGAAAGAAAGAAAGAAAGAAAGAAAGAAAAGAAGGAAAGAAAGGAAAGAAAGAAAGGAAGGAAAGAAAGAAAGGAAGGAACTTAATTTCTTCCCCGCCCCCAGCAAAAGAAGAAAAAAAGAGAAAACAAACATTTTAAAAAATTAAAAAACAGTATTTTTAAAATGTTTCCCCCCCAGGCCTTTAAAAGTGTTTTTCCTCCATTCTTGTTATATGCATGTAAAAAATAGTATGTATGCCTGCCTCGGTCTTTTTGGTTCCACGTATGACTGTTGAATCAGGGGCCCCAGCACAACCAGAGCGTGGGACGCGGTGCTGCGGTCTGACCACCATAAGGTGGCAGCAGATTCTGAAGCTCTTCACTGACATGCGGTCCTGCCCCCTTACCCTGCAGAAATCTGCCCAGGGAGAGAAGCCCTCCTTGATTTCGTAATCCTTTGGCCCTTAGTCTGGCTTCAGAGTTTGCTCTTCCTCATTCTCCTGCACTGCTTCTCACAAGGGATCAAACATAGCACTGGCTTGTGTTAAAACACCACTGTTGCTAACATACAGTGAATTTTCTGTGCTTAAGTCCTATTCAAGATGTAACTTGTATAAAACAAGGACGCATATTGTGTTGTAGAAACTTACTTATTTTGTTTCCCTAAATGTTTATTTTGATTTTTTAATACTATAAGCTTTTCCTGGTTTGCCACTTCATCACTTCCTTCCAATTTTGGAGTCTAGTCTTAAGAAAAATCCATGGACTCCCGAGAACTAGCTATATCTGAGGGTTGGGACAGCTTCCCAAGAGTGAGGAGACTAGAATTCCTTAAGCTGCAGTAGTGTCCTGGAGGAGCGGGAGCCCCGGCTCAGTCTGCCTGCAGTCATCACCCGTTCCTCTGAGATTTGGCATGATTTTGGAGGGCTTGGTGCCTTTTCTTTTTGTTCTGTGTTTCATAGGCACGTTACTGAGAAGTTAAAAGAGGCTGCATTGAGGGCTGCTAGTCAGAACATCCTTTTAAAACGCAGTTGGGTGGAAACTTTGACAGTCATGTGGAGCAGCCAGATACTGAATTTGAAGATTCCTGGAGCTGGCACCAGGGGCAGCGGGGTGCTCCTCCCAGCTCCAGCCCTCCCCACTGGTCTCCCTTCTTACTGGCTCTGTCTTCAGGAAGACAAATGAGGGCTGGTTAGATACAAGTGCCTGTGGCTCTGGGAAAGACTCTCAGGAGTCTCAGGAGGCAGATAGCAGGATATGAGCAGAGAAAGGGGGACGTAAACCGAGTGGCAGGAGTTGGGCAAAAAGGAGGGTCACAGGCCAAATGCAGGAAAGCATACGTGGTGTAAGCAACAAGGGTCCCTGAGCAGAGAAAGAAAGGAACCTCTGGGCTGATAAGCAGTCACACCTTTTGGGATGACAAGTGGCCTGGAGGCCAACAAAGAAAGGTGGGAAAAGGCAGGAATTTCCAGTGTCCAAAGGTAACATTTTGTTCATTATGCCCTCATTTCAATAAAATTAACCTTGCAGATTAGAAATATCCATTATGCACCAACGCCTTAGCACTTCCAGTCCAGACTAAATAGGGACAGAAATCTCTCCTCTCTTCGGGAAGGTGGAGTTGGAATGAAAGTCATGGAATATGACCCCGAACCCATCCCTCCTCAGTGAATATTCTGCCCATTCATTTTTACACCCAATGTAACCAACTTGCCAAAGAAACTCAGCGCAGCTGCTCAGCTGAGCCTGCCCGCCTCCCCTTGAGAGTGCACTATCCATCCTTTAAATCCTCACTTTACATTCTTAACCCCTGCGTCCCATCTCTGAATTCTTTCTAGGATGGGGCAAGAACCTGGACACCAGCTACATCTACCGGCAACACTTTCACTCCACCTTCCCTGCTCGCTTGGTACTTGGCTGCTTGCGTTAATGCATGGGTACCAACAGCTGTCCACACCCCTGCTGTCCTTTCTCTGCCAGTCCTCGGAGGGAACATTTCCTGTCAGTCATCTCAGAGGGAGAACTCAGGGGCCAAGTGGCTTTGGGTGAGGGGATACAGTTACGATAGGTGAGGAGAGTGAGCTCGCAAGGTGTGGGTCACTCTAGGTCAACAAATGTGTTCAACTGCATCTAGCCAGTCCCTCCCTGAGAACCCTGGAGTAAAGCTGGCCAGCTGCTTCCCTATGGACCTAGCACCCTGGGTCCTGGTCCCTCGAGAAGCTGCGCCAGACAAGTGCCATGGCGACGGCGGCCATGTGACCCAGGTAGGCCCCCACCTCCACGCCCCCGGGGGGCCCAGTGCTCCACAGTTGGAAGGAGGTTTGGGAACAGGACCCCGGGGCTTTGATGCAGGGCCTCTTAACTGTCTTGGTGGCAGACACAGCTGAGGTGCGGTGTTTTCTGACTTCAGCCCTCCACACAGGGCTAGGTTAGCTCAGCTGGAAGGAAAGTGTTAGGGGGGCTACAGGCCGAAGGGTAAGAAAAGCTAGCGGCCATGGAGGAAGAAGCCAGGTGCCAAGAGAGGGTGGCTAGCCTCTGGCCCTGAGAGCACCACTTGCTGGGATCTTTGTAGTGTGTCAGAATAGGGAGACGAAGGCGGAACATCTATAGAGTTTGAGGACTTGGGTTGGATGATTTGAAGGTGGGTTTTGAAAGGAGAAGAACTGATTGGGACTGAACAGGAATATATTGGGAATGTAACAGCTTTGGAGTGGTGGGCATGAGGGAGGTCTCCAGTGAAGTGAAGGTGAAGGTCTGAAGGACTCTTGATGAACAAGTCATTTTAATTGATATGTGGGCTTCTCTCCCAAGAGCAGGTATTCCCTGGAGCCATCAGCCAAGTTATTCTTACTTGACCTCAGTCTTGTTTAATACAGGGACGGGAAAATATGCCCAGTCCGGCTAAATATAGGGAATTATGCACTCGCCATCTGAATCTTATTCCTTCTCTCTATTCAAGGTCTTAACTTGCATTATTTGTTTCCCGAGGAGGAGGTGATTTGCTTTCTTCATTGATTTCTGCTTGGAGGAGGCACTGGGGATTGAACTTGAGACCTCATGGATGCTGAACACATGCTTTACCTCTTGAGCTATACCCTTCACCTTTAGTCTTACAACTTTGTCTCTCCTTTTAGCATCATCAGTTCTCCCTCTTTCCTGCAGCAGATCAATAAAAGTCTCCCTCCAGACCCTTTTTGACATCTGCGCCATGTCTGTTTCCCTTTATAGCAAAACTTTTTGAAAGAGTTGTCTGCAGTTACGGTGTTCACCTTTTCACCTTCCCTTCTAGCCACTCTTTCTCACTTGCCCTCTATGATCCCACCACATTAGCCTTCTTTAGGTTACTGTAACACTCCAGACGCATTTCTGCCTTAGAGCCTTGCACTGTCCATACCCTGTGCTGCTTCCCCCTCACCCACCTTCTTTACACACTGGCTTGTCATTCAGGGCTCAGCTGAAATGTCACATCCACATCCTTGGAGGCACCTGCTCTGACCATTGGTGCAAAAATAACCTGTACAGCCTTTATTATGTCACTATGCTTAAAATATATTTATTTATCTATTTTGACTGTAGCAAAATGTACATAACATGAAATTTATCATTTTAACCATTTTTAAGTGTATAATTCAGTGGCATGAAGCACATTCACATTGTTCTGCAACCATCACCATCATCCATCTCCAGAACTTTTTTGTCTTCCCAAATTTAAACTCTGTATCCATTAAACAACAGCTGCCTATTCCCCCTGCACCTACAGCCCCTGCCAACCGCTGTTTAACTTCTGTCTCTATGAATTTGTCTGTTTTAGGTGTCTCATATAAGTAGAATCCTACTGTATTTGTACTTTTGCATCTAGCTTATTTCTGTTAGCATGTCTTCAAGTTTCAGCCGTGTTACAGCATGTGTCAGAATTCCATTCTTTTTAAAGGCTAAATAATACTCATTATATTTAATATATATATATTTCAGCCTTCAAAGGAATGGAATATTTATTATGTATATATCAGATAATTGGGAAAAATGTGATACATTTTTCTTATCCACTCATTTGTTGATGAACATTTGAATAAGTTCCATCTTTTGGCTATTGTTTTTTTTTAACTATTATTATTAGTTTTTAAAATGGAGGAACTGGGGATTGAACCCAGGACCTGGTGCCTGCCAAGCACATGCTCTACTGCTGAGCTCTACCTGCCCGCGCTTGGCTGTTGTTAATAATGCTGCTATAAACATGGTGTGCAAGTATCTGTTTGAGTCCCTGGTTTCAATTCTTTCGTGGTATATACTCAGAAATAGAGTTGCTGGGTCATAAGGTAATTCTATGCTTAATTTTTTGAGGAAATGCTATACTGATTTCCACAGGGCTGCACCATTTTTCATTCCCACCAACAATCATGGGTGTTCCAGTTTCTCCACATTCACGCCAATCCTTGTTACTGTCTGGCTTTTGTTAGCAGCCATACTGATGGGTGTGAGGTGCTAATATATTCCACCTAAGTTCTCTCAATAGCCCTCCTGACAAACTGAGATTTTATACACGGGCACACATACACATGTACACACACACTTTTTTGCTCCACTAACTATATTGTAAGTTCCATAAGAACAGGGATCTTGGCTTTCTTGTATCTCCAGCACCTAAGAGTGCCTGGCAAGTAATGTAAACAACAATAGTGACAGTGGCGATAAAAATGACAATAGCCGACGTTATTACGTGCCAGGCACTGTTTTATAACAACAGAACAAGTCTGTAGGAGAGATATTAGCATTATCATCCTCATTTTACAGTTAGGAAAATTGGGGCACAGGGAATTAAGCAATTTGCTCAAGGTCACACAGTTAGTGTCACTGTAGTTGCCTGAAAAAATATTTTTGGCAGGGCGGGTACAGCTCAAGTGGTATAGCATGCTTAGCACACACAAGGCCCTGGGTTCTAACCCCAGTACCTCCCCTAAAAATAAACAAATAAATACACCTAATTACCTACCCCTGCCAAAAAGATAAGAAAAATATTTTTTGAACGGAAGAGCAAATGAATGAATCCTGGGGAAGGGGGATTTTAGAAAAATGAGTTGATAGACTATTGCAAAAATCTTGGCACGAAATGTTAAACCTTGATTTCTGACAATAACAGTGGTTACTTGACAGACAAAGGGGCAGGGAATGCAGGCCACTGTGGAGGGAGAATCATTGATAAGATTTCATGGCAAAAATGTGTTTTCAAGAATGTCTCTCTAGGGAGGAGGGTATAGCTCAAGCGGTAGAGTGTGTGCTTAGCATTCATGAGGTCCTCAGTTCATTCCCCAGTATCTCCTCTAAAAATAAATAAATAAACCTAATTACCTCCCCCCAACAAAATTTTTTTTTAAAAAGAATACCTCTCTAATGTACAAAAAATTAGATTGCCTAGGATGGGGACATAGGTTGTGAGAGGGAACTTAGAGACACACTGGAGAAGGTGAAGGAAAGAAAAACTAACTCCAAGCACTCTTGATGATACCTTACATCTTAGTACTTGGTTCTTTTTTCTTTCTTGCTTGCTTACTTGCTTGCTTGCTTGGCTATTTTCAACTTAGCACATTGCTCTGTTCTGTCTTTGTAAAATTTCCTACTGAAGGTAGAGCAGTGTAACATGTTGAGCTTCTACTTTGCCTTTTATTCTTCTGACTTCCTTCTCCCCTTCCGAGCAGGCTGTCCAGCTTGGATTCGGCTCAGAGCCATCTGCACGGCGAGATAGAAATGAAAGTCATCAGAGGGAAGTCTAAGCTCCTCGTGTGCGTTGATACCAGGCTACAGGTAGAGGGCGTGTGCCAGTGTCTGGAGGGATGAAGCTCAGGTGGAGAGGGCAGAGGAAAGGGAAGAGCTCTACAAGATTTGGGGGTAACTTAGGGGCTACCAAACACATAGGAACTGTGGCTTGTCCCCTTGGGCACTTTGCAGAGGTGGTGAGACACTAGAAAGGAATGGCCATTCAGTGCACCGCAGGGTCACCGACCCCCCAGTGCTTCCCAGGGGGAAGGGTGGCCTGGAGCTGTGGAGCTCCTTCACAGGTCCCCCAGGGCTGGAACAACGAGCATCTCAGTTCTGCTCTAGGAAGGCCCCATGGACCGTTGCTCAAGCCTGGCTTGACACCAAGAGGTTGAGGATTTGGAGGTAGATTTAATTTGACTGAAAGGAATTAAAGTGATACACCGTTTCTCGCATCCCCAGTTTGTCAAGCAAGATTTATACCTGCTTTGAGTGTGCTGGTCACCTTCCCCAAATAGATGAGACGGTCTCTTAATGCAGGGATCACCTTTTATCATTCATTTGGTCCACAAAGACTTACCGAGCACTTTCTATATGGTAGGCACTGATCAAGGTACTAGGTATACATTAAACAAATCAGACATGGTCCCTGCCCTCCCTTGGATTTACAGCTTAGTAAGGGAGAAAGAGAATAAACAAACAAACAGGTATGTAATTATAAATTGGGATGAGTACTATGAAGGAAAAGAATGGGTCTTCATCTTAGCAGCAGAGCATCTTAACTCAGGAGGGGCCCCAAAGCCAGTGCCATCAGTGAGAGGAACTTGGTGCACTGACAGAGCCCATGTCTCAGCAAATCTGCTGAAGAAGCATCTTGACCGGACTCCAAGTCCTCGGGCCTGATGCTGCCAGACCCGCAAGATCTTCCCTATTTGGACTTTCAACGCTCAAATGCCACGCACAAGTTGTCAGTCACGTTCCGTTTGTTACTCTCTCTGAGGGCTGACTAACCTAAGACCTACTAACTCTGACTCATCCTGCAGGTCTCAAACATAAAATTGCAAAGCCTGGAGTGGCCAAGGTGTGGGTGTGTTTGAGGGACTGAAAGATGGTTGATGGCATTGGAGGAGTCGAATACAAGAAGAACAGGGTAAGATGAAGCTGGGGTAGCCGGGGGGAAGGTGTTCTGGGCCATGGTGTAAGTCTGGATTTCACTGTAAGTGCAATGGGAACCATGAGAGGATTTTAAGCTGAGGAATGTGTCTAATTTTTCTTTCAAACCACATCCAATAGTGTGAGGAATTAGGGTAGTTGTCTGTTTGGTTATCTGGCGATTACTTGCCCAGTTTCCTCTTGCTCAGCTTCCCCCTTTGTCAGTCTCACAAAACTGCCGAGGAGTGTTGTTGTTTTATTTTTTAATAGTTCTCGATGCCTCCTGATTTATATTGTGTGTGTCCATATAGCAAAGTACTGAGTGAAGCTTACAATTTTAGGGGACATGCAAGTTATGAAGAAAAACAGGAAAGAAAGCTGCCTGCACACGGAAAGAGACCTTTCGGTAAAGAAAAGGACCTCCCAACATCATGGTTACAAAAGTAGTCTCAGGCCGAGGCATGTCGGTCTGAGGTCCTCTGAAGCCCCGTGGGGTCATGGGTGATGTCAGTGTGATTGTGGCCTCTAGGGCCTGGCAGAGCAGGAGGCTGATGTCACCGCCCAGGGGACCCAGTGAGCTCATACTCCAGGGAGGCCTCCTTACAGCCCCAGAGATGCTGGAGCAGCAAACAGGACCAAGAGAGCCTGGGGCCTGAGCTGCCGTCATCCAAGGTGCAGTTGTCATTCTTTTCCTTCACACCTGCACCAGCGTAGACGCCTGCCTCAGCACCATGGAGAGAGAAGAGGGATGGAGCACTGGTGCGCGGTTCCCAGGAGACTTTAGGCCTTTTGGGGAGACATATTTTTCCCTCTAAGAGAGCCATCTGCTCGAATAGGTTCCTGCCCACAGGGAGCTCATAGTGTAGGAGATGAGACAGACTTAAAAACTAGGAAAAGCAATAAAAGAAAGAGTGTGAGTTTTGAGGTTAAACTGGCTAATAACTTCAGTCTATCACTTAGTCATCAGCCATCTGACCTTGGGCAAGTTATTTACACTGGGCTTCTGGTTTTTTTCATCAATAAAATGGAGCAACATTTTTTTTTTGTCTTACATAAGGATGAATGTGAAGATGAAATGAGAGAAACCATATTATGTTCCTGGAACCCAGCAGGTGTTTAGTAAAGAGTAGGTTTTATTATTGCCCCTACTCAAGCTCACACAGTGTGACAGGGACAGTGTATAGTCAGGTATTAATACGAGATAGAGACGTTGACAAAGGACTCGTGGTTTGACTGCCTGTGTTAGGAAGGGAAGGTTTCTCTTCACAGAAGAAGGTCATACAAGCTGGATCCTGAAGAATGACTTCACCAAGTGAGCAAGGAGGCGGAAGGGGGAAGGGTGTTTCGTATGGAAGGAACAGAATTGCATATGCAAAGACTGAAAAAAGGGACAAGCAGTTCACTTCAGCTAAGTTCCGCTCAAGATACATAAACTAAGACCCTTCTATTCCAAGCACTTTGCAGAAGCGCTGGGGTCCCAGGATGAATAATAGTATTAATGTTAAACAATGTTAATAATATTAATATTAAACTTACTTTAAGTGCTTTATATCTATTAATTCACTTTACCTCTAAGAGGTAAGTACTATTATCATCCCAAAATTATGGACGAGGAAACTGAGACACAGGGAGATGAATAATTTGCCAATCACACAGTTAGAAACTGGTAGAGGCAGGATTTCAATCTATACTGTCTGACTCTAGAGTGTCCTAATTATTCTGCTATAAGAGACTGAGCTATCCTGAGGGGCAAACAGTGGTAACATCATGTGGTAACTCTTGGGACAGGTGAATACACAGGAGGCTGAGAGCCCAGATGAAGGAATGAGATCATGTAGCAAAGACTCCCCATAGGAGAGGGTGACTCTGGAGTTAAGTCTTAAAGAATGAATGTGTTGTGCCAGGTGGGATGAACAGCATTAGCAAGAATGGAGGCAATGAGACTGGTTATAATAGTCTTGAAACCAGGGGCAAGGACGTGAATTAGATAGGGCAGGGACAGATGAGATAAAGAGAAGTAAACAGAGGAGTAAAATTAGCAGGGCTTGGGGGTCTTTTGGATGTAGGATATGAAGGAAAAAAGGAATGTAGAATGACTCCTGAGTTTCTGGTGTGAGCACCTAGTGCCATTAACTGAGATGGATTTGAGAAGGGAGAGAGTATAAAATCAGCTTTGAACACACTGAGTTTGAAGCACCTGGCAGATATTTAAAAGCAAATATTCATTCAACACTAATGTTTGGAGGCTTTCTTACTCTACTTTCAACAATGGATAGAAGAGCTGGGAACAGGGAATAGAAGACTTGAACAGCAGAATACACGTTCTTCTCGAGTGTACGTGGAACACTCTCTAGGATAGATGATATCAATAAATTTAAAAGGAAATAATACGAAGGATGTTTCCTGCACCACAATGGAATTGAATCCATAAGTCCATTAAAAATTAAATTAAAAAAATGGAAAACAGAAGGAAATTTGGGTATTCACAAATATATGAAAATTAAACAACACATTCGTAATAACCAGTGGGTCAAAAAAAGTACAAGGGAAATTAGAAAATATTTCAAGATGAACAGAAATGAAAACATGACTTACCAAAACTTATGGGATGCAGCTAAAACAACACCAAGAAGGAGATTCATAGCTATAAATGTCTATATTAAAAATGAAGAAAGTTCTCAAATCAACAGCTTAAACTTTCACCTTAAAAAACTACACAAAGCACAAAGCCCATAGAATGTACAACATCAAGAGTGAACCGTAATGTAAACTATGAACTTTGGTTGATAATAATGTGCCCATGTTGTTTCATTGATTGTCACACTGACGAGGGATGTTGAGGAGTATATATGTGTGAGTGGGGAGGGCTAAGTGTGAACTCTGTATTTTCTGCTCAATTCTGCTGTGAACCTGAAACTGCTCTAAAAGAATAAAGTATATTAAAAAGAGGGAAAAAAAAGAAACTAGACAAAGCAGAAGGGAGGAAATAAAAGTTTAGAGAAGAAGTAAATGAAATAGAGACTAGAAAAACAATTGAGACAATCAATAAACTAAAAGTTTGTTTAAAAGTTCAATAAAATTGAAAAACTTTTAGCTAGACTGAACAACAACCCCTCCACAAAACAAAAGACCAAAATAAAAAAGAATAAAATACTTAAGAATAAATTTAATAAAAGAAGTGCAAAATTTGTCCATGAAACCACAAAATATTGTTGAGATTTAGAAAGATCTAAATAAATGGAAAGATACCCCACATTCATGGGCCAAAAAAAATTAATATTGTTAAGATGGCCCCAAACTGAACTATCAATTCCCCAAATCCCAATCAAAAGTCTAGCTGGCTTTCTTTTTTTAATTTTATTTTATTGAGTTACAGTCAGTTTATAATGTTGTGTCAATTTCCAGTGTAGAGCACAATTTTTCAGTTATACATGCATATAGATATATTCATTGTCACATTCTTTTTCACCATGAGCTACCACAAGATCTTGTATATACTTCCCTGTACTCTCCAGTATAATCTTGTTCATCTATTCTATATATACCAGTCAGTATCTACAAATTTCAAACTCCCAGTTAGCTGGCTTTTTTTCCTGCCGAGTTGACAAGGGTAGTGACTGGGATATTTTTCGTGAAAAAGAACAAAGTTGGAGGTCTCATTCACCCTTCCTAAAATCAAAACTTATTATAAAGATACAGTAATCAAGACAGTGCTGTAGTGTCATAAGGTTGGAATATAATTAAGAGTCTAGAAATGAACCCTCACATTTATGGCCTGCTGATTTTTAAGAAGAGTGCCAATGCAATTCAATAGGGAGAGAATAGTGTTTTCTACATGTGGTGCTAGGACAACTGGCCATCCACAGGCAAAAGAATCAAGCTGGAGCCCTGCTTCACATCATTTACAAAAGTTAACTCAAAATAGGTCCAGACCTAAATATAAGAACTAATGCTATAAAACTCTTAGATGAAAACATTGGGTAAATCTTCGTTATTTCGGATTGAGCATGGTTGTTAGATATGATATCAAAAGCATAAATAACAAAAGAAGAAAGAAATTGGATATCATCGAAATTAATAACTTTTGTTCTTCAAAGGAAACTATAAGAAAAGTGGAAAGACAATCCACAGAATGGGAGAAAATAGTTACAAATCATATATCTGATAAGGAGCTTATATCGAGACTGTGTAAAGAACTCTTACGACTCAACAGCCACAACAAAAATGTAAATGAACTACTGGACATATGGGCAAAGGACATGAACAGATACTTCTTTAAAGAAGACATACGAATGGGCAATAAGCACATGAAAGGATGTTCAACATCACTGACCATTAGGGAAATGCAAATCAAAACCATAATGATATGCTACTTCACATCCACTAGGATTGCTAAAAATGAAAAAAGATACACAGAAACAAACGTAGGCAAGGCTATGGAGAAGTTGGAACCCTCGTATATTGCTGGTGTGAATGTAACGTGGTCCAGATACCTTGGAAAATAGTCTGACAGTTTCTAAAAATGTTAAATACAGAGTTACCATAACGACTCCGCCTAGGTATCTACCCAAGAGAACTGAAAACATATGTCTGCTCAAAACCTTTTATATGAATATTCATACCAGCATTATGCATGATAATTTTAAAAAAGCAAATATCCAAATGTCTAACAACTGATGAACGGCTAAACAGAAGTGGTGTACCTATATCGTGGAATATTCTTTGGCCATAAAAAGGGATGAAGAGCTGATATATGCTGCAATATAGGTGAGCCTTGAAAACATCACGCTAAGTGAAAAAAAGTCACAAAAGATTACATGTAGTTTGATTCCATTTATATGAAATGTCCCAAACAGACAAATCCGTAGAGAGAAAGTAGATTAGTGGTTGCCTAGGGCTGGAGAGGTTTGGGTGAAATGGGGATTGTTGCCAATGGGTATGGGGCTTCTCTTTCAGGTAATAAAAACGTTCTGAAATTAATTGTGCTGACTGTTGCACAATTCTTTGAACAGATTAAAAAAAAACTGAACCAAGGAGTCTGTGAGAATAAGAGATTGGTTGTTGTTTTATACTGCTAAGTTTGGGGAGATTTGTAACATAGCAATAGTAACTAGAACAAAGCAGTTCTCACCTAATGATGTCTATTATTATTATTATTATTATTATTATTATTATTATTATTATTATTATTATTATTTAATGAAGGGGAGTTGTGATAATCGTGTGTGTGTGGAGTGGAGTTTTAGGGGGCGAGCCAATTACTGAGATGTCAAATAGCTGCTGAGGAAAATGTGAGTGAGTGAGAATTGACTAAAGACAAGTTCAAGGCAGTTGCAGGGTGGAGCGCAGACAGCACGCAGACCTTTGTGGAGACTGATACATTAGGTTGGTGGCAACAACTGTTTGCATGTTTGTGCTCTTTTCTCTAGTTGCCTTTGGCACTTCAGGTGTAGGAATGAAGGGTGATTGATTCACAGTTGGGGTTTGTAAGGGAGAACAGTGGGAAGACAAAAGCCAGGCATTGAGGGTGATGATGAAAGAATAGGACTTTCAATCTAGCCTCAGGAAGGCTGTAAGGAACATGGTGTCCTCAAAGGCAAGCTAAAGCTTAGTTAAGGCAGGTGGTGGAAAGAGTGTTCTCGGAACATGTTAGGAGAGCCTGGCTTAAAGCAGAGGTCAGAACTGGGGAAGGAGGCCTTGCTTAAAGTAGAGATCAGAACTGGGGAAGAATTCTAGAGCAGTAAGGCGTGAGACAGTACTAAGGGTTTGGAATTTAAATAGTAGTCAGGAGTGATTAGGATTGAAAGCAAAGAAGAAATTATGCTGAAAAGACCTCAGAGGGCAAACTTCTAGAGGCTGATCTCTGACCTAGTGTTGTTGGCAGAAGGCACCCAGTCTGTGCGTTGGCTTTGTCAGGACAGGGGTGGACCCATACATGCTTATGGCTACTGAAAAAATAATGGGTGGTATTGTTATCTGTCAGAGGGAAGATGGGAAAGAGTAAGAGCTGTTTTTACAAAGAAATTTGTTTAATACACTGAGTTTGAAGTGATAGCAAGATATTAAACAGCAATGTACAGAAAGCAACCTGAAATGTGGGTCCCAGGTTTAGAGGTGAACATTAGGAGTCAACAGTAGAGATGATATTCTAGGATTAAATGGGATCACTCAAGGAAAGAGTGTGAAATGGCTAGAAAAGGAGGTTGAGAAGAAAACCATGTGGGCAGATAGAATTTAGAAAGTGGTGAAGAAGATTAACAAAATACAAGCACAGTAGGAGTGAGCCAGGAGTATTGAGTGCCCTAGAAGCTAAAGGAGGAGAACGTTCTAAGAAGGAAGGTAGAGTGTATCAGCTAGCTGTTATTGTTAGAGCAGGCAGGTAGCTAGATATGAGCAGAGAAATGGGGACATGGGCAAATGGCAGAAAACCATATATCTTGTAAACAACGGGGGTCCTGGGACAGACCAAGAAAAACAGGATCCTCTGGACTAATAAAAAACCCCCACATCTTCCTGGTTGATAAGTGTCCTGGAGGCAGAAGGGTGGGACAGGACAGGAATCCCCACCATCCTAGTGTAACCTTTCGATCATTAAGATCTCCATCCAAATGTAACCTTTTGCTTATGATACCCCCATCCAAATGTAACCTTTTATTCATTATGACCTCATCCAACTTCCCGATCAAGACTAAATAAGGATGAAAAATCCCTCCTCCCCTCTTGGGAAGGCGGATGTGGGATGAAGATCAGGCAAGATGACCCCAAACCCCTCCCTGCCAATGAATATTCTGCCCATTCACTTTTACACCTATATAACCAGCTTGCCAGGGAAACTCAGGGCGGCCACCCACCTGGGTCTGCCAGCTCTTTCCTCGAGAGTGTACTACCCATCCCTTAATAAATTCTTGCTTTGCTTTCTTAACCTCTGCGTCTTCTCTCTGAATTCTTTCTGCAACAAGACAAGAACCTCTCCACCCCAACATTATTACAATACAGCTGTGTAACCAACCACCCCAAAAAGCAGTGGCACACAACAAAAACTTAGGAGTTTGTGGTCATCTGATTCAGGCTGTAATTTCTAGATGAGCTTGGTAGATCTTCTCCATGTGTCTTTCTTTCTTCCTAGACCAGGGGGCTTTTTAAAGGCATGCTTTTCTCATGGTGAAGCCAGAAAGGTCAGAGAGGAAGCCCAGCCATGTAAGTGCCTTTCAGTACTCTGCTTATCACTTGTTCATCCCATTGGCCAAATCACGTCCCATGGTTGAGCCCAAAGTCAAAGGTCAGGGATGCACACCCTACCTGTAGTGGGAGGAATGGCAAAGTTACATGGAAGAGTGAAGAACTGGGAAGAACAATGCAATGAACTACATACAGGCAGTCAAGTAGGTGTGCTCGCTAACATTTCGTGAAGACTTGGGATAAGGATGTAAAAAGAGATCTACTCCCCTCTTTTCCTGTTTCCTGCCTTCATTCAGCACCTGGGGTCAACGCTGTCAAATAATGGATAGAAACGAAGTAGGATGAAGGCTGGAAAAAAGTCTTTGGATTTGGCAATTAGAAAGTTTATAATCTCCTCTGAAAAGCCATTTTCCAGGAATGATTTGTGTTAAGACATTAAGGATAAATGGGAAGTGAAGAGAAAGAGTGAGTGTAGAATACATTTCAGGGCAGTAAAGCGAATGGGGGACCTGAAATAGCTCAGGGAGGCAGGGTTGAAGGAAGAGATTTTCTTTTTTAATTCTAACTTTTTCCAGCTTTATTGAGATGTAATTGACATATAAACATTGTATAAGTTTAAAGCATCCAAAGTGATGACCTGATATAGTTACATATTACAAAATTATTGCCACCATAGCATCATATCACATAATTACCATTTCTTTTTTGCCATAAGAACATTTACAATCTACTCTCTTAGCAATTTTCAAGTAAATAATATAGTATTATTAATTATAATCACTATGCTGTACATCCTCAGAACTTATCTTATTCATCTTACAACTGGACGTTTGTAACCTTTGACAAACATCTCCCCATTTACCCCATGACCCATCCCATCTCTGTTTCTATGACTTTGCCTTTTTTGGATTCCACATATAAGTGATATCATATAATATTTGTCTTTGTCTGGTTTATTTCACTTAACATAATGTCCTTAAGGTTCATGTAAGTTGCTGCAAATGGCAGGATTTCTTTTTTCTTATGGCTGAATTGTACTTCTATCTCTGTCTTTCTCTCTTTACCTATCTATCTATCTCACATTTTCTTTATCCATTCATCTATTGCCAGACACTTAGGTTGCTGTTTCCATGTCTCGGCTATCGTGAGCAATGCTGCAGTGAACATGCGAGTGCAGATATCTCTTTGAGATCCTCTTCTCATTTCCTTTGGATAAATACCCAGAAGTGGGTTTGCTGGATCATACAGTAGTTTTATTTTTAATTTTTTGAGGAACCTTTATACTGTTTTCCATAGTGGACATACCAATTTCTGTTCAAACTAACAGTGCACAAGGGTTTCCTTTTCTCCACATTGTTGCCAATACTTGCTACCTATTGTCTTTTTTTTTTTAATTGAAGTATAGTCAGTTTACAATGTTATGTTGTGTTAAGACTTTTTGTCTTTTTGATAACATCCCTTCTAACAGATGTATCGTGATATTTCATTGTGCTTTTGATTGGTATTTCTCTGATGATGAGTGATGTTGAGAACACTTTCATGTACCTGTTGGCTGTATAGCACAGGGAAATATATACAAGATCTTATGGTAGCTCACAGAGAAAAAAATGTGACAATGAATATATATATGTTCATGTATAACTGAAAAATTCTGATCTACACTGGAATTTGATACAACGTTGTAAAATGATTATAACTCAATAAAAAATGTTAAAAAGTAAAAATAAAAATGGATTAAAGACTTAAATGTAAGACCTGAAATCATACAACATCTAGAGGAAAACATAGGCAGTACTCTCTTTGACATCAGTCTTAGTAGTATTTTTTTGATATGTCTACTCAGGCAAGGGAATCAAAAGCAAAATAAACAAATGGGACTACATCAAACTACAATGCTTTTGCACAGCAAAGGAAACTATCAACAAAGCGCAAAGGCCACTTGCTGAATGAGACAAGATATTTGAGAATGATATATTCAGTAAGGGGTTACTATGCAAAGTATACACAGAACTCATACAGCTCAATATCAAAAGAATACACAACCAGATTAAAAAATGGGTAGAGGATCTGAATAGACATTTTCCAAAGAGGACATACAGTTGGCCAACAGACACATGAGAAAAATGCTCAACATTACTAATCATCAGGGAACTCCAAATCACTAGACTTGTGGTGATCATTTCACAATATATGCAAATATCTAATCTTTATGTTGTACACTTGAAACTACTAATATAATGTTGCATATCAATCATATCTCAATTAAAAAATCAAAAAGAAAGAAATTCATATATATGCTTGTATATACATAAAATCTTACACAGATAGACTATTTCTGAAAGGATATCCAAGAAACTGTTAACAGTAACAACAGCCAGGAGAGAGATTGGAAGGAAGAGGACTGAAGAAAGAGGAAGGTAATTTTTACTATGTAAGCACTCTTGTAATTCTTTCCCTAGTGAATTCTGATGCAGTTGGTTGTTGGACCAGTGGAGCTATTATAATAAATTACAAATTTATCAGCCCAGTATTTCTTTCCAAGGCACTTTTCCAGCCCCATCTCTTACTACTACTTCTCTACACACCAGTGCAAATGAAGTTGTTGTTGGCTTTCTGGGTGCTCCTCACACCTTCCGATGACATCTTTAATTTTCAGGCTTAGTCTCTCTATGAATCCTTCATGGCCAGAAGTGATCACTGTGTTCGTTTATCTAAACTAGTTTACAGCTACTTTCTGCTTTATCTCTTAGTTTTTGGTTTCTCCAGCTTTCTCCTCCTGATGGTTGAAGCATCGCTCTCTGCAGAAACCTAGTTAGTTCTTTCTTAATATTCGCGTCTATAGAACTTTTGCACTTTGCAGCAAGGATCTTATATAAGAATTTGTAGGATTAGTGCCATTGCCTGACTTAGTCATCACTGCATATCAGTTGTTAATGTTCCTGCCTTACAGTGGAGCTTTCAACACGAGTTTGTGGAATCAATGAATAAACGAGCGAAACCCAGTCTAACCATCTCCCAGAGAACTACAAATCCCAGCGGGCGGTGCGCGGAACGTCGGCGGACGTGATGACGCAAGGGGGCGTGACGACTATGAGGGAGGGGTCGTCCTGCGGGTGGCCGGAGGCTGGGGAGGCTCTGGAGCCTTGGGTGAGAGAGCGAGTGAAAGGTGAGGCGAGCCAAGGAGGGGACGCGCTGCCGGGCGCCCCCAGTCTATGGAGCGGGGTAAGATGGCGGAGGCGGAGAGCCTGGAGACGGCGGCGGAGCACGAGCGGATCCTCCGAGAGATCGAGAGCACCGACACGGCCTGCATCGGGCCCACGCTCAGGTACCCTGGGTACCGGGGCCAAAGATGGGCGGGCACGGGCGGGACCGGAGGGCAGGCTCCTCTCGGGGCTGTGCGCCCGGCCGACTGCCCGCAGGGCCAGCGCCAGCCCCTCCCTTCGGAGAGCCGGGCGAGCGACCTCCACCCTCCGCGAGGCGGGTCTCAGTCCGCAGCCCCGACGTGGGGTCCCTTCCCGATGGTCGGCGTCGGCAGCCCGGTTACTCTGTAGGCGCCTCCTGTCTCCCTCAGGACTGGGGCAGCCTTCGTTCTCCCTCCGAGGCTAGCCCGGCGCCGGGCAGCTAGAGAGCGCCCGACTGACGGTGGCTCTTAGCGGAGGCTCCGCCTGAGGGCATCACCCTTCTCCCTCCGACTCAGAACCCGTCCCGCCCTAGACAGAAGTCCAGCTCTTCGGGCAAAACCGAATTCACCCCACGATCTGTTGCGTGGAAATTAAACTCTTGCCTCCTTCAAATTACAACCTCTTCTCAGAAACGAGTTCCTGAAAATCCTAGGCCTGGAAGGAAGGAAGTTTCCTTCAACCCGCGCCCCCGTCTCCTGGGAGCGGGTGCTTGCCGAACCCTGTCAGGAGGACGATCTCTTCCAAAGGTGCAGCCTCATGGTGCCCTCATCCCTGAGAAGTTATTTCCCCGCCGTCCCCTGTTACCATTACTTTGCCAACACACTCCCATTTTATTTGGAGATGTCAAAACAAACTCCCACCTTCCTCAACTTATTTAGCAAAACTTAGGTACCATTTACTATGTACAGTGCAAGACATTTATTAACCGACTTACAAATATAACTTATTTAAACCACAAAAGAATGTTATTAGGTAGGCACTGTTACTACCTTCATTTCCCAGATGAAGCATATAGAGGTTAAGTGACTTGTCTAAGGTCATAGAGAAAATAAAGTAGGGTAGTTGGGATTTCTACTCAGCAGTCTGGATCCAGTCTGCATTCTTAACCTCTGTTCTGCCTCAGTTGGGGACTACCATCTACCTGTACTTTCTGTTAGTTACTTACCAAGTGCAATTTCAAACTTTCTTTCTCCTTCCTCTTAGTTTACTAGTGCCCTAGAACTAACTTGTCTTCATCCTTCCTGTGGCTCCTTCTGATCTCCATGCAGCCAATAGAGAATTATCTTACCCATTTCTACAGTATTGGGTCACTGTTCCTCCCTTTAAAAAAAAAGTTACTACTCGCTGCTTGGTTTTTTTTTTTTTTTTTTATTCTAATATTGAAGTGTAGTCAGTTGTCAATCTGGTGTACAGCATAGTGTTTCAGTCATACATATACATATATTTGTTTTCACATTCTTTTTCATTATAGATTATTATAAGATAATGAATATAGTTCCCTGTGCTATACAGTATAAACTTGTTGTTTACCTATTTTATATATAGTAGTTAGTATCTGCAAATCTCAAACTCCCAATTTATCCCTTCCCACCCTCTTTCCCCCGTATCCATAAGTTTGTTTGCTGTGTCTGTGAGTCTGTTTCTGTTTTGTAGATAAGTTCATTAGTCTCTTCTTTTTTCTTTCTTCTTCTTCTTTTTTTTTTAGATTCTGCATATGAGTGATATCATATCGTGTTTTTCTTTCTCTTTCTGGCTTACTTCACTTAGACAATCTCCAGGTCTATCCATGTTGCTGCAAATGGCATTATTTTATTCTTTTTTATGGCTGAGTAGCATTCCATTGTGTACTGCTTGTTTTTTCATGAGGATAGTTGGCTCATGAAAGTATCTGAAGGAAGGGCAAGCTGGCGACTTTACTTATTTCCACCTGCACAGCTTCCTTCTCTGGGACACATTGTTAGCACAGTTCTCTCAGTGCCATCCCTGGGCATGACTATCCTTAGTCATGCTTTTTGTCCCTTATTGCATTATAATCATGACCATCATGCTCCTCTCTTTTCCTGTTTTCTTGAGCTCTTAAGGGTAATTGACTCATTTTGTTATCTTTACTTTTATAAAAACTGAGGACTAACTTACTGGTATTCTAAATGCATTATTAATGGATATTAATATTTGGTTTTCATAAAACAAAATGTTATTAGTGTTACTGAGGATGCTGTTTCAGTATTTTTCTAAGAAATTTGGCTACTGAGCTATAGATGGAAGCCAAGCAAAGCTGGAGCAGTTGGGATTACCAGAGTTTTTAGGAAGGATTCTTTATCAGAACATCTCCACTGTTGTCATGAGTTGGTTGTGGTTTTCAATTGCTGTTATTCTTATATGATCAATGACTTAACTTAGTGTTATCAGTTTAGTTTGTTGTGATTTATTATGTTAACCCTTCACTGAATAGTGATGCATATTTGTTCAACTGAATTTTGGCCTGTAATTTTCCATTATCTTGACTTAAGGATATATGTATCATGTTTAAAATACATTACTCATTCTCCCTAAAATTTGCTTCGTTATTATTACTTAGTTCTTTTGGGGTTTTGTGGGTGTAGATGGATTAGGAATCTTTTGTCCTAAAGGGACATGGTAAAAAAAAAAAAGTTTAAGAACCACTGCGTTGGTTTTAGTTGCTTTTCCTGATTCTTTTATCATTATTAGTGGGTTTTCATTTTTGACCTTGTCTTGGCAGATAACCCTAAATCTTACTATCAGACCCAAGATTCAGTCACTTGCACATCCTGTAATATAAGTAGTACCCACTGTCTTTGTCTTTAGTCTGGCTCGTTCTCACCCATATTCATAGGGGATGATCTCATCTTTTTTCCTTATTCCATTCAGAGGCAGCGGCATGCACAGACTTGATATTTCAGATCCCAGGCCTTATCCTGGGTGCACCTCCATTAGTGTTATCTCCTGGTTTTACATCACAATCATTAGACAGGTTTGATTAAGGCAGTCGGCGCTCCTCCCTAACTTTACCCTCAGTCTCAAAACTCTACTCCTCTTCATCGTCTTTCCTAATTCTTCCGTATTTTGAGGTAGCATTTTTAAGGCACCAGAGTCTTAGCTGTTTCTGACATAAGTTTTATAACTGAAGAGGGACTAAAGAACAGAGGATAACAGTAAATTGATTGCAGATATAAGATTAATATACACATCCCTAAAATTCCTGCTTTTCACAAAAATCCACTTAGCTACATCGCCTAGTCAGACTCTTTTTCTTTGCCAAGTATTACATTACTTGCTTTCCCTGCTGTGGTACCAAATTATTCTTCCAGCTTTATCCCTTTTTGTTTGAGGAGCCACAGTGACTTGACTTTTTCACCATATAACAATCCTTATTTTAATCTTGAACAGTATGTGTACTGTTAGTTGATTCCCATATATCATAAGGGAGTGCCTCGCCTTTTTTATTGAAATTCTGAAAATCCCAGGCATATTCATGCATATAGAGGCTGTTGCCTAGCAAATTCTTTTGGGAAAGCAGCCATCTCTTTCTTCTCTGTCTTCATATCAAAAATTATTTTGTTAGTTGCAAGTTCTAATTTTGCAGATGAGGAAAGAGGCCCATAAGATGTTAGGGCCTGACTTTTAAAAAAAATAATATTGATTCCTGCTTTGTAGTACTAATACTAAAATACTGATCACAAATCACTCATGAATAGTAGTCCATAATTTCACTTTTCAAATCCCATCTATATATCTCTAGTCTTTCATATCACTTATCCAGTAGAAGCCATTTCCTTGCTTTGCTCTGGGTGCTAGCAATTAAAATTCAGTCTTAATTGCTATTTAAGATTTTGTTTTTAAACTTTAAACTTTAACAGTGAAATAAATGCATTTAAAAACAAATGTAAATTAAAAAAGATTTGAGCTTTATTGAAATATAATTCATATACCATACCTTTCTCCCATTTAAACTGTCCGATTCAGTGGGTTTTATTATTTTTTTCTGGTACATTCAGAGTTGTGCAACCATCATCACAATCTAATTTTAGAACATTCTTATCACCCCCCAAAGAAACCCCATACCTATTGGTAGTCACTCTTCATTCTGTCCCCCTTCCCCAGGCAGTCACTACTTTCTGTCTTTATGGTGAACATTTCATATAAATGGAATCATACAGTAAGTGTTTTTGTTGTGGCTTGACATAGTATTTTTAGGGTCCATCCATGTGGTAGCTTGTATTGTTACTTCATTTCTTTTCATTGCTGAGTAGTATTCCATTGTATGAATATACTATATTTTATGTATTCCATAGTTAATGGACATTGGGTTGTTTCCATATGTGGGCTGTTATAAGCAGTGCTTTTATGAACATTTGTATACTAGTTTTTGTGTGGACATATGCTCATTTCTCTTGGGTATGTACCTGGGAGTGGAATTTCTAGTTCATATGATAACTGAACATTTCAAGGACCTGCCAAACTATTTAACAAAATGTCTATACCATTTTGCATTCCCACCAGCAATGTATAAGGGTTCTAGTTTCTTCATATCCTTGTCAGCACTTTTTATTATCTTTTTTTAGTCATCTTAGCGGATATGAAGTTGTATCTCACTGTAGTTTTGATTTGCATTTCCCTAATGGTTATCTTTTTGTGTACTTAATAGTTATTTGTTTATCTTCTTTGGAGCAATGTCTGTTCTGATCCTTTGTTCAATTTTTAGTTGGGTTATTTATCTTTTTATTGTTGAGTTGTAAGAGTTCTTTATATATTATGGATGTAAGCCTTTTACCAGGTATATGATTTGCAAATGCTTTCTTCCATTCTTTGAGCTGTCTTTTCATTTTTGTTGATGGTATCATTTGCTGCACAAATGTTTTAAAATTTGATGTAGTCCAGTGTATCTAGTTTCCATTTTTTTTGCTTATGCTTCTGGTGTTATATCTAGGAAGCCTTTGCTTAACCTAAGGTTACAAATATTTCCTCTTATATTTTTCCCAAGAGTTTTATAATTTTTTCTCTACATTAAGGTCTGTGAACCATTTTGCCTGGAGTGTAAGGAAACATGTCCAATTTCATTCTTTTACCTCTTGATATCCAGTTGTTCCAGCACCATTCGTTGAATGTCATCTCTCACCCAGATATATTTCTGATTGATTTATCTTGATCTTTTTACTATGAAATTTATATTCCTTTTCTGTAGCAGAAACTTAACATTCAAGACCCTGTCATTGTGTTTATTTGACTTTGCTGTTCAGCCTGACCTCCCTTGTTGAGCGTTCTCACTTGGGAAGAAGTTTTGCTCTAACCTTTTCAGTTAAAGAATTTCTCTTTTTAGCTTAATTGCTGCCTTCCATTTCTGAGGTTCCTCTGTTACAAGAATGATGTGATTGCTGTATTTTATCTTGGTAAATCCTTTACTTTAGGGACTGATTCTTGTCTTACCTTATGGAATTGTTTTGTGTTATACCACCCAGTTTTAAGATTAACATAGAGTGTTTTAATGATAGAATCTTATCTATTTAATCTTTTTCAACGTTATAAAAATTTTGGAAACTATATTAAGAATTACTTATAATCATGTAACACAATGTCTGTTGTTTTGGTGCATTTCATTGTAGACCTTTGCTTTATATATTTTGTTGTTGAAAATCTGTATTCTTGGTGTAGTAACAATTTTCTGTTTTGCTTATTTGATTAAGTTGTTTGCAAAGCTGGTTCTTAGAGAAAACAAGTTGAGAGGATATTTTCCAAAGCTGTCTTACTCAATATTTTTTGACAACTAAACGTGAGGAACTGGCTCCCCCACTTACTACTCCTGTGCCTTTGATCACATGGCTTTGTTTTCCATCCTCTGGCCTCGCCCATTCCCTGTGTTGTACAAAAACCAGTTAATCATAATACTTGGTTCATGACACTTCCTCATTATTGGTCCCTGCATGGACCTCTTTAAGCAATTAATTGTTTTTATATGCAGTTAACCACCCGAGTGGGCACATTTTTCTCATCTTTAAAATGGGAATGACACTAACTACATTGTAGGAACAGTATTTGAAAAAAAAAAAAAGGGAGATAAAGCGTTCTTTACAGTATCTGCTGGGTGGTAGTCACTCTAATAATGTGAGTCAGCTGCCTTTGACCCTTGAGTTTGCCATGTGGACTTAGATATTTCTGTTTTTGATGTTATATTAACTCCTGAACTTTCTATTTGGAGTGGTTCTGGCCCCCTTCCCCCACTTTTTTTGCCTCCACGCCTGTAACTGAGGGATATAATCATCATCATCAATAATCAGACCCTGAGAGTGGTTATTTTGAGATAGAGTGGAGAATGGAGGAGATAGGAAACAACGTTATAAAAGCTCTTCAAGTAATTCTAATATACTCCTGACGATCAGTGAGGGGAAAGCAGTGATCTCCCATTGCTGATTGCTTAATTTTTAGTAGTAACTCCCTTTTAAAAGTAACATTTTTATATTTAATTTATAAATGTAATATAATGACTTTTAAAAGGGTAGAAGAAACACAGCAAAAAACTTAATCCTACCACCCCGTCACAACTCTTGTATTTGTATGTTTCTTTTTAACATTTTCCATATGCATTTTACTATATTGGAAGAGTATTATCATGTTGTGGTTTGCTTTTTCAGTTAACATGCTCTATACAGTTTCATACATTGTTATATATTATATATCTATATCATTTTCCTGGCTTCATTCATGAATTAATTTATTAATTCATTCAGCAAATATTTATGGAATAACTTCCATGTGCCAGATACTCTTCCAGGCTCTGGGATACAACAGGGAACAAAACAGACATGTCCTTGCGCTTCTGGACCTTACATTCTAGGGGAGCACTCACAGCATAAACAGACACACAACTACGTAAAGTAGTGATTAGTGTGATGGGGCATTGTTTCTGATAAGGTGGTTAGAAAAAGTTGTTCTGGCAAAGGTTTGAAGAGAGTGAAGGAGCAAACCATACGGCTCTCCTGGGGAAGTACCTTCCAGACAGCGGGCACAGCGGGAGGACCCTCAGAAGCATAGTGGTGGGAGGCGACGGTAGGAGATTAAGGAGGGTCCAGATCGTGTGGACTAAGAAAGAGACTTTGATTTTATTCTAGGTGTTATGGAAAGGTACAGGAGAGTTTTGAGCAGAAAAGTGAAATGCTCTTACTTAGGTGAAAGAACATTCTGGCTGCTGTGTGGAGACTGGAGTAAGAGAGGAAACAGGAAAACCAGTCAAAGGATATCTGCAGTAATAAGGGCTAAGTGATTGATGGCTGTAGCATGCAGTAGGGTGTTGGGGAGGAGGTGATGAGAAACAGTTGGATTTAAAATGTATTTTGAAAGCAGAGCCAAAATGTTGGATTAGTTATGATGGTTAAAGAAAGAGAGGAATCAAGCTTAATTCCAAGACTCTTGGTTGTTCTAAGTAAATGGGTGAATGGTGGTGCTGTTTATTGGAATAGAGTGTAAAGGGGGAAAAACTTTATTTTACTTCACAGCACTTACTACTGCCTGAAATGTAATTTTTGATGTCGCCTCCATTAGCATGTGTATTCCTGGAGGGGAGGAATTTTGTTCCTTTTGTTTGCTGCTATATCCTGCAAACCTAAAAAAGTGCCTGGCATAGAGCTGGTGTTCAACAAATATTGGTTGAATGAATAGAAGAATAAAATAATTGTACCACTAACTGTTAAATATCTGGGGTTGATTAACTGACTTGCAGATTAACTATCTTAAAAAATATGAATAGGTTTTTGAGAGGAAAAAAAAAACTGCTGACAATCTTTAAAAGTTTGACATACCAGAATTGTTTATTTTTTGGAATTAATATAATGTTAAGAATCCCTCTTTCTCTTCGTCAGAAGCATAATCGAAAATAATTGGCCCCTAAAGCCTGTTAGTTTTCAATATTTTGTACAGTGTTAAAATTTTTCAAATTTAAGTATGGTAACTCCAGTGATGAAAATGTCATAATCTAAGTACACATTGTATGAATAAAGCTTAGCATTTGGCAAAAAGTTAAAATTATTGTACCTTTGGGAAAGAGGGGTGAATAATGTTAAATAAGTTTCGTTACAATATTGGAATAGGATAATGATTTTTTTGTGGTTTGATGAAGAGAAGTTAGGTTTTATTTTAATGACGTCATTGAATTGTCAAGCAAATTGGAAAAATGAAAAACTAAAAAAGCTCTCTAGTAGCTGATAAGACAATGCTGGTTTGGTTCAGTCAGCAATGGGCTTCCTGTCTTATTTGAGCTAAATAAACAAAAATTTTTGTTGAAGCTCTTGCAGGTTATTCTGGTGTGTTATCTGATCAATTAGATTCAAATCATAGGAAATTAGTAGTCATGGGGAAATTAAATGTGAGAGCAGCATTTGGCAATCATTCCTGTGTTGACTTGGAAGAGTTTATTATTTATCATCAGGTCAAATATATAATGATGGTGAAACCGATCTCTTGGAAATCTTACCTACTATAACTCTGGAACTAAAAAATAAATGGGTAAATTCTCTTTATTTGTCTAGGTTTGAAATATTTTATTTAAAAAATGGAAGAAGAAGGATATGAACCAGAGATATTTTTCCATGTTCTCTCTATTTCTCCATTTTTTTAGTTTGTAGTTTATCTTCTGTTACATTTGTAATGCAGATATAAGCTTATATGATTTTAATCCCCTCCTCCCCTTTTTACAGAACAAGTTGTGTCCTGTAAATACAGTTCTGCAGCTTAGTATTTTTACTTATCAGTATATTTTGGAGATCTGTCCATGTCAGCATGCAGAAATTTTCCTTATTTTTTTTTAACAGCTACGTAGTGTGAGTATACCATGGTTTATTCATCCAGTCCCCTATTTCTGTATACTTGGGTTAATTCCAGTCATTTGCTGGACAAAATAATGCAACAGTGAATAACCTTGAATATTTGTCATTTCTTACTGTACGTTTTATATTGTATCTGTAGGATAGATTCCCGGAAGTGGGATTGCTGGGTAACATGATGAATGTGTCTGTACTTTGGTAGGTATTACCCTCTGTAGAGGTTGTACCATTTTGCTCTCCTTCTAACAGTCTATGAAATTGCTCATTTCTTCATAGCTTTTTCAACAAAATGTGTGTTAGACTTTTGAGTTTTTGCCAATATGATAAATGACAAATGGTATTTCAGTGCAGTTTTTATTTTTACTTCTCTTACTGTGAGTAAGGCCAAACATCTCTTCATGTGTGTAAAGGCTCTCTCAGGTGTGTGTGTGTGTGCGTGTGTGTGTGTGTGTCTGTCTGTGTACTGTCTGCCCATGTCCTTTGCTTATTTTTTTAATAAGGTTGGTATTTTTCTTTTTGATTTGGGAACACCAGAAAAGAACTTTTGATAGTTTATGTTTTGCTTAAATACATCAGGAGTATACAAACTAAAATGGGTTGTGATTACTAAAACAAAGAAACGATTGTTTTTTAAGGAGTGAAAACTTCATTCATTTTTATTCAGCCCCATTGCTTCTCGGCCTTTTGGCTAAGATCAAGTGTAGTATCTGTTCTTATCAGTTTAATACCTTTTTATTCAGCCTTTTTATTATTTTGGTCATAAAGAGACATGAATAAACAGGCATTTAAAAAGAATTTAAAAAAACTATACCAGGAGGCTGTGATAACTTGAAATCAGAAGGTTTTTTGGGGGAGTGCAATAACATTATTAGAGAATGCTGCTTCATATACAAATAAAATTCTTAGCAAATCAGAGAATGCCAACATTTTAATAAATTCTTTACTTTAAAATGTTCTGGCATGCATTAATATGTTTACATAATTTCTAACATCAACACAATATATGAATCAGCTGCAAAAAGTGATTGATAAGAACAGTTATTTAGTATGGTTTTGGAAGCAGTGTAGAATTTTAGATGACATTTATGACGTACTTCAGTTTAGAATATGATATGTATGGATATTAGGTCACTGAGAAAAAATAGATACTTTGATTCTTCACATCATTGAATTTGATAGTTTTTAGCATTTGCTAATGAGGCAATAGTTGATTTAATCACACACTGAAATCAAGCTTCTAGCTGAAAGTAACCTGAAGAAATAAAATTAGTGACTTATTTATGAAATGTGTGAATCTGGGTTGAGATGCTGAGCAGTTACGACATTTACTATTTTCTTGGGGGAAATAGCAAAAATGAGGGGGAGGAGTTAGTAAAAACTGAATTAAAAGCAGAGCTGAGCTTAAACACTTGAGACCTGAGCTGGCTAGTAGATTATTTCTCAGAGATGTCTGCTATGGCAGTGGGAAAAAAGAATAAAGCTGTTTTTGCAGTGTAGTAGTATCTGGTGGAGTATTTAGAAAACAAAGAAGACAGTTTGCTGACTAGCTGATGTTGCATGGACTTTGAGTATTTGAAATGAGGAGAGATCATGTAAGAAATAGACAACAGTAATGAAATATTTTAATGTTTTGGCTATTTAAAAAAACAATTTGTGGTGTATGTCTGTAAATTATATTTGTATTATATTTTACATTTCTAGATGTCCTCAGATATTAATGTTTTTCTTCAAATTGCAGGTAACTTAACATTAATATTTCCTCCACATTTTGACTATTTTTTTTAAGGGTGATTAATTTTGTCTTAACTCTGCTTTTGGGTTGTTCTCAATCTCCTTCCGTCCATATTCTGGTTAACAACTGACAGTTCTCTCTCTCTCTTTTTGTCTGATTTTCGCCTTGCCTTGTTCTAGAAGGGAATTAGATGGTTTTCAAAAATCTACATGATTTAAAAAATACATATAACAGATACGTCAAAGGTGGCGAGCAAATTGGGGCAAGGAAAAACAGAGGTAGGAAAGAGACCATGAAGTTGAGAGTGAGAGCAGTTAAAAGATTATGTTTGTAAAGGTAGGCCATCAGTTTGGCTCTAGCCTTTCTAGCAGCTAGTGCGAAAAAGAGACATGCTTTTTATTTGAGTTATGGTGTAAAATTAAAAAGTAGTTGCTTTGGAGAAGCACAGCTATTCTTGGTTCTGAGTAAGACCAGAGAACTGTTTCTCCCATATGTCCTCACAAAGAAGGCCCTGTATAATGTAACTTTAATATCCATATAGTAAAGCAGCAGTATGTGACAATCTGTTTCTTATGTTGTCCTTTAGTGAAAGCATATGGCATAACCAAAGCACAATTTAGTAAAAGCAGTTCTGCAGGGAGTCAAAGGAATGCAGTTCTCTGCTGGTCTTGGCTTAATCAAGTCATGGATTTTATAATACCTACGGTGGAAGTTGAGGGTGCATTATCCCTCTTACCCCCCCTTTTTTTGATCATTGATCACTTTGAGAATCTTATGAATGCTATAGACTCTTTCCTTAGTAAAATGCATGTGCCCAGTCTTCATACTTTCTAATCTGGAAGAGTGTATGCGTTGCATACACGTCAGGTAATTCTATGCATTGCATACACGTCAGGTAATTCTTCTTAGTAGTCAAGGTTTTTGATAAGTGATGAGTATCAGTGAGTTCCAGGTTGGTTGGTGGTTGGTTATTTATTTATTTATTTGCTTTTTTCTCCTGAATGTATCACTTGCCAGTGTTCTTAGTTAAGTAAGAGCTATGTATGCTTTAAAAATAAACCAGCTGTGGGTTAGATTATTATCTTTTCATGAAAGTTGATGAATCTGAATAAAAGCCACCTTATTCCTTCAAAAGAAGTAGAGTGAGAGAGAGTACCTAAGGATAGGGCCAAGGTTCTTCTCTAGAAGTTACTTTGGTTGTGTTCTAGCGATGAAATAAGTGCCACTAAAGCCACAATAATTTTATTCAGAACAGTCTTAAATTTGATGTTAAAAAAAAAAAACCAACCCATCATGGCCATTTAAAAATTTGCCAACAAGTAAAGAAACTGTAGATGTTTTGCATTAGACTATGTAATTTAGAATATACTTCCTGGAAAATGTATGCCCTGTTAAGGAGGTTATTTACCTGGAATGTCTGGAACCTACCCTGGTCTAGATTTATAATTAAAAAAAATTGAGATATATAAGTCCCAGGGGGAGGTCATAGCTCAGTGGTAGAGTACGTGCCTAGCATGTGTGAGGTGCTGGGTTCAATCCCCGGTACCTCCATTAAGTAAATAAATAAATAAGCAAACCTAACCCCCCCCCCAAAAAAAAAACCCCAAAGCAGAGATATATAAGTCTCAAGAGCACGATGATTGATAAAATAAATTTAAGCATGTAATATATATTTGCGTAACTATTGTAAAACTTTAATAACATCCATTGCCCAGTTAAACATCCAGGTGAGCAAGAACTATCACAGTGCAACCAACTATATTACCTTAATGTGATTTGTGAAAGTGCATATGGACTGGAACTCTGTTAAAACACCTGTCTCCCATTCACAGTCGTGGCACACATTAACATGCATCTTGCACTGTAGTGAATTTACCTGCAGTTACTACTGTGAGTTGATAGTGAGATTAGATAAAAGCAAAAGCAAAAACAATGACAGTAGTAACAAACTTTCTGAAAGAACAATTCTATCATTTTTTGAGTATTTAGATGTTTCCAGTGTTTAGAATGCTAGATAAATGTTCTATTGTATGTTAGATAAATGATGAAGGCCATTTGCCAGAAATGATGATTTGTATTAAAATGACTCGTTTGCTGTATTTATTTTTGGTTAAGAAGCTGTAGAGTAACACAGGCTTTCAGTTTTGATTGTGTTTTTATTTTTATTTTTAAATTTTACTTGTTTTTTTATTGAAATGTAGTCAGTTTACAATGTGTCAATTTCTGGTGTGCAGCACAATGCTTCAGTCATCCATATACACGTATTTATTTTCATATTCTTTTTCATTATAGGTTACTACAAGATTTTGAATATAGTTCCCTATGTTATACAGTAGAAACTTGTGGTTTACCTACTTTATATATAGTAGTTAGTATCTATAAATCTCAAACTCCCAATTCATCTCTTCCAACCCCTTTTCCCCTCTGGTAACTGTAAGTTTGTTTTCTATGTCTGTGAGTCTGTTTCTGTTTTGTAAATAAGCTCGTTTGTCTTTTGTTTTTAGATTCCACATGTGAGTGGTATCATATGATATTTTTCGTTCTCTGTCTGGCTTACTTCACTTAGAATGACAATCTCCAGGTCCATCTATGTTGCTACAATGGCATTATTTCATTCTTTTTTATGGCCAAGTAGTATTCCATTCCAAGAAGTTCCATATCACAACTTCTTTATCCAGTTGTTTGTCGATGGACATTTATGTTGTTTCCATGATTGTGTTTTTATATACTTGGACATGGCAAATGGACAAAACATCCTTTGTCACTATGATATACTGTGGAGCACTGACATCTTGTTGCATGTCCAAACCTTTGCTCTATATTGTTCCCAATATCTCCATTTTAAAAAAGTGCTTTTTTATGTTTTTCCCCTTTGTAAATTGTGGATTTGTTTCTTTCCTCATATTTATGCTTGCTTTTTGTATTTCCCTTCTGCTTCCTGAAATTTAGAACTTTAAAACACACACACCCAGTAAAACATCTAAGCAAGCAAGAATCATCACAGTGCAACTAACTTTCACTTTCTGGGGAAATCTGGTGTCAATAAACAACAAAATTCTAAGGGTATTGATATGAAATGTGATCTTACCAAACAATATAAATGAGTAAAAACAGCATACATTGAGCTTGACTGAATCTATGTTATAAAGTGTTTTTGGTATGGAGTTTGGTTTTGGGAAAGACATGTTTGTGTAACACACACACACACACACACACACACACACAAAAGAAAGAAGGGAGCTAGCCAAATATTTTGTTTTCAATGAGGTATAAGAATTACTCGACATTTGTAAGGAGAAGTGTACAACAAAGCTCTTTTGGCATTGGAGTATCAAAAGAAAGAGGAAAATGAAATTAGAAGAGCTCTGGAAATCTAAAGAAAAATACACTATTGGAAGTATTTTAAATGGTAAATGTGGATCTGACTGTATAGATTTATTATTTGCTTTTTTAAAAATGAAACATTTTATTTTGAGGTAGAGATTCACATGCAGTTTTAAGAAATTATACAGACAGCCCCTGTACCCTTTATACAGTTTCCTCCACTAGTAACATCTTGCAAAACTGTAGCACACTCTATTAGGACCAAGATAATGACATTATTTCTTGACAGTCAAGATATAGAACATTTTCATCATTGCAAGAATCCCTCATGTTGCCCTAACCACAGCTGTTTTCCTTCTGTCCTCAACTGCTCTTTAGCCCCTGAAGATCACTAAACTCCATTTCTATAATTTTGTCATCTCAAGAATGTTATATGAATGGAATCATACAATATGTAACATTTTGAAATTGGCTTTTCTCTTCCAGTGTAATTTCCTGGAGATTCATTAGAATTATTGTGGTATATCAATAGTCTGTTCCTTTTTATTGTAGAATAGTATTCTATGGTATACCATAGTTGTTTAATCATTTACCCATGAAAGGACATGTGGCTTGTTTCCTTGGCTATTAAAATAAAGTTGCTATAAACATTTGTGTAAAGGTTTTTGTGTGAACATACATTTTTACTTCTCTTGGGTATACAGCTAGGAGTGGAATTGCTGGATCATATGATAACTGTGGGTTTAACTATTTGAGGAACTGCTAAACTTGTTTTCTAAAGTAGCCATACCATTTTACATCTTATCAGCAGAGTATGCAGATTCTAGTTTTTCCAGATCCTTGCCAGTGTTTGGTGTCACTTTTTTATTTTAGCCATTCTGATATATATATAGTAATATCTCATTGTGGTTTTAATTTGCATTTTTCTAATTGCTATTGATGTCCAATATCTTTTTATGTGCTTATTTGCCATATCCAATTTGTTGAATTGTCTCTTCATGTCTTTTGTCCATTTTCCAATTGGATTTTTAAAAAAATAATGAGTTTTGAAAATTCTTTATAAATTCTAGATACGAGTTCTTTGTTGGATATGTGGTTTGCAGACATTTTCTCCCATTCTGTGGCTTTCCTTTCACCCGCTTAGCGTAGTCTGTTACAGATCAGAAGTATTTTATTTTGATGAAGTCCAAGTTATCGTCCTTTTTTGGAGCATGCTTTTGGTATCAATTCTAAGAACTCTTTGCCTAGCCCTACATCTTGAGGATTTTCCCCTGTGATTTTTTTCCCCCTAAAACTTTTATAGTTTTACTAAAATATAAAGTCTATGATTCATTTTTGAGTTAATTTTCATAATTTTGTAATGTTTGTATAAGGAGTGAGACTTACTTCAAAATTTCTCTCTCTTTCTGCCTCTGGATGTCCAGTTGTTCTACCACCATTTATTGAAAAGGCTGTTTTTCCTCTACTGACCTACTTTTGCACCTTTGTCAAAAGTTACTTGGGTATATTTGTTTGAGTCTATTCTGGGGTCTTTTGTGCAGTAATTTTGTTAACATCTACAAAAATACCTTGCTGAGGTTTTGACAGGAGTTGCATTAAGCCTGTGTATCAATTTGTAGAGAATTTACATAGTCGCGAGTCTTCCAGTCACAAACGTGGTATGTCTGTCAGTTTATTTAGCTGTGTTTTGATTTCTTTTCATCAGCATTGTGTAGTTTTTAAGCATACAAAGTCAACCCATAGTTTGTTAGATTTATACCTCGGTATTTTTTTTTAAGTGATTGAAATGGTAGTATTTTTAATTTTGGTTTCAGTATGTTCATTGCTAATATGTAGTAATACAATTAATTTTTGAAGGTTTATCTTGTATCTTTGTAATTTTCCTTATTTGTCTAGGAATTTTTCTGTAGATTCCTTGGAGTTTTCTATGTGGATAATAGCGTATGTGCAATAGGGATAGTTTTAATTTTTCTTTTCCAATCGATACGCCTTTTTTTTTTTAACTCTCTTTCACTGGCTAGAACTTCTAGGACTATGCTGAATAAGAATGGTGATCGTGGACATCTTTGCCTTGTTCCCAATGCTCTTTATCAACTTCAGGAAGTTCCCTTATATTTCTATTTTTGGAGAGTTTTTATCATGAAAGAGTGTTGAATTTTGTCCAGTCCTTTTATTGCATTAATTGATATGATCAGGTGATTTTCTCCTTTAGCCTTGCAGAATACATTGATCGATTTTTGAATATTGAATGAGCCTGCCTTCCTAGAATAAACCTAACTTAGTCATTTTGTATATTTCTTTTTATATACCTGAAATTCTATTTGCCAATATTTTCTTAAGGATTTTTGTGTTTATATTTATAAGGGATATTGATCTGTAGTTTTATTTATTTATTTTTTGCTGTCTTTGTCTGGTTTTGATGGTAGGGTAATAGTTGCTTCCTAAAATGCATTGGTAAGTATTTCCTCCCTCCTCTTTTATTTTCTAGAAGAGATTTTTTAGAGTTAATTATTAATTAGGTTAATTCTGCTTTAAGCATATTGTAGAATTCTCTAATTAAACCATCTAGGCCTGGAGATTTATTTTTTGGGAGATCTTACATTACAATTTCAATTTCCTTTGTAGTTCCAGGGCTATATAAATGACTATTTTTTACTGGGTGAATTGTGATAGTTTGTTATTTTTGAGGAATTGGTTTATTTCATCTAAGTTGTCAAATTTATATCAGAAGAGTTTATAGTTTTTTTTTATTATCCATTTGATGGCCACAGGACATGTAGTAATATCTGTGGTTTCATTCCTTATACTGGTAATTTGTATCTTCTTTTCCTTTCCTTTGTTAGATACCTGTCAATTTTATTGGTGTTTCCAAAGAACCAGACTATCTCAGTATTGTTCTTCTGTTTTCTGTTATACTGATTTCTGCCCTCATATTTGTTATTTCCTTCCTGCTGATAGCTTTTTGTTTTTGCTTTTGCTTTTTATGTTCTTGAGGTATAGGAGCTTCAAATGCTGATTTGAGACTTTTCCTCTTTTCTAATGCTATAAAATATCTTTAATGCTACGTATCTCTGTATTTGTAATGCTCCAAAATATCGCTAATGCTTAAATCTCTCTCCTAACACTGCTTCATCTGTGTCCCTTAAAGTTTGATATGTTGTATTTTCATTTTCGTTCAGTTTAGTGTAGTTTTCGATTTCCCGTTAGACTTCCTGTTTGACCCATGACTTATTTAGAAGTGTGTTATTTAGTTTCCAAGGGTTTGAATATCTCCTGTTGTCATTTTCTAAGTTGATTCAATTTGTGGTTGGAAAACATAGTGTGTATGATTTCAGTTCTTCTGCATTTACTGAGGTTTGTCTTATGGCCTACAATATGGTTTTCCTTGTTATATGTTCTTTTTCTTTTTAAAGGCAGTACTGGGAATTGAACCCAGGGCTGCATGCATGCTAAGCATGTGCTCTACCACTGAGCTGTACCCTCCCCTCTATTGTTATATATTCTGTGGACACTTGAAAAGAATATGTATTCTGTTGGGTAGAGTGTTTTATAAATGTTGATTAGATTCCCATTGGTTGGTGGTGCTGTTGTGTTCTTCCGTATCCTTGCTGATTTTCTATTTATTTCTATCAATTGTAGAGAGGGGTGTTGAAGTCTCTTAAGCATAATTGTGGAATTGTCTGTTTTTCCTTTCAGATCTGTCCACTTTTGCTTTACATATTTAGCAACTCTGTTGTTTGGTACATCTCTGTCTTCTTAGTGGACTGAGCATTTCATTATATAATGAACTTTTTCATCTCTGGTAGTTTTCTTTGCTATGAAGTCTAGTTTCTCTGATGATAATATGCTTATTCCTGTTTTCCTTTGATTAAAGTTTGCATGGTGTATCGTTTTCCATTCTTTTATTTTTAACCTGTCTGTATCATTATATTTGAAGTGAATTTCTTGGCTGATAGCATATAATTGTGTTGTGTTTTTTCATCCACTGTTTTAGTATTTGTCTGGCATATTTAGAACATTAAAAATTTCTTTTTACCTTGTCTTTTCTTTTATTGAAGTATCATCAGTTATAATGTGTCAATTTCTGGTGTATAGCACAGTGTCCCAGTTATGCATATACATACATATATTCGTTTTCATATTTTCTCACTAAAGGTTATTAAAAGATATTGAACATAGTTCCCTGTGCTATACAGCAGAAACTTTTTTAAAATTTATTTTTATATATAGTGGCTAACATTAGTAAATCTCAAACTCCCAAATTTATCCCTTCCCACCCACTTTCCCCAGTAACCATAAGATTTTTACTATGTTTGAGAGTCTGTTTCTGATTTGTAGATGAGTTTATAGTGTCTTTTTTTTTAGATTCCACATATGAGTGATACCATATGGTATTTTTCTTTTTCTTTTTGGCTTACTTCACTTAGAATGACAATCTCTAGGTCCATCCATGTTGCTGCCAATGGCATTATTTTATTCTTTTTTAAGGCTGAGTAGTATTCCACTGTATAAATATACCACAACTTCTTTATCTAGTCATCTGTCAATAGACATTAAGGTTGCTTTCATGTCTTGGCTATTGTATATAGTGCTGCTGTGAACCTTGGGGTGCATGTATCTTTTTGAATTAGAGTTCCCTCTGGATATACACTCAGAAGTGGGATTGCTGGATCATATGGTAAGTCTATTTTTAGTCTTTTGAGGAATCTCCATACTGTTTTCCATAATGACTGTACCAAACTACATTCCCACCAGCGGTGTAGGAGGATTCCCTGTTTAGCATTTATCGTTTGTGGACTTTTGAATGATGGCCATTCTGACTGGTGTGAGGTGATACCTCATTATAGTTTTGATTTGCATTTCTCTGATAATTTGTGATATTGAGCATTTTTTCATGTACCTATTGATCATTTGTATGTCTTCATTGGAGAATTGCTTGTTTAAGTCTTCTGCCCATTTTTGGATTGGGTTGTTTGTCTTTTTTTGTTATTAAGTCATATGAGCAGAACATTAGGTTTTAGGTAATTATTGATATGCTAAGGCTTAACCTGTTGTTTCATTTGTTGTTTTCTATCTATTCTCTCCTTTTTTGTTTTCCTGTTTTCTTTTTCATGCCTTTCTTTGAGTTACTTGAACATCTTTATAGAATTCCATTTTGATTTATCTATCGTTTTTGACTGTACCTTTTTGTATAGCTTTTTTGATGGTTTCTCTAGTGTCAGCATTTTTATTTAACTTGAAAACCACAGTTTACTGGTGTCATCATTTTCCAGTTTGAGTGTAGAAACCTTATCTCCTTTCTGTTCCTTTATCTATATTTTTGTCTATTGTGTCCTTTTTTCCTTTCTGATGTTCCAAGATTTCCGTTTTTTTTTTTTTTCCCTTAAATCATTTCCGTTCTGTTTAGAGAACTTTCTATAGCTGTTCTTTTAGAGTAGGCATGCTGGCAACAAATTCTGTTTATACAGGAATAGCTTAGTTTTCCTTCACATGAGAATGTCGTGATTTCTCCTTCATTCCTAAAGGATGTTTCTCCTGGGTGTAGGGTTCTGTTTTGATAAGTCTTTTCTTTTCAGCACTTGAAAAGTGCGGTGCACTTCTTTTTAACCTCCATCGTTTCTGAAGAGAGATTTGCTGTCATTCAAATTATTTTTCCTTTACAGAAAAGGTATCAATTTTCTCTGACTACTTTAAGATTTTTTTCTATGTCTTTAGTTTTCAGGAGTTTAATTATGATGTATCTTGGCATGGATTTCTTTGGGTTTATCCTCTTTGGAGTTTGCTTATCTTTTTTGAATCTGTAGTTTTATGTCTTCTTGCCAAATCTGGGTAGTTTTTAGCCATTATTTCTTCAAGTATTTTCTTGCCTTATCTGCTTTCTACTCTCCTCCTGGGACTTTGGTGACACAAATGTTAGAATTTTTGTATAATCTAGCAGCCCCTGAGGCTCTGTTTATTTCCTTCAGTTTATTTTCTCATATTATTCTGATGGTATAATTTGTACTGTTCTGTCTTTCATTTCATTGAGTCTTTTCTCTGTCACTTCCATTCTGTTCTTGAGTCCACAGGAGCACTCTCTCCCAAGTCCGTCCACTGAGTTTTTAATTTCAGTTACTGTATTTTTCAGTTATAAACTCTCCATTTGGTTCTCCTTTCCTCTATTTCTTTGCTGAGGCTTTGTCTTTTTGTTTCAAGCATGTTCATAATTGTTTGCTGAATCATTTTTATCATGGCCACTTTAAAAGATTCATCAGATAATTCTAACATCTCTGTCATCTCGGTTTTGGCATCTAGTGGTTGTCTTTTTTTTTTTTTTTTATTAGTTTGACAACTTCCTGGTTCTTGGTGTGAAGAATGATGTGTAATTGAAATCTGTACGTTTTCATATTATGTTAAGAGACCCTGGCTCTCATTTAAACCTACTCTTTCAGCTGGCTTTCTTTGACACCACTTTGGCAGGAGAAGGTGTGGGTTGCTGCTTCATTAATGCTAGGCGGAGGCAGATGTCCATGTTCCCCACTTGGCCTCTGTCAGCACCTGAGAGGGGCTTCTCGTGACTGCTGCAGATGGCAGTAGTGGCTCCAAACTTGGTCTCTGCTGACATCATGGTATGGGAGAGGGGGTTGTAAACTGTCTGGCGGGGATGAAAGTCGCAGTTCTCCTCCTGGCCTTCTGTGACACCTTGGCTGGAATCTTGGGTGCTTTGTCATCACCTGTGAGGATGAAAGTCTGGGTTCTCTTTCTGCCTGTGCTGGTGTGGGTGTGGGTGGTGTCAGTTTTTTTTTTTTTTTTAACCTGTATGTTTATCTTGAATAGAAAAGTGATTGTGTAAATGTTTTCTGTCTTGGTAGGCTACCTCTTTTGACTAGAGAGAGAGCAAGCTTTTGTTGGGGATTTTTAAAATTTGTACCTGTTTGTATTTCTGGGTTGCTAGTCTCTTGAGTTCCCAGTCTGGGATATAAGGCCAAAAGAAAACCCAGGAAACTCACCACTGTGTCATTCCTTTAGGCCTGAGGTCCCAGACCAGTCTGTTGCCTTCTTTCCACATTTCAGATTTTATTACATTTGTTTATATACAATGTATAAAGCTTTAAATTATACTTAGTTGTAGGAATAGGAAAAACTATGTCTCCTGCATCTTCCTAAGTGCTGACAGAGTGCCTCCACCTTACGCCACCACAGCCACCCCTGTACCCAGCCCCTCGCCTGCTGGACAGAGGGCATGTGCGAGAGTGTGGAGGGAGGGGTGCGCTGAGGCCCAGGGGCACCACCCACGAAAGGGAAGAGAAGCTTTTACCCTTTTACACACCACCTTAAGTGGCCAGTGCCTGTTTTCAGAAGCTTACCACCCTTTCAGAGAAGGGAAGCTGGCACCTAAGCAGGTCCTGGAACCATGAAGATGTCCGTTCCAGGGAGATACACCCCAGAACACAAGGATTAATCATTGGCCAGAGAATGCCTTCAGGAAGGTTGCTCATCCTGGGTACTGCAGGCCCAGGAGAGGACACGGGACCCCAGGACACTGGGAGTCACCAGGGTTGCCATGTGGTGGGGTCGCTACCCCCACATTGGCCAGAGTCGGCAGGACTAGGTAGACGGGGACGCCTGGAACCAGTCCTATCTTATGGAGTCCTCACGGGACCGCCTAAGGTTAGTGTTTCTTTCTGTGGCAGGAGCACTCTCTCCCTGAAGGACTGATGGGACCCACCTCCCCCATCCCTGAGGGCTCACTCCTTGGGTGCATTCTGAGTCACTGGGAGAAGTTTTTCTCTAGATTCATTTAAAAAACAAACAAACAAACAAACAAAACACACATCTTTTGTAATACAGCCTGGCCCTAGTATAAACTTGAGGATGAAGAGACCTGGCTGTATGATGGAAGCCTCAACTATGACACCATCCTACAGCTAGACCTTATGTTCAGGCCCCTTGTTGCCCCAAGAGAGAACCCGGAACAATGCAGATCCTACATTAGGGAACCTTGCCGGCTGGGACCCATTCAGGCTACACAAAAGCCCCTCTGATGTTATCCCTGAAGGAACACAAGCCCCGGACAGAAGACCCCAGCTCCAATACTCTCACCATCTTTAGTCCCTCCCCTACTCTGTAAGCCTCTGTACCTTTCCATACCAGAAGTGCAGCCAGGACTTCTGTGCCCCTCCAGGAAGTTGCAGGCTGTACACATTTCTGCCAACTCCTCTCTACTCTGGGAAGCATTGTGGCTGTACACCTTCCCTTTTCCTGAATTTCTCTTATGTCCTTCTCTCCTGACTCCTTGCCTGTCTGCTGATACTTGAGTCTCCTTGCCTGCTTTGCCAGCAGGTCAGGTGTTAAACCCCTTTTACTTCTGTGAAGAGTTACCCTCCTCAACACAAAGACCATACCTTGAGGGGAGATTTTGCCTTGTGTTACTGCCCTGTGGCACTCCAGCCCCACCCTTCAGCTCTATTTGTTTCTTTTTTTCTTTCAGAGATAAGGAATTCAAGTTAATCAACTCAGGGCCTAGGCCCCCTCCCTCTGAAAGATTTAGGCCCTGGGACTCTGGTCACTTTTTCTCCCTTTGGGTCATTGAATCTTACAGCTAGACCTATTTTGTAAAAGAGAAGATAAATGGGGGGAAGTCCCACACATCCAGAGTTCATTACCTTATTCCAAGATCCAGGTCTAAAGAACTCCTGGTGGGTGTGCCTGGCTCACACCCCTTCAAAGCGCCTTCTTCCTCAACAGGAGCCCCGTGTTTTAGATGACCCCTTTATGGGTCCACCTCCCCGAGGTCCACAACCAGAAACTCCTACTCCCTCATTCTGAGGGGGCACAGGGTTTCAGGCCATCTAGCACTTACACCCCATCTGGGCACCTGGGGACCCCAGACCCCCATGAATCAGCTTGTGGATCTGGTGTTTGGAATATTTAACAACAGTTAGGGTTGAAGAGGCAGAAAGGATTCAGGGACAACAGCAGAGTCACAATTTTTGATGGCAGCCCTAACCCCTGCACCACGTTAGGGTTTCCCTTGCTTGTCAAGACCCAAGGCGAGGACAGGATCCAGGATGCCTGGATCAGAGCCCCTGTCTTGCCGAGAAGGGACCTGTTTTAGGTCTGGCTAGGAGAGCCACTGGAAGGACTAATGCCCCATGTATCGGGAAAGTCCACCGTGACCCTGCCCGATATGCAAATGAGAAGGCCACTGGAAGCAGGACTGCCCCCAGTCCTGGAGGGGGCTTGGGACTCCCAAACCAGTGATGGCTGAGAGGACCAAAGACTGACAGGCCCAGGACCCTCCAGGCTTCCAAAGGACACCTGGTCATTTCTCCGGA
This sequence comes from Camelus dromedarius, assembly GCF_036321535.1. Taxonomy (NCBI): domain Eukaryota; kingdom Metazoa; phylum Chordata; class Mammalia; order Artiodactyla; family Camelidae; genus Camelus; species Camelus dromedarius. The sequence goes on from NC_087450.1 coordinate 11,353,752, forward strand.
GGAGCCTTGCGTAACCCTTGACGTGGCAGGCAGGAAAGTTGTTTTCTTATTAGATACAGGAGCTGCCTACTCTGTGCTGACTGATTTCCCTGCACCCTTGTCTTCCCAATCCTGTGTAATTATGGGGATTGACAGAAGGACCCAAATCAAGCAATTCACCACACCCTCCCCTTAGCTCCCTGCTAGCAATAGTCCAATTAAGCGACCCTTAACAGGGAAGGCACCCAAGAAAACGAATGCTCTTGGCCGCGGGAGCCTGCCTCAGTCCCAAGCCAGAGGAGGTCCGCCATCCACCCCGCTGTCTGGGGGCACTGAAGTCCCTGACAGAGCTGCTGTTGGCAGGCTGCCTTTAGAAACGAGACCACCTCAGGCTATAGGCAAGCCTCTTCATGTCAAAGGCTGAACTGAGGTCCATAATTAGAGAGTTTCTCAAACCCAGGAAGGATCCTCAAAAATGTTTCAAGGCCAGTCTTTACAGGACCACAGGAAATAATCCAAAATCCATTAATCCTTTTACCACTCCCCCAAACTACCCCTACTTATCTTAAGAAACTTGCAAATATCAGAAAAACCTTTTTCTGACATTCAGGGAACAAAGCCATCCTAGGAGCAACTTGCTTTTCTCCTCAAGCCTTTGAGTTGCATCTTTTACCTGGTCTTCTCCAGGACCCCCTATTTCATCATCTTTTTACAATACAAATTTTGAGAAAGGAGTTAAGTAATTTGGAATTTCACTTATTAAGGATGAATAGGCATCTTGTGTCTTAGTCATTGGGACATGTGACTTTGTTTCTTTCCATCTGCCAGAAATCCGACTTGAATCCAACTTCTGGTAATTGATGAGTCTTACATTGTACCTGTTCATGGCTAAAATTTTAGAATGGGAACTAATAAGTCTCTGTGTTTGTGTCTTTGTACATATCTATATGTTTGTTGTAGATGTGCGGCATTGCCAGAATTGTAAAAGAGCACTGTTTAATTGGCTAAAGGAAATTAAATGTTTATGTAAATACTTAGAAATATAAACATAACTGGCCAGAGTTAATTTCAGGTTCACGTGTCTGGAAAATATTCAGTACTGAATCAATATCTGGTATAGAAGCTAGCTTAAGTTTGTTGGTTTGATTAATATAGAGATGTCTTTAGAGTCATCGATGTTAAGTATGTCAACTGAAATAAATGCGCAGCTTAAAAGTTGAGAGTTATGTTTTATTTGGTGGGAGGACTTGAGCTGGGATGACAGCCTCTCAGATTGCTCTGAGGGACAGCTCTGAAGAGGTAGGGGAGGAGCTAGGATATATAGGAGCTTTACAACAAAGACCAGGTAGTTGGAACAATAAAAGGTTACTTGTTAACTAAAGAAAACCAAGCTTCTCAAGTTAAAGAATTTAGTACTTTTCTGTGTACTGGAGGAAGCAAACATTTGGGCTCATTGAATTCATTCCTTTGACAAGCATCTGGCTATCGAGGGCCAGTATGTTGTCCTTTCTTATTCTGGGTCCCCTCAGAGGGCACCATTGTGAGTGGCTGCAGAGTCTGGGCTGCAGGTTTGTCTTCAGTGGGGGGGTGGCGGCAGCCGCTGATGACTTGATGGCTTCAGCATTCTTTCTTTACTGATATGGTTGCAGTGTTTTTCGTTCACAGTATAATGCTTTTGTCATACCTAGGAAGGAAAGTAAAATTAAAGCTACTAAATGAATAAGGGAAACATTTCAAGATGCCAGAAAGTAAGATGTGTGTTTTCAGTAAAAGAAGGTATTAGGAATGGAGTTGCATTTTGTTATGGGAGAATAAAGCAGATTTTGTCCTAAAGCTGTTTGCTTCTGAATGGGAAAGAAAATAAGGGACAAAATAATATGGATATGGAAAGTTGTGGAAGGTTTGTGGAAGAGAAACCCTGAGGCATCTCAGAGAAATATTAAATGAACTAGGATTATTTGGTATGTTAAGTTAAATGCAATCAGTCAATTCTGGTGGCTGTGACCCAGTTTCTTCACTGATTACATTGTAATTTGGTATTTAACCATGCCTTTTTAAGTCTTGTGTCATTTATAAACAGTTCTCTGGTGCTATCACAAAAGTGCTTCATCTTCAAGATTCATAAGAAGGCTACGGAAGTGGTGACAATACCACATCAAGATGACAGCTATGCAAGGATAGTGCCATCTAACTCAAAACAAGCTGTCCTGCCCCTAGGACCTCTAGATCAGGCATCCGGAGATTTTCACTCCCTGGGAGGCAGGGTCTATGCCCCTACTCAGCCCCAAAGTAGCTACAGGAGACTGATCGTCGCCCCTCTGCACCTCTATAAGATTATGGGAGTAAAATCTTGAGGGGGGAGTGAAGTGGGAGGAAAAGGGGCAGGGCACAACCACTGAAGGAATGACACAGCCATTGAGGACAGGACAAACTGGTTACAACCAAGATGGCAGAAGATTTGACCTTGAGCCTCATGTGCACTCATAGGAGCCGTGACAATTCCCAGGCTGACCATAAAAAGTCACAAAGTGCGTGCGGTGCGCTTCCTGGAAATCCTCGCTCCTTCCCCAAAATAGTTGGAATAATCCTCCTCCTCATTAGCATACGAAATTACCGAGCCCATAAAACCTAAAAACTCTGCACCTCGGGGTTGCTCTTGCTCTCACTCTCTCTCACCTTCTGAGATGGTCCTCACTCTGTCTATGGAGTGTGCGTCTACTTTTACTTTAAACACCCCACACCTCTTGGCTTCTCTCCCCCTCACCTTTCTGAGATGGCCTGTGCTCTGCCTATGGAGTGTGCATCTCCTAAGCCATTTTCCCTTCTGAGTGAGAGAAACCACACTCTGTCCATGGAGTGTGTATCTCTCTAAATAAACTTGCTTTCACTTTACCATGCCTTGCTCTTGAATTCTTTCCTGTGCCAGGCGAGAACTGATTCTACCCCTAACATCTCATCCAGTGCACCTCACTTCTCTTACCTATGATTATCCTATAGAAGCCTTATTCATATGTGTCCCAGTGTTTCCATTTCTTCTTTTCCTGTCATATTTTATAAAAAAGTGTATTGGTTTACCTGATTCTCCATTAAACTTTATTTTCTGTTTTATATGAAATTATTGTATGTCGTATCTGTGAGTGTGTGACAGTCCCGAGGCAATTCTTTTAAAATTTCCTTTTGTTAATTGAGTAACCTTTATGTTCTAGATACTATTACAAATATTTGCTTCATATGTAGGCTTCCAGGAACTTATTTATCGAGTGAATCAAGTACTGCCTGCAGTTGGTCTGAAATTATCCTTTCTGGCAATAATTAGGCAGCAAGGCCAGTTTTCTAAGGTCACGCCTAAAACTGTATAATCAGCACATAAGACATAGCTTTTCTTTCCAATCTCTTTGGGGGTGGTGGTGGAGAGGGAAAGAAAGGGGAGGAAAGGCATACACTCAGCTCAACCAAAAGAGTTTTCAAATCTCTGTAAGGTAGAAGACTAAACGGTAACAGAAATCCTTGTTTGTCTCACTGAAAGTTACCTGATCTTTCAGAAGACTTTGCCTGTAGTTCCCAGCTCCTGTGCCAAATTTTAGGAATAAACTGTGAGGAAAGGACTCTTTATTGAGCTCATAAAATTTTTACCCAGAGTCTTAAGCTAAGTAAGGGTCAATAAAAATAAAAGCCTCATGCGATCGACATTCTTTTTTTACGATTAGTCTTAGAATAGCTGTGCCTCTGGTTTGCCAGTTTCTTGGGTGATGTTGATTGAAGAAGCGCAAGACTGCATGTATTGAGGATGCTGGCTGTAATTGTAATGGATTATTTGGTGATGTGCTGCCTTGTTTTACTAAGGAGGAGCAAAATGTTGGACTTTAAAACAATGGCTCAGGCCCTACTCTCCGAGTCAGAGAAGGTCGTTCATGTGGAGGAGGTAAATTGGCAGAGTGGTTCTTGAATAATTCTGGAGGAAGAAAATCTTTCTAAGGCTTTATTTAGCTTGAAGTCAGTTGTACAGTCTAGGGGCCTGTGACCAGTACTTAGTACAGTATTTTTTCAATACACAAAGTTCTGTGAGTTTATAAAGCCTCCCAAAGGTATGCCAGATTTAAACTGTCTTCATCTCCATTATCAAATTTGGACAGGATGACCCAGAATTTGTCCTTGTTAACCAAATTAATTAAAAAAAAAGTCAGAAGTTTGTCATAAATTAGTTCTTAAGAAAATTGTCTAGTGTTCTTTTTGTGGTTTTATTTCCCATGTCATTATGAAAACTTGGTCAGGAGTTTTATTTTTTGCTACCTTTGTCTTTGACAAAGTAGGAGGACAAGTTCCATGCCACTTATTTTAAATAACCATGGTTCGTAGATAGAAGAAGCAGAGGGAAATTTCTCAAGATAACTGGCAGCAGAGTTGTAAAGGTTTCATTGCATTACAAGTTGCTAGAAAGACTTTGAAATTCCATTGATCCTCCTGATTTTCCTCAGTTTGCTAGTCTTTTCAGGTCAATCATGCACAGAGATGGTTCTGGAATAGCTCTTTTAAGAGTTAAATGAAGGAGAAATGGTCATCTGTCTGATCCAGAAGTGAAGAAGGGCTGCAAAATATGCAAATTGCTGTACACCTGACCAGATTTATTTCTGGTGTTACTGTTATGCACCATTAAGTTATATTCATCAAATAAAAATTTTAGAGAATGTTTTATTCAGGTCAGTTTGTTGTTACTAAAATAATTACTTGCTAGTAATCAGACCATTAATTTCTCCATGGCTCTTAATACGGGCTGCATCAGACCCTTGTCTATTGTGGTATTCTTGATTTTAGAGATACAACACAAAATAGGCAGCCAGACCTATTAAAAACAAGTAAATAAAAATTAAATTGACTCAGAAGCAAATGAAGAATACAAGTCTGCAGCAAAATTCTTGATCCAAATTTGCTTTCCTAGAATCCATAGTTAGAGCAGCATCAGCCAGTTTGCTGGAAAAGCTGCGGGTCAGAGAACAGCCTGCTGTTCCTTATCTGCTTGAGGTTGGAATCCCAGAGCTATGTATATTGTTTTATCATTAGTTACTTAGAAAGGTGAGGTTTAGGTTATGTATGTAGCTGGGAGACTCCTGTCAGTCTAACCTCTGTCATCTTTATGGTCAGACTTCTTAAAGATTTGTAATTCACTGTGGGGGTTCAGGTATGGTCTAAATTAGGTTAATTCTTGCATATGTTTACTTTGCACATTTGTGCAGGTTTTATAGTGCACATTGGGCCATACCAAAGGTGATGCCATTTGTAGCATAGATAGCATAGATACTGTAGGTTTATATATTCATTAGGACAGTTTTCCAGCAGATGGCAGGCAAGTATCTTGAAGAGGGGAAAGATACCATATGGGCAAATGTAGACCCTATTTTTAAGTATATAAAAATTTCTTACAAAACTGTAAATGAGAACTCTTTTTAAGTTGTATTTATAGATGCAATAATTTTAAGTGCACTGTCCATATATTAACCCTTCTTTCTTGTATTGTTTCTCTCATGTTTTACTTATTTTAATTTTGACAGCGTTTTCCCCCCTTGTCCCCTGGAGAACTGAGCACTTACGTGAATTTGCTGTGAAAGTGTTTTGGAGTTATTTATTTTTTCATCACTTTATTTTTATTTTATTTATTTATATTTTGGTGGAGGGGAGATAATTAGGTTTATTAATTTATTTTAACAGAGGTACTGGGGATTGAACCCAGGACCTTGTGCATACTAGACATGCACTCTACCACTGAGCTATACCCTCCCCTGCTGGACTTATTTTTGATGTGTTTAATTTGTTCACAGTTTAGCAACGCTGAGGCCTTGATATGGATGTTCTTGCCATGTTGAAATGACTTAATGCTTGGATCCTGTCAATAGCTCCATTGTATGTTGAATAAACCTCACATCCTTGCCAGAGGGCTGGGTATTACTCAGTTGTGATTCTATCAATACGTGGTCAGCTGGATTTCAGGTTCACTTGTTATTACTCAGGGTTCCCAGGAGGTTGCCCTGGGTAGCACGAGGCTTTTGATAGTATTCACTGTCTAAAGCTGTTTCTAACACTGGGTTTGGAAATTTTGTTACTTGTCTTTGCATCAAAATTGGTCACAGTTCAGGTGGGGTTACTGTTTCATTTCTGAGATTTCAAGTATTTTTGAGGCCTTTATCCCCAAAGTTTACCAGCAAGCAGGTTCTCCTGGAGACAACACCTACATTTGTTGGATTTAAGTGGCACTAACAATACCAAGAGGAGTACAAATTGGCCTTTCAAGGTTACCGGGTTCTCAAACTGGAACAAGGATCAAAATCACCTGGAGATGGATTGTAATACAGGTTGATCTGAATCTTAGAATTCTTTTTTTTTTTACAAGATGAAAAGAGATTTTTTTCTCTCTGATTTTGAGAATAATATATATATAATAGTGAAGAATTCAGACCAAAAAGAAAAGCTTTAAGATGAAAGTAAAAAAAAAAAAAACAAAACTTAACAATCCCATTATCAATAAACTAATTTTGGTATACTTCATTCTCAATGTTTTTCTATGCATTTATATACATTTATAATCTCATTTACATGATTCAATTTATATATTTTTTTAACTTCTAAAATTCAGCAATATACAGTAGACATAGATGTATGTCAAATTAGTATTCCATTACATAGATTGCACAATTCATTTAATCAGTGATAGTGGTAAACATTTAGACTTTTTTCAGTTTTTCACAGTTAAAAGTTCTTAAGCTGCATTTTTTACGTGTCTAATCGTCTTATGAATTACAAGAAGTGGTCTGCCAGGTCAAAGGAGATGTACATTTAAAATTTTGATAAAATTGCCAAATTGCCTTCTAGTAAGTAGAGAATTAACTCTTCCAGCAAGCTTCTACAAGTTTTGCCTGGAAACAAAATGGTTTTAAAGATAGTAACTTTCCTTTACTCCAGTCTTCATATGGCAGAAAATGTTTTCTCTAAGATGGACTATGACTATTCTTAGAGCAAATAAAAATTCTAATAGTTCTGGGATAGGGTCCTTAGCTGTGTCCTCTCGGACTTCATCATAGTTCTGGTAAGAGTCCTTAATCATGGTGAACCTCAAAAAACACTGTCCCAGACATATCTTTATTATATTCATGATATAGAAAGGACCTTCTGGAATGACAACTGCATTATTTATCCTTCATTCAAGTTTTGTTGGAAGTTTCTGAAAAGGACCTTTATTGCAGGGTAGGGACAGTTAACATAGTGCTTTAGGAATCATCTGGTGACCAGTTAAACAACTAAAAATATCCTGAAACTTTAGGGTGTAAAAGGAAACCTTTAAAATAAAAGTCAAACCATCTTTACAGTGACGTAATTTTTTTTTTTTTTGCTAGTTGTCCCTTTTTTTGAAAATGTATTCCTATCAGTAAACGATGAGCACACTTAACCCTCTTTTAAGTGTATTTATAAATTACTTGTAACTACTAAAATATAAAATGTTGCAAAACATACACAGAAAAATATAAGTTAAAAGGATGAGAGTAGGATGTTGATAGTAAAGATGTTAATTTCTTTTTTTTAATGTACTTTAGTAGAAGCTGCTGTTCCATACAGGGTTTATTTCTTAAGCATCATTTTCTGCAGGCATGTATCTGAACTGAATTTTTATACCTATCACAGTTCTACCAAGCCCAAAATACCTATTTTGATAGTTTGGTCCTGAACCTTATAACGTGCATTATGCTTCTTTAACAATGTCTGAAAAATTGAAGTTACTGGTAATTACCACAGTGGAGAATAAGAAGAAAGAGGATATTATTTGTTCCTTTAGGTAGATGGGGAAAATTCTACAATTTAAAAGCATTGATAGAGGATATATTACTTTGACTTTACATCCAGTTGTATTCAGAACCGCAGAGTGTATAAAAGGTATCACAGAAATCATCTTGTCTCATTTCTCTTTATTACCTAAGTTTTAGTGCAGTGTAGTGGTCAAGAGCCCAAACACAGAGCCTGGAGTTAGGCTACTTGGATTCAATTTCTGCCTCTGTTACTTATTAATCATGTGATCTTGGGTGAGGTACTTTTCCTTTTTGTGCCTTACTTTCTTCATCTGTAAAATGGGGCTAATAAGAGCATCCACCTTAATAGGGCTGTTGTGAGAAATAATTTATGTCAATCTTGTAGTCAGAGCGTTTACTAAATGTTTATTATTACTACTAGTTGTTCATTATTACTAAATTAACTTCAAAGTAATATAAAAAGGAACATATAAATTAAATTGAAACTTAAAAATTAAAAAAAGTCACGTGTAGATCTCCCACCAGATATTTTGATATTTTATAACAGGCAGAATGACATACCTTTCTGGAGTCCTACTGCTTGGGTTTGAACCCTGGCTTTGTTACTTACTAGCTATGTCAACTTGGTGAAATCAGCTTAGATTTGCCTCTGGTTAACCACTCATCATTTAAATGAGTGATAATAATAGTGTCTATTCTAGAAAACTGTTACTAAAATTAAATGAATTGTTAACTTATACAGAGCTTAGTAGAATGCCTGGGTGTAATGAGTGATCAATAAAATCTACATATTTTATTCTTTACAGATACTTAAAAATATATTTATAGATTTTAATTTTTAAAATAAATCATTTAATAAGTTCTTTTAATGCTCTGATTTGATTATATTTATAATTTTTACTGTCTTTGTAACATTCTATTATTTTGAGATACTGGGAACCCTAAATAGTAATTGTCTCACCTCTATGTTAGAAATAAGTTTTGTTTGTCCCATTTCTTCAAAATTAAAAGGTTATTCTTTTGTAAACATTTCAAAAATACTGTTTCTTTTGCATACATTTTGACATTAAAATATAACTTTAAACCTTAATTTAGAACACATTTCAAATGATATTGAATATTAGACCAAATGACCACATAAAATAATATTTGGAAATAAATTCATTGTTATTATCTTGTATTACTGTCAGCTTTTTCTTGTTTACCTAAGCACAGGCTTTTATGTTCCTGGCCTATTAATGAACCTGACAACTACATATTCATGATACAGACTGTCATTACATGTTTTCATGAGTCTCATGGTGTTGCTTTGGCCTGTATTCCCTGTCTTTTGTGGCTTCAGTCTTTACAACTTTTATAGAAAAATATATAGATGGACTATTTTATTTAGTTACTATTTGCTGAAATATTGGAATATGTTATGGGAACCCATGAGACCAAATGTGTGAAAATGACAAATCTAAACTGTGTGATCATTGTGTGTATACTTTTCTCCTTGAGGGTTAGATTCTGCTTTGCTGTCTCATAAATGTGTGGTATTTAGCAGTTTGGGTCTCCAAATGCTGTATTGATTAGTAATTATAATATCTGGCACATTGTTACTTTAAGTCAACATGTTACAGATCTGAGTGAAACTTTTTAAAAGTTAAAAGTGTTCAACTTTTATATAGTTTTTCAACTTGAATTTGGGTTAGGTGACTGTGAGTTTGTGATAAAGCTTAAGAGCTATAAAAATCATGTATAGTTATTTTTCTTTGCTCTGCAGTTATAAAAAATGGGTTTCTTATCTTTTGTTTGTTTTTTCCAACAGGTAAGTTTTTGGGATGGAAAACTGCTAAGTTTACTGTTTCTAGAGGTGTTCTTTTTAATTTAATTGTTTGGTTTACAAACATTTTAAAAGTATCTAGTCTGTCAATTACTGTTAGTCCCAAGGGATATAAAGATAAAATTAGGAGAACAGAGTTTATTGGGGATTTCTTTGGTCGAACACATACATTTTTAAATTGAAAAATTAATTTTGAATAATTTTCCCATAATGTCAGGTGTTTTTCTTTTCAAGGAAAACAACTGCTTATAAAATACTAGAATTATGAGAAGTGAAATTAGTTGTATTATACTTTTTTGGGGTTAGTTTTTTTCTGTTGGGGGTGGGAGTAGGTATGAAACAAAATTCTCCATATAGTGATAGTTACTGAAGCTAGATGGCAGGTTCACGGTGAAAGATTCAGTTAATCTAGAACTTGAATCAAATGAAATATTGTTTTGGGAGATACAGTATTTCGATCAAGTTTAGTATTTCTAGAAAATATATTGATCTAATTTGTGGTAAATTTATTCTTTGTGATTTAGCATTTGATTCAGTTTATGTTTCAGTAAAATTAATATCTAGTTCTAGATTAAGTAAATATTGAGATGGGGAAATAGATTATTAAAAACTAACATGGAAATAATATGTTACTTAAAATTAAGCATGGTTTTCTTTTTCTTTTCAATACATAGAATATATTAAGAATTTTATGGTGTTTTCTGTGTAATTTTGCATTGTTGAAATTTTCAACATGCATGGAAGTAAAGAGATGAGTATAGTATTTATCATCTAATTTAGCTAACAAAGGAAGGTTGAAGAAGGTCTGGCTTAATTTTGCTAGACTGTACAAATGTTAAGGGGAGGCAGCACGGGCTGTCAACTTGGTGGCCTTATCTATAGATAATAAGAGGTAAGATGATAGTTTTAAAAGTACTGTCCAGAGCCAGTTGTAAATTTACTAAAGGCAAGACTGTAGTATCCTTGAAGTGCATTTTAAACTGCATTTTGTGTTAAGAGAGTAAACTGAGGTAAAGTGAATTGCTTGAGGTCACAGAGTTAATTAGTTGGAGAGTTTGGATTTAAGCTGGTTTCTCTGATCCAAATCTGGTGACTTTTCTTCTCAACTTTGGCTGTTGGCAAAGTATATTGTTTTTGCTATACTTTGTATGGCTTTGAGTTTATAATTTTTCCTAGTGGCGCTATATTGGAATGATTTCTTGAGAGAGTCCTTAAATTTGTATGTGTGTGTGTGTGTGTTTTCTTTTGCCTAGTCTTCCCCTCCAGTTCATCTCCAACTAGTCCCTCCTCCTCTAATAAAAAATTCCAATTCTAGACCATTTCCCTCTTACTCTGCTTTTGTATTCTCCTATACAGAGGCCTTCTCTTATCTTTTCATTAGCTTTTTACCCACATTGAGCTAAAAAATATTGGGAAATTCTTTGTCTCTATGTCTAGCTAGAGACAAATTCTTTGTATCTTCCTTTAATGAGGAGATCAGAGAAAAAAGGGACATTTTCGTCAGGACCAAGTCTGTCAATAAACATTAAACAGCTCTTTGCTTGTCCCTTCAGAAAATTACCCTTGCCGAGGAAGAGGACCAGGCTAATGCTGCTTGGTTCGTATGGGAAGTGATGAACCAGAGAAAATGATGGAGTGGTCAGTGGTTCCATTAGCCTCAGGCTTGATGACTCTAGTTTTGGGATTTCCAGGGGAAGCCATTCCTTTGACTTATTTCGTTTTCCTCCCACTCTTTTTATCTAAAGTCCCCTCCCACAATTAGAAGTCCTCCCAGAAGCTTAATTTGTCTACTCTGTACCTGTTCTCCTGAGAAGTACTATAGCCTGATGTGTATTTGTACATTATTAATTATGTTCTTTTGGGAAGTTTACTTTGCAATTTGACCTTATTCCCTCTTGATAAATTATCCCTTTTATGAGTGCTCTCCTCCTGTGGTCTAAGTGAAATTGCCTTTGTTGCAAATTGAGTTGCTTTGTGTCCTGTGGCAACAGAGACTAGTGGGGATGCCTGGGAGATTTCTACCTTCAAATCTTGACTATATAAAGTGGCAAATGGGGTGTCCTGTTGGAGGGCCTGTATGTATTAGGGGAAGGGATGGGAGTACAGAGACATGAAGGTGGGGGTGAAGAGAGAGAGTCATCTGTTAAACAAATAATTATTTAGTGCCTAATATATTTTTAGGATAGAGAGATGAATAAAATATGGTCCCTGTTCATGAAGAGTGCATTATCTAGTGGGGAAGAGGATTATGTAAACATCTAATTATGATAAAGTGTAAGTGTATGTATTTGTAAGGGAGGACACGTAAAATAGTAATTAATTCTTTGAAATAGAGGTGCCTTTTGAGTTGGGTCTGAGATAATGAACTCAAAATTATTTTACAATAAGGACAAATAACAGTGTAGGAGGGTTCCCTGTTCTCTGCACCCTCTCCAGCTTTTACTGTTTGTGGACTTTTGAATGATGGCCATTCTGACTGGTGTGAGGTGATACCTCATTGTAGTTTTGATTTGCATTTCTCTGATAATTAGTGATACCGAGCATTTTTTCTTGTACCTGTTGGCCATTTGTATATCTTCATTGGTGAATTGCTTGTTTAGGTCTTCTGCCCATTTTTGGCCTGGGTTGCTTGTTTTTTTCTTATTAAGTTGTGTGAGCTGTTTATATATTCTGGAAATTAAGCCTTATCTGTCTCATCTTTTGCAAATATTTTCTCCCATTCTGTTGTCTTTTTGTTTTGCTTATGATTTCTTGTGCTGTGCAAAAGTTTGTAAGTTTCATTAGGTCCCATCTGTTTGTTTTTGCTTTTATTTCTATTGCCTGGGTAGACTACCCTAGGAGAACATTGCTGAGATTTATGTCAGATAATTTTTGCCTATGTTTTCTTCTAATAGGTTTATAGTGTCTTGTTTTATATTTAAGTCTTTAAGCCATTTTGAGTTTATTTTTTGTGTATGGTGTGAGGGAGTATTCTAACTTCATTGATTTATGTGCAGCTGTCTAGTTTTCCCAACACCATTTGTTGAAGTGACTGTCTTGACTCCATTGTATGTTCTTGCCTCCTTTGTCAAAGATTAATTGACCAAAAGTTTGTGGGTTTATTTTTGGGCTCTCTATTCTGTTCCATTGATCCATACATCTGTGCAGCTGTTATGGAAAACAGTATGGAGATTCCTCAAAAGACTAAAAATAGAGCTACTATAGGATCCAGCAGTCCCGCTCCTGGGCATATATCCATATATTCAAAAAGATACATGCACCCTGGTGTTCATAGTAGCACTATTTACAATAACCAAGACATGGGAACAACCTAAATGTCCATCGACTGATCACTGGATAAAGAAACTGTGGTATATTTATACAATGGAATACTACTCAGCCATAAAAATGATAAAATAATGCCATTTGCAGCAACATGGATGGATCTGGAGACTGTCATTCTAAGTGAAGTAAGCCAGAAAGAGAAAGAAAAATGCCATGTGATATCACTTATATGTGGAATCTAAAAAAAAAAAATAAGAGAAACAAACTTATTTACAAAACAGAAACAAACTCACAGACATAGAAAACAAACTTATGGTTACAGGGGGTTTGGGAAGGTGGGTGGGAAGGGATAAATTGGGAGTTAGAGATTTACAGATACTAACTACTATATATAAAACAGATAAATAACAAGTTTATACTGTATAGCACAGGGAACTAAATTCAATATCTTGTAGTAACTTATGGTGAAAAAGAATATGAAAATGAATATATGTATGTTTATGTATGACTGAAGCATTGTGCTGTACACCAGAAATTGACACAACAGCTTTTATATCCCCTGAGTAAGCTGCAGCCGCCCCCTACGTCCCCAGGAGACCCTCCAAATCCAGCAGGCAGTCCTGGCTCAGGTTCCTGTGAAATCACTGCCTCTGCCCTTGGACCTGGTGCACCGGAATTTCCATGTACACTTCCCAAGCGAATGGATTTTCCATTTCCCCCAGTCCCATGGGGCTCCCAGAGCCAAGCCCTGCTGGCCTTCAAAACCAGATGTCCTAGGGTCTCCTTCTCTTCCCAATGCTGGACCCCAGGCTGGGAAGCCTGACGTGGGGCTTAGAGCTCTCACTCCTGTGGAAGGGCCTCTGCGACTTAACAAATCTTCAGCTTGTGGGTCACCCACCCGGGAGGTGTGGGGCCCAAGTATATCTTGAGCACGCCCCTCCTACCGTCCCACTGTGGTTCTCTCTCTGTTTCCAGTTGCAGAAGATCGTTTTTGCTAGTTTCCAGTCTTTTTTCTGATGGTTGTTTAGTAGTCAGTTGTGATTTCGTTGTAGTGGCGAGGAGAGGCGAGCTCGTGGTCCTACCACTCTGCCATCTTGACTGGAAATCTAGAGCCTCATCTCCTTTCTTCCTCTTCTGCTTTTCAAAATCCTTATGATAATGTTGGTTCTATCTGGATCATGCCTGTCTCACAGCGGATTAGCAACTTCAATTCCACCTGTGACGTTAGTTCCCTTTTGACACGTAGCCTAGTCTATTCACAGTTTCTGGGGGTTGATTAGATATGGGCCTCTTTGGGGAGCCATTACTCTGCTTACCACAGGAAAGGATAGTTTTTAATGTCATTCCCCTGTTTGAAAACTTGGTTCACTTATTACTTACAAAAGAGATTCTTATTTTGGGGGGTAGGGAAGAGGGGAGGGCAGAATTCAAATGTGATGAAACATACGATTCCTTTCATTATGATAATGATCGCATAGAAATTTTGTAATAGTTTTGGGAGGGCCTCTTAGAGGCCTAGCCTGGCTTTTAAGGCTTGTTCAGTCCAGTCCTAGCCCAACCTCTGGCTCTTCTCTTCTCCCGATCCTGTCTCCCAGCCCAAGTAATCTGTCTTTCTGGCCCGGTGCTTTTCAAACTTGGCTGTGCCTCAGAAACATCTATGTAATGGTATAAAACTATGTGTCTAAGACTCCTTCCCTTTCCAGCCAGGCCTGAGAACTGCTGATAAGGCTACACTGAATTGTTTTTCTTGGAGAACTTAATCTCCTTTTCGTCCTCTCACCTTCACAGATAAATTTCTAGTATTTTTTCAAGGTCCAGGTGGGATGGCACCTTTTCTGCGATGTTTTCTTGACTCAATTCCTGTTAAAACTTCTCATTTCTTTTCTACGTAGGTTTCACACTTTATATTTCTGCTATAGCAATTAGCTCACTATGTTTAGTTGTTCACATTTGTTTTCTGAGCAGCTTATGAATTTCTTGTTTCTAGCACCTATGACAGTAAATGAATCACGTTAGGTACTCTGTTTATTTTGATCATTTATCAAGTAAAAGTCCCTGAACTCATTCATCTGCTTATGTTTAGGTCATAATATATCAGCACCTTCTCTAGGAAGTGTGCAAAGGAAATAAAAATTTATAAAATGGTAGGAACTGATTAAAGTATTTTTGATTACTTGTGCACTTTATATGAATAAACTTTCTTTTTCTGTTTGTAGCTCCACATCTCACCAGAATATCTGGGTGATATTCTGCGTATTTCAAGATTACATTTCAGATTGTTTGACATTGACTTTGGGGCGCTCTGGAGGGAAGATCACCTCAAAGCTAGGCTCTTACCATTGCAGAACAGTTGATACTATTAGGTTAAGAGGCCCTTATGACTGCCAGTTTGGAGAGTCATGCCATACGTATTTAAGGTGACATAGACAGAGAAACAGTAGTGTCAAGCATGAGCTCCACATCAAAAGCCAAATGGCAGGTTATCAGTGTTTGATCAAAACTGAGCTGCTTCTAACAAGGGCAGCTCTATGTAGCATGAGAGAGGCTTTTTCTATTTATATGATGGTTAATGAGTTTACTGAGCAACATGGCAGTGGCTAGTGGGAGGGTAATTAGTTGTTCATAACTTTGTATTCGTCTCTCATCCTTAACACCAAGGAACACGTCCCTTTTGGAATGAGATTTAGAGCAGTTTGTATTGGTACACCATGGCTCCAGGGGAGAGATTGAGGTTAAATTTAGTTTTCTCAGTGTTCCTTGTCTTCCATTTTATAAATATGTCTTACATACTATCCACCAGCTTTTTACCCATGTCATGTTTGTTGTTCTAGGTACAAATTATTCTGGCATCTTTTTTTCTGACACACTATTTTCTTTCTAGTATGTCTTTACCTCCACAGTGGCAAAAGGGGCTCATCTCCCAGGTGAATTAATCTCCTTCAGTAGTTTTTCCTGAAGCTCTACCTAATGGCTTCCTCTTACATCTCATTGCCCTGTTTGTAAGGATTGTCCTTTCAACCATTTTCTGCTTTTCAACCATATCTACTCTCCAAGACCCACTTCACGTGTCTGTCATTCTCTTTGCTTCTAAAGAACACTGTTCATACCTCTGTTGTAGAATTGATAACTGAGATATATCCTTGCTTGTCAATTCTTCCTTCACCTCGAGACTAAACATTTTATCCTTCTGTGAGTGTTATATTTGGAACCAGCGCATCATAGTAGTATTTGGGATGGCTGAAGAGTAGGCCTTTATTTTCTAAGGTTATTTTATTATAAATGCAGCATGTTCTTAGGCGGATCAGTTTTAGGGAATAATATAGGAGTTATGGGTCTGAGTTGGATTCTTGGGAAACTGCCTGCCTACTTACGATTTGTAAAGTCTGTGTATTTTTTGTGTACCCCTTCTGTTTGAAGGTCACTGCCGTAAAAAAATTCTTGTGTATTTACCTCAGGTTACATGTCAAAGAAATGGTCACCAATGTACATAATATTTAAAACATGGAAACAGTTTATATGTGCAAAAACAATAGGACTGATAAATAAGTTACTATATGTTCATATGGTAGAACATTATATGATAATGAAAATGGATGGCTCATAGGTAAAGTAGAACAACATGGACTCAGCTCATTACGAATATACTATTGAAAGAAATAGGGTACAAAAGAATACGGTCCTGTATTCCCTTTGTGTAATGTTCAAGAGTAAACAAAACTAACCAGTATTATTGTTTACAGGTACATATGCATATAATAAAATATAAAAGAGCAAGGAAATGATTATTGCCAACTCAGGGTAATAGTTACCACTAGGGCAAAAATGTGAGGTAGTGATTAGGGAGAGATTATTTGTAGGGAAAAAGTAATGATTCTGTTGACTGAGTGAATTTGGGCAAATTATCTTAACTTTTTAACCTCAGTTTCTTTGGCTATAAACTGGAATAATATAACTACTTTATGAAAGTTTTAAGGATTAAGTGAGATAAACTATATAAAGCAGCTAGCCCAGTTTCTGGCTAATAGTTAACACTAAATAAATGATAATATTTTCTTTATTATATTGTTTCTGTCGCCGAGACTTGAAGCAGTTGCTGTAGGCTTTTAGTAGGGGAGGATAAAGTTCAAAAAAAGCGGATGAAATTGAAATAAGATGAGAATCTAAAAATAATGACAAGGACAAGGAAACTACATTCAGGTGTTACTGCTGCTTTTTTTGTGTCTTGCTGGTTGGGCTCATTATTTTATTTAATCTTCAAAATAACCCTGAGACCAGATTCAGTTATAACAGCTAGAGTTAACCAGTATCATGGGACTCAGGTGTCATTATTACCATTTCACATCAGATTGATTAGGTAACTTTCTTAGGGTTGTACAGCTAATCAGTAGTAGAACTGGGATTTGAATCAAGATTTTTTCCCGCTGTGCTGTTGCCACAAAATAGCTAGTAGTCTACATTCATTGTACATGTAAATGCTGCAGAAATGTTTAACTGAGATATATCCTGAGAAAATTCTTTTGAAGAATATTAGATTATATACATTTCCAGGGAGGGACTCCATTTTCTATGGCTATGCAACAGAGCCTGTTAAATGAATTTGGTTTATTTCCAGGCCTCCAGGATTAATTCTGATTTAGCAAGGTCCAGTCTGGCATGCTGCAGCTGCGATTTGGGGAAATTATTTGGAATCTAATTTCAGTGAATTCAAGATTACAAGGCAAAAACTTACAGGGCTGGTTGCTGAAGAACATCTCATGTTAAATTGTTGTGTGCTCACTGTCTTAGATGGTTACTGTGGTGAAGCCAGATTTGATAGTGTGCCGTCAGATTTACAGTTTCCTCCAAGGATTACAAAGATGACTTCATCAAGAGTTGCTTATCCACCAGGGACTGACAATATATATCCTTTGGGTATTGACTCCTTCCCAGCTGTGTTTGTTCCCTTATCATTATTATTTCTTAATAAGCATTTATATAGCCCTTGGTTTTAAATTTAGTTTTAATTGGCCTATTTTCAGTTTAGAAAGTTATGATTCGTATTGCTTTCAATTTCAGCAGACAGATAAAGTTAAGTGGCTTTTTAAAAACCACCCAGAGAAGTTGTAGTGGTACCAAGATGTATATCCCCAGCTCCAGATTGCTTTCATTGCCGATAGTAATCCTCTAGTCTCATTTTCTAGATTCTTATTTTGTTTTCTACTGAGCAGTTTTGGATTAAAATGGACCACTTTTGTCTTGTCTCCTACATTACTTAAGAAAGGAGCTAAGAACAGTTTGTTCACTATATTTAGCTTAAAAAATTTTGGAGACTAGAGTAAGCTGAAAACAGCTTTTGTGGGTCTGCTTTGGGGCCCAGAAACTATTCGAGAGCACTTGTCGTAAGCTAATCATCGAGCTTTTAAAAAAGCCCCCATTTTTACGTTATTTTAAATTTGTTTCTTGTTAAAGAGTACGTTGTGAATTAGGTGCCCCCTGCAATTGAGGTGCTGATGGATACTAAATACACAGTTCTTTTCTTATTTCTATTTCATTGAAAAAAGAAACCCTCTTTTGCTACTTAGATTGTGGAAACTCATTACTTACTGCTTCTACCTCACTGTTTTGTTTTTCTTAGGTTTATTTGATTGGACTCAATATATTTTTTTCTTGGATTTAAAAATTTAAAAAATTACCTCAGTAAAGATTTCTAGTGCTTCCTCAGAGTGGAGATGTTATTCTTGGCAGAGGCTGGGAAGACACTCAGGTAGAGGTGTGGAAACTCCTTTTTCTAAATGCCCGTGCTATTCCTCTGAGTGGCAACCTTAAGGGGGTCTATGAACAGCTAGGTAGATTACTATAAGACTTGATAAAATTTATAAAAAGACGAAAACATCAGAGAGATTTTGCTTTCTATTAATTAGAAGATGTAAACAGTAATTTTTCCCCTGAACTCTAGGAGTGTTAGCGTATGAGCGTGTCAAGTTCTGCCCCTCTGCTCTCTGCTGCCCCAACTTTTATTTAGCCAAATTCCTAATTTACAGAAAAATAGAGAGAACAATCGACTAGATTCAGTAATTAATGATTAACATTTGCCATATTTACTTTTATCTGTACACACTTTCCTCTTTGAGCTTCAAATTGGCTTTTTATTGTATAACTGAGAGAAAATTAAGGTTAGTGTCACCAGTTAGTAGTTTTTATTTTCACATTCTTCCTGAAAAGTAGAACATTTTAATTTCTGAGTCATAAAATGAAATAATTTTCTTTCTGATGTAAGTCACAATACAAACATGAAACATGTAATCACTCCCACCTTTAGGATCTTGGGAGGCACAGCTTAAATGAGGAAGTAGGGGACTGATATCATCAATTCACATTCAGCTCAGAAGATGTTGAGTTGTTGTCAAGAATCCCAGTGTTTCCAAGCTGTGCCTCAGCAAGTGAACTACATACACAGCCATCCTAGTCTCTGTCCCAAACTTTCATTGTATATGCCCTGGAGTTAGAGATGAAGTAGGGAGAGAAAGGGTGGAAAGAAAGTAGCATTTTTTGGTTGGAGCTAGATGTGTTACATATGTTAGCTCATTTAATAATACCATTGGCAGTGTTCTTACAGATATTAGCATCTCCGTTTTATAGCTGAGGAGGCTGAAGTTCAGATAAGTTAAATAATTTGCCCAAAGTCACATACGAGTAGTAAGTAGAGGAGGAGTATTTTGAATTAAAAAAAAATCTATATTATGTATGACAGTACATCAGGTACATTTCAATTAGGGATCTCAGGTGAAAAATGGTTCTTTTAACATCTTAGAGTTGGATACATTATTTAAGTCTCACATGATTGACAATCTGGGTGGGACTCGTTAATACTGCTTCTTGGGAGATAGTTGACAAAGGTCACAGTTCCTTTGGGATTTCAGGGGGCCTGGCAATGCTAAATGAAGTGCTTAGAGTTATGTTTTGTGCTTTTGCTCATTCTGGTAAAGGAACAGTGGAAAATTACAAGCTAAACCAGCCTAAATACAGCTCAATTCCACCACATCAGCATTCTCAGAAGAGATGGTGCCAAACATGACACCACACCCAGAACTAGCCAGGCACACCCCATTGAAGAGCCTAAGTCAGGAGTTCAGTGGAGAGGTTGTGACTCATCCCAGGATCCTGGCGAAAAAGCTAACACGAAGATTTAAGGAGGAAACTCAAGCAAAGAATGGAGTTGTGGCTCAGGGCTTTGCTGGTGATAGCGTTAGTAGTATGGGAGGTTCTTGACGTTCCCGAAGGATGTATGTTGAGTCTCCAGTCCCAGAACACTGCTAGTATAAATGATGACGTGGGGTAGTTTGCTAGGCTCATGCACAGGCTAAATGACTAGCCCTCACATTCGTCTTAACACCTGTATTTGTGCTAGATATTTTAAATAATAAGAGTAGTTAATATTTATTGAGTACTTACTTTGGGTGGGCCCTATTCTAAGCAGTTTCACACATATTAACTGATTTAATACTCACCACAGCTCTATGAGGTAGATGAGGAAACAAGCTCAGAGAGGCTGAGTGATACAGAGATCGTGGCTAGGCAAAGGAGTTGACATTTGAATCTAGGGGATGTAGATCTAGTGTTTTTGTTCTTGACTGCTATGCCGTATCAAAACCATTGTGCTATATTAGAAAAACTTTGTAAGGTAGGTATTGTCTTGCTTTTAAAATACATTATTTTTTAAGGTCAATCTTGAATAGGAAACATGTGAATATCAAGTATCAGGGTGTTATCAAGTGACTATCAGGTAGTAGTATTAGTATTAGTCATGGCTCTTACCTAGCTCAGATGGTTTGACAGGTCTTCCTTTTAGTGTTTTGAATTTGTAGTGCCATATCTCAGAAATTAGACCAGTAATATCTTTCTGGATCTTAACTAGAACCTTCTTGAAATTTGTATTACAGTTAAAAGTAAATTATAATCTTGAATTTTCCTTAAAACTGTTACAGAAAATAAAGAGACTGAATGAGATGAATTCAGTCAATACTAGTTGAGAGAATCACTTTCTGATATTATGTAATACATTTAATGTTGTCAGGTAGTTGTTCTTAGAGTTCTTTGTGAAGTAGCTTTGTGACCAGATTGCTTCTCTAGTCTCTGTAGCTGTTTTCTCTAAGTTCCTATAGTTCATAAGACAGAACGTAGCATTTAAATACTTAACTAAGTGTTGATGTCATCGCTTCCTCCCCGTCATTGGCCTAATTCAGGCTCTTATGTTTTCCTTGGACAACAGTTTCCGTACTGGTGTCTCTGCTGCATTCTTTTCAGCAAATACGTACTTAGCGATGTCTACTATGCGTGAGATGCTGTGCTCAGCACTGAGTGTATCAGCAGTAAACAAGACAGACGTCTTGTTAGCAGAGTGTATGGTCTTCCGATTAGTCAGTCCGTTTTCCGTACCATTGCCATCAACTTTTTCTAAAATTCAGATCTGATCTTTTGCCTACATCAGGCTTTTCCTAGTCAGGTTGCAGGATACCTCAATAGTTCAAATAACTTTTCCAGTGAAGCCTTGCTTGATCTCTCCTTAGAAACAGAAATAATTATTTTCTTATCCTGTTCCCATAGCACTTTATAAAAATCCTCATCAGAGTATTTATTATATTGTATTATAGTTGTTTGTGTAAGTTTCATCTTATAGTTTGTGATTTTCTTGACATCAGTGATAGTACTTTATTCAGTATTATTTTATCCTCAGTGTTGAATATAGAATCTAGAGTGTAAGTGCCCCATAAAAGTTTGGATTATGGTATAGTCTTAGTGCTTTCTATCATATCATGCATGTATGTCTTGTCTCTAATTACTAGGTTACAGACTGTCTTATAATTTCTTTGTATTCCTTCCGATATCCAGGCTGATGCAAAGGACATAATATATCCTTAAAAAAAATTTACTGATGATGATTATTCTTTCAGTATGTTCTGCATGCTAACTCTGTTGTTTAGTAAAACATTTATTGGTCCCTTGTTTTACAGAATGTCTTATTACTATATTAAAAAAAATCCATACATTTTATTTAAAGGAAACTTACTTAATTTCATGCCTGTCTTAAACATTGTGACAGGTAAGATGGGTCTTGCTTGCTTTCTTCTGTTTGGATACTATAATACTTAGAGCTAAATTTGTGGCTCATTTTCAGAAAAGATGTGATTTCTTGACATGCAACTTTTGTGTCATTTTCAATTCCGGTCTTAGGTTGCTGCCCTTTGTACTGATTGAGCTCCTGTTTTAAATTTTACTTAATGTTATGTTGTTTATATGCCACTTTAAATCCTTAAACTAACTAAAAAACAAATAAAAACCGAGACATCAGTGGTGCTTTGATTTACCCTGCAAGTACTTATTGAACCCCCCCTTAAGAAGGCATAATACTAAGTTGTATGCCCGAAGAGATAAATAATACGTAGTATCTGTCCCAAGGAGATTGATTTTGTTAATGTAGAAAACATTTGATGTAGGAAGTTTAGACTAGAGGGCTTTGGGAGGTGATGAGAGGCACAGACTGGAGATTTCGGTGCTTCTGGAGAAGGTGACATTTGAACTGAATCTTGAGAGATGGCTAGGATTTGGGGTTTGTAGAGAAAGGAGAGATTCGACATTCTAGTAGGTGGAAACAATAAATGACCAAGAAAATATACTTTGTGTGATTCATTAGGGTTATCCACCCAGTATTTCTCACATGTTATGATTGCGTGCCCTTGCCCCTTGGAAGTAGGTGTGGCCATGTGAGGCACATTGAATGATGTGTGAGCTGAAGGGACATGACTCACTTCCAGATAGAAGTGTTAAGAGTCTGTGCATTCACTCTGTTTTCTTTTCCTCCGCCACAGTGACCTGCAGTGCTCTGATTAGCCTGTGGGCCAAATACGGTTTGCTGCCTATATTTGTAAATAAAGTTTTATTGGAACATCGGCATAGTCATTTGTTTATATATTGTCTATGGCTGCTTTTGCACCACAACAGCAAAGTTGAATAGCTGTGGCATATGTCACAGAAAGCTGAAAATATTTACTAGCTGGCCATTTACAGAAAAGTCTTGTTGACAACTGCTCTAGCTGCTTACAGTGAGGACATCGTAGAGCAGAGACTCCTCTTTACCCACAATGGACATGTGCATATGCCATCGACAAGAAATAAATCGTTATTGTTTTAAGCCACTGATACTTTGGGGTTGTTTGTTACAGTAGCATAATCCAGCCCATCCTAACAGTCAGGCTGTTTACAGGAAAAAAATTTCAGTTTCCTCAGAGAGGAGGAAAGCTTATGGACAGGAGTAGTGTGAAGAAAAGATGGGGAATGTTAGGGCAATGTTGTGGAGGTACTAGACTATTAAGCTTAGGCGTTTAGATTTTATTTAGAATCCTCAACATGGAATCAGGACTTGGGATTTTTCTCAAGGGACGGAAGAATAGTATGGTAGAAGCTTTATGGTAATCTGCCAATATTTATAGAAAGGCCGGGAGCCTTCATTGGGTCAGGAACTTGATCTCTGTAAAATAAAGCAAAAGTCCCTGAAAACCAGACTGACAGTGGTTTAAATGGAGTTTGTCTTTTTTTTTAATGTAACAACTTGCAATGACTTAGTTTCTTGTCTCATTTAATGCTTAATAGCGACCTCTGATTTTTCTGTAATTTGAGCTGTTACACAAAGGAGGAAGCATCATTGTAAAGAGAGTTGTGATAGCTGAGGGTCAATTTTTCAATTTCCTTCTATTTTCTTTGATTTCTTCTTACTTTTAGATAATGCAAACACATCAAATACTGCCATCAACTCAGTGACATTTGGTGTCAGGTAGCCTAAAGTAGTTTAAACTGAAAAACAATCACTTTAGAATTAGGTTTTTATTGCATCTCCTTTACTGAATATGCTATTTGTCTGTTGAAGAAAACCTTTGTCAGTTTGCCAAGTTACATGAATACAACTTAGAGTATATTAGCAGTTCCTCAAGGTTAAGATATAATATCTTAAGATCTTGAATCCTTCTGTTTTCTTAAAGCAGTTTCGTCCTACATATGCTATTCTGAATCTACATAGAAAGAAAAAAACCCACAATAATAACAACAAAAAATGCTGTAGAAAATTCCTGTATAATCAGGTTATTTTGTAAATTGGTGGGAGAACTTGTTCTTCTAATCCTCTTTGGTTCTAGTGAAAGAATGATTTTTTTTACTTGTTTTGGTTTTATTGGCATAGGAGCATTTAGAAATTTGGAAAATTCATTGTATAGTAGGCATTTGTATTGTTTATTAAGCTATTAAATATTCCTTTTCTCTTAGAGTTTATATTTTAGTAATATACCATGTTACACATGTAGACCATTTTTTAAAAAGAAATAAACAGTATAGAAATGTTTTTCCCTTTTTGTTGATTATGAAAATAACAATGTTTATATTGCTTGAGACTCTGGTTGCAAGTGATAGAAACTCTATGTGAATTAACTTCAGCAAAACAGTTTAATTTACTAGCTTCCTGTGAGGAGGTACGTGAAGACACAGGGTGAAGCTGGTGTTAGGTAGGATTGCAACATGGGACGCTTGTGTTTTTCTCTTGGCAGTTTGTTTTACGCTTTTAACAAATGTTTTTTCTATATAGTTGAAAAATACACACATGTATACAAGTATGCATATAAAAATTTTGTGTCTATGTAACATTTATAATGCCGTGTCTATTTTGTAAAGGGGAAGCAAGTTATAATATGTACATTTCATGTATGTGTATTATATATACTTTTTTCTGGGCAGATAGAGAAAAAGATGAGTGTAGGATTCTGCGTCAGTATACTTACACCTTAATCATGGCTCTGTGACTTGGCAAAGAATTTATCTTATGTGTGACATAGTTTCTTTGTGTGTAAAATGAAAACAATACTATTACTGTATATCATGGGGTGGTTTTGAGGTTAAGCGTTTAGAACAGTCTTTTAAAAGTAGTGAACATGGAGTAAGTGTTAGTTACTATAAATACTGTAATGTTTATATTGTGCTATTTATGTACATATACACTGTGTATTTATATTGTGTTAATATATGGACAAGTATGTGTGGATTTTGTGTGCTGCTTTTTCACTAATCTTTTTGTTTTCTGTATTATATTTTTTGAACTTTAACACTTTTTAGGACACTCACAAACCTAAAGGAAATGAACTTTGGAGTTCATGGATGATCTGCCTCTGCAACGTGGGCATTTTGGGAAAAGCTTTGCTTTAGTATGATAGCCTTTAACTCAGAGAAGGATTGTGTTCAGGGGAGTGGGAGATGACTAATAGCAAATCTTAGTCATGATTTACAGTTCTTGCTTGAATGTGTTGGTTAGGGAGATTAGTATATCCCCTTCCTGAATTGAAAAGATGACTTTTTTGGCATAAACATACTAAAGATCAACCAGGGGCTTTCTATTAATCTATAAAATGACAGTTTTTTCATTGCCAGTATAAAGTGTGTTATGATTAGATTTTAAGTCTGTCTTTATTATTGGGTTCTGCAGAATGACTGACTTAATTATTTGCCCTACTTGTGTGGATTTACTGTTGCTGCCTATTTACATTTTCACAGATGTGGCCTGTTGCCCTCCTAAAGATTGCTGGTATTTATAAACCTTTCTTATGGGACTGGGTGGTGATATTAATGAATATGATTTTTTTGAATTGTATAATGAAATACGTCAACATTTGCAAGACATGCAAAACCCAGTGAACCAGGATTTTTCAAATGACCAATGCTTGATGTTACAGAATCATGCGTGGATAAAAGATTCATTCCAAGTGTAAGATAGACCA
Organism: Camelus dromedarius; assembly: GCF_036321535.1. Taxonomy (NCBI): domain Eukaryota; kingdom Metazoa; phylum Chordata; class Mammalia; order Artiodactyla; family Camelidae; genus Camelus; species Camelus dromedarius. The sequence goes on from NC_087450.1 coordinate 11,379,401, forward strand.
ATTAACTTTAATCTAAAATTCATCAAGTTTTGAGGTTGTATCATAAATTTGTGTTTGTGTGTATATATATGTTTGTGTGTATATACATATATGTACATATATATACATACACACACATATATACAGTTATCTGAAAAGGCTTTAGAAATACCTTGTCCTTTTTCCAACGACGTATGTGTGAGACTGGGTTTTCTTTATATACTGCGGCCCAAACCCCACATTTTAATAGATTTGATGCAGAAGTGATTACAGAATCCAGATGTCTTATGTTAAGCCAGACATTAAAGAGATTTCCACAAATGCAAAACAAACTCTTCCAACTAATATTTTTGCTTGTTTCAGAATATATAACTGTTTTTCATAAAATAATTTGTATTTCCTAATTTTCAGTTTTAATTTCTAATATAGTAAATATTTTTATATATGTATAATCAATGTAAACAAAAGTTCTTTAGAGTTCTTAGTAATTTTTAATAGTGTAAAGGGATTGTTGTGTTTAAAATGTTTTGAGAACTGCTAGTTTAGATGAAAGGATACTGAAGAGACATGACAACTGAGTGTTACACATCATCCTGGACTGGATGCTCTCCAGGAGGAAATGAAAATGCTATAAAGAACATTATTGGGACAGTTGACGAGATTGGAATATGGACTGTGGTTTAGATTAGAATTGTATGGATGTTAAGTTCTTGAATTTGATAACTGTATTGTGGTTAGCTAAGAGACGAGGTACACATTGCAGCTTTAAGGGTTTAATGCATGCAGCATATTCTCAAAGGGTTTAGAAAAATAAACCTACAAGTGCTTATATATAGAAAGAGAATGATAAAACAAATGTGGCAAAAACATAAATTGGTGAATTCTGTGTAACAGCTAAATGCGGAATTCTCTGTACTATTTGTACAATGTGAAATGATTTCGAAATAAAAGTTTAAAAATTATGAAGTAATATAATGAATCTTTTAGAAGCGGATTTAACAGATGAATTGGTGAGTGTTTTACTGTGCTTGTGAATGACAGGTTTTGAGCGCTTGATAGATGGCTCTGTAAGTCCTTTGGAATTTTTAACCACTTTTAAGAAGGCACTCCTTGTGCTGTGCTGCCCCCTAGTGAAGTTTGTGCTCATCAACAGTTCATTCTGCAAGTAGAATATATTGGGAAGTTAGATCGCTGTAGACATCACTTAAAAATAATGTAGTATCAAGTAAAATAAAATTTTTTTTGGCAGGGGTGGAGGAAGATAATACTGTGAGGTTATATCTCATAATCTATCTTTTCTTCTAGTTTTTAAAAAATTATATTTTTGTTCTTGTGGTTCCTTTATGTTGTATCCTCAATCCCTCTTCCCTGCTCCACCCCTGCCTCGCCACTTAAAGATAGTGTTTATTGGTTCCTCACTTGACAGAAATAGTAAAACTTACTGTATTTTCTTCTCTTCTCTCTTTTCCCTTACCACAAAATATTATCTTAGTGTTTTACTTTATAGTCTTTAAATGTTTAGAATTCTGCTCGCCCATAATCTCTCATTTGCAATTTGAAAAGCCGAAAGGCTCTGAAACCATTTGTTGTCAAAAACTGTTTGAATTCATTTGGCAAGAAAATCTGATTTGGGTTGACATGAGATAGTTTTATTCTTTATATTTACCACTGTGTGAATATTCCTACATTTTGCTGCTGAGATACTAATGTGATTGATTAGGGAAAGCTTCTTAAGACCTCACTGGAGATGTTACATAATATGTGATATGTGCCCTATATTTGTTTTTAAAATCTGCAAAATTCTGAATTAAGAAACATATTTGCTCCAAGGGTTTTAGGTTAGGGATTGCAGACTTGTACCTGATTTGCTTAGCTTTGATTCCCAGTTATTAAGTATGAAGTACCACCAGCTTCTTCTACTTTCTCTTTTCTCTCACATTTTTATTAGTTGTATAATTTTCACATCCATTTTTTATACCATATTTTGTCACTCTTAGTCTGATCATCTTTTTGTCTTAGAATTGCAGTTAAATATGTTCCCTCATTACTGCCAGTCATTTTTGTTCAAGTTTTTCCTGTCATTTAGTTTGGTTGGAGTTCCTTCTTGTAGTTGCTTTCAGAAGGACTATATGAAGAGTAATTTTTGAGTTATATTCAGGATGGTTGCTCTGTAGACGGTACATTTGAAGGACAGCTTCGTTGAACTTAAAATTCTTGGCTCATATTTTGTTTCCCTAAGTATTGTCTTCTGGTGTTCAGTGTTGTGGAAAAGTCTGATGCCTGATGGATTTTCTTTTCCTGATAATTGACTTTTTTTTTTTTTTTCCCCTTCTCCCCCCTGTTTTTCTTTGCTGTCTTTTGGTTCTTCTTTTTCTAGTCTTTAGGAATTACTCTAAGGATTACAGCATGCATTCTTCACTCATTAGGGTTTAATATAAATGTATGCTTTTATCACTTCCTTGACACTGCTTGGACCATAAAACACTTTATTTATCCTTTCCCATCTCTTAATCTACTGCTGTCATGAATTTTAATTTTACATGTCATTTAGTGCCGAGAAGATTATGCTCATTATTTGGTAGAGTCAGCATTCATTTCTGCCTACTCTTTTTGGTCTCCTCCTACACTTCTGTGCTTCATTCTGACATTACTTTCTTTTTACATGCAGAACTCTCTTTAGCATTTCTTTCAGTACAAACCTACTGCTGACACATTCTCTCATTTTTTTGCTTGTTTGTATGAAAAGTGTCTATTTTACCTTAATTCTTTTGAAATTATGGTAAAATATACATAACAAAATTTACCATTTTAACCATTTTTGTATATAGTTTAGTGGCATTAAGTATATTCACATGGTTGTGCAATCATCACCATCACCATATTCAGAATTTTTCTAATGTTACCAAACTGAAAACTCTGTACCTGTTAAACAATAACTCCTCTTTCCCCCTGTTCCTGGCAGCCACCTTTCTGCTTCCTGTGTCTATGAATCTGACTATTCTCCGTACTCCATATAGGTGGAATCGTGCAGTATTTGTCCTTTTGTGACTGACTTATTTCACTTAGAATATTTTTCTTCAGGGTTCATCCAGGTTGTAGCATGTATCAGAATTTCTTTCTGTTTAAAGTCTGGATAATATTCCACTGTATGTGCACCACATTTTGCTTATCCATTTGTCTGTTGACTAACACTTGGGTTGCTTCTTCCTTTTGGCTGTTGCAAATAATGCTGCTATGAACATAAATGTATAAATATCTCTTTGAGTTCCTGCGTTCACTTTCTGGGGGTATATGTGCAGAAGTAGAATTGCTGGATCATATGATAAATTATTTTTAACTTTTTGAGGAACTGCCAAACTGTTTTCCGTAGTGGAATGTACCATTTTACTTTGCCTGCCTGAATTTTTAAGGAACTTTTTGTTTAAAAACAAGTTTTATTCTAGGCTAGCAGTTCTTTTCCTTCTTTCTTTCTTTTTCTTTCTTTCTTTCTTTCTTTCTTTCTTTCTTTCTTTCTTTCTTTCTTTCTTTCTTTCTTTCTTTCTTTCTTTCTTTCTTTCTTTCTCTTTCTTTCTTTCTTTTTCTTTCTTTCTTTCTTTCTCTTTCTTTCTTTCTTTCTTTCTTTCTTTCTTTCTTTCGCACTTTAAGATATCATTCATCTGTTGTTTGACATATATTTTCTGTTAGAAGTCAGCTGTTAATCTTATGTTGTTCCTTTAATATTTTCTCCTTTGTTTTTGGTTTTCTGCAGTTTTACTGTGATGTGCTTAGATATAGTTTTATTTGTATTCATCCCAGTTATAGTTTGTAGAACTTGAAACTGTGGATTGGTGTCTTTTAGTTTTGGGGAATAGTTGAATATGATGTCTTTAAATACTGCTACTGCCCAATTACAGAAAGACTAGAGCTCTTTCTGGGGAGTCACAAATTCAGAACTATTTTCGTCATATTGTTAAGATGTTATTTGCTTCTTTTTCTCACATTCTTGCAGGAGAATACAGTGATGAGGTAAATCTGCTCTGATTATAGCAGGAAGTAGACAATATCTAAACTGATAAAAATTAACAAATTTTTTTACAGATACGGACTTACCTCCAGAAAATTAAAACCAGAACCATTTAAAAAAGCTAAAGCGGTTTTCTCTGGAATATTAGAATGGAAATCCAAGAAGCTTAAAAAACCCTCAGATGCAAGCAACCAAGGCACTATAAAAGGGGTGACAATAATAGCTCAAGAGGTGGGAAGGGGAAATGGAAGTATACTCAGTTAGTTAAAAAGAAGGTGGGAAAAGTGGAAATTATTTACATTCATATAATTACCTATTTGACTAGGTTTAAATCTATTATCTTGCTATTTATTTTTCTTTTGTCCCATCTGTTCTTTGTTCATTTTTTTCTCTTACTTTCCTTAACTAAGTTAGATTGACTGAATATATTTTAGCATTCCATTTTTCCCCACCGTTGTCTTATTTAGTATACCTTTTTATTTCATACACACACACACATACACACACACACACATGTATGATTGCTGTAGGGTTTATAATATGCATTTTTAACTTATCACATTTACTGTGGCCTGAATGTTTTCTGTCCCTTTGAAATTCATATGTTGATATTCAAACATCCAGTGTGATGGTATTAGGAGGTGGGAGCCTTTGAAGGGGTAATTAGATCATGAGGAAGCCAAGAAGGTAGAGTCCTCTTGAATGGGATTTGTGCCCCTGTAAGGGAAGACATGAGAGCTTGCTCGCTCACTCTCTCTGTTTTCTGCAATGTGAGGATACAGTGAGAAGATGGTTGTCTGGCAAACCATGACCTTGGCCCTCACCAAACACTAGATTTGCCAGTGCCTTGATCGTGGCCTTCTCAGTCTCCTGAACTGTGAGAAATAAATGATTGTTGTTTATGCCGTCCAATCTATGTAATTTGTTATACCAACCCAAATTGATTAAGACAACAGTCTGCCTTCAAATGATACGCCTCTTCATGTATAACATAAGATCATTGTAACAATATACTTTCATTCCCCCATTGACCTCTGAGTTATTGTTAATGTATATTTTACTTCCATATATGTTGTGAATTCTACAATTCATTGCTATTACTTTTGGTTTAAACATTCAGTTATCTTTTAGATAAATTAAAAAAGATAAAAATCTTTCTATTTACCATTTCTTATGCGCTTTATTCCTTTGTGTAGATACACATTTTGACCTGATTTTATTTTTTTTTCCCTCTAAACACCTTACTTTAATGTTTCTTATAGTGCAGGTATGCTGGCAACAAATTCTCTAAGGTTTTGTCTGGAAAAAGAATATTTTTCCTTAGGTTTTGAAGAATATGTTTGCTGATATGGAATTCTAGGTTTACAATTTTTCCTTCAGCACTTTTTTTTGGGGAGGGAAAAGGTAATTAGGTTTTATTTATTTATTTACTTAATTTTTTTTTTTTTTTTGATGGCGGTAGTAGGGTTTGAACCCAGGACCTCATGCATGCTAGGCACGTAATCTACCACTGAGCTATGCCTTTTCCCCTTTTTCAGCACTTTTTAATGATATCTTTCCATCATCTTCTTGCATACATAATTTGGATGACAAATCTGCAGTCTTTTTTTTTTTTTTTTTGGTTTGTTTTCTTTGTATATAATATATTCTTTTTTCCCTCCTCTTTTAAGTTTTTTTTTTTCTCTTTTGTTACTGGTTTTCAGCAACTCCAAGAAGCCTGTTCTGACTAATCCAGTTCCACTCTGAACACTAATTTACATTTGCTGAAATGCAAAGTGTAAAGATTTATTATTAAATGAATAGATTTAAACATTGCATTAATTTCTATGCAGGTATGTAATTACCTTTAGTTGTGTTTGCTTGTGCATTTCCTTATTAATTGCAGTATGGGCTCCCTCAAAAGGAAGCATTCTTGTCTTTTTCTTTTTAGTAAATTCTCAGTAAGTACTCATTAAATGAGCATATTATGGTAAACTGTCCAAACCACCTGGTATAGCCAATTTTCATAAGTTTCTACAGTTTTTATTTAACTTGCTATGGTCATTTTATTTTATTATTTGCTTATTATATTGCTTAATAGTCAAATTTCTCCTGGCTTTTAAAATTTTATTTCTTCTAGTTTAGTATATCTTGAACATTTAAAAAAGTGCTCCCATTTTCCCTCATTAAATAAATAATCAAGTTAATTTTTAGATTGGAGAACTAGAGTGTGTTAGTGATATTCCATAGCTTTGGGAGAGTAACCAAAGCATAACCCTTTGGAGAAGTAATTTAATGGTAAGCAGTCTTTGTTTCTTCAGTGACGTTTGGGCCATATTGCACCATCATTTTGTTGACTTCAGAGGTGAGCTGTGAAGGGTATCAGATTCTCTAAAGAAGTTGTATGATCCAGACCAGATTGACTGATAATAGACAATTAATAGTAGATGAGTAATGAAAATATGCACTAGGCTTTAGGCAGATGGCTAGCAAATGATCTAGCAAATTTAATGAGTCATTTCTGAAAGGAAGGCAGTATCCTTTTCCCACAGTCACCCATCGTAATTCCTTAATTCCTTGCATTGAATCAATCATTCAGTTTTAGTGACCTCTCTTTTCAGAAAGATGTCTCTTAATGTGTTAAGCTAGTCTGTCTCCAGCCTTTATAGTTTGAGTTTTGGTATCACTCATTCTGTTAAATTTTATTTTGATTGTTTTTTTTTTTGTTTTTATTATTCCAAATAAATCCATATAGATCAAGAGTGTTTCAAATCTTATGTTTACCTTTCAAAGTATTAAAAATAAGATCATTTTAGTATCATTTATGTAGTTGAACATATATTTGATTTCTTAGTCTAGGTATAAACTAAAATGATTGACTAGAGTAAATGCTAAGATGACTCTATGTAGAGATGGTTAATGACAGAAGTAAACTCTTAATCAAAGACCATGACCATTATTTGCATTAACCCTATCTTGGAACACAAAGCGCTGTATAGCAAGGCTGACTGTGATAGGCCAGGGCAGTGTTTCAGAAGTATGATCCAGATCATTGGTTCTGGATGCTAGCATTTGAAAATGATTTCTTGATGGAGCATATGACCTTGGAATTATGAACTGTCGTAGAATTTCTTTTCAAGGGAAGGAGCATATGAGTGGGAGGGTAAACAAAATAGTTTGTTAATAATTTGCTGTAAAGATAATTTATTACAGTTTAAAATTAAACAGCTCAGGAGGCCTAAAATTTATCTCACTTGGTTCTCACTGGTGTTTCTCCCTGACACATGGTGTGAATCAACTGTCCTTCCAACTTGAAAGCAGAGAGCCCGCTGACGCAACTCCTTTGTTCTGGGGGAATTGTTTCCACTGTGCCTTCAAACAGGAGGGACATTAAAAGCTTTGGCAAGTTCTCTCCAATTTGGACACAGTTGGGGGGCTGAATATTGGCTAAAGGAAGCCGGGTTGGTGACTTCTACATCCTGGACTTTTTTTTTTTTTTGAAATTGAACATTAGCGTTTACAAGCTTTCTACTTGACTTTATGTGATTAACAGTCCTTCCTTTCTCCGTTAGATGGAGCCAGAAAAGTCTCACATACATTGGTATTTCCATGATTCTCCTTTCTTTGATCCTTGAGTTTCTTGGGTTTCTTCCCCAGTTGAGTTTTCTTGTGGAAATATTCATGTACCTAGTTAACAAAGGGAAACATGGAAATGGAAGGTTGAATGACAAAATCATGTCTCAGAAGATCTCAGAATACTGGAGAAAGGACTGTAATTGTAATGGGTAGTAAGTAGTAGATTCAGAATATCAAGTGAATGAGTATAGCAATATATAAGAATAAAGGATTTTATGTGACTTTAAGCTCAATATGCAGTGTGATATGCTTGCCCAAAATGCTAAAGCATTATTGTTAAGTTGTTTTAATAGAAGCCAAATAACAAAGTTAAAGGAGATATGTCTTATTTTCCTAGTTTGACCATAGTTGATTTTTAAAATTGCTAATATTTATAGCATGCTTTCTGTGTGGCACACGGTGTTTTGTAAACTTTACTTATATTATGCCATTTAATCTTCACACAACAACTTTATGAAATGGTAGTTATTATTAACTGCATTTTATGGATGTGGAAACTGAAGTACAGAGAAGTTTAATAACTGTCCCAAGGTCATGCAGTTAATAAGTAGCAGATGGATACTTGAATCCAGGACGTCTGGCTTTGAAGCCTGTGCTCTTGACCGCTGTATTATGCTGCCTCTTCTGTTACTTTTTTTTTTTTTTAAGTTTCTTTTCTTTTTTTTTAACAAGTGCTTTTTTTGTTGTTGTTTGTTTTTTGGGAGGGAGGTAATAGGTTTGTTTATTTATTTATTTATTTATTTATTTATTTATTTATTTATTTATTTATTATTTATTTATTTATTTATTTATTTATTTATTTATTTATTTATTTATTTTAATAGAGTTACTGGAGATTGAACCCAGGACGTCATGCATGCTATAAGCACGAGCTATATCCCCTCACCCCCCCTTACATTTTAAGAAGACTGTTAACTACGCAGTGGGTCCAGAGGATAAAAACCTGAATTGCTGCTTGTATGTAGAATAGTTGAATAATTTGGATCTTTTAGTCTAGAGAAGGGAAGGGAGAGATCAAGAACTTGCTTCTGGTGGTCATTTGAGGGCAAAAATGAGTGGTGAAGATTATAGGAAGGCAAATTTTATTTTTTTTATGAGAACTTTACAGCAGCTGTTGAAATGAGATTGGTTGCCTGGTAATGAACTTCCCTTTAATAGTGGTGTTTCAGCTGAAGCTGGACAAGAATGTGATAGAGATATTTAAAAAAAATTGAACTTGTGACTGAATTTGTGCTCAATCATCTCTAGGGTTCCCTTTTTTCTGTACTTTCCTATATTTCTTTATTAAAGAGAGATCTTTAAAATGGGCTAGTCTATTCTGTCCTTAAGCAAATGCTTCTATGAAAAAAAGACACAATATTGATTCCTAATGTAAACAAGGACTCACGATGTGAGAGGAGGGGTGTGTCCTGATATATTTTTGTCTAAAACATGAAGATTTTTTGTAAATAGCTTTATGGTGTTGGTAGGGAGTTGTTTGCATATCATGTTAATGGAATAGGGAACAACAGAAAATAATGACTACTCCAGTAGGATTATTTTTGAGCAGTAAATGAGTTAGTGTATGTAAAATGTTCAACAGGGGGCTTGGTACATATTTTAAAAATGCTTTTATTTAATATTATTTTATAATTTTGAGCTAGATTTATCTTTTAATGTGGTAGGTGATATTGGTACAGTAAGATTTCCTAGACTGAGTTGCTGGGTGGTTAAATGATTGATCTTTACTTTTCTATGCTTTTCTTATGACTTGGTATTATAAGTAACTTTTCCCCCTCATGTTTTTGAATCATTATTACAAACTCAGACACACACCTCAGACTTGTTTCAAAACCATGATCAGTTACAGATCAACGTAGTTGTTCCACATGGTGTGGAGTAGGATTTCTCTGCATACCCCTATGATAACCATTTAATGAACACTTGATCCAGGTCAGAATACAGTAATGAAAAATTGCTAAATAGCAGGACATTTAGCATTGTCCTTTGCTCAGCTTTCCATGACTGTACATTACAGTGTCTAGTCTTGGTATGAGACTGTTTATCATTATGACTGTGAACGAAAAATACTGCAAACCATATCAATAAACAAAGAATGCTGAAGCCATCAAGTCATCAGCAGCTGCCACCAACCTCCAGTGAAGACAAGCCTGCAGCCCAGCCTCTGCAGCCACTCACCATGATGCACTCTGAGGGGACTCAGAATGAGAAAGGGCAAGATACTGGCCCTAGATAGCTGGCTGCTTATCAAAGGAATGAATTTAATGAGCCCAAATATTTGCTCCCTCCCATACATAGAAAAGTGCTAAATTCTTTAACTTGAAATATCTGGTTTTCTTCAGTTAGTAAGTAATCTTTTAATGTTCCGACTACCTGGTCTTTATTGTAAACTCCTGTATATCCTAGCTCCTCCCATACCTCTTTGAAGCAATCCCTCACAGCGGTCTGGGAGGCTGTCATCCCAGGCTTGAAGAGGTTCACGTCCTCAGATTTGTCCACCGAATAAAACATAACGCAATTTTTAGGTTGTGTTTTTATTTCAGTCAACATGATACAGAATTCTTACAACTTTTATGTTCTACCAAATACAAATCTTTAACAGACATCATTCTGCCTTCCCCCTTAAAAAAAGAAAGACTTTTCTGACAAATTTTTTCTCTCTTTTGAGAGTTAGCTTGGTAATTTGGAGCATGTAACCATGATGTTTGGGAGCTATCTAACTGTTTCCATTGTTGCAGCCTGATTGTCCATGGTTTAATCATCAGTAGTTAAGAAGGAAAGCAAAAAATGGCTCCAGGCTGCACAGTACCATAAACTATTTCCACCTGGAAGCAATTTTTTTTTTTTCTAAAAACCCTTAGGGACTGGTGTCACTCTCCCCCTTCTGTTGGCAGCAAGGGCCAGAAACACCAGTTCCCTTCAGAGCCAGGTCTTATTACAATTTAATCATCTTTCTTCTCCTAGCTTCCAGAGAAGGTTTGAGGAGAGCTAGGGAAGTAAGAAATTATTCCCAGACACTTCTCTTTTCCTACAGAAGAGTTCCTTGAGCCTTCTAAGTTCCTTCTTTTCTTCCTCTAATTCCTTCTCTTTCTATTTAGCATTTTAGCTGAAATACAAATTATTTGCACTGCTAGAACTTGAATTTACTTTTTAAGCAAGAATGTTTATTATTAACTCTAGTGCTTGTCTTTGGAGAAAGTTTAAATGTTGAAACATTTTTGGGCACTGCTTCAGGCCCTTTGTCACTCTGTAATGTCTTCTCTGTGGGAGGTGGGCACTGTTCCAGGTGTAAACCCTCAAGGAACTCACAGTCCTGTAGGGGAGATAGACTTGTAAATAAATCATTACCCTGTAGAGTGCTCAGTCTAGTACCCTTTTAAAAATATGAACAGATAAACATTTCAAAACAAGAGTATCAACTCAGCTTTCCATCAGTGAATGCCATTAGTGGTAGTGCCTAATTTCTAGGATGATGCTAGTCATTTGTTTAAAAACTTTAAGGCAAAACAAGATGATAGTACTTCCGGTGAAATTTACCTCAAACCACACGTGGTTTCATAGGTTCAAGGGCAGTTCAGATCTGCAAAGTGTCAAAGTGTGGGCCAGATGGTAAATGAGGATACTGTGGCTGTTAAGGAATCTTACTTATCTTGTATCACTTCTTATCAAGAATGGGGATAGATGTTTCAGCAGATTTTGTTTCTTCATTTTTTTTAAAATGAAATTTTAGATCTATTCCTTAAAAATCAGCTGTTACATGCTGCAGCAGGTTTTTAGTGTAATTGAAGTTGTCTTCCCTTGGGAAAAGATGGGTAATATCAACGTTATCAGTAAGTAGGGGAAAAGTAACCTTCAACATGCATCTTCAAAAATGGACTCACAGTACTATTTGGTGTCAGTGCCTCCAGAGAGTGCAAGCTTGAATTCTCTCTGGTTTTATGAACAGTTTCTTAGGTTCTATCTAGTTTGTAAGAGCGGGGCGGGTTCTGTATCAGGTTCTAGTAGTTGTAGTAGGAAGGGAGGTTTTATAGAAGGGGTGCTTTGTGAGCTGCATCTTGAAGGACGAGGAGGAATTTGCCAGCTAGAGTGATAGTAAGGAGATTCTGAGCACAGGGACTACAAAGAACACTCAGGGAACTTCAAGTAGAGTTGTAGAGTGAATGTGGGGAGTAGTCAGAGATAAATCTATGCATGGAGGGGTCTTATATACTATGCTAGGGCCTTTGGACTTAATCCTGAGGCAGAGTTTAATCTTAAATTGTGGTGTGTGTGTGTCTGTACGTGTTTCATAATCATATTTCATTTAAAGGAGATTACTGTGAAAGAAGTATTGAACATGGATTTTTAGGGAAAATAAGAAGAGGGAAGTGAAAACAGTTGTTCAGAAGAGAGATAATGACATGAAGCAAGGCAGTAGCAGGGGCAGATGGGGAGGAAGAAAAGTGCAGAAGAGATATTATGAAATTAGAATTGGTAGGTCTTGGTGATTGATTGATTAGTTGGAGGGAGGTGTGAGGTGGAGTGAGGAGTCAAGGTTAATCTGTGTATTTTTACTTTGGGTAACTGGGTAGCTGGTGGTACCTTCAATTGCGGTAGTTAATATAGGAGGGAAGTGTAGGTTTGAGTACAAAGCTGATTAGCTTTCAACTTTTTACATGTGCTGTTTGAGGTGTTTTTTGAGAATGAATGGTAGTTGAATATTCAGGTTTATAGGATTTAACAGAGATATGCCTTATATTGATTTTGGAACCAAAGGTATTTAATTAACAGTGAAAGCTGAAGTATTGATGATATCTCCAAAGGAGTATGAAGAATGAGTAGAGATGAGTGCTAAGCAGGTACTGAGAACATGCAGGAAGAAGAATTATTGAAGACTGAGATGGGGAATGTAATGGAAGCCCTGGGAGTAGATATTTAAGAATGAAGAAAGGGTTGGCACAAAAGAAGAGTCAAGTAAATGATGAACTGAAGAATGAATATTTGATTTGACAATTGGTAGGCTTTTATTGTCTTTACCAAGAGTAAGGTCATTGGGTGATGTGGGTAAGAAACAGATTACGCCGGGTCGAAGAGCAAATACAATTTGATGAAATGGAGGCGATGAGTGTAGGCTGCTCTTTAAAGAATCTTAACTGTGAAAGGAGAAAGGGAGAGAAAGGATACCAGAAGGAAAAATTGTCAGAAGAGAGATTTTTATTTAATAATACTTTTTTTTAAAAAAGAAGAAAAAGGGTCAAGTTAGTTTATTAAGAGGGGACATGTTTTATTAAGAAAAAGAAGTCAATAGAGATGAAACATGAAGTATTGATGGAGTAACATTCCAGGAGTAGGGGAGAAAGGAGATTTTTAGAATATAGGGTTAGTCTTACACTGAGGTAGTATATCTGTTTCACTGAGATAGGAAGGCACGAGTGTAAGGGTAGATAGCGACGTAGATAGACTTGTATATTGGAATACAGGAAATTAAGATTGATGCCTAATAAGCATGAATTTTTCTTTATGAAATAGATAGCAGAGTCATTTGTTGTGAAAGTAAGTTGCAGAATCAAGGTTAGGATCTTAAAGAGAATGGCAGCAGTTCGGAATAAATGCTATAGTAGTGGAAGAATGAGTTGATAAAAGATACATCAAATGTTTGGATGTGCTAAGGGTCCATGTGTTTGTATAATTAGCTCCATCAGTGTAAGGTTCTACACACTGCTGCAGTGAGTCATGAAGACAATGGATAAACACGGCAGTCAGTTCTAAATGCTGATAAATACAGCTGAACAGAGAGGAGTGCCCTTCTTCTTTCAGGGGACTTCTTTTGGTGAGGCTCATAGGTCTGTCTTTATTTTGAGGATAACAACTTCCTTTTGTCTTTTATCAATTCTGGGAAATTCTCAGCCATTACTTTGAATGCTTTGTTATTTCTTACCAGAACTCCCATTAAACCCATCCTGTTCTCCATGTTCTTAACCTTTCTTTAATATTTTCTGCTATAGGTTGAGTGTTTGTGGCCCATGAAAATTAGTATGTTGAAGTCCTAACCTCCAAGATGATGGTATTAAGAGTATCAAGAGGTGGAACCTTTAGGGGGGGTGATTATGTCATGAGGGCAGACTTTATGAACAGGATTAGTGTTCTGGGTCCTTATAAGGAGGCCTCAGAGAGCTCGCTTGCCCCTTCTGCCCTGTGAGGACACAAGTTGGCTACCCAGAAGAAGTTGGCTACACTTGACCATACTGCATCCTGATCTTTGACTTCCAACCTCCAGAAATGAGAGAGAAATTTCTGCCTACTTTGTTCTCCATCATTTTTTAGGATGGAAACTACTTTGGATACTTTTATCCATCCAGACATGCAAAAGTTACCCCATTTGTGAAGTTTTGTTATAGCAGCCGAATAGAATAAGACATTTTGCATCTTTTGTCTCTGTGCTGCATTTTGTATAAGTTTTATACATTCTTCCTAGTTAAATATTGTCGCTTCCCATTAATTAAGTTTTTAAATATCAATTTTTATAGTTTTATCCAAAAAGTTTTGTTTTTTCCTGTGTGTCTGTTTTTGTTTTTTGTTTTTCTGGTAATTCCCTCATATTTTTTAAAACATATTACACACTTATTTTTAATTTACACATATTTATTTTCCAGCCTTTGCAAGTCTGGTTCTGTTGTCCATTTGTTGATTCTTGTTTATATGCTTTCTTGTGTGGGTGTCATGGTTTCTGATACTTGAGTTTAGCTCAAAGGAATGTTATGTGTGAGAATAATTAGATGGGTGGGTTAAGATGTATACCTCTAGAGAAGATTTATCTTTGCTTCAGATAGTTTTCTGGGGGCACTAACAACAGACTGGGACTACTTTTAAAATAAATTCTCAATTTGAGATTACCAGAGCACACAGATAACATTAATAGTATGAGCATGGGCCCCTGTCTGTGTGAGAAGGCCAGCTTGTGGTTTCAAATGATCATACCCCACCCAAAGTAAGTAAATTTCCTTTCAGCCTCCTCTTGTGGGGAAGAGTTCTTCTACCTTTTCTTTCACTAAGGGCGTAGCCCTTGGGTATCTTGGTGTTCTTCATTTGGAGGCCTCTGATTAGACCGTCCATCTCTTGTGGGCCCTAGGTTTTGTCTCTTGTTCTCTATATGACTATAAAATAGGAGCGTTAAGTTCTAGGGGATTGGTAGAATGTGGGTTCCTATCCTGATTTTGTTTTAGCCTCTGGAGATTTTCCTTAGCCATGCACTGAAAAAAGTCTCAGAAATGGAATCCTTCAGTTTTAGGTGTTAGCAGTAGGAAGGTATTTTCATGGTATATCCAGTCTTGCATATGGTTCATAGAACTTTATCCTGTTTTGCCTACTTTGTTCTCCATCATTTTTTAGGATGGAAACTATTCTGATACCTTTTATCCATCCTCCTTTCAGGCTGCTTGCTTATAGTCTAAAGGAGTCTTAAATTGTGGTCACTTTTGGCCATGAGGTGTTAAATCTGACCAGGAATTAAATGTGATGTTGGCAAGCCTGGTTCTTTCTCAGAAAATCAGAAAAGTGTGTGTGTGTCTCTGTGTGTGTGTGTGTGTTTTGTGAATATGTGTGTGTATCCCCCCACATATACATATAGCATACACATTATATATGTGTACAGAATGTGTATTTTTGTAGGCACATATAAATTATACACAACATACACATTTATAAGTGATGTTACATTTATTACAGTTTGATTTAGTGACTCTGGGAAGCTTGGTTGATCTTACTTTGTAAGGTCCACATTAAATCTGCATGAATAAGGAGACCAGGACTGTTCATTTAAGTGTTTCTAATACCCACCCCCATTGGTCTGTTTTTCTGTATTAGTAGCTTTATGATCCCTGTCATTGGAACCGTAATGATACCTTTAAGTGTGGAGAGTCTGAACCATTTCTTCGATTTATAGACAGTCTTTTAAAATATTTTCTCAGCTCTTCAGAATAATTATTTAATTAAATACTTAATTTTTTTTTTGGAAAGGATCTTGAAGGGTTTTTTCTCACATACCCTAGATTCAGATTCATTATGTTGGTGGTAGATAGTAAGTGAATCAACAGTAGTTTCATTTAGTTCCAACTTTGTTAAACTTGACACTTTAAATTCTGTGCAATGAAACTGGAGCTAATCTACCAATATTAATTATAAGCCTGTATATATCAACTGTATTACTACTCTGCTTTCAGCAGTTTTCCAGGTTAGATTCGGTGGGTACCACCAGGAGGTAGATGAATTATTTCTTTTATTTGGCAGCAGCATCTGAAACCCAACTTTTAGCTGCCAGATTTTATGACCACCACTGAAAGCTGCAATGGAATAAATCTTATTGCAGTTAATCCAAATTGATACAGAGGCCAAGATGAAGTCACTAACATATCCTGTCGTGCCTTTGTATCTTCAGTTACTTCTGGTGATTAATTGCTCTAATAGTGTGACATTATCAATGGTAGTAGTTAGGGCAGTCTCTGTATCCTTAATTTGGAGTTTCCTTGCTTTCATTAGTTTATTTCCTAATAGTCTGTTGTTGATTTGACTGATGTCTTGTGACAAGGTCCCCTTCTCCACTTTCCTGTCCTATTTAACCAATACCAGGTTTTTGGGAGGCTCTTTGCCTGGGTGCCATTTGAAACTTCTCCACCGTTTTTATCCCTTTGAAAATAGCCATCATGGAAGTGTGGGGGTTCCATTCTTACCTTGAGGGAGAGCTCCATCCCAGCATTCCTTTGGCTGCATGGGCTGTCTTGCTGAAGCCAGTTGGGTACCTTGGTGTCTGAGAGGGTGAAGAAAGGATCTGAATGTATTTGATCTTCTGTGGCAGTACAGAAACATTTGGGTCTAGTCTTCAGCTGAGACTTCACTAATTAGCATATGCTTCCCCTGTCATTGATGGGCATATACAGTGATATACATTCACCTTTATGCACTCAGAGCATCTAAATTACCACAGTAAGGTCAGGCTTTAAATTGATAGACAAACTGAAGTAAGGAAGGGAAGGGACTTTTAAACTCCTCTTGACCTCCTGGAGTTTCTCTTTCAACATCATGCTCAAATCTGTTTTTCCACTTTATTTTTAACTTTTGGAATAAACAGAAATACTAATGATGCTTTTATGGAGCTTAATGAGAAGAAAATGTTTCAGGACTAAAACCATGACAGAAGTTAAAAAACATATATATGAAAAAGAAAAGAACAAAACAAATTCTGGAATTTTTTCCTGGATTAATCAAAAACAAAAAGCAAAATGTTCAGGCCTTCGTGTCTTGAAATTCTCCTTGGTTCTGAAAACATCTCAACAGACAAACTTTGTTTGATATGATACTTCTTTGCATACGTCTTTGAGACAACCAAAACCCCACATCTTAGTTTCCTACCCTTCCTTCTCTTTCTCCATCTTAAGCATACTTAGAGGAGCTCCTCCATGCCAGTTTCCACGCTAGGAGCGGAGATAAGTGGGTAAGACACACTCTCAACCCACAAAGAGATTAACGTTTTAATATAGGGAAATTGACAAGTGAGTGGGTAATCAGAATATAGCTAAATAAATTCTGTGATGGCATTAACAACAAAGGAGAAGCACATTAACGGAGTCTGTGTGTCTAGGGAAGGTTTCCTAGAAAAAGAAAGATGCCAGCTGAGATTTGAAGAGTGAATGGGAGTTAACTCTTAACTGGAAGAAGAAAGGGAAGCACAATCTATTTCCTGGGAACAGGATTCCTTAGTATTGTGTGCTCTTTGACTTGCTGCTGGCTGCTTCTCTGATTTGCCTTCTACCTTTGAAGAATAAACAATGTTATACACATAGGATACTTCCTTTTCAAGTAGCAGAATATTGAGAGAAAGTGGAAATAGGGAATTTCCCTTAAAATAGGTAATTCATTAATGCACATAACATGAAGTCTGGAGATAGGACTGTTTGAGGACTGGTTCAGTATCAAGAACCCTTAGATGTTTTCCATCTTTCCCCTTTGCAGCGTTCAAATTATTGGCAATAATTCCTCTCATCTCAGGATGGTTGCTGCATCCCCAAGTATTTAGACATGACAATGTCCAAAGTAGGAAAAGCAGTTTCTTTTCTTGCATCCATCAGGAAAGAGGCTTAATCTTGGATCCTCACTTCCAGACTTCCCTTCCCTTCCATCAGTGAGCTGTGTCACCTGTTAACTGGTCACTGACAAGGGGAATG
Organism: Camelus dromedarius; assembly: GCF_036321535.1. NCBI lineage: Eukaryota > Metazoa > Chordata > Mammalia > Artiodactyla > Camelidae > Camelus > Camelus dromedarius. The sequence goes on from NC_087450.1 coordinate 11,397,194, forward strand.
GAATTACCATGATTGGTTCACCGATTAGTTAGTATTTACCACTTGCAGTAGGATTGAAAGGTGAAATACCAGAACAAATTGAGACTTCGATCAGGGGGGAGAATGGAATAGCTGTTGTGTAGGCACATCTAACAGGCAGCTGACTGACTCATCTTGAAGTAGAAGAGTGTCTGTGTGTGTGTGTGTGTGTGTGTGTGTGTGGTGTGTGTATGTGTTCTTCTCTCTCTGTCTCTCTCTTTTAAAAAACCAGCCACTTAGCTTTGTGTCAGGCTTCATATTGCATTAAGTTTTCCTAACTGTGTTTTCTTTGGGAGTCAGGCCCAGGTGTATCAGTAACAAGCAGTGTAATTTTGATTAAGGCATTTAACTCTTCTTGGCTTCAGTTCCCTCCATTGTACAATAAAAGCTTTGTATTCCATTTCCAAGACCTCTTTCAGCTCTAATGTTTTAGGGGGGTCCATGTAACTTTCTTGCTTTCCTTTGCTCTAAGAGGAGACAGACTGATGTAGTATAGAGGACACTTTCTAGCTGCATGAATTTTGGCAAGTTACTTCATGTTTTTGGGTTTTAGATTCCTCAATTATAAAATGGGAATGTTGTCTAATTTATAAGATGCCTAGGATTTAAATGAGATACCGTATGCTCATAACATTGTTTATTTTTCTCTCTTGACAAACAGATTGGGGCTGATGGAGGCTCTAGCAAGTGATACAATCCTGTGCTGATTCAGTACCAGGGAATGATAAATATTTTTGTTGAATAGAATTCCTGAAGTGTTTCATAAGTTAAAATCTCTCTCTTAATCTAAGTGGGATGTTTAGAAGTATGTGTCAGATATGGACACTAGGATAAAACATTGTATTTTTTACAAAAACCTGTGGTTTATTTGGGATTTTTTGGAAATTAGACTCCAAAAGGCAGCATTTAGGTAGTAGAGTCAAAATTTAGGCTATAAAATGCTGCTAATTTCCAAGCATGTCTTGTTTACCTTTCACTAGGTACTGGAATATTCTTTGGATTGATCGCAAATATTTTAACCAGTGGTGTAGTTTATTTTGTAGATAGTCTTAACTGTGGCACATCTGTGGCACACGTGTCAAAAGTACATGACTTTGTTCTCAAGATCGTGCTTTCTGCTAGAAATGGACATTTAAATATTAGAGTACTTTATATAAAATATCACTTAATAGTAAGTTATAAGATGTTGGCTAGCAAGTATTGTACACTATAGTTTTTAAATTTTTGAGTAGTTCCTCTTGGCCACATCACATTTAAGTTTCAAGGAATGTTACAAATGGACCATCACTAGATGGCAGTCTTTCTCCACTTTAAGCAATTTGTTGTGGGAGAGGGAGATACTCTTTATTCAAGTACAACGTTGACTACCAATATTAGGTTAACTTTAGTAGATCTATGATCTTCCCAGAATTTAAGACTTGTTTACTTTTGTTTTTAGCATTTTATATCTGATAGTTATGTTGTTTAGCCTTAAGTCTGAGATACACTTGAAATGCTGATAAAAGTTGAACTATAGGTGCTGACCTATAATTATAATTGCCTTTTCCTATGGTAAGCAATTTGGAACGAAACCTTAATTTAAATCCGTGGTTTTTAACCCCTTTGATAATCAGGTGAAAACTATGGATCAGTTTCCCTTAAAATTACATACATATATATGCTTTTGCCTATACACATAAAATCTACATAAAATCTGGAAATTGTGGATGTCCAGGTGCATACTTGAGGAACACGTGTTTATTAAGTATAGTCCAAAACTCCTGCTTTAAATATGTGGGTTTTACACTTTATTCTAATTTTTTAAATCTCCAAGATCAGGGGATCCGCTATAAACCTCTCATGTTATTCCATATAAATATTATAATAATTAAAGAGATAATTAGAATTATTAGGAGAAACAGGTGGGGCCTAATGATAAGGATGTAGAAAATTCATTACTTGTTTTGACTGTTCTTTACACTCTTCTGAAAATGGATGATCTTTACATTATTACTAACTGAACTTGAAAGTGGAAGTGACTTGAGAAATTTAGAGTTAGGCTGATACTAAAGAGAATTTCTAATTGATTGCTTCCTGTTTTCTAGTGAGAAAGCTGTGGGTCAGAGAAATTCACTGAGTTGGCAAAAGACTTGCAGCTAGTTAATTACATTGCTAAAAACCAAGGTCACACAGTCAGGCAGCTAAAGTCCATCTTTCCTTTCTTTGATTTATGCTTTTTAATAGAAAGTTCAGGGAGCAAGGAGGCATTATTAGCATAAGTTATGAATTTCTTAACTTTGGAATTTTCTTCTCCTTGAGGTTGTCTTTTGTCATATTAATGTAGATCTTTGGAGGGAATAAAATGAAGTTTTACATACTAGAAGGAAGTATATTTAACTTAAAAGTATTACTGAGTCAAGATATAACTGAATTTGAAACCAAGAGGTTGTCTCGATATTGAATAATATCTTTTTATGCCATTTACATTGATGAATTTTCAGTGGTTATTCCTTTTTTTTTCAAATGGCAAGGAATATTAGTGCCTCGACATGGAAACCTTTATTTTCCTTTCCTTTGGAAGGGGAAAAGCTTATTTGAGGTTAGTTGAAATGTCAATGGTAGGTTCTGTCGTGTGTATTCCAATAGCTCCTTCAGGCAAGTGGTTATTCTATAGTGTGTGTGTCTTCATTGTCAAAGCAGGGATTGTTTATAATTTATTTGATGATCTCTTCCCTTTATTTCAAAGGAAGGAGAATGAATCTAGATCGCTCTGGTTTTTCTGAAGTAAGTGTTCAGAATTTTTACTTGAAACCAGACTTGTATGTGTGTTTTCTGTGGTTACTGCTGAGTTTTAGGCAGTGGAACTGATCTGCTGAGTGTCTGCTCTCTTAGCCCCAGGGTCAGGGTAGTGATCTAGTACCCACAAATGATTATTGAACTAGAAAATATTGGTAATAAGCAAATGTATATTTGTTGAATAAGTGTCAGAGATCAAGGAGTTCTTAGAGGTAATGTTAGTCATTCATTTAGTCAAGAAATGTTTACTCACTGCCTGCTGCCTGTCTAGCACTGTTTTAGAGATATAGTGGTGAATATGGCAGACAAACCGCTTGCTGTAGATTTTACAATCTAATTGGGACGGGCTGGGGAGAAGGTAGATAACAGACCATGGATGAAGAGAAAGAGAAAGCTGTTTGAAGATATAGGGGATCAACGTTACTAGCATAAGAACAGGAAAAACAAAATTCTTGAGGTAGGGCGAGGCTTAAAAAAATGCAGTGTAGAAGGAGCAAAGAGGATGGAGGAAGGCAAGGCTAGGGGTGGGACTTAAAGAGAAACAAGGTTAGGGAGATTATCAGAGGCTAGAGTATGTGGGATTTTATAGACTATGGTAAGAATTGAAGACTTTTGTTCCTTTTCTGAAGAGAAGGAATTGGAGAGATTTAAGCAGGGGGATAACATCTGAACTATTGCTTTATAACGATTATTTTTACTGCTGTGTGTAGAGTGTCTGCATTGGGACAGGGAGTCGGGGAGATGGGGAGTGCAGAATGGAGACTTTTAGGAGGCTATTGCATTGGTCCGATGTGGCAATGATGTGGGACTAGGATTTTAGTGGAAATGGTGGGATGTGGTCAGTATTAAGATATGCTTTGGAGATTGAGTTGTCAGGACTTAAAAATGGATTGGATAGAGTGTACGTTAGGTATGTTAGGAGTGATTCCTGGATTTGGATTTTTGACTTGGGCAACTGGACAGTGGTGTTAGCTGTGATGGGGTAGGTGGGTGGTAGGGAGCTTTAGGGAGGAACAGGTTTGGGAATGGAGATAGTTTGTTGATAACTTTTTTTTCTGTGTTAAATTTGAGATAGCTTTAAAAAAAACCAATTGGAGTTGTTAAATAGTAGTTGGATATTTGCCTAGTGCTCAGAGAAGTACTCTGAATTGACGATTAGGAGGTCACTACTGTATAGATGGTATGATAAAGCCATGGGATTAGCTGGCAGTGCTTGTTGAGGGAGCACAGGCAGGGAAGAGGAGATGTTTTAGGAATATTTAGAAGAAGAATAGAGGAGGAGGAGCTCCGGAAGGAAACTGAGAAGGCATGCCAATGAAAGGATAAAAACCACATTAGTGTGATATCATTGAGGTCTAGAGAAAAGAGTGTTTCAAGAAGGAAGGTATATTTAAACCATAGCAAATGCTGCCATTAGGTACAGTAAAATGAATGCTAACTATTGGGAGGTGAGGAAGTGAAAAGAAGTTTTGCTGGGAAGAAGAGCAGAGAAATAAGATGGTGGCTGGAGGGAAATGTGTAGGTAAGGAGGGGCTTCTTAAAGTCATGTCTGTATACCCAAGAGAATGATTTAGTAGAGTGGGAGAAATATATAATGCAGGGTAGGGATAAAAGGGAATAATTGCAGGAGTAAAGTTCTTAGGGACCACAAGAATGACTGGCTATAGGTAAGAACTTGAACTACTTTTTCCATTGTTACAGGAGGGTGGACAGACAGAGCAGCAGTTTCAGATGTCAGTAGGTTGGTTGATTTCAGTGGGAGAAGAAATATTTCTGTATTTTTCTGTGAAGTGTGTAGTCAGTCAGCAGCTGAGAGTGAGAGGGTTGAGTTTTGAGGAGACAAGAAAGTAAGATTTTTGCAGAATTATTTTGGAGAATACAAAATGATTTTTTGATGGTGGTGTTGGGGGCAACAGTTTTGTTAGTATTATCTAGCAGTGTTTGACTGCCTGATTTAAATTTGTCATTATATAGCTAAACTGAGTCTGGCAGCATGGCTTTGTGATTTTTCTCCAGGAGTATCAGCTTCTTGGGTATAGTCATGGAGTAATTAGATAGTTGGGTTTATTCAAAATTAAGTTTTTCTAGATTAGTTTAATTGAGAAAGAAAGATACAGTGGAGTTGTAATTCAGTCCTTTCATTTTCTGATGACAATTCTGTGATGAATACTGTTAAACACTTAAATATTTTTCAGTAAATAAGGAAGCAAAATTTGAGATTTTCCTAAAAAAATACTCATCTAGTATTGGGGCAACATAAATACAATTGGATTACTCTGTGGTTTATGTAAGTTAAATATGTACATAGATATAAATTTGCTTTTGGGTTTGTAATTCTGTTTCTGTTTCTTAGATATAAATCTGCTATAATCTTCATGACTTTTTTAAAAGGTCTGTCTATGATGGTGAGGAACATGGACGATTCATGGAGAAGCTTGAAACTCGCATCCGCAATCATGACCGAGAAATTGAGAAAATGTGCAACTTTCACTACCAGGGCTTTGTGGACTCTATAACAGAACTGCTCAAAGTGAGAGGAGAGGCCCAGAAACTCAAAGTAAGGAAACTCTAAGACTTATTTCTCTGTCCGGTGCTGGGGTTTTGGTTAACATTAAAAGAAGAATACATTGCAGGTTACATATTTGCATTAAAGATTTGTGAATAGTAAGAAAGGAATTTGTACTGAAATATATAGATCATTGGGATTATGGCTTTCAGCTAAAAAGAATGCTCTTTTAGGTTAAAATTCATTTGTGATTACTGCATGTGGTTAAGAACCAGTAACACCAATCAGTACTAGTTTCTTTCAAACAGAAACTAAGTTGACTCTTCATGTCATCTCTCTACTTCCTTGCTGGATAAAAGCCATCACTGTTGGATGACAGAACCATAGGGCACGGTATTAGAAGTCATTGCGGCATGGCAATCTGAGCCAAAGAAAATAAATTAGCGATAGTTAAGAAATATCGTCTACAAAAGCACGAAGGTTCTTTCTTGATACGACAGATTCAAGTTCAGGAAAGACTCTAGCCATATTGGTCTGGCCCCTGGCATAACAAACTCACTTATCTTGGATAACTGACTTTGCTACAGAAATATTAATGTATTTGATTATGGGATGCTGTCCTAGTACCCATTGGGAGGTGTTATAGAATAAACAGTATGTACCATTTTATCTTTATAAAGTCTCCAAAATTCTGAAGTTCAAAACAAAGTGGGCCCCAAGGTTTCAAATAAGACTTTATGGACCTGTACAACAACTGTCTGACCATTTTAAGAAATACAATATTGCCAGCAAAAGTAAATCTCTCTTTTGCACCTTCTCAACGGCTTTATTCACCCTCCCTTCCAAAAGTAACAGTTCTTCTGATTTATTATTAATATTCTTTAATGCTTAACTTTTGTGTTTGTTTGTTTTGGGTGCAGAGAAAGGTTTATTGCAAGGGTCAAGCAAGGAGTACGAATGGCTTGTGCTCAGAAGACCCGAACTCCAGTGCTGAACTATTTTAATTGAAGTTAAATTAGATTCCTTTCTCAGTCAACATCCTAGATTTAATTTCAGATGAACTAAAGAGTTAAATGTAAAAAATAAAACAGTAAAGGAACTAGTAGAAAACATAGGTGAATATTTATTTGATTGTGGGAGTAAGAAATACATTTCTAAACACAATTCCTAAGCCAGAAAGAAAATACTGTTAAATAGGACAACATTAAAATGAAAGAACTTTTCTACAAACAAGTTAAAAATTAAGAGGTAAATAATAAATAAAAATACTTACAAATACATATGACAAATGATTGATACCCTAACATAGAAAAAGTCTTTACAAATTAATGGGAAAAATGTGAACACCCTAATAGAAAACTGAGAAATATGTGTTGTACAGTTTACATAAGAAGGAATACAAGGGAACTCTACAATTTAAAAATAATGAAAGGAATGCGAATTTGAACAATTAGGTGCCACCTAATAAAATGACAGAGATTAAAAAATGTTAATTAAGGCTGGAGATGATACCTATTTACTTGGAAATGGCTGGTTGGGGTTCAGACTGTTACAGCCTTTATCAAGGCCAATTTTATTTATCAATACTTAAAACCCCACATAGTTTTAAAATTTATTCTGAAGCTATAGGTGCATCTACAAAGATGTTCATATGATTTTTTTAATAGGTAAATTTTAGAATGTTCCTAAAACTCATTTAGTACAGGATTAGTAAAATAAATCATGGTATATCCATTTAAAAGTATAATAAACTACAATATATTGTAGAAGGATGTCTGACATAAGAGAGTATTAGAAATGTTTACTTAATGAATAAAGCAGGTTAAAAAGTATGAACAGTTTGATCCTCTTTAAAATAAAAAGTTATGCTGAATTTTGGGGGACTGAAAAGCCCCGAATGGACAAAAGTATCTGAAATGTGTGAAAACAATGATACGAGACTCCTGCCAGGAGCTGTGTGTGCTGTTTGTCTTCACTCAGCCATCCCAGCTCCTCCCGTCCACCCTCACCTTGGGCTGTTCTTGGATACCTGAATTCCAAACTTCTCTCTCTGCTCCTTGGATCTCTTGCCCGGGATGGGAAACAGGGTGCTCTGTGTCTGGTTCCTGAAGTAGTCATGTGCTGGAGTCCCTCCTTGGCAGGTAGACTGAATATTGCCCGTAGTGCCCGCCAGGTGCTGACACCACTTACTGGTCGGTACTCATTTTCTCTTCCTCTTCGTTCTTCAGATTTCTTCAAGTTGCAAATTCCTCCACATTACTGAGGATGCCCTGAGGGAAAGCAGGAACTCAGGCTACCAGTTCAGGGTTTTGTCTGCTTCAGGCTCCACTCACTTTGAGAGCTGAGGGGATTAACGTCTAGCAGCAGCACCTGGGAGATTCTGCTCTAGGGGGATCCATTCAACCTGTGTTAAGAGCCTAAGAAACTTAGAAATTCTTGAACTCTAGGAAAGAGTTTAGAAAATGGAAAAGGTTAAGTATTACCTACTGTCAGTGTTATGTGAACATGGCAATGAAAAGAAACTACACTCTCTAGGGTGCCCACTATTTCTTGTGGTTCACAGTACGTGTGTGTGTGTGTGTGTGTGTGTGTGTGTGTGTGTGTGTGTGTATCTCCATATGTATGTTCTCTGAATCATGAGAAATCACATCCTAGACAGGCAGTATAGTTTCCTCTCACTGTTACATTAAAATGGTATTGAAATAGGAATTCTCTTTCCTGTCAGAAGCTTTGGTTAGGCTCCTATGGATATTTTAGGACTGTGGTTGCATGAAGTCATTTGAGTGGGCCATGATCAGTATTTTTAATAAAAATAGAAATAGAATGGAATAGGAAACAATGTTACGTGTAGTGAGGGTAGACATTGTTTCCTGAAAATTTTGTTTCAGTTTGTGTATGTGTGTGCGTATGTGTGCATTCCTTATATTTGTGTACTGGGTTGTAATGTGAAATATATTTCTTATGATGAGCTTGAGATAAAAGGATTTCAGTATTTTTATAAGGTTACCTTTAGAAGGTAAACAAGGTATTCTGGTAGAGACAGTGATGCTGAATTTGGTATTTATGGAAGGTTGAATTTTATGAGATCTCTTGTTTAGATTAAAAAAATCTAATTTTTGTTGAATAATGACCACTCAAAGCAACCCAACCATTTTTGTTAACATTGCTTAAAAGCTTTTTCTTACATTGAGCTGATACTAATCCTATTTTTGTTGTAACATTCATTTATTGGTTTGAATAATAAACTCTTCAGACACTTGAAGGACAGTTGTAATTCAGGTATGGTGAATATCATATAGTGTCCAGGTGTAGTGTCTCCAAATGAATATATTTCTCCTCTTTGGGCTAAAAATTTCTTTATTTTTTATGTGTTGTAGCTTTGACTTCCTCTCCAAATGTGTTCTCATCTAATCATGCTTCATTTTGTAACTGGCCTTCCTAAAGCATGACATCTGAGTGTAATTCTTATAGTGTGGTCTTACAGCCTTACCATCTCACTTATTCTAGACTAAAGATCAGCAAGCTGTGCCTTGCAGGCCGAATCCACCTTGCCTTCTATTTTTGTAAATGAAGTTTTTTTAGAACACAGCAATGCCCATTCATTTACATTATGCTTATGGCTGCATTTTTGCTATAATGGCTCAGAGAATGATAGTCCAGGAATAGTTTAGGGCAGAGCTTTCAAAGGTGTGTTCCTGAAAAACGAGTTTCTTGAGATAATCTTCAATAAAAGGATGTTACATAAAATAAGGTAGAAAACACTGTATAATAATAGCTCATTCTTGGGTGTTCGCAGTAGAATATTAAGTGGTTCACGAAGTCCTGAATAAAGTGGCCTTTTTGGTGGTCTTTCCCATACCATACTTGTGTGTGTGTGCACGCACATGTGCATATCTCTGTGTGCATGTGCAGAGTACCTATTGACTAATATTTCTTGGTGTTCTAAGGGACATAATAGGAAATGCTGGGTTAATGGAATGTCTTAAAAGCATGAGAAGTGGCAGTTATTGGTGGAAGGGTGGAAAGCCTCTACTGAAGAAAGGTTTAAAACTTGATATTGCTCATGTTTTGATAATGGTTAAGAAGGTGAGGAAATTACTATTCTATGTACTTAGTTGTTTTTATATCAAAAGTGCCTACCAAAATAAGTGGTGCCAGTTCCTTTAAATTGTGAACTCGAGATAATTTTAAGGCTTGTTTTCCTGATTTTGACCATCTGAGAGATTAATTAGAAAAATGGGAATATGAAAGTGTTAGGAACTACTAAGAATTAATGATCCAAAAAGAATTAAGATAAAATGTTTTCTAAAAATCAGGATAATAAATAGGAAAATTTGACCTGAGTTAAAAAGTTCAATTTATGCTCAAGTTTTCCAGGTATACATTGGTGAAGTCAGGATTGTCTATGATAAAACTTGTTCTTTCTACACATAGTAGACATGGTAAGGTTCTTTGTGGGTTATTTTTTCTGTTTTTTTTTTTTTTAATTCCTTTTTTTCTCTTTCCTTTCCAAAATTGAAGTATGATCTTTAGTTTTTGTATTAACTTACTTCAAAATATTTCAAACTGAACATATCTTTTAGTAAATTTTTTTTCATTGTTCGAAAGGTCATCCAAACATTTAGTAGAAAAGTTGATATAATTCGTCCCAAGAGAATGCCACTAATCCAAAAATGTGGTGGAAAATGGAGACTATCCAAATACCTATTCTTAGTCTTTTCATGTAAAATTTTGATCTTATCCAACTATTGTCTAAGTGTTTTTTATGAGTTTAAATTGTCTTCTCTCCACAGAATCAAGTGACGGATACTAATAGGAAACTACAACATGAGGGAAAGGAAGTAAGGCCAGTTTACCTTTCGAAAAAACCTTTTCTGTTTCCTGTTGCTCTCCTTTGATAACTGTGTTCTTAATTTAGTGGCTTGTGAGACCAGAAGCAGCATGTTGGAGGAACTTGGATATCATTGTTGCTTCTGCTGATGGTTATCTAAAGTAAATGAATGTAGCCACTAGAAAGCTTATGACAGAGTGTGTAGCCTTTCTTAGCTGTGTTTTTATATCACTTAGGAGTCATAATATGGCCAATGCTGTTTCCTCTGCCTGGAATGTTCTTTCCCCAGTGTTCAACTACTCCTGACCTTTGCTCATATGTTACCTCCTTAGTGAGGCCTTTTCTAACCAACTTATTTAGAATTACAGTCTGACTTTAACCCCTGTATTCTTCTTTTTACCTTTCTTGCTTTATTTTTCTCCATTTCAGCTGTCATGCTCTGATATTATATAGTTTTCCTTATATAGTGTTCCTTATATATATACATATATATTTCCTTATATATTTGTCTTTCTCCTTCCAGTGGAAATTAAGCTCCATTAGGTCGGAGTTTTTTTTTTTCTTAACGCATTGCCATATCCCCTCTACCTGCCTAAATAGTGACTGATGCAACATGAGTGCTCTGTAAATATTTGTTTAAAAGAATGAATCACTGATTCTATTAATTGATATACTCACCATTTAAATCATCATAGTTTATAAGATTATTGTATGTCCATTTTCTCACTTAATCCTCATGACAGACTTATGACAAAGTAATGAAAGATAATATTATTATTTTATTGATTAGGAAACTACAACGCATGACTTGCTGAAGTTTATATAGTAACTGGCAAGGCTGGGACTAAAATTCAAGTTTTCTGACCTATAGTCTATTACTGTTCTCTGTATCATGTACCTTCCTTATTGCATAATACTTATTTAATGTTAAATTTTAATAAGTTTTAACAATAGCTTTTGAATCTTTTATCAGTAACTTAATCAAGACCAGTCTCTTTTGTTCTTTTTTGTGTAGTGTCTAAGTAGGTATCATTTTTAAGTATGAGTATGGGGTGAATACTGTAAGAGGCTATGTAGGTTATTGTTTTTTAAAAGTTTGTCTCACATATTTTAAATTTTTGCCAAGAGTGCAGTTTCTTCTAGTTATATTGTGGTATGACTTCAGATGGAAGTCTTTAAAACAACTTTAGGAAGAAAAGTGAATTATTCTTCACTAAACTTGAACTTTTGGAAAAGCCACAACTTCTAAGTATGTGGTTTATTTGTTGAAATAGAGATTTAGTTGAAGATTACTTTTAAGACTCATTTGAAGCTGTAGAGGAAGGTCTGTTTTCCTCTAGGAGTCTAGCACTGGTGAGAGAAACATAGGATCTTCTCAGAAGGCTGATGAAATCATAAATCATGAAGAATCTGAATAGGATTTGGAGCAAATGTGCAAGTTTTTTCTTTTCTTCTGGATAGCCTCTGAATTTTAAGATTTTATTTGAGCTAGCCTTTCCTAGTGTAGTATGTATGCATCTTAGGGAGAAAGAGAGAAACCATGCAGGGATGTTTTACTGGTTGAGAAAGGCAGTTCCTTAGTCCACTTGGCAGGTCTTACTATGAAACTGTCTGGGATTTTCTGATGAATTGAACATAGGGTGGAAAAATGTGACTGAAAGCTTTTTATTTACAGCTGTTGGCTTAATTCAGTTTTTTTTTTTTTTCCCCCTTGCCAAGCTGGTAATAGCAATGGAAGAGCTGAAGCAGTGTCGACTACAACAGAGAAATATTTCTGCCACTGTTGATAAATTAATGCTGTGTCTTCCAGGTGAGGAACTGGAAATAGAGTAGGATTCTTGATGCAATTCCTTTAGCTTTAATTAGTCTTTCACTTTCTCTAAATAATGCTTTGTGTGCTCTTTCCCCACTTCTCTTTCAAGTCCTGGAGATGTATAGCAAACTGAGGGACCAGATGAAAACTAAAAGGTAAGATTTTTTTTTTATTGAATACTTTTTATTGTCTAAAATTTCTATTATTTAGAATTTTTAGAAGTCCATATTTAGGGGAAGGGTATAGCTCAGTGGTAGAGTGTGTGCTTAGCATGCATGAAGTCCTCGGTTCAATTCCCAATACCTCCATTAAAATAAATAAACCTAATTACCCAACCCCCCAATTAAAAAAAAAAAACAAAGACAAAAAATTTTTTTTAAAGTCCGTGTTTACTATAACCTTTCAAAAAATAATTAAATACGTGTAACATCTTCTCTAGCTTTTGTATTTCTATTGACTCATCCCCAGACTTACTTACATTTACTAGTGGTATGCTGATGTATTTTGTTATGTACTGTGTTTAATAAAAAGCACTACACATAGTTTGATTCTCAGAAGACCCAGCCTTTTGGAGGAAAAGCATATAATTGTTATAGTGATAGTTAATTTGAAAAATGTGCTTTGGTTTAGTATTGTAATAGAAAAAATAGTTACTGATTTTGGTGCAGGGGTGAATCAGTCTGAGTTCTCTCCATTGAAACAGAACCAATAGGGTATGTGTGTGTGTGTGTGTGTGTGTGTGTGTGTGTGTTTGTGTGTGTGAGAGAGAGAGAGAGAGAGAGAGACACAGAGACACAGAGACACAGAGAGACACAGAGAGATAACGATTTATTTTAGGGAATTGGTTCACATAATTATGGAGGCTGGTAAGTCCAAAATCTGTAGCATAGGCTTGAAGGCTAGTGTCAGGGAAGATACTGTTGCCTGAGTCTGAAGGCAGTCTGTTGGCAGAATTCCCTCTTCCTCTGGGGAGGCTGGCATTTTTTCTATCAAGGCCTCCAACTGATTGAATGGAGCCCATCTATGTTAGGGAGAATATTCTTTACTCAAAGTCTACTGATTTAAGTTCTGATAACCTCATGTGAAAAATACCTTCACAGAAATATACAGAATAATATTTCACCAGTTCTCTGGGTACCATGGCCTGACCAGATTGACAACATAAAATTAACCATAACCAGGGGCAAGGTCAAGGTTTAAGTCAGAGGATTCCTCGCCTGTGTTATTTTCATCTGGTTTTATTCTAGAGGAAACTTTATAGTGGCTCTTTGGTTCTTCTTCCCAAACCAGAGTAAATGTCCCCACCTTCTCTGCCCTTGCATGTCCTGCAATGTGATGGGGGTATGTGAAGCTATGGGGTAAACAACACATCTTCCTGGAATGTTAGTTTTACTTAGTTTTGAGGTAGAAAGTATGGAATTAAAATGTATATAGTACTAAAATAAGAATAAAAGTACTATGCATAAAAATTCTAAGTTTTCAAGAATTTTAAAGCTAAACCATGAAGCATCAAAATTTTTTGAATTTCTTAGGATTATTTCCCAGACTGCCTTCTCCCCAGGAGGACATGTTCATGTAAGAGAACATAGGTTGAACAACAGGAGAAATTCTATTCAGTGAGATATGAAAGTAATATTATTTCCCTGATAACCTTTTTTTGAAGTTCTAAAATTACAGGAAATTACAGAGAATGAAAGAAATTTCTGTATTACCTTCTCTAAATTAACAGATAGTAATAATTTTCCAGTTTTGATTCATAATAGATATGTAAATATGTATTATATGGCATATATATAAACATATATATGGACAGAGGGAAGTAAAGATGTACATTTAAAAAAATTACAAATAAAACTCATAGCCCTTTCCTCAGTTCTATTCCTTTCCCTACTCCCTAAGGAAACCAGTGTCGTAAACTTGGTGAATGTACTTCTAGCTCATGTTTTTAATATCCGTAAATCATATATTGTAGTTTGTGTTTTTAAAAACATTTACATGAATAGTTCCCAGTCTTTGTTCATTCATTCAGCAAAAATGAATTGAGTACCAGTATACTGCTAGGCATAGCTTTTAGTGCTGGGAATATAGCTCTAAACAAAATAGACAAAAATATCTGTTCTCATGGGGCGTCTGTACTAGTGGAGAACTTTTTAAATTTATGTTTAGAGATCTAGTTCACTTATTTTAATTACTCCATAGAAGTCTATTACGTGAATAATCCACATTTCTCCTCTTAATTCCAGTGGTTGTCGGAAAGTGCTGTTCACCAGCATTCTAGCTCAGCCTTCTTCTGGCGTATGGTAGGGTTATATTTCCTGGACTTCTTTGGGCTGTATCAGCACCATACACTGGAGTTGCCCTCATGTATTGTATTCTCTTTATTCCACTTGGGCTCTAATAAGCTGTCCTACCTGAATGCCCTCCTCATCCCTGTTTGGATCTGATACTCCATGCCAGGCTGCCTTCCTGTACAAACATTCTTACCTCATTAGGTCCTTTGTGCCCCATGCTGGTCTGTCTTCCCCTCCGAGCCCACAAGTATGGATGCTCTCATTTATTTAGGTCTTCTTTAATTTTGTTCACAATATTTGTGGTTTCAGTGAACAGGTTGTATATATCTTTTGTCATGTTTACCTCTAAATATTTCATATTTTTGATGCTTACTTTAAATGGTATTAATTTTTAAATTTCAATTTTCAGTCATTTTTTACTAGTATGCTATTAATATTTTAATATTTATCTTGTATTCTGCAACCTTACTAAGTTACTCAGTAAATTCTAGTAGCTTTTTTGTATATTCCATTGGATTTTTCTATGTAGATGATTATCTTGTCTGCAAATAAAGATAGTTACATTTCTTTCCAATTGGGATGCTATCTTTTTGGTTTGTTTTTCCTGTCTTATTAAACTGGTTAGATCCTTCAGTACAATATTGAATAGAAGTAGTGAGTGTGGATGTTCTTGCTCAGTTCTTGATCTTAGGAGGAAAGAATTTCACCATTGAGTAAAATGTGAGGTGTAATTTTTTGTACATGTCATTTATAAGGTTGAAGAAATTCACTTCTATTTCTAGTTGTTGCAAATTTCTATCAAGAAAGAATACTATTTTTGTCAAGTGCCTTTTCTGTGTCAGTTGAGACAATCATATGGCTTTAAATTTTTTTAATTTATTTAATATGATGAATTATATTGATCGGTTATTGAATGTTAAACCGAACTTGCATTCATGGAATAAATCCCACCTGGTCATGGTATATTACCCTTTTAAATATGAGGTGGTATTTGATTCACTAAAATTTTATTGAGGATTTTTACATCTGTGTTCATGAGGAAAGCATATCTGTAGTTTTCTTTTTTGTAATGTCTTTGGCTGATTTTGGTATCAGATTAATGCTGGCTTGGTTTTCTGGAAAAATTTGTGTATTGTTGGCATTATCTTTCTTAAATATTTGGTAGAATCCACCAGTGAAGTCACTTGGACCAGCGGATTTATTTGTTTTTGGTGAGAAAGTTGTTAACTACAAATTTAATTTAAGAAATAAATACAAGGCTGTTTGCATTTTTTGTTTCTTGAATAAATTTTACTTATTTGTGTCTTTG
This sequence comes from Camelus dromedarius, assembly GCF_036321535.1. Taxonomy (NCBI): domain Eukaryota; kingdom Metazoa; phylum Chordata; class Mammalia; order Artiodactyla; family Camelidae; genus Camelus; species Camelus dromedarius. Next base: position 11,412,737 of record NC_087450.1, read on the forward strand.
AAGTAATTTGTCCATGTCATCCAAGTTGTTGAATTTATTAACAAAAATTGTTCACAGTATTCCCTTATTATTTTAACATGTGTGTAGAATATAGTGATACTTTCTCTTTCATTGTTTATGTTGATAATTTCTGTCTTCTTTGTCTCCCTTTGTTTCTGTCTCTATCTCTCTGATTATTTTGGCTAGAGGTTTATCCATTTTATTCATTTTTCTGAAAAACATTTTTAGATTTTATTGAGTTTTCCCCTTATTTTTCTATTTTACTGATTTATTATCTTTAGTATTTTCTTTCTTCTGTTTACTTGGGGTTTAATTTGCTCTTGTTTAGCTTTGTTAGGTGGAAACTTAGGGCACTGAGTTTGGTTCTGTTTTCTAATATTGACATTTAAATCTGTACATTTCTCTCTAACCAGTGCTTTAACTGTATCTTAATGTGTTTTATGATGTTCTGGGTTTTTTTTTTTTTTTAAATTTTATTAAAATGTTTTCTAATTTCTGTTGTGATTTTAAAAATTTATTTCACTGATTATTTGGAAATGAATTGATTAATTTTCAAATATTAGGGGATTTTCCAGATTTTTCAAAATTGATTTATAATTTTAGTTCATTTTGTTCATAACTGTAAAATGAATGATTTCAGCCTTTTGTGTTTGTTAAGACTTGTTTTATGGCTCAGCTGGTGGTCTGTTTTGGTGAAAATGACATGTACACTTCACGGTGTAAATTTTGTTACTGAGGAGAGCATTCTTTAACTGTCACTTAGGTACACTTGGTTGAGAGTGTTGTTCAGGTTTCTACCTCCTGATGATTTTGCATTTGTCATTTGCTGACAGAGGAGTGTTGAAATTGCCTATTGTGATTGTGGGTTTGCACACGTCTTTCTTTTCTTTTCGTTCTTGCACATTTAGCGTTTTATCTTCTTGATGAAATCACCCATTTATTATGGAAGGTTCTTCTTTGTCCCTGGTAATATTCTTTTTTCTGAAATATATGTTGGTCGGTATTAATACAGCCAGCCACTGCTGCTTTATTTTTGTTTAAATTTTACATTGTCTATTTTTTAATACCTTTTTTAAAAAAATATTTCTAATGGTTCATTGAGATATAGTTCACATACTATTCACTTTGTCCATTTAAAATGTACAATTCAGTGGCTTTTAGTGTATTCAGAGTTGTGTGACCATCACCACAATCAATTTTAGAATGTTTTTATTCTCCCCAAAAGAAGCCTCTTGGCCATCACTTCCCAATTTTCTCTTTTTCCTTGCCCTTGTTGCCGGCTACTGGGAACCACTGATTTACTTTATATTTCCATAGATGTGCCTACTCTGGACATTTCATATAAATGGAATCTTACAATATGTGGTTCTTCGTGATTAGCTTCATTTAAAATAATGTTTTTAAGGTTAATCTATGCTGTACCATATATCAGTACTTCATTTCTTTTTATTGCTAAATATTCTGTTGTATGGATATACCACATTTTATTTATCCATTCATCAGTTGATAAACATTTGGGCTGTTTACAGTTTTTGGCTTTTATGAATTATGCTGCTAAGATTTTTTTGTTTACAAGTTTTTGTGTGGACATATGTTACTTCCCTTGGTTATATACCTAGGAAGGAAATTGCTGGATCGTTTGGTAACTGTGTTAAACCATTTGAAAACTGCCAGACTGTTTTCTAAAGCAGCTGTGCCATTTTACCTTCCCACCAGCAGTGGATGAGAATTCCCTTTCCTGCACATCCTAGCCAATACTTATTATTGTCTGTCTTTTGATTACGGCCACCTTGGTGGTTGTGAAATGGTATCTCATTGTTCACTTTTATTTTTGAAACACATTTTTGATGGATATATAATTTTAGGTTTATAGATTCATTCATTCATTAGTTCTTAAGATGTCATTTCTTTGTCTTCTGGCTTATGTTGTTTCTGAGGGAGAAGTACATGAACAGTCTTAACCTTTTTGTCACGCTACTTAATATCTTTTCTCCAGCTGTTTTAAAAACTTTTGTCTGTATAATTTGTCCTCAGCAATTTGATTTTGATGCTCTTCGGTGTAAATACGTGTGCATGCATGCATCTGTTTGTTTATCCTGCTTGTGATTTGTTTAGCTGCTTGGTTTGGTTGGTTTATAATTTTTGTAAAATCTGAAAAATGTTCAGATATTACTTTTCCCAACTTTTTTTTCGTCCTTTTCCCATCCTCATGGTGAGGTTTCAGTTACATCTATATTGGACAGCATATAATCCCACAGGTGGCTTGAGGATCTTTTCTTTTTCCCTTTATAGGGGATAGATTTTATTCTTGTGTTCTCTTTGTGCTTTATAGGGGATAGATTTTATTGCTGTGTTCTCTCTTTTTTCATTGTCTAATCTTTTAATCTCGTCCAGTGAAATTTTCATTTCAGATTAATATATTTTTCATCTTTAGAAGTTCCATTTGGTTTTTTTATGTTTAATTTCTCTTGTTATTTTTGCTTCTTTCTTTAAGTACACGTGTAGAGCTCTAGCATCTGTTTGCATGTACTCTGCTAGTTCTGTCACTTCCGGCCTTTTGGATCTCTCTGAAGACTGATTTTGGTTTTCCTAGTCATAGGTCAGTTTTTTGGTTATCAAGTCTAATAAGTTTTGATTGGACAATAGACATTATATTGTGTTGCTGAGTGTCTGGATTCTTTTTTTTCCCCATAGAGAGTGTTGGTCTTTGTTTTGGCAAATAGTTTAGTTGTTTGTAGATCCATTTGATCCTGCTAAACCCCATTTTTAAGCTTTACTGGGCCCGCCTTCATTCCAGGGGTTGCTCAGAATAGTATTCATCTACTTTTAATAACTCAGGAATCCCCAGGGGCTCTTCACTTTGGCTGTTCAGAGTTTGAATGTTTCTCTGCCTTGTCTGAGCTCCTTGAAGTGTTTATCTTACTTCTTGGTGGTGTCTGTCTGTCTCTTTCACCTTCCCTTCCTTCCCTCCCTCTCTTCCCTTCTTTCCCTCCCTTCTTTTTGCCTGTCCCTGTGGAGTTTCATTTTTTCTACGCCTGGCCTAGTACTCAGCAAAGACTCAAGGGAACTGTTGTGTAGGTTTCTGCGGTTTCTTTTCTGCACTGCTCTCTGTTTTGGTTTTTTTTTTTTTTTTTTTTGGAATTCTGCTGCACAACCTTAAGGTTCATCAGCTTTCCTGAACTCTTGTGTAGGACTCTGCTAACTTGCTGGGCTCAGTTGGGATTTTCTCTATGTCCATGATCTAGAAATCACGTTCAGGTAGATAACCCAGATAATCACTGAACTCACCTTGTTTGTTTCCCTTTTTTCAGAGACTATAGTTCTGTGTTCCTTGATGTTTACCGTCTGAAAGTGGTTGTTTTACGTATTTTAGCCAGTATTCTACTTCTTAACAGTGGGAGTTCCTATCTGTTCCTTGTTATTCTTTCATGGCTGAAAGCCTAGTAGTTTTTTTTAAAGCTGTAAATACTGATTATATTACTGGACTTTTTGCTCCCTAAGGAAAGATGTCTGACCATGTTTCTCTAGCACACAGAAGGGATTAAATATTTGTTAATGATGTTCTTTGGTTAGGAAAGGCACAAATATTTCCTGTAGTGAAAGCTTTTCTTTCATATTCTTATCATACTCTGAATTAAAAAAAATTTCTCATAGGTGGTTGTGATTCACTTTAAAAAAAGATCACTTATTAGAATTTTAAAAACCATCATTGTGAAAGAGTTCCATACCATGGCAAAAAAGTACCAAAATTTAATTTGCCTAGAATCTACATTCCTTTCCTCGGGATAGCATTCAACCATGTCTAAGTTATTCTGACCCTAAGTTATCCAATTTTGAGGATTATTTTCCTGCCATCTTCCTTTTTATTCTTTGCTTTTATTTCATTTACTTTCTTTAAGCTCAACCCTATCTCTATTGGGGAGCTTGCACGAGGGGGAGGCGGGGAAGAGCTAACACACATGCAAATGAAACTTAGGAATTTGGTTTTTGATTCAGTTTTAATAATGTTTAGACGTTGTCAAAGGTAATGTCAGAATCTTGTTTTAGATTTCCATGGCCCCTGGAAATAGAAGGTTTTTCTTTTGGTGTCTGCTGTAGAGGTGTTTAATTGGCTGTCATTCTTTAACTTGTCATGTATATTGAAGTACACCAGAAATTTGAATGATCTTATTGATCTATTCTAGTTAGAAAATGAGTATGTTAGGGAAAAGACAATGGAGAAATAAGGTGACATTCTTTATTGCCAGAAATCACTGGGTTTTGTACTAATTAGTCTTGAAAAATGTAGAGTTATTTTACAGACCAGATGTTTTCAGCGTGCAGCCATGTGTCTCATCAGTGAATGTGCCTTGTGTCCGCAGGCAACATTGTTAGATTTTTCTCATTCTATAAACAATGTTCCAAAGTATAACTAAACCCCAAAGTGTGTTTATCTTTTTGGCTTAATTTCTGGCTTTCTGTCCATTCTAAAGTTTCTCTCTAGAGGAACTGCATTTTATTGCACATAGCTCTTCGTACCTAATTGTAGTATAAACACTGTCTGTTTACACTAAGCCACGTGAATTGTACTGGTTGTGAGTCAGAAAAATTTGAATAAAAGCAACCAATTCAGATTAAACTATATTTGTACTTTTATTTCTAAATTTAGGGGAAATAAATCTTTCTTCCCTTCATTTATTTGGACTAAGATTTTGATTTTCGGAACACAGGAGGGAAAAACATAAAAAAAAACAAGTAAAACCAAACCTCTAGTCTTTAGTGTTTGTGATATTAAGTGCATTTGAATAAGAAGAGCTTAAGTATCTACCATGAAATTCATTCTTAAAATCTAAGATAGAGCTATAAGTTCTTTTATTTACAGGATGAGAACTGAGTTTTTCCTATACTAAATACATCATGGGAAAGGTGGAAATTAGGAAATTAAAAAAGGAAGAAAATTATCATGAGGAAGAAAATTATCATCCATAATGTTTCTATCGAAAGGGAAAAAAAATCAGGGTTAATGTTTTTGTGTATATTTTTCTCATCATTTTCTGTGTACTTATGTTTGTGTGTGTGCTTGTATTTAGGGATATACAGTTCATACATGCATAAATATTCATAAATTACACGCGTGTACATATTATAATTTTGAAAAACATTGTGATTGTACTTGTAAGTTCTATTTTTTGAAATAATTTTGACTCAACAATGTTATAAACATTTTGCTATTTTATTTGTCTTTGGATACATGTAGTATACATGGATATATCATAATGTGTTTAACCAGTTTGCTATTAGACTTCTAGATTAGTTTTTTATTTGCTGTTATAAATAACTACAGTTCAAAAGGTTTATAGGTATTTTTGTACATCTAACTTTTTAGACGCAACTGTATAGAATACTTGTTTGGTAAAATTTGTCACTGAAAATTTGTATTATTAACACAAATTTATTTTCCAGCAGACTCTGAATTCTAATTTATTGAAACCCCTGATAATAATAGTCATTATCTTTTAATAAATCTTTGGCAGTTTGAGTGACAAAATTATATGTTTGATTTGAATTTCTTCACATCAGTTCAACTTTTTTTTTTTTTTTTTTTTTGTATGTCGGCCTTTTTTGGGTTCTTTTATGACTTTTGTTCACTGCTTTAAAAAACTCCCTCAAGTTTATATTCTGCAAATAATCTTTACCAGGTTGTTGTTTCCTCTTTATTCTTATTATGTTCTTTTTATGTATTTTGTTTTCACCTAGTCAGCTGTCTCAGTGTTAGTTTTACTTGTTTTCTTATTCTTTCGCTACCTATCAGTTAAATATTACCCCTTTTATTATTTTGAAATGTCCTTCTGTGTTTCCAGCAGTGTTTATTGTCTTTAAAATCTACTACATCTGATGTTAATGTGACCATTCCAGCACTTTTATGGTTACTTATTCTGTCTTTATCTTTAACCTATTTGTATCTGAAACTAAACTGTGTTTCTTCGAGACAACATGTAGTTGGATCATGCTTTTTAAATCCTGTCTGACAGTGTTTGCCTTTTGATTAGAGAGCTTATTAGTCCATTTACATTTAATATAATTATTGATATGGTTGGTTTTTGCTCTTTGTTTTCTGCTTTTCATGTCATTTTTGTTCTTATTTATCTTTTTTTCTTTTTTTTGTATTAAATATTTTATGGTGTACTATTTTTAATTCCTGTGTTATTAAAAAATTAAAGTATAGTTGATTTTTATAGTGTGTTAGTTTCTGGTGTACAGCATAGTGATTCAGTTACATATATATACACTTTTCATATTCTTTTTGAGTATAGGTTATTACAAGTTATTGGATTATACATTTTTAATGATTTTTTAAAGTTATTTTCTTAGGAGTTGCTCTATGGATTATAATCTGCTTCTTCATGTATCACAATCTACTTTAGGTGATTGCTGATGTAGTTTTGATATAATATATAGAAGTAGTTTTGCTTCAACTTAGCTCCGTATCTTCCCTCCTCTTTTGTGCTATTCTTGTCATATTATATCTATATATTTTATTAACCCAACAATACAGTATTATAATCATGGCCTTTAAAAAATCTTGTTTTTTCAGTAAAATTAAAAGAAGAAAAAAGAAAAACTATATTCAGTATTATGTGTAACATATATTTGCTATTTTCTATGCTTTTTTTTTTTTTTTTCCTTCTCTGTGAATTCAAGTTACTATCTGCTATCATTTCCTTTCTGGCTTTCTTTAGTATTTCTTGTAAGGCAGATCTGCTAGCAAGGAATTCTCTCAGTCATTGTTTATTTGAGAATGTATTTAATTTCCTTTTTTAGTGATTTGTCCAGGGTGCTCAAACAAACTTGAACTAGTAAGGTGTCTACCCTTTTTGTCAGTGGACTTTATGTGGGTTAAGGAGTGCATAAAAAATTCAGGCAGTTTACAAGACTTTTGTTTTATGCCAGGCCTTCTCCTATGTCCATGCCTGTAGCCTCCTAGTTAGGGATGTCTGGAGTGTCTCGATCCTTTTGGATGTCCTCTGTGTTTGTGCACAGCTTCTCAGTTAGCTAGAGGTAAGCAGAGACTGTCAGGTCCTTCTGTGGGTCTCCAGGACTTCCCTGTTTTTGGTTAGTCCTACAGTCTGCTCTTTGTCCCAACCCAGATGACTTTAGACCAGTAGAGCTGGAGGCTCTCCCTGCCCACCCCTCTCCTTTTTTTTTTTAATACTGAGTTTGCTACTTTTCCTAACAGCACCACTCAATTTGTGATTTTCACCCTCTGTTCCAAATCATGTCAGCCCCTAATGGTAGAGAAACTGCTGATATTCCTGACAATCCCTAACCAGTGATGGGCTGTGGGGGTGTTGGTGGGGTGGAAAGGGTGTTGAAAGTAGCCCCAGGCAAGAACACAACAGAGTCCCTCTGTTTAGCAGTTTTCATGAATAAACCTTCTCAATTTGTTATTCTTCTTTCCAGAGTCCTTTCCAGTTTCCATAGTCCTGAAATGGTTGTTTGGGACAGGTTTTTCTAGTTCATGTTTGCTTTCTGGACAGAAGATTTGCTAAGCTCTTCCTGGTGCCATAGTTGAAAATCTAGCCTTGGGTACTTTATTTTATAGGATGATTTTTATGGCATTGATATGATCATTTTGTATTTCCTTTTATTCTTTATGAATTTCATTGGTGGATTTTCTAAGTTTTATGTATTCTTGGGATAAAATCTTTTTTTTATTATAATTTATTAAATCATTTAATGCATATATTAATTTATAATAATTTGACATTTATGTTTCCATTGATGTTTTTATTGAAACTTAATACTGGATTTGTCTTGATGTGCAGTGAAAACTAATTCAGGCTAGAAATTTTGCCAGAAGAATATATCTGTGGCCCTAAAGAAAGGACTGAGTTGCACTGAAGGTGATACAATTCCTTTTATAGGCATTACCCTGCACTGAAAACTCTGGAACATCTAGAGCACACGTACCTGCCTCAAGTAAGCCACTATCGCTTCTGCAAGGTGATGGTGGACAATATCCCCAAGCTCCGAGAGGAAATCAAGGATGTTTCTATGTCTGATCTCAAAGACTTTCTGGAGAGTATCCGCAAACATTCAGACAAAATTGGAGAGACTGCCATGAAACAAGTAGGTCTTGGGTTTATGATAAGTTGGCCAATGACTTTGCAAGTATTTTGTTAAATGCAGGTTTCTCTTTGCTAAGTGTCTTAACTGTTTCTTGTCATTTTAGGGAAGTCCTTCATCTTTATGGGAACACATGGTTTAAAAATGTTTTTCATTTTCTTAACAGAGCAATGAATTACTTACTAGTATATCGTTTTGCCCTGTGTTTAGTAAATATTGTTAGATTGTGATGGTTTATTTTGAGGCTTTGAAGAATACTTTCCTTGACTTTGGATATATGATTTGAAGCCCAAGATTTTTAAAAGTTCTCTTTCTAGTTAATGAGCTAAATTGTGTTGCAGGTACCTTTGGTTGATTATTTACTATGGAAGCAACATATCATGTTTATAAATGAATATTTCTGTAATTGTTACTCCTGATAATCAGTGGGCGTTAATGAAAACAGGCCTACTGGGAAATGCTGTGCATTATGATCACAGAAAGGGATTTATTTGCAGCTTACAAATTGCCCAATGTGTTGGAAATATTTAGATTTTTTTTTCTTTCAGTATCTTCACCTCTAAGTTATGAAAGCTGCAAGGAAATATGGGTTTACTTTGTTGTTATGAATAAAGAACAGTAATAATTTGCAGGATTACTTGCTCTTCTGAAATTTAAGTCACGTTAATTTCTCAGTATACCTTGTGATGTAACCTACAATATACAGAAGATTCAATTGCTTATGGAAAGTGCTTGTTTTGGTTCAATAGACCACTGTGTTCTTGAATAAGTCATTTGTAGTTCTTATCACTCCATGAGGAAGGAGGGAGTAGGTCATATTTTGGGTCATACTTTTGGTCTCAACTAGCCTTGGTAATCTTTCAGATACCTATTTGACTCTGCAGGAGAGATCTGCCTATTGGAAATCCCTCTTCTAAGGGAATTTAGATATTCTTTTCCCCTTCTTTTAAATTTTCTTAACGTTATACTTTACAAAGTGCAAAGTTTAAAACTAGTTGATGATAAACTTGATGGAAATAATCATGTCTTTTTTTTTTTAGTGTTGAAGAAATAGGATTAATCATTGAAAATATACTTTTGCCTTGCTATGTGTATGTTTTGAGTACAGGAATGAAGGCATCTTGTAAGATAAGTCTTTATTGTGGTTGATAAATTTTTTACTAAACTTTCAAAATGTAGAAGAGTATAGTACAAAGCCGCTTTGGAATCTTCCTTTTTTAAGGTTGCTTTTTCTAGGCCTTTGCTTGAGAAATTACTTCCTTTTTGGTGAAAACAGGATTCCATGAAGAATATTATTATTTCATTTAATGTGAGATTATCTCTCCCATTAATTATCTGAAGAAATTAATGCCCAGAGCAGGGAAGTGACTTGCTCAAGTTCAGACAGCTTGTCAAGGTCAGATCCTATAGTAGAATTCAGAGTAGATTAAGATGAATTTGTCTACTATGGCACTTGGTCTCTGTAAACTGTTAGCTGTGGGCTGTATTTTTGTCATATAAAGAAATGTTGAAGAAACCTTTTTGTGAATTCAGGACTTTTTAATTAACTGATAACCCATTTTTCCTCTTATATGATTTTTCACCTTAAGTATAGCTGTTACTGCCTGTGTTACTATCCTATGCTATGGTATATGTAGGATCCGTGAATAAAGATCTCTTACACATTTCTAATTACATCCTGTAGTACCTAAAAAGTAAAGAGAGTAGGAGGGAGAGAAACTACCATATACATTGTGCATAGTAAGCATCAAGAAATATTTGTTTAAATTCATGGATGTTGGAGAAGGGGAAGAGGATATGGTTTATCTCTCACTTTTATCAAGCCCAAAATGCTATTTCTGATTTGTGATGATTTCCTTTGCAATGGTGATTTAAGGAATCTTTCCATTATGTGACTCTGCCATTTTCAATACGGCTTTGAAGATTGCTGCAGAAGGAAAAGACCAGAGTATTGCACGTCATAGAATTTTTAAGGGCTAGGCATAGACAAGACACATCAATACTTGTACTCACATTTCATTGGCCAGAATTTAATTACATGGCCATTACCAGGCTGGGAAATATAAACGCACTGTCCCTAAGAGAAGGACACAGGTTTGGTGAATAGTAGCTAGTCTCTGGCACAGTCTGTCCTTTTGGTCCTCAAATATCTCTTCACTCTTCCTCTCATCCACAGAATGTACTTGCCTCTTCCCTAAGGAATGTAACCCAATATCCCGTCTAGTTACTATATCCATCTCAAAGTCAGGTTCTAAGATGATAAGTTATCTGCACCTGTGGCTCTCTTACCCTCAGTATACCATGAAGAAGCTAGAACAGAATAGCTACAACAAAAGCTTCCATTTAGAAAAGGGAAGAATGGGAGATGTATAGTAAACTGTGATTTCATAGCAAATCGTGTAATCCTTTTGGATTGTCACTGGGAAATCCTTCTGCCTTGGTAGCAGGGGAGCTTTCTTGCTGAGATGTTGACTCTCTGGGAAGAACTCCTTTGCCCATTGTTCTCCTGGGTTCCTGGCTGCATCCTGGCTTTTCTTTCCCTATTTCTTTCTGTGAATGTTTCTGAAGTGGGTGCTAGGGAATATGCATTCCTTAGAAGATCTCTCTCTCTCTGTAGATTACACATACATGTACATCTACACTTACATCTACAGCCCCATCCCTATCTATCTATCTATCTATCTATCTATCTATCTATCTATCTATCTATCTTTTAGTGCCTGCTTTCTGCTTCTGCAAGTTTAAGAGCCCAATGGTTGTTTTAAGGCTCTGAATAGTCAAAGGTTTATTTAATTCCGATTTGTGGGTTTTGGGCATTGTAATTACCTCAAAACTTAGCAGGACTCTGATCTAGTTCTTTCCAATAGGTACCCAATGTTCTTTTTGGAATACAATTTTCAGGAATGATTGTATTTTTTTCTTCTCTGTTTGGGGAGATAGTGGAGTTGGGGGAGTATAGCCCTTGCCTCATATCTTTTTCTTACTTTAATGGCCCTACTTTGAGGCTATATGAAATAATGGATAAGGAAACCATACCTGAATCTAATTTTTGCCTCAGGATTGAGTCACTTTGTTCACCTAGAAGTCTTCTTTGGACTTAATTGCTCAAACCTTTACCATCTTTTTTCTTTTACTATTTGGGATCTATATGTGTTCAGCTTTCTAATGCTCTGAAACCCAAGTTTCTGGACTTGTACGGTTACCTATAAATTCAGTTTGCCAATCAGCAAATTCTGTGCTCATCTCTTTTCTCTAATACCTTGCTAAAAGCAGAAAGTAAGTGTCAATCTACACTATAACTCTGTCTCTGCATTTCACTTACCGGGCTACAGGCCCAATAGACATGTGGTGTGCCCTTTCATTTATTACAGCTTCCACTTTTACTAGCTGCTTTGCCATGACATTACAGGGCTCTCCAGGCTTTCGGCTTGCTAAATATATGTTCTTGCTGCCTACTACCTCAAACCAATGCCATTTATTTTAGGCTTTTTTGTTTACAGCAACCCCATTGTTCCAACACCAGTATCTGTTTTCTTTGAACAATGCTGCCAGTTGTAATAGCTACATTCTAAAATCTCACCATAGAAATTTTATTTTTTGCTCACTTGAAGTCCAGAATGGGTGTTCCTGGTAGGGTAGCTCTTCTTCAAGTGACCGTTAAAGGGATACAGGACTCTTTCAACCTGTGAGTCCATCACTTCAACATGTGACTTTCAATATTATAGCAATATGGAAAAGAGTGCATGAGGCCTGGAGATTGTTTTTTAATTGACCAGCCTTGTAAGCAATACATATCACTGCTGCCAACATTGGCCATGGCTCACACACTGCAAGTGGAGTTTGGAAACACAGTCTATGTATGTGATCAGGAGAAAGAGGAAATAGATTTGGTGAATAGCTAGCTAGTCTCTGCTACAACCTGCTTTTATATAGCCTAGAAAAATACATCTCTCCATGTCTCTTGCCTTTTCCTTCACAATTTCATCTCTGACATTTCTCCCCCATACGTTTGCCTTCTAATTTATTAACCTAGTTTTTAGCATTGTCAGTGCCGCTATTCAGAACTTTATCATCATCATTTTTAGTTCAGCAACCATAGTTTGGCTTTAAAAATGTATTCCTGTCCTTTAAGAATAAACTTCTAAGTAGCCTTCTTCAGAATCAAATGAGAGAACAGATTTGAAAGTATCGCTTAATATTGATAGTTGGTCTGGGCCCTTCAAGAAGCTATGTAGATGGTTGTGCCTTTTCTTGGCGGACATCTTCCTTTTTCTTCTTCCACTCACCTTATCCTGAGTCGCTGCATTGATCCATGGGTGGGCTTCGTCCCTGGTACAGAGAAATGATGGAGGCAGTTGGTGGATTGGCTTTCCTTTGGGATATACAAATCAAAACAAACTCCCCCCGAATTAGTGTTTAATGAACAAACTAGGCTCCAAACTTTTCTCTGAGGTTATAATCTCCACCTATTTGTTGTCCAGTTTTATCAAAAGATACGAAATACTATTTGAGGATGGTCTGAAGGATAAATAGTTTATCCATTCCTCTGTATTCCAAGTATTATATTGTCTCTGGATAAAGCTTTATCAGTAGGAAGCTCTTTGCTTTGATTACAGGTGGTAGGCAGAATTCTAATATGCTCCCTAGGATTCCTGTCCCCTTGATCTGTGCATCCTGTAAAATCCCCTCCCTTGAATGTGTGGGCCTGCTATATAAGGTGAGCACCTTTAAAAGAGGGTCTGGAGGACAGATGTAGGAGTTAGAGAGATTAAACACTGCAGCAGATGCTCCACTGTTGGTCTTAAAGAAACAGACCTCCATGTTTTGGAGAGGATCACATGGCAGGATCTGTAGGCAGCCTTGAGTTGCTGAGAGCTATCTCCAGCTGACAGCCAGCAAGAAAATGGGGACCTGAGTCCTACAACCACAAGAAACAGAACTCTACCAACAATATGAGTGAACTTAGAAGAGAACCCTGGGCTCCAGATGAAACTGCAGTCCTGACTAACTCCATGAATTCAGCCTGGTGAGACCTGGAGCGGAAAGCCCAGTGAAAATGTGCTGAACTCCTGACCCATGGAAACTTAGATAATAATTGTGTGTAGTTTTAAACCACTAGGTTTGTAGTAATATATTACACAGCAGTAGAAAACTAATACACTCTATTATTTTGGTCTTGAATAGAAATACTTTTTACTAAACCACATATTTTTATTTTGCCTTTGGATCTAGGAAACAACGGTAGTGTCAGTCTGATTTAAATGGTGTCTAGCTAGAAGTCTCTGAGTCTTTCACTTGACTTCCAGTATACCTGGGAAGCTGCAGAAAGTGTCCAAGTATGAAATCTAGAATAAAAAGTTCAACCAAACAGCCTAAATGTCCATCAACAGGTAACTGGATAAAGAAGATGTGGTATATTTATACAGTGGAATACTACTCAGCTATAAAACCCGACAACATAACGCCATTTGCAGCAGCATGGATGCTCCTGGAGAATGTCATTCTAAGTGAAGTAAGCCAGAAAGAGAAAGAAAAGTACCATATGAGATCGCTCATATGTGGAATCTAAAAACAAACGAACAAACAAACAAAAACAAAGCATAAATACAGAACAGAAGTAGACTCATAGCCATAGAATACAGTCTTGTGGTTGCCAAGGGGGTGGGGGGTGGGAAGAGATAGACTGGGATTTCAAAATTGTAGAATAGATAAACAAGATTATACTGTATAGCACAGAGAAATATATAGAAGATCTTATGGTAGCTCACAGAGAAAGGAATGTGACAATGAATATATATATGTTCATGTATAATTGAAAAATTGTGCTCTACACTGGAATTTGACACAACATTGTAAAATGATTATAAATCAATAAAAAAATGTTAAAAAAAAGTTCAACCATTTGGCAGAATCTGAGGAGGAATCTTAAAATTGTCCACTCCACTTTTGATTACAATATGAAAATTTAAGTTAGAAAATTTTATTAAAAAAATCTTCCATGTTCCTATTTAGGTATCTTTTTAACATGGTATTGGATCAAAAGCATTTAGTGGACCCACCTGTGGGTTCTGCCGTGGGAAGTAGAGCCATCTTTCAAGCAAGTAGAAATACTGTCCCTTTTATCCTATCCCATTTTCTGTGTTGATATTCTTAACAGTGTGCTTCCAAAATACGGTGTATATCTTAATTTGGAACAATCAGTTTAGCTTGAACTGATTTTATAAAAAATGTCTGAACTAGTTCTTTGTTAATTGTCTGCTGTTTTCTAGTTCTCCATTTGAAATTGATTTTTGTAATCCACTTGTTATGGAATTGATTTGTGCAGGAGGGAAGCTCTGTATTTCTTATTTTGATTCGTTTGCCTTGGGCTTTGTGGGACTAAATAACATTTGTAATGTAAACATTCTTGGCTAGGTTGATTTCTATGTCAGACCCTTTAACAAAGGGAAAGATTTATTTACTTTTAAAATTCTAACTTGGCTTTGCCAAATTATATGGGTTATATGCTTAGAGGAGGAACTGGTTGCCTCATAAAAGAAATTGAAGGCTCCCACGCATTCTTCCTTTGGCAACTGGTTTTAAAGAAACGGATCCCTGGGTGAGATTAGTTGCCACCATGGTTCTTTCAATCCCTGACTTTCTTTGGTTAAGTTTTGACTAGAGCAAAATGTGCTCTTTTATTTAATGTGCAGAACATCTTTTAACTTAGATCAGGCATAGTACTACCAGCTGAGTTCTGGCCATGTAATCACTGCCCTGTAAAAGCAGTATTGCTGTTGGATGTTTTTTTTGGCTGGTTGTGCTGAAACACTTCAAGAGGTTGGAGTCAAAGAATTTTTGTGCTCACTTGGTTTGGTGTTTCTGGATTTACCTTACATTCTCTTTTCTTCTTGATTTTGGTGTTTATAAAATAAATTTGTCTTATCTCCTGCTTCTTACCCTCTGATGATATGGGTGGCCTGGGGGTAAGGTGGGAGAATGTGAGAACTGTTTCATAGGATTCTTGAAGTAGGCAACAGTCAGAATAGCTTATGATGGATGGTACAATTTCAGAATCTGAAGAGGGTAGTAGAGATTTGGTTTACTGTTAAATAACATGATAGTTACCAGAATAGACTTTGGAGTTCAGGTTAAACTCTTAGATTTGCCATTTGCTGGCTGCATGACAGTGGCCAAGTTACTAAACATCACATTTAGTCTCCACAGCTCTATCAAGGTGGAATTTTTAGTCTTCTTTTCAAAGTTGTGGAAACATTTAGGGAAATCAAGTACTTAGTTCAGTCTCAAACTTATAAAAATGTTAAATTAAAAAAAAACTATCCTAGATGAATGGTGAATGTAAATAGATTCTGAGTATGGAGATGGAGAAGATTAAAATTAGAGTTAGACTTGATGACTGAAACAGTTTTATTCTTAAAATTTAATTTTCTGTGACAATTTTCAGCCTTGAATTAGATCTCATTTTTAAACATTTTCTTCTCCTTACCATAAAAATTATTTTTTTATATACTTCCAAAATATTTTGCACCTAATTTCAATTAAAAAGATGACCATTAAGTTGAAAAGATCAATAACCCTTTATTCATATTGAGTGAAAGAAGAAAGATAGTTTATTCTTTAAATATAATTTGAGGACATTATTGCAGTTTGGTTTTGAGCTTTCTATTCTTCAGGGTGAAAAGGAAACTATATGGTGTGTGTATATGTGTGTATATATAATAAACATAATATTTATTTGCTTTGACTAAGCAGAGCGTACTACCTTATTAGGAGAAATTTTCCTGTTATTAAACTTTAAGAGAAAATTGTCATATGGATTCTCAGTATAGTTTGTGAACATGGCTTTGAGGTGTGATCATCCTAAAATAGACCATTGCTTTAGAGGAACAGCAGCTATTACAATACTTACACCATCACTCACAAATATAGTACATACATACATATATATATGTTTCAGTTATTTTAAGATTAAATTCTTTTGAGCATACTCCTTTTATTGAGCCTTGGCTTGTACTAGAGAGCAATAATATTTAATCTGGAATAATATGGTATATCATAAGAATAAACTGATGAGTAGAACAGAATACCAGTAAAGAAACTGACCCCCAGAATAGTATAAGAATTTAATGACTGATAAAGATAGTATCACGAGAGGCAAAGACACACAGAAATTAGTGTTATGCCACAAAGGTGTAAAATAAGTTTTCTTCAGTAAATCTTATATGCGGAAAGGTCAGCACAGTGCATGAGAATACCATCCTTCTGTCATTGTGTGGAGGGATCTGATGGGTTCAGCTTTGCTGTGCAAACAGCAAGATGTGCCTCGGGAGAAAGATCCTGCTCTGATATGATTAAGAGGGAGGATGGGAGAAGGGCAAGAACATCTAGTCATTGTGAACTAAGTGGATATTTGCTGGTCAGAGAAATGACTTAGCTAGGAGAATTCTCATATCAGTGCCACTTATATTAGCTAAAGAGACCTAGTATTCTTCAGATGAACTAACTCAGTCTTACTGAACCAACCCATTGCTAAGCTCTGAGAATGGGGAAGGTAGAGAGCCACTGGGCGCCCCCGAAGGTGACATCTCAGAGCAGTGGGGAGCACCACTCTTAATGATTGCTGCTCTACTTATCTGTTTTCCCCACCAGTTTATGGTCTCCGTAAGGGCAGAGGTATGATTTTTATCTTTATATCTTTAGCACCTTACTAGTGTAATACTTGGTCATAGTAGATAGTTAACAAATCAATTAATGACTATTAATTGTGTATTTAATTAAATTTAATGTAAATGCACTTTAAGATTTTTCAGGAAAAGCCATCTTTCAAAAAAATATTCTAAGGTATATGCTCTTAGTTTCCAATTATATTCATAAGTGAATGAAAATATCTAAAATTGATTTTTGAATGGATTTTGGACCTATCCGAAAGTACTGTAGAGGTGCTAAGAAGTGATTAAATTAACTTCTTTCTTTTTAACAATTTTAAATAGATTTTATTATTATTATTATTGTTTTTTTAAACATTTTTATTGAGTTATAATGATTTTACAATGTGTCAAATTCCAGTGTAGAGCACAATTTTTCAGTTATACATGAACATATGTATATTCATTGTCACATTCTTTTCCACTGTGAGCTACCACAAGATCTTGTATATATTTCCCTGTACTATACAGTATAATCTTGTTTATTTATTCTACATTTTGAAATCCCAGTCTGTCCCTTCCCATCCCCCGCCCCCTTGGCAACCACAAGTTTGTATTCTATGTCTATGAGTCTGTTTCTGTTTTTTATTTATTTATTTTTTTTTAATTTTATTTTTTAGATTCCACATATGAGTGATCTCATATGGTATTTTTCTTCCTCTTTCTGGCTTACTTCACCTAGAATGACATTCTCCAGGGACATCCATGTTGCTGCAAATGGCGTTATGTTGTCAGGTTTTATGGCTGAGTAGTATTCCACTGTATAAATATACCACATCTTCTTGATCCAGTCATCTATTGATGGACATTTAGCCTGTTTCCATGTCTTGGCTATTGTAAATAGTGCTGCTGTGAACATTGTGGGGGCAGGTGTTCCTTCTGGATATATGCCCAGGAGTGGGATGACTGGGTCATATGGTAAGTCTATCCCTAGTCTTTTGAGGAATCTCCATACTGTTTTCCACAGTGGCTGCACCAAACTGCATTCCCACCAGCAGTGTAGGAGGGTTCTCTTTTCTCCACAGCCTCTCCAGCATTTGTCATTAGTGGATTTTTGAATGATTAGATTTTATTATTTTAGAGAAGTTTCAGGTTCACAACAGAATGGAGGAGAAAATACAGAGTTCACACATAGCCCTTCCCACCACACATATATACTCCACTACCCTCAGCATCCCTCATCAGTGAGGCATATTTGGTACAATTGATGAAACAACATGGGCATATTATTATCAACCAAAGTCCATAGTTTACATTAAGGTTCACTCTTGATGTTGTACATTCTATGGGCTTTGACAAATGCGTAATGACATGTAGCCACCACCATAGTATCATACAGAATAATTTCATTGCCCAAAAAATCCCTTGTGCTCTATCTAGTCATTCCTCCCTCCCTCCCTCTCCCCAAACCCCTGGAAACCATGATCTTTTTATTATTTCTGTAGCTGTGCCTTTTCCAGAATGTCATTTGGTTGGAATTGTACAGTTTGTAGCCTTTTCAGACTGGCTTCTTTCATTTAGTAATATGTCTTTTAAGTTTTTCTAAGTCTTTCATGGCTTGATAGATCTTTTTTATTTTAACCGCACATATATTTTTTAACTTACATGTATGTACTGTTCATTGTTTCTAAGAACGTTTAGAGCTTTACCTTTTTAAAAAAAAATTATTTTATTGAGTTATAGTCAGTTTACAACTATAAAACATTGATTAAGGAAATTAAAGAAGACTTTAAAAAATGTAAAGATATCCCATGCTCCTGCATTGGAAGAATCAATATGGTTAAAATGCCCAAGGCAATCTACAGATTTAATGCAATCCCTATCAAATTACCCTGGACAGATTTCACAGAACTGGGACAAATCATGTTTATATGGAATCACAAAAGACCTAGAATTGCCAAAGCATTCCTGAAGAAAAAGAAAGAGGCTGGAGAAATAACCCTCCCAGACTTCAGATGATACTACAGAGCTACAGTAATCAAAACAGCATGGTATTGGTACAAAAACAGACATATGGACCAATGGAACAGAATAGAGAGCCCAGAAATGAACCCACAAACTTTTGGTCAACAAATCTTCAACAAAGGAGACAAGAACATACAATGGAATAAAGACAGTCTCTTCAGCAAATGGTGTTGGGAAAACTGGACGGCAGCATGTAAATCAGTGAAGCTAGAACACTCCCTCACACTGCACACAAAAATAAACTCAAAATGGATCAAAGACTTAAACATAAGACAAGATACAATAAACCTCCTAGAAGAAAACATAGGCAAAACATTATCTAACATACATCTCGAAAATGTTCTCCTAAGGCAGTCTATCCAAGCAATAGAAATAAAAGCAAGAATAAACAAATGGTACCTCATTAAACTTACAAGCTTCGGCACAGCAAAGGAAACCATAAGCAAAACAAAGTGACAACCTACAGAATGGGAGAAAATTTTTGCAAAAGATGAAACTGACAAAGGCTTGATCTCCAGAATATATAAGCAGCTCATACAACTTAATAAGGAAAAAAGAAACAGCCCAATCCAAAAATGGGCAGAAGACCTAAACAAGCAATTCTCCAAGGAAGACATACAAATTATCAATAGGCATATGAAAAAATGCTCAGTATCACTAATTATCAGAGAAATGCTAATGAAAACTACAATGAGATATCATCTCACACCAGTCAGAATGGGCATCATTCAAAAGTCCACAAATGACAAATGCTGGAGAGACTGTGGAGAAAAGGGAACTCTCCTACACTGCTGGTGGGAATGCAGTTTGATGCAGCCACTGTGGAAAACAGTATGGAAATTTCTCAAAAGACTAGGAATAGACTTACCATATGACCCAGTAATCCTGCTCCTGGGCATATATTCAGAAGGAACCCTACTTCAAAATGACACCTGCCCCCCCGCAATGTTCATAGCAGCACTATTTACAATAACCAAGACTGGAAACAGGCTAAATGTCCATCAACAGATGACTGGATCAAGAAGATGTGGTATATTTATACAGTGGAATACTATTCAGCCATAAAACCAACAACATAACGCCATTTGCAGCAACATGGATGTCCCTGGAAAATGTCATTCTAGGTGAAGTAAGCCAGAAAGAGGAAGAAAAATACCATATGAGATCGCTCATATGTGGAATTTAAAAAAAAAAAGTAAAAAGAAAAGAAAAAGACAAATGAACATAAATAAAAACAGAAACAGACTCATAGACATAGAATACAAACTTGTGGTTTCCAGGGGGATGGGGGTGGGAAGGGACAGACTGGGTGTTCGAAATTTGTAGATACTGACGGGTATATGTAGAATATATACACAAAATTATACTGTATAGCACAGGGAAATATATACAAGATCTTGTGGTAGCTTGATCTTGTGGAATGCTGTGGAAAAGAATGTGACAATGAATATATGTATGTTCATGTATAACTGAAAAAGTGTACACTAAATTAACTTCCTATTAAAGATGATGGATAGAACATATATATTTATATCTTCTACCTCTCCAACCTCATAAAAACAACAGGTAAGGGAATTAAAAAAAAATGAGCTTCCAAATGTATGGAATATAGGAAAGTAGATGATAGCAGCATTTTTGGAAGTTGAAAATTAAAAAGATGTGTGATAATTGTCCTAGCACATCCAAGAAGACTCAGTCCTAAATCAGTAGTATAAGAGACTGAGAACAACTCAGTTTTTAGTGGCATCAGGGAAAGGGGGATTGGTTGAATGTCTATTTCAGAAGCAGTTAGACAACTGGATTTCTTCCCGAGCTTTTCCCCACCAGTTGACTACACTATCCCTACTCTAGCAGAAGACCAGAGGACAGTAGACAGACTGAAAGCAGTGAAAATTTGTATACTAAATATTAAGATTCATTCTGAATCTCACAGCCCTCTTTTCTCACTTGGTTCCAAGAGCCAGGCTTATTACTCTTCAGGTGTGAGACTGGGCGATAATCTGAATACTCTGAATAATATGATTAGCCCAAGAGAGATGTCCTGAAGATATGTCTGCTGGGTAATCCCCAACAAAATGGTCAAGTCAGATCACTTTGAAGTCCACGGTCGATTAGACTGATGAATATCCACAGGCCTTTCAATTAGCTTTTTGGTTTCCCAATTTGAAATATGAGCAGATAGCTAAGGATCACCAGACATTTGAGAAAAGTCTCTAACATGAAAGTTAGACGTCAGAACAAACTCATATAAAGAAACAACTTGGAGAAGATAGACTATGCAAGAAGAGGAAAACCTAAAAGGCAAAATAAAACAAACAATAATCAATAGAATTAGAAAGATAAGAGAAAATAAATGTAAAAAGCAAGGTCAGAATGCTACATAAAAGGAGAAATTCAGAGAACAAAAAGAATGTTTAGAGAACATAAAGAATGTTTAGAAATTAAAAATATGATAACAGAAACCACATATAGGAGAGTGTGGAAAGTGAAGTTGAGAAAATCTTCCAGAGAGAAGAATAAAAAGAGAGAGATAGAACATGGGAAATAGTGAAGATATAAGAATTTTAGGGGGTCAGTCCAGGAGATCCAGTGTTTGAATAGTAGGCATTCTAGAAGAAGAAAGTGAAAATGAAGGGAAGGAATTCATTATAGAAATTATGTGGGAAAATTTCCCCAGATTCTAAGAACATGCAGATTAAAAGACCCACCAAATGTCCAACAGAAGGGGTGAAAATAGACTTACATCAAGGCATGTTGTGAAATTTCAGAAGCCAGAGGACAAAGTGAAAATCCTAGATGCCTTTAGAGATTAAAAGAAAAAAAAACAAAACAGGTCACTTATAAAGAGTTTGGAGTCAAAATGATTTTGAACTTTACCACAGCAGTACTGGAAGCTAGACTGAAGTGGATCAGTGTTTGTGAAGTCCTAAGGGAAAATGATTGCCCATCCACATTTCCATAACTAGCCACAATACCAAGCAAGTGTGAGAGTAGAATAAAGAGGTTTTCAGTAATGGAAGGTCTCAAAAATTTACTACCTATGAACAGAGAGAGAGAGAGAGAGAGAGAGAAAGAGAGAGAGAGAGAGATTGATTGATTTAGGACGTAGATAATCCAATAGTGGAGAGAGGCAAATAGAATTTCTAAGATGATAGTTAAGGGAGGTAGTTGGTTGACAGTGGAGTAGCAGGTGGAGAATGCAACCAGCCCAGCCTGGAGCATTTTAGAAAGTTTAAAAGAGTTATTCCTAAGAAAGTGAAAATGAAAGAATGCTGGATTTATTTGTGCATATTGAGAAGAAATTCAGATAGTTGGGGAGAATTTGAGAACAAATGTTAAATACATAGAAAACTAAGCTAACATAAAAATAAAATTAAAACTCCAGAAAATAAAAATTGTATAAGAAAGGAAAAGTGATCAAGCTGTTACATGACTTGGCTGTGAATTGCATTTATATAGTTATTAAGACTAAATGTTCAAAGTTAACTTATCTAGTTAATTCATTGACTTAACTCTGTTACAGAGGGCTAGGTGAATGCACACTGCACAGATATGTGGTGCTGGTGTGCTGTGAATATGAAAGAGACCTAAACTCTCTTCTTCCATGGTGAAAAGTCAATAGATGATGCTTAAAACTGAAAAACACAATAGCCAAATGTAGTAGCAACCCGTGTCCATTGTTGGATGGATGGAAAACCAGAACATTGTATGTACATATAATGGAATATTATTCAGCCTTAAAAAAGTGGACATTTTTGAAACATGCTTGAGGACATTATGCTAAGTGAAATAAGCCAGGCACAAAAGGACAAATATTGTATCGTTCCACATATATGAGGTTCCTGAAGTAGTCACATTTATAAAGACAGATAGCAGAATGATGGTTTCTAGGGACTGGGGGTAAACGGGATGATGGCTTAGCATTTAATGGGTGCAGAGTTTCAGTTTGGGAAGATGAAGAAGTTCTGGAGATGGATGGTGGTGATGGTTGTACAGCAATGTGAATGTACCTAATGCCAGAGAACTGTACAGTGATAAATGCGTAACATGGAAATTTTATGTCACGCATGTTTTACCACAATTAAAAAAACCTGAAGAAATGGGAAGTAGCACACATAAGCATGGTATATAGGGATAAAAGAGTTAAGCATCAAAAGAGTGGCTGCTTCTGGGGAGCAGGATTTGGAGGGAAAGAGGAGAGGAGGAAACTTGTTTCTCATAATAAACCCTTTGACTATATACAATTTAACTGCATATAGATTTACATGTGTAATTTAGCAGATGGGGTTTGTTGGTGGACTAGATACAAAGTAGGAAAATTTCCCCCTCTCAGGTACAGAGGAAGAGTTCCCTTTATTTAAGGGAGTATTTATACCTATCTATGAGATTATTGTTTTTTTTTTCTGCTTCATGTGGGTAATTGAGGAACCTCGTCTTTAGATTCATAGCTGTAACGAGATAGGATTGCAATTATGTGTTAGATGTAAATTAAACTAAGGTCCATTCAAATCTCTGTTGCACTGTGTGCCTTATTAAAGAAGCAAACAGACAAATTTGATATAATGGACAACAAAGCAAATTTTTTATAATATAAAAATCTTGAAAGTGGTGATAAAGCAAATTTGTGATAACCAGAGTGATCTCTTTCCATTGCCTTGAATTCTTAAGAGAAACATTTACCCTTGTTCAGAAGACAATATGAGTTCTTCAGCATCCTCTTTTCTTTGCAGAATGTCACACTACCCTGCCCCTCCCACTACTGCAGATCGATACACTCATTTCGTAGTTGGGCATTTGTTCTGGTGACTGAGTGGTCTCCGTGTGCAGCAGGAGAAGATGGGGAAAGAGGGAATTAAAAGAGCAGTGAAGGGAAATAGTGCCCATAGGCCAGCCTTCATATCATTGGCTTGGCCTCAGAGTTTTGTGGGAGAGAGCCAGTGGCCTCATTATTATTTCTTTGGGAAACTTAACTTTCTGTTAAATTTAAAATAAAGGGAAATGGCCTACACTATGAAGTTTTTCTTGGGTGGTTTGTACAATGACTAAACTTCATTCCATTACAATACTCCTGGGATTTCCTCCTGCCTCCAAGTACCAAGAATAATTGCACCACACTAATGTGGAGATGAAGTTCAGGTCAGTGAGCTCACTTTTGACTTGAACTTGAGGCCAGTACTTTAGATCTAAGTTATGAGGTGAAAATGAATTGATCTTATTGACATAAATAAGATGCTGTTTGTGTTTTTATTGTATAATTTAACCTCTGAAATATGTAAGGATATGAAAGTTATTTAAAATGATGCCTTAAATATAGTGCATAAATATACAGCCTAAGTGTTGTTAAACTTTACTATACAGCGGGCCAAGAACAGCCACTTTATTATCAGATTAAGTTCAGGTCTGGTCAGATACAGCCTGTGTTTGCCTTTCTAAAAGATGAATGGAAGCAAGATGTATTTTTCATCTCA
Organism: Camelus dromedarius; assembly: GCF_036321535.1. Lineage (NCBI taxonomy): Eukaryota > Metazoa > Chordata > Mammalia > Artiodactyla > Camelidae > Camelus > Camelus dromedarius. The sequence continues at coordinate 11,436,981 of NC_087450.1, forward strand.
TTGGAATGAGTTATTAAAGCTTATGTTTAATAGGTAATGATCTCATTACAGGTCTGAATGAACTGGTATTCTTGTATTGTATCTATTTAAAAAGTTACTGTTTTACTCTGTGTATGGATAGCATTTTCTCAAGTCAGATAGAATAACTATGATTGAAATGTGGAACATATATATTTTAAAACAAATGCTTCTCTTTTACTTGTGCCTCTTTACATGGTTAGGGTTTTGTTCTCCCCCTTTCCTCTCATTTTTCTTCTTTTTCCCTCTTCTCTTTTCTCTCTCTCTCTCTCTCTTTTTCTCCTTTACTCTCTCTATTAGTTCTAGAGATCCTGCTTGCAAGACCGGAGGATTCAAGTTCCTCATGAGTAGCCTTACATACTGGCTAACCATGATGTAAGATCAGAAACCACAATAAAGTTTAAATCAAGTTTGGGAACTGTGGTATTTGCTATTATGTGTGTGTTTAGCTCTGTAGATAATGGTTCTTTGGTCTAAAGAACAAGATTGTACTGTGTAGCCCAGGGAAATATATACAGGATCTTGTGGTGGCTCACAGCGACAGAGAATGTGACAATGAATGTATGCATGTTCATGTATAACTGAAAAATTGTCTTCTACACTGGAATTTGATACAACATTGTAAAATGACTATAACTCAATAAAAAAGAAAGTAAAAAAAAAAAAAAGAACAATTCCAAGTATGACATTTATACAGGGTTAAGGGTAAGAACTAATCAGTTCTAGTTCTTCCCAGATCCCAGCTTTTCTTGATGTTCTGATGTATCTTCACTATTAATTCTGATTGATTCTACTGTCTAGTATTTTATTAACACAGTGAAAAGTGTACAAAGCAAACAAAGACACTAAGGACATGTTTTTAAAATGGTTGTAATTCTTTTATGTGATTAATCCTTGGACCCTGCCTACAGATAGTCATTTAATTTGCTGTTTGAATTCCATCTTAAATTTGGCGAGTGCTTTCTCACATTTAGTTCTTCTCCACCCTCAGTTTGGATCTGTTTAATATAATTCTATAAAGTGGCTCTCATAGAGGATGGCTGATATATTTGATCATTTCAATTGTCTTTTATTCTCACAATGCTTTTGTTGAGCTAAGAGGGGTCATTGATAGGTCTCATGTAATTGACTATAGAAGGTTCTGTAACATTTTATAAATATGAGAATTATGAGTTATAAAGCATTATAATCAAAGGGAAATTAGTACCAACTAAACCTGCTTTTACTTTAAAAAGGTTGATTTTGATTATACTGGTTATAAGAACAACTTCAAGTTCTAAGAGTGTAGACCCTTCAGTAGATTAGGAGAAAGGAGACTGAATCCATTGCTGACTCCCAAGGACCACAGACGTTTACTTACTATGAACTTGACTTTCACTAATTGCAGACTAGGTGAGGTGATGCAGTTACAGTGAAGAATACAGAGCAGCAATCAGCCCTCTGTGAAATTTTTATGGAAAGTAAGCTCATATCCATTCCTAGTCAAGTCTTTCTTGTAGAAAAATTTTTATAGTATCTTCAGTATTAAAGAACATAGGTTTGCAGTTAAGCAAGCTGGGTTGAAACCTCTGACTTACAATGTGACTGGGCAAAACACTTAATCTAAGCCTTGGTTTCCTTTTATTAATAAGGGTCAAATAAAGATTATGTAAATAAACTACTTAGCACTGTGTTCAACACACAGTGGGCACATAATAAATATGGCATTTTGGCGTGTTTTTGTTTAGAGATCTATATGATTTTATCAGGCCATTAAAGCCTTCACTTGGGGAAGCTTGTGTATTGATAGCCTGGTACCAACTCTCTCTCCACCTCTCCATCTTCTTGCAACTACATTTTTTCCATGAGTATTTTTAAACAAACTGATTTGGGAAAGCAAGAGCCATTACTTTTGGAGGGGAAAAAAGCTTTTTATTTTTAAACCTTGAAGGCTTTTCTTATTTTTTTCAGGCTTCGGTGTTAAGAAATGAAGGTTTTTTTGTTTGTTTGTTTTGTTTGTTTGTCATGTATTTCAGTGATGGCTTTAATGTCAGTGAGAAACCAAACTTACATCTGCTTAAATAAGCAATTCAGACCATAGAGATTAGTGAGACTTAAATGGATCTCTTTATTTTGTTGTTGGAAATTGGATTTTGGGCTCTTAGCCTTTTTACAGTCTCTAAATAACTTCACTCTGTGTCTGGTGATTAGTTGCTAGGTTGAGCTGTACACTTAGCTGAGTATTTTCTCATCTCCTGTGCTGATACTTCTTGGTATGAAAAAGTCAGTTTACTGGTATGCTGTGCTTTCTTTTTGGCAAGTCTAGACCCCTGCCACGTGTGCAGAGTGTAGTGGAGCCAAGGTTGAGGTTTGGACTTAGAGCCCTCCCCAAATCCCCATGGTGCACCCTTTGACCTGGGGGATAGGTCTTCCTGGCCCTGGAGAAGCCCAGTTGAGAATTCCTAGGATGGTTGTGCTCTCAACGAGCATTTTATTCTTGTCTTCTGCAAGATGTTTTCTTTACTGAGCACAAAAACTCCATCAAAATTATGGTAAGGGAACTGATAGGTGAGGAAGCTAAAGGAAAGGAAGAAAAAGAAATATTCAGATATATTCAGGATGGCCACAGACATGGACCTAAGGGTGTTCTAGAACAGGAGGAATCTATTTTTTCACATCCCTCTCCATCTCCCTGATAAAAAGTTTTAGTAGGTGACACTAAAGTAACTTTAAAATTAAAAAAAAAAAATTAAGTACAGTAAAATCTTTCCCTTTTTTTTTTTTTTTGGTGTCCGTAAGTTTTTAAAACATGCATAGATTCATGTCAGAACAATTCTGTCATCTCCCCAAATTCCTTTGTGTTACCTTTTTGTAGTCAGACCGTCTCTCTACCCCTAACCTCTGGCCATTGATTGTGAAGTGTATCAAAAATATAGGATGGGAAGCACATTGAATAGGTAAGGAGGACTACCAGAAACTTAATTAATTATTGCTCGGCCGCTCACTGATTGGGAATGTGGCATTTCTCTTACTTTCTGTTGTTTAGAATCTCAAGAGAGAAATGAACCCCAAACCAAAAACACAGAAAAGTTAAAATTTTGCAATTGAATAGCAGCAGATGTCCACCTAAGTTGTTGCTTTTTCTAGGTCTTTGGTGAGTCTAAGCTTTAGAGGCTTTTTAATCTTTGAACCTGACTCTGCTGGGATGGATTTTCTGTCTTCATTAGAAGGTGAGTGCATAAATGACAGTACCAAGGTGAGTAGGGAATAAAACATTGAACTAGGAAGTATGGGAAGTGGGTTAGATTATTAGGGTTGAATTTTGCGCTCACAGACTCCTTTCTTCTTTGTTCTTTGTGAGAAAAGCAATGGCAAGAGTTTATACTGTGAGCTGAAAGTTTTCAACTAACTACATTTTATTTGTTTTGAAAGCTTGCAAAAAAAAGTTGTCTTGTTGACAAGCTCAGGCTACTTTACCTTCCTGACATACTTTTCTAATTGCACATCTAGAGCAAATGTAGACCAGCCCTCTGTTATTACTTGTGTGTGTGCACGCAGTGGAGAAAATTCTCCTCAGATTAGGGCGGCTGTTTGGGGGAAAAGAAAAGGCTTTGGCGGGTTGTGTCTACTTGCACGTGTGTGTTTGCTTAAACTCAGAAGTCAGCCAACCACTGAGGCCTCTGAGTGTGGTTAACATTAAAACAGAATAGTGATAATGGATCTTTATATACATTTTTAAGTATCTGGAAATTTTAAAAAATTGAGAATATAATTTTGACCTAGGGAAGATGATTACACCCTCTACCATTGAGATGTTAATGAGATTGGGAGGAAAGGAGGGCATTTAAGAGCCCCCCCCCTCTTTTTTAGTTTTTATTTATTTATTTTTTATTTTTGGTGGGGGAGGTAATTAGGTTTTCGTTTGTTTGTTTGTTTATAACGGAGGTATTGAAGACTGAACTCAGGACCTAATGCATGCTAAACACGCACTCTACTGCTGAGCTATGCCCTCCCTTACAAGAGCCCTTATTTTAAAAAAGTCTTGCAATGCCATTGCTTAAGATGTGTTCTGTGGCACAACCACCATAAATCACAGACACGCCAGTTGTAGAATATTAGGCAACAACCGGGATCTAGGGCACGTGTTTGCAGGAAGGGAGCCTGAGGATAGAGTCCAGGAAGTAGAAGTAAGATGATAATCATTTATTGGCATTTTCTTGAGGACATGTGTCTGAACTGGTTTCATCTTTTTGTTCCCATAGAATCTAGCCCACTGCTTTGTACAAATTAGGCATTTGGTGGCTCAGGAGTGGTTATAGCTCAGTGTTACTACACGTGCTTGGCATGCATGAGGTCCTGGGTTCAATCCCCAGTACCTCTACTAACAAAAATAAAACAAACAAACAAACTAGGCATTCAGCAAATTCTTGTTATATTATACATACATACATTTTTTTTCCCTTTGGCAGGGCACTTATGCATTTAAGGATAGAGAATTTCCATGGGTATTTGTAAGAGTTTTATTTTGTTCTGATCTTCTTAGGCTATTAATTCACTAATGAAACCTAACTGCTATATTCAGCTTTGATATCTCAAGATGCAATTTATCGTTGAAATCCCAGGTGAATTTTTTCACTTATATAAAATTTTATCTTGACTCTTAGTTCCAGTGAACCAGTTTCTTATTTCTATATACCAGTGTTTTTTTTTAATTGTGGTAAAGTATACATAACATAAAATTGACCTTTTTATTCATTTTGAAATGTACAGTTTTCTGGCATTAATAAGTACATTCACATTGTTGTGCAGCCATCACTACCATCCATCTCCAGGACTTTTTCATCTTCTAAAACTGAAACTCTGTGACCAGTGAACTGTAAGCTTGTGATTGGCGTTCCAGTACTGACTGACAAGTAGTCTTTTATGAACGTGTTGAGAATCTCATGATCTCTTTGCAGGAAAGAAAAAGAGGCAAAAACCAAAACTGGAATCTGCACAGTAGCTTTTTAATTTAATAAAAAGTAGATTGTCATTCTCTAATTTTATAAGTAGATTTTTCTCTTCTTCAGCTTCTTTAAGAAATTTGTTCAGAAGCAAAAACTGGGAGTAGCCCTTATCAGTGTGTGTGTGTGTGTGTGTATTTCTGTAGTCTTTGTGTCTAACAACACATATAGAAAACTGTATTTTTACTGAAGTTTTTATTTTCAGTGTGGTTACTGGCTGGGTTGAACCATGGTGGTCTTAATCTACTTCTGAGGGCTATGCCTTTGGATATGGTGCTTTTACTCTGGTGTTACAGCATTTAAAGATAAGGAGTATCTTTTTTTCAGTACTATAATCTTGTGTTTTGACTTAGGTTACAGTCTGTTATTAATTTGTACCTTTCCCTTACTTCTAAATAGACCATATAAGAAAACAAGCAAATGTCAAAAAATAATACAGCCTATTTCCAACAGAATGACTTCAGCTCTGCTCAGTTTGTTAAACTTATGGCTCTCCTAGCTACCCTGATGAAGAGGTTATGGTCTAGCTGGGCATGTGTTCTGTTTGTCGTTCTTGGTAAGTCTTCAAGCAGAGTTGGTTTTTTAACATCAGAGAAGAGAACTATCAATAGCAGTAGTTGACAAACATTTTTAAGGCCATAAACCTTTTGAGAATCCAATGAAAGTCATGCACCCTCTCCTTAGAAAAATTATTGGTGTGAACACAAGTTTTTCATAAACTGTCAGGGAATCTGAGCACTCTGTGAAATATATTCTTGTGGGACCCATCTGGATTATTAAGGTCCAGTATCAGTATCAGATTCAGTAGTATATTCTGAGATGTATCTTTTCTAGTTTCATTATGGTTTGTAAAGAACACATAGTGGGAAAGCTTGAATAAAATTGTAATGGTCTCACAGTTGATTTTTATATCATTAGTGAAAATGCTATCTTTACTAACACATTGACTAGTAGGTTCAGGATATTGGTAAACTTTTCTGGGTTTCCCAGTTTAGATAGTAGATCGATGTCAGTGAATAAGTTGACTGATGTTGTATACTGTGAAAAGTTGGATAAGGTTGTGTTTCCAAACTTTGGTTTGGTTATGATATCTCGTGCTTTTGTCACCTTTTTTTTTTTTTGGCTTCTATTTCTGTTATAAGGGTAGTATAGAAGAAATAGATAAGGGCAAAATAACAATGAAAACAAGTTTTCATTTTGACTTGAACCAGAGATAGCATTGTATGAGTAAACTTAAAATTGGTATCTATTTAAATACTCAGTATGACATAAAAAGACATTTTACTTTGGTGAGGATTTTACCTTTGTCTTCTTGGAGAAAATGCTCCTTTTGCTTTAGGGGTGATCTTACCTCTTAACCAATGTCATAGAGAAACTGAGGGCTATCAAGCAGAAACTCTCTTGGTCTTCTTGGAGGTTACTCTTTAACTATATGTCTCCACCATTCTTTATTGCTCAACTCCAATTTCAGAGGAGAAGGTTATTCTTCCTGTTTAAGACTATTTCTTCCAGTTGTGCTTCCTCTCATTTGTTCCCTCTTTCTCTTCCTCCCTTTTTTCTTCAACCTTTCCCTTTCAGGGACTCCATTTCACACTAGACGTGCTTAGGTCTCCCTTTCATCGGCCATATCACTGTAATCCCTCTCCCTGTCACCAAACCATCCAGTGTTTTTCTTCCATATTTCATGTCTCATTGAATGATATCACTGTTCATCCAAGGCAGAAATTTGTCATGCTAAGGAATTTGATGGTTGCGTAGTGATCTATCACGAGCAGTAGTACTACCAAGTGTACTATAGTAGGTAAAATATCGTGGGATGGGGAGGAGTATAACATAATATTGTAAAGCAAAAGTGCATTGTGTGTGTTAGTAAAAGCGGCATAGTAGAGCTATGGAGATTCTTACTTCCTGGGATAGTTGGGAACTTGTCTGGAAATAGATGGGGACTAAATCGCCCGATGAGGCTCTTTTTTTGAACTTTACTACACGTACTAGTGAGTGATAGCTTACTAGAAATTGACACCTCTATCTTCAGAAGAAATTGAACATTAATGCCCAATATCTGTATATTTGTATTTATAAATGATGTCTGTGTGTTACTTTCAGTAGTAGTACACATATGGTTCTAAACTTTTGATTATGGACTGCCTTCAGTAAAACATTCTTGTGTGTGTATATACTTTATTTACATATTATTTATTTGTAAGTGGTATACGTATGTACTACTCTTATTAGCTACTTTCTTAGGGCAGGATATATATATATGGAGAGAGCCATTGTTAATAATGCATTACTCGCTTTCAAATAGTTATCTTCATAATTTCAAATTTGGGGCGTCATTTTCTGTCGGACCTGCTTTAATCATCCTCATGTTTACCACAGGATATTTTTGTCAAGGGTCTCTTACCAGGTATTTCAGTTTATCCATTGCTGTTTAACACCTCAAAACCTAATGGCTTAAAATGATACTGATGTATTTTTTTATTATGATTCGGTGGATCAGCTCTTCGGACTGGGCACAGTCAAGAGAGTTTGTCTGCTGTCCTCACCTGGAAATCACTCGGGTGGCTGGCTGGCAGTTGGTGCCAGCTGTTGTCTTGGTTGTGTTCATGAACTCTCATCCCCCAGTAGGCTAAACTGTGCTTCCTCGTAGCATGGTGATCTTAGGGTTCAGACAGAGAATGGTCTGGCATTTTGGGAAAGATCCTGTCAGCAGTATGTGTGTACGTTTGGGGGTTTTTATGAGGGAGTTGGGGAGATAATGGCCTTCCTTCTCGGCTTTAGTAATTACCTTTTTCTGTTGTTTAATCATCAATGGTAACTTTTCTTTGGTTTCCGTATTTAAAGAAACTTTAATAATGTTTTTAACTTGTGTTTAGATGGGAGATGAACACATGTATTTATTTCCAATATATGAGATTTGTTTTAAGCCTTTGCTTCTACAAAACTCAGTTCACAATTTCATTCTCCTGATGTGTGTTTGCTGATCTGAGTTCTTTAGCGTTTGGTATATGGTTACCCTATTATACTGCTGGAGTTTTGCCCTTTTACTCAGGTGTTTGCCACTTGAAATCTCTTGTTAAAATTCTAGTGTACTCACAGCTACTTCTCTTAATCTCTGCTTCTGCTTTTCTGTGTCCTGGTGATTATGGAGAATGCTTCTTCCATGCAGCCAGCAGGATTAACAAACAGCGAAGCTGAACCCTAAAAGCATTCAACCTTCTTTCCTGCTTTGACCCTATAACCTCTCCTCTGGTTGGCAATGTGCTGGTGTTGACAGTTCTCCTGGTTCAGCCAAAGGTGAAAGATAATTGCTTGTGGAGTGGCGGCTGAGATGGTATGTGTTTTTGCAGCAAGCACCCCCACCCCCGTCCCCAGGCAAAGCTTTGGATCTGGTGCACATTTCAAAGCATGTGTTAAACTTTATGCAATACTGATTAAAATGGAGGGCCCCAGGGTGAATTGGCAGAGCCCCACAACTGCATCTGCCAAATGACATACAGAGAAATGTCTTGCTACAAATGGAAAGGCTGAATTTTGTCTATCTTAGCAATATGTAAGCCTGCAGAAGGAAAGGTGACTCTGGGCATGTGTACTTACACGGCCGGTGGAGCATCCAGGATTCTTTAGCGACTCCTTTGTTCCTATGGCATTTTAACAGGAAAGAAAGCCTTTTTATTTTCCTTCTCCTTTAAACAACAACAGCAAAGCCCATATGGAAATAATAGTTCCCATTACCATGTCCTTCAGTTTGCCATTCCCCTTGAACATTTATTAAAAACCTAACTTGGACTAAAGACATGGAGGTGGAAGAACCATCCACCTTCTGAAGCTAGATTAATGGGTCTTTGGGATGAGATCTGTGTAGTTCATTGTTGAAGGAAGAAAGCTTTTACAAAGCAAGGTCTTCTCAGAATTTCTTTCTAAAGACAAGTCTGTATTTTTATCATATGCATAGATCGGCACTTCCCCGGAGGGGACATAAACAGCGTTCGTAGCTCAGGTCACATTTCCTTAGACATCTTGCCGCGCCTTTATGACATGGTTAGGATAGAGAGACCATTGGTTTTTTAAGGAGATTTAGACATTTTGTTAGGAAAAGGTAAAGAATTTAGGGGAGTAAGAAGGCTGAGTGGCACATAAGCAGGAATAGAAAAAAAAGAGGAAGACGTTGAAGAAATTCTTGGAAAAAGGAGAGTGAATCAAGAGATCAGCTAGGCTTCTAATTCATGCATAAACTTGAGGGAACAAATATTAGGGCTTAAAATATGTGGAGTGGATATGAAGTATCAGTAAAAAGCAGCCACAATTACATTGATTTATATAACCACACTAAACGTTGATTTATTTCATCACATTCATTCCCTGCTCCAGAGAATGAAGAATTGTTTGCTCCTTTGCAGTATCCTTTTGTTCTTCCAAATGGCCCAAAAGATGGCTTTGGGACTTACTGTAGGACTTGGTTATCACCTAGGTTATGCTTGAGGTGGGGAGACATAACTCGAGCAACTTCACAGGTAAATAAAAGCACTATGTACAGCAGATCCTGGATTGGGAACACAAATGCATTTTATTGTTCAGAAATTTTATGAACTCTGTGTAATAGACAAGCACAAAAAAAGCAAACACTATACATATGGATATATTCTAATTTTCCAGGTAAGATCATCAGATCTGTTTAAGTGTTTTCTGAGATGTATCATGTTTCTTTGTTAAATCAAATTTCTTCCTCCCCTCCTCCTTCTTCTCCTCCTCCTCCTCCTCCTTTTTCTTTACTCTTGAAACAAGGGTGGTGA